>NC_139163.1:3443806-4643806 GCF_964270905.1 Leucopleurus acutus
TATTAATTCGATTTTATGAATTTCCGGTTTCTTCTTTAGAATTATTTTACTTAATTTTAGAAAAATGCTTTCTTTAGAATTACGATAGGTATTATCAGTTTTCTGGTTGAAAACCAGGCAGCACCTTCCTTCTTACGTGCAGTAGCTCTGGTTTGTGTGGTTGTTTGCCATTTGCAGATCCATGTACCCAGGAAAATCTTCTCCCCCCAAGGGTGTGGTCATTAATGGTCAAGATCACATGCACAATTTACCCAAACATATTCAGTGGGAATCAGGAGAAGTCAGCTGGAGGGCATCTGGGAAAGGATTTGTCATCGATAAATAGGTACCCACGGAAGAAAATGTAGTTGTCTTTGTTGGACATTGCAGTTTTTGCCTGTGACACCTAGAATCTCATTAGCCATCTAGCAACGGAAAAACAAACAAAAACCAAACATAAAATTACCAGCACGCTGAGAATGGCAGGGCAGAGGGTTGCAAATAAGCTCGATTTGTGATGTGGTGTCAGGATTGAGCTGAAGTTTGTTTACAGTTACCAGTAGCAGTGAACATTGTCTTCAATACTAAGGGCAAGATTGTATCTGAGGTAGTTGAAACTACTACATAAGTGGATTCTTGACAAACCTTATGCTGCTGGATTTGGTACTAATATTCAAGGGTAAATAGAGAGGATGCGTCCTTCAAATGCAATTCTTCATTCCCACGTGTCGTTTTTCTCTTCTCTCTCCTGGCTACATTTCTAAGTATTGAGTAATGAGAAACAATATATACAACATGCAGTAGACTCATGGACTGCAGTGCTGGTGTGGAATGTTCTAATCCTTTAATTTTGTGACTCCTTTAGGAATGCTATGTCATTAGTATTTAAATCACTTCATAAATATTTCACTTTAAATACCATTGTAATATCTTGTGTATGCCTTAATTTGTGTGTAACATAATGGTTTTGTATAGTGAGACAATTTCATCAGGGCACTTATACAATTAAAAAGAGATTTAATGGAACACTTTATCGTTACTTTGAGTTGACCATGGAACAGAAAGCAAGAGACTATTTCTTGCAGAAATAGCTTCTTATATTTAGATGCTTTGTTTTTTTAAAGAAAAATCAACGTATACATGCCACCCAATGCACATTCAGGAAAATTGTAGACACTACAGCTTTGGTGGAAGAGGTAAGCAGAGAGAAGCAGGGAATAAAACCGTCAAAGTCCTGAGATAACCTTGTGTGAGGAGATTGAGGGACGGGGTAGCAAAGGAATGGGGGGCACAGATGAAGGTTAAAATGGGGGGGATTTTATTTATTTATTTATTTACATCTTTATTGGAGTATAATTGCTTTACAATGGTGTGTTAGTTTCTGCTTTATAATAAAGTGAATCAGTTATACATATGTTCCCATATCTCTTCCCTCTTGCATCTCCCTCCCTCCCACCTTCCCTATCCCACCCCTCTAGGTGGTCACAAAGCACCGACCGAGCTGATCTCCCTGTGCTATGTGGCTGCTTCCCACTAGCTATCTGTTTTACATTTGGTAGTGTATATATGTCCATGCCACTCTCTCACTTCGTCCCAGCTTACCCTTCCCCCTCACCGTGTCCTCAGGTCCATTCTCTACGTCTGCGTCTTTATTCCTGTCCTGCCCCTAGGTTCTACAGAACCATTTTTTTAAAAATTATTTATTTTAATTTTTTGGCTGGCTTGGGTTTTCCTTGCAGTGTGTGGGCCTCCCACTGTGGAGCACAGGCTCCAGGTGCACAGGCTTCAGTAGTTGTGGCTCGCAGGCTCTAGAGCACAGGCTCAGTAGTTGTGGCCCATGGGCTTAGTTGCTCCACAGCACGTGGGATCCTCCTGGACCAGGGCTCGAACCTCGTCCACTGCAGTGGCAGGCAGACTCTCAACCACTGTGCCACCAGGGAAGCCCCCAAATGTGGGTAATTTCTTAAGCTTATGAAAGCTTTACTTTCCTTGACCTTCCTTTCATTGTTCTTCCATTAGAGTGTCATTATAGAATATTCAAGAATTTGAGGGCCATATGGACACATTCTACAGGAAAAACATCTAAAAAGATAATATCGCCGGCATTTCCCTGTGCACATGATGGAAAAATTGAGGTTTATTTTTTCTTCCTCCTCTCTTAAAGGTGTATGTGATGAAGACCTGAGAGGCACATTTCTTTCCCAGAGCATCCGATTCTTTATATAGTTAGTTCTTATTTTCATTGAAAGTCCTCTTGAACTTACTAAAGAGAGGATTATATCTTGTGCTTTGCATCTTCTGTAGTATCCAGATAGCTAAGCAATAATTGCTGAACCATTAAAAATGTACTTTTAAAGATTTGTCTCATTATCATGACAGCATACTGTCATGTGTTCTTACTTGCCCTCAATCATTATATTCTTAATCATGAAGTAAAGATTTTGAGATATTTTTAAATTCCATTCATATTTGGGAAAAGAAAATTTGGAGGAAATATGACTCCAAATTACACACAAGAGCAAAAGTGACATTTAACTTTCAGAAATCCTTTAATAAAACCATTAAGGCTGTATGCTAGTGTCTATATATTGACTCTTTTAACTGTGTATTATAAGATGTTGACCCTGAAAACAAAGGGACACTATAATAGAGAGCTGAGTCATTGTTTTCAGGGAAAAGCATGCTGATGTCTTGTGAAGAAAGTTACAAAGTGCAGCAGCATTGAGGAGACTCACAGCTCACTCTAAATTTTAAGGGAAATTAGTGCCAGTAAGTGTATATTAAAATCACGACTGACTTATCTCTAGAAAGCAGAAATAGGTTCTCCTTGAATATTACCTATTTTTTCCTACAAACTGACTTCCCAGGGTTAGAGCCAATGGAAGAAAATAACATCAAGCTTGAATTTTTATAAACTTTGCTTAAAGGGAAGTCCAAGGGATAGGAAATATGAAAGAAAATTTAGGGGACATGGAGGCTAAATTAGAATGTCCAAAGAATGTTTAGAAAGTATCGCAGAAGGATAAAATAAGAGAGAATTAGGGGAGACAATATTGAAAGAAAACAGTGACTGAGAATTTTTCAGAGTTGATGAAACACGTAATCCTCATATTGTTGAAGCCTAAGAAGTCCTGAAGAGTATTTTTATTTTTAATCTATATCCCAGTAAAATTCAGAGAAGAAAGAAAAACTTACAAAAAGTGAGTTATCTTACAATGATCAGGCTTAGTAGGTTACCAATAGATTTTTCAAAGGTAACAGTAGATGTCAGAAGATGAGGGAACACAGCTGGGTCATATTTCACTTGTTTAAAGTTTAGCAAGTTCAAAACAACCACGTTCACCAGCAGGTGTAGACAGATCACGGCTTATTAAGTACTGTAGAGCATACACTAGTCTTCAGATGCTTTGCATTGTGAACTGAGCTGAATCTCCGTAGCACTTTCAATACCAGAATAAAATCATCAAAGTTGTTGCTTCTTTTAAAGAATAGCCATATACCATTTGAATGAACATCATATGAATTTTGACTACATTGTAGTCCAGGACACGTGTCTTCTCTGCCTCTGTGCTGTTAATTTGTCACCAAACACTTTCTCACTTGATTTGGGATGAGTTAGAGCAAGCAGATAGAGGACTGATTTTATCTATACTGTTCTCTGGTGTCAAGGAAGGCATGGCAAATAGCAAAATAATAACTGTGTCACTATTTGAGACAATTGAATACAATCAAGTTGGAGAAATCAGGTGGCTGTGGAGTAAACTTCATTCAAATTGGAACATGCTCAAAAACACATAAATATAGTGAAACAGAGGGATGTAACACACGGTATTGAGTATGGTTATATTAAATTTGCATATGGCACAAACATATTCTAACGTCTTCAAATTTCTGGGAGTAGAAAAAGTAGTATGAAACCATGACTTGACAAGAAAGGATGAAATTGAAAGTCACTTTAGAAAATGATAAGGGAATTTACTTCTAATTGAACAAACTGGAAAATAGTAATAGAGGATTTGAAAAGAAAAGGATTTTTCCTAAAAGAAAATTTTGAGAAGAAATACTGATGATCAAATAAGTTGATACTGTGTGGCAGAAATAACAATAATGACTAATTTGACAAATGAACAAATGAGGTGGAATTTAATGCTGAAAAATATACCATGGGGGCTGGTAATCAGAATTAAGGGAGTCTAAGGTACATTTTTCAATGTCAATATTTTCCAGGAGATCATGGTAAAATTAACTTTTTAAAGTTAAAGTTTAAAATTAACAATTTAAAGGTAGTCAATGAGGAATAGAAATATAACATCAAATATCTAAATCAAGAGTAGAAAGGTGAGGGGGGGCCTGAAAACTAATCAATTCTAAGGAAGGTAAAATTAATAAGAGAGGACAAATTAATATGAGAATAAGTAGGATTAAAGGAAAGAATGAAAAATGGCTAGTAACAACAAATACAAATATATCAATAATGATGACAAATCACCAGTTAAAAAGGAGATTGTAAGGTTTTTTTCCTTCAAATCCAGCTATATACCACTTATAAGAAAACAGATTGAAACTTAAAAATGAGAGGATAAAGTTAGTGTTGGTGTATTGACACAGAAAATGAAAGTACTTCCAATCAAAAATCATTAATAGCGCTAATGATTAATGATGGTCACTACAAGATGATAATGAAAAATTCTCCAGGAAGCTTCCGCACTTTAAAATTGGAGTATACATTACAACATATGGAATTTGGCAGAATCACAAGTAGAATCTGACAAATTCATATCAGAGGAGACAACATTACAGTTGTACTGTTTTCTGCATAATTTAGGAAAGCTTTATGGGGTAAAAATTATTCATTGGACTTGAAGAAATATAGCGCCAAATAAAAGCTTTATCCTTAAATTTTGAACAATCCACTTGACATTTCTGAGCTTCAGGTGTCTCAATTGTAAAATGATTTACTTGCGTTACATGTTTTTATGAGTTCAAACATTCTCATACAAATAATGCTATTTATGATAATACTTTTAAAACCATGTGCACAACTTCTTCCAGGAAGATGGAGTAGACATACTTTTCCCTGTTCCTTCAACTAAGTATAATTTAACCCCTGGGCATTATATATAAACCATTATATTTAAGCAGACTCTGAAAGGTATAGAGTAGAGGCAGATTAGCCAGGGACTTCAGGACATGAGGGACAATGTGATGGTGAGTTCTCTGGGCTTTTGTAGGAGAAGGTGGCAACCCAGAAATGCCAATGGGTGCAAACAGTATAGACCCCAACAAAAGCCTGCTCTCTCTAGCTAGATGACCAGGAAAGAGGACAATAACTGTACAGAAAACATTTGGCCAATACTGCTCTACTCCAGCCACAAACCCCAGGAAAAAAATGTAGCCCCATCTATAGTCACAAAAGCAAAGGTCCAGTGGGGAGCCTGGACTTCCGTACTTTGCAGGTTGTAATGAGGTGACTGAAGTATTCCCATTGCCGTGCCAGGGTGGTATCAGAGAAGGCTGAGTAGGGAATCGGGATTTTCATTCCTTCCAGGAGTTAACTAGGAAGCTCTTTTCAACAGTGCCAGTGAAGACCATGTGGAGGGTGTGATGAGCAATCAGCCACTTTGAGTTTCCGCCTAGGCAGTCTTACATTATAGCAACCCTGCTCACACCCAGGATCTGGACGTTGAGGTAGGGCAGCTCCACAAGTTGCCACCCTGCTTTTCCTGGGCACCTTTACAAATGACCACTCAGACTTGAGCCCTTGAAAAATTAATGACCTCTTCCCCAAGCACCTTCTAAGTGATAGGTGCTTGCTACCCTGCTATCTTTCCCGGTTCCCTCGTGACCTGCGTGGAAGGACTGTCTTCTCCTGGGTCACTGTGCTCCCTTTCTGGGATCTGTGATAAACCCTATGACTCTGTTTCCTTTGTGTGAGTGTACTGAAACTGCACCTTCAGTCAGACTGCCCCTCCTGGATGTTAACTTCCACGAAGCCGGAGCCCCATGTCTAGGGAGCGACCTGATGACCCCGTGTGGGTGGCTTGTGATCCGCATTCAGCAGGTCATCACCTGCATATTCTTAAGACACGGGCGCTGGGTTTTCCAACAATGAGGGCCTGGACTTCAACCCCCAACCTGGCAGAAATGGTGTGTCTCACACCTTCCCCAAGAGGGTGCTGACAAAGGAGGCCCTAGTGGAGAGTAGGGACTTTGACCAGTGACCAGTGATAACAGGGCAGTCCCTGTCTCCCACAGTGTCAGTGCAGGCCATGTGGAAAACTGTAGCAAGACCCTCCTGCACTTCCCGGTAGCGTGGTATTAGCAGAGGCCTAGGAGAAAACCAGAATTCTGTGTTCAATGAGAAGTCTTAACTGTCCTGTGCTGTTCATGGGGTTCTAAAATTTAATTTTCAACAGTTTGAGGTATTAGGTGCTTATGATTTTCTAACATTGAAAGGTCATGAATTTATAGAAACTCTAATCTTTCTTTTCTACTTATAAACCATACGATTCCCTTCCTGATCTCAGCTCTTTATTGTCATGCTTTGCCCAAAATAGTTAATATCAACCAACACATACAACTATGACATTATTTTCTTACCTTGCAGCAGAGAGGCATATAATCATGCTATTAAAGTTGAAACTTTTACAAAAAATTTTGCTTATACAAAATATATATTTTCCAATAATCTGTATAAAAATTCCTCATCACTCACCATCTGAATACTAGGCCAATGACACATAAAGATGTGTTACCACAGCACCTCAATTCTACATACAAATCTCTGGGGGTTTTTTAGTGTAGGTTAAGCTATTCCATAGGAACAAAGGAACCTCAATATCTCAGTTACTTTAATACAACAAAGTTTTATTTCCTGCTCAAACAAATGGAGATGTTTTTGTTTGTATAGGTCTTCTGAATACTTCTCTTTTATGTAGTGGCTCAGAGAGCAGACTCTTCCCATCAGTACTTTCACTTTTCCTCAGTCTTGGGGGCCCACCCCAGATTCTTGGTGTCTAATTGGGCAGTGAGGGAGAAGAAGGAGGGCATGTTCATGGGCATTTCCATGGCTGGGCCAGAAATTGATATCTGTTCATCCCAGTGGCCCAGACTGATCACATGGTCCCACCCAGCTGTAAGGGGGATTTGCTAATGTAGCTTTTATGTGTGCCCAGGAAGAAGAAGAAAACTGCCTATTGGTCAGCACAAAGGCCTCACTAACTTGGAGCCTGGAGAATTTGGTTGCTGGGTGGACAGCCCACTTAAAGTATTCTTAGAAAAAAACAGAAAAGTGGATTTTGTTGTCTAAATAGCAATCTGCATGCCAAATATAAGCTTAAATTTCTAAGAAGTCTTAGGACATAGGGCAGTTAGGATCACTATAAATGCACAATGTTTTTGAAATTCCCATTTTACTTAAAAGTTCTGATATTGCAATTTACTACATAATATATCAATGTTAATTTAACATAAAAAGAAAACTCTTTTTCAACTACACACATTTTGGCAAAATGGGTACCCTTCCAAATATGAAATACTTCAATCTGTGCTTACCAAATATATATTCAGCACTTATTTGATGACAGACATACAGTGGGGGAATGGGAGGTAGCAGTGAACAGGATGACATGGCTGCTGCCTTCATGGAGTTTGGAGTTTAACTGATATGGCCTTTCTCTAGCCACAGCCCTAAATGCCCCATTTGGTAAATGTCCCCCAACTTGAGAAATTGTCTTAAACACTGCTGAGAGGGATGTAGATTTAATTATTTAAAGGATTCTCATATTTAAGCTGGTTTCAATGATCATTTCAGGTTTTACAGCTATTGAGTCGTTCAAACAGGATCAGATCTCAGCTCTGGAATATTTTACCTTCCTGTCAATGCTGATAAGAAAAACAAGGGGATTCAGTGATCTTATGCAGTGTCAGAAGTGAGATAAGATTTAGATAGAAGTAATATCTGGAACTCTGGGAGTGTTTAAAATATTAGAAAGAGCTCAAGTTTTTGTTTATTTGTTTTGTGTTAGGTTAATGTGTGATCCAACCTTTTGATCAAGTATTTAAGGATTTTTTCATTAGATGATTAATAAATCAAAACTGTATTTTATAGTCTTTAATAAACAATCACATTATGAAATAAATTATTTCTCCAAAATGTGTTAAATAATATAGTAGTACACTTTCCCCAAACATGTAAAGATCCACTTAACAACATACAGGAATTTAGAGCATTTGCCACTATGTTAATTGAGGGTAAATAGACTGATCTGAATTACATTTGTACTGGTTAATATCTCAGAAGGCAGTCGAAAATTTCCCGTTTAGAGTTAATGACAGACACTGAAAAGTCCATTGGATTTAAAGGTGGTACTTTTCAAGAACTTAAAAGAGAGGAAATAATCAGTAGGTGCAATGCCTATAATTGTAATTGTCTCTTATTTTCATCAGAGACACTTTGGCATTCTTATCATATGTCCCGAATGTCAAAAGCAAATCCATAATTATTCCAAAATCATTTGCCCTTATAAGCATAGTATTAGGATTTTGCGCACACAAGACATGCACTGAAATAATACCAGTGTTAAATGCTAATTGTTTCATAATGTATCAAAAGAGTTTACACTTATTACTTTTTAAAGCCACATGTGGAAAACAATGAGGAACAAAATGCTTTCTATTTCATTCTAAAGATTCTTGTCCTGTCCCGTCAAGCAGTGTTGGTTTCTGCCACCATTTTATGTACAAGGCGGCATGAGGTTTGTTAGCTTGACTTAACGTTTCAAAAGCAGGAGTCTTTTCTGTTTAAGCTCAATGCCAGTTCTCTGTGGACTGCCTGCTGCTTCCCAACTATGTATCTAGAATTTTGTAGTTTAATTGCCACTTGCACAGTGGTATTGTACATAAACACAGCAGCTGCTACTGTATGTTGGAAGTGGCTTAGAAAAATCTATGGACACTGTTCAGCTTTGACTCAAAAGCCAAAAAATTTAGACGCAGCTGCATTACTCTAACAGCTTGCAATATAACACCTTAACGGAAAGAATGCAACTCATTGGAAGTCTACTTACAATATGTTTGCAACCACACTAGAGAAAATTGCATGGAGCCATGTGGTCTAGTGGTAAAACTTCCCAGAAATGAAGATCATCTCTCCCTTTTTTGCTAGTCACACAGGTCCTTATATTTTGTTCCTTAGTATTCTGTATTGCTAGAGATAGCCACTAGAGATACGAAAGCTAATATGAAACTTGGATATCTTCCTGTTACCAGGTAGAGATCATGTTCTTTTTTGGTTAAACCAATTAAAAGTGTGAAACCAAAGGAGAAATGCACAGAAACCTTGACAGAAGACCTCTGTTGCAGCAGTTTGCTGACTTTTTTTTTTTTTTTGCCGTACGCGGGCCTTTCACTGTTGTGGCCTCTCCCACCGCGGAGCACAGGCTCCGGACGCGCAGGCCCAGCGGCCATGGCTCAAGGGACCAGCCGCTCCGCGGCATGTGGGATCTTCCCTGACCGGGGCACGAACCCGTATCCCCTGCATCGGCAGGCGGACTCCCAACCACTGCGACACCAGGGAAGCCCAGTTTGCTGACTTTAATGAACACTCTGCTTTGTGGAAGAGGTTGACTGATGTCACATTTAAATGTAGTCATGAAAAAACACTTCTCAGTTTGTACTTGTGTCTCTACATATATATTTTTTTGAAGCAGAAAAATTAGAAAGCCTTTTTTTCACAGACAAAGAAAATGCAGGGCATTGCAGTAAAAGAAGAAATCAAGACAACTTCATTTGTTTTATACTTCCTTGATGTTTATCACCCCCTCACCTTATGCAGAGTTTTCCATATTTCAGTATTTAGCAGTCCAAGTAGCATTCTTAGAAGAATAAAACTTCCCCTTGGAATTAGAAGCTAGACATTATAGGTTCACTATGGTATATTATTGTTGCCTTACTGTTATTCTTTGTCTTTCTGATGAATTTTAGAGTGTCCAAGTTTATCTAGCAAGATCTTAAGCTCAACTCTGTCCAAAATATTATTTTTTTTAATCTTTGTGTGAACGGGGATCATCTAAGTGCAGTTCCATATGCCAGTAATTGGTTCCATCAATTTTGGTGTTTTAAATATGTGAAAGAGAAAATATTACAGTGTGTGGACTAAGGGATTCTTTTACAGTATAGTAAATCCAAATCCAATGTCTAGTTCCTAGTATTTGAAAAATAGGGCTATTTATTTTCTTTCTCAGCGTTATAAATATTGAGACAGCTATGTCTACTATGAGCTATGTCTACCCTTTTTCACAGTCACATTAAGGAATTCTTCTGAGGTAAATATTCTGCAATAACAACATAGCTGTAAAGGGTTTTCAAAGCTTTTATTAACTCAACAGAAGTATCTCTTAGTTTTTAACTAATTAAATCAAATGACTCCAGTTCAAAATTACAAGAAATGGCTAAATAAGTTGTCAATGTAGAAATTTGAATGCAATAGAAGTATATTTAATATCATTAAGAAATCTTTACACTACGTATTTTTAAATGTATCATGTTGAATATTATCCCAGTTTTTGGAGGAAGGGTTGATCTCAATATTTCAATAGTGGTTAACAGCAGATAGTGGAATTATAAGCACTTTTAAATTTTTTGTTTGCCTTATTTATCTTTTGCTCATTTTCTACAGTTACTCAGTAAATAAAATTTAAATTTTATACACGATTTTCTATAAAACTTTTGACTATGCCAGGATAGCAGTGTAGTACCTGTAAACTCAAGGTTTCTTAATGACTTAATTTATGTAGTAAGAAAATTTGGTCACATTAGTATCTAGGGTAAGGGATAAAGGGAGAAGAAATGAACACACTCAATATAAAAGATATATCTGAAAATTGATCACAGTGTAGATAATTGCTACAACAACAGCAGAGTACATTAATGAAACTAATGAAAAGCAAAGATATAGAACTATACTCCAAGTCTATAAATTCTATACGTACATATGTACTACATCTTCTTTATCCATTCATCTGTTGATGGACATTTAGGCTGCTTCCATGCCTTGCTATTATAAACAGCACTGCAATGAACACTAGAGTACATGACTCTTTTCAAATTATGGTTTTCTCCAGATACATGCCCAGGAGTGGGATTGCAGAACCATATGGTAGCTCTAGTTTTAGTTTTTTAAGGAACCTCCATACTGTTCTCCAGAGTCGCTGTACCAGTTTACATTCCCACCAACAGTGTAGGAGCATTCCCTTTTCTCCACACCCTCTCCAGCATTCATTATTTGTAGACTTTTTGATGATGGCTGTTCTGACTGGTGTGAGGTGATACCTCATTGTAGTTTTGATTTGCATTTCTCTGACAGTTAGTGATGCTAAGCATCCTTTCATGTGCCTTTTGGCCATCTGCGTGTCTTCTTTGGAGAAATGTCTAGTTAATTCTGCCCATTTTTTGATTGGGTTGTTTGTTGTTTAGATATTGAGTTATATGAGCTGTCCTTATATTTTGGAGATTAATCTCTTCTCAATCGCACCATTTCCAAATATTTTCTCCCATTCTGTATGTTGTCTTTTTCAAATCTTAATTTCTACCAGGTAAAAAAATAGTGATCTTTTAGTACATGATGCTATTTGACATTGAAAATAATAACAATCTACCAAAACAAATTCTGTGGACGGTTTCCATGAATTCACGTTTATGGATTTGGTATTGAAGAGTAAGATAACAATTGTGAAATATATTTTATTGTGAAAAAGAAATCAAATGAAGCAAATATATAACTGTAAAGCAGCTTTGCCTCTTTTTCTTTTTTAATAATGTTAGCAAATAATAATGGTTTTATATAACATTTATGTATGCCTGCAGGCAATATTGAGACAGTTCTTCAATTAGCTTAATAGATGTATTCCAGAAAAGAAAAAGTGAGGTTTTTTTTCTTTTTTTAAATTAAAGGTAGAAAAGCCACAGCAGAATTGGGAAAAGAAAACATTGATGGTGGGCTACAGATGTTATTTCAAGGACAATATTGGAGTGGTTATTTCAAAGGGTATCATCCTGTTAAGAGCTGAACTCTTGAAATTTTCTACTTTTCTAAGATCACTTTGAAATGGAAATAAGAACCTTTAATGTCTTGCCCAAATAGTAAGGTGTGCAGAAATCAGGTGGCAAGAGATAAGAGGCATTGGAAACAAAACTGGGATGAGCAAGTATAGCATGCATAGTCCCAGTAGAATAATGAGAAGATAGAATGGCTAGGGATTTCAAATGGAGATATCAAGGTAGTTAGGGATACCCTTCTTTATGTGTTACCTTCTTGTAGTGGCTGCATAAATTTTTATTCTATCTGGATCAAAATTTATATGTACATTGCTGTTTTGCTCTAGAAATATCCCGAGATTTTCTACTTGATATTGTTTCCTCTATTAATCGAAGTATAAATTATGTTAATATTATACAGCATTGGTTATACTATATATTACAACAATTCCTGTATGAAAAAGTAAGGTGAAAACTGTTGGAGTCTACACTTAGGTTCTATGTTAACTGTAAAGTACCAGAAAAAAAAAAAAAGAAATAAAGGAAGCAATATATTTAAAGGTATGCTCAGGAAAATTGCACAGATAGAGCAAATTGAGGTATGGTATTGAGTATATCATCCTGAACTCATTCTGTACGAACACTGAAACTCCAGAAAGGCTTGATCTATTTTTTTTAGCTTCTGTTTACCAGAGAGCTTGTACAGGGGACTTCCTACAATATTGATACTTATCTTTTTTTGTTATCTGGAGAGAGCAATTTTAAAAAGAGTAAATGGAGTAGCCACTGTGTATGGATGAGGAAACTGATAGCTCAGCATTGGACATCTGAGACTGGCAGGGGGCTTCTGCTGAATGCAGATTCATCAGTTTTCCTTTCTTCCAGAAGGACTCCACTCCATTTACTCCGTCAAAATCCTTGTTTCCAGGCCACATAGGTGCATGCTGCACGTGAAGAAAAATCACACTGCTACTATGTGCGTGTCTGTGATTGTTCCTTACTCAGACAAGAGTTTCAGAAGACAGATAATCTGGTCTTCAGTTAGATTACAAAAATAAGTAAATAAACCAAAAAACAAATAGAAAAATTAAGTTTATACAAGTTTGTAAAAATAACTTACTTAATCTATATCAACTTTCTTCTGTGTGTAAGCTTTTCCTGTGCAACATATAAGCACATATTTATTAACTGGCCATTTCTTGCAAAATGTAAACGATCTTTTAAAAAAATTCCAACTGAGAGAATGCGGATTTTTTTAACATCTGCCATTTAACAACATCTTTAAAATAATTAACTTATAACTCTGTTTTAACTTATTAAAAGCAGCTCATTGAAAGTAAGATGAGTTTGCAAACTGTAGCTTATTCGTTCATTTGTCAGGATACTATTAGACTTAAAAAAACCCCTACAGTTTCTAGTTTTCAACAATATAAACTTGAACATGAACAAAATGCCCATAATAAACTTATTTAAACTTCAAATTAAAAAATAATTATGTTTATTACAGAACTCTAATTCTATGTTGTATTATTTCTAAGTCATTATGTTCATTCTAATTGGATTTTAGGGCACGTGATCAAAATATATATTTTAAAACTTCAGCTATAAGTATTCCTCTCATATGTAAACTATCTTCAGATAATTAAATTTTAAAACATTTTGACTATAAATGATATCAGTTTTCTGAATATTACCATTGATCAGATATGAGTTCTAAGGACATAAAATTAAGAATGTTGGACTGATTGATAATGTAGGCACTTATTTAATGTGAATAGAATTTAATGTGAGGAAATGTGAAGCAAAGGTTTCAGAAAAGATCACAGATGAAGATACCAATTAATTCGTTGCAAATACTGCTAGTTGTTTTTTTTTAAATAACGTGGGCAATGGTTTTCCCTAACTTTACCAATTACTGTGACAAATAACCTTCTTTGTCATGATCTTGCCAAATTCAACCTTGGTTTATAAATAAAACTATTTTTATCTCTGCATGGCAAAGCTCTATTAGATTGAAATTTCATCGGGGCATAAAGCAGCGTGTCCTCTTTATTTAAATGACAACTCCTGGGTACATTTCTTTTAAAATGAAGCAGTGATATCGAGTTAAGAAATCATAAGATGTTTAGAAAGGCTTGATAAAATCGTTAGGTAGTTATCATATTGATATATCGGTAACTCACAAATTACAAATTTGTGATTATAAATAAGGAAGATCTGAAACAAATGGTTAGAACTGGACCTTTGAAATCATGAAGAAAACTTATGATAGCTATATTTATATTTACACACCGTATACATTATCAGTTTAGTATGATTGGTGGTTAAAAATCAAAACTCACTACTCTTCAGATCAATGAAACATGTAATTCAGTAGTCCACCTAGTAGGTAACAATATAAATGAAATAAATATTTACTATTTTATAGTAGCATACTTTGTTAATTACTTTTGGTATATGCCCATGAAAATAAGTGTTCCCAGGCCTTCAAATCCATAGCACTTTGTACATTTTATCTAAATCTTTATTCCTCTAAAGTTGTATGTGAAGTATTTAGGAAATTTAGTTAAATCTTTTGGCTGTTTAGATATAGTAAGTTGAGTTATTACTTCAAGAAAGATTTTGAGGACCTGGAAAATACAGTCTTTTTCAAAGAATCAGACTTGCAGGAAACTTTCTTACTGTTCATTGTGAGGAAGTGACAATTTACCTGATTGTCATTTTCTGTTCTTAAGGAGGAAGGCAGTTTGATGAACATGCATGTGGCTGAATGGTCACAAGAACAAATTAAGTCACATTTTCCTTAGACAGTTTTGTAAATTATTCTGTACTATGAGGTAATAGGATCATAGTTTCTTGGGGATTTAATCTTGACAGAATAAAAGCAACTGCTCATTTTTATTAAAAATTCAAGGAACTGTGGCTACACTTAGAAAATATCATTCAAATACTCCATTCACTTCCCTCCAACGTAACTCAGGTGTTCTTCTGCATCTTCTGTGGCAGCTCTTCTCAAACTTTAAGGAGAAAACAAATCACCTGAGGGTCCTATTAAAACGCAAATCTGATTTGGTGGGATTAGGTTAGAAGCCCAGGCTGCATTTCTAGCCAACTCCCAGGTAACGCTTTATGGGGAAAGAGAGAGCGAGCGAGCGAGCACACGTATGTGTTGGGAATAATAACAGAAAGTGTGGTGAGTTTGTGTGTGTGTGTGTGTGTGTGTGTGTGTGTGTGTGTGTGTGTATGTAAAGTGTGGGTAAGACCAAGAAAGGTAGGGAGATAAAGAGACAAACAGAAGAGAGCGAAAAGAAGATAATCATCAGAATAATTCTGAATTATTCACTTAAGTAGCTAATGTCAGGAATTAGCATTCGCCCCGTCTTGTCCTCCAGGACCACAAACCATTGTGCCTCTGCTGCTTGCGTTTTCTAATTGGATGGAAACCTGATTTGCACTGCCTTTGCCTTTGCCCTAAATGACATGGAGCAACTGTGTAATAGTGGACTTTTATTTTTTCCCTGAAAGTCAGGGTATGGGCCAAGGAGATAGTTTTGGTGTTGTCTTCATCAGTTTTGTTAGATTCCACCCAAGGCAAGTTCTTAGTGTCTATTATAGATTTTTTGTGTTTCTTTTTTAAAGAGAGTCATCAGCATTCCTGTTTAGATAAAAGAATAAGTTTTAAAATTATCACATATTATTAGTATGATTCTCTTAATTTTTTCGTATCAGACCCCCAGTATACAATGCCACAAAGCAAGATATACTACTACATGTTTTATTAATCCTGAGAAAATATGCATTACTTGATTCATGCCTGAAGTCTATTATTTCACTTGTTAAAAAAATCAGCAATAGAGAATAATCCTCCAGACTAGCTTGATTTACAGTGACATGGGGTGATTTGTTGAAAGATGATTGAACTAGTTGTACCTACAAGATGATCTAAACCTGAGACAGTGTTTTTTGGGTTGGTTCCCAGACCATCTCTATGTGGCAAACAAAATTTTATTTAGGGTGTTGTTAATATATTTTCCACTTTAGTCATTTATAGAAAATTTTTCTGTGTAATTTTGGGATCTTTTCCTATGAATGATCTTTTTTTATATAAGTGTATTTATTCCTCTTAAGATCCAATTTTGTAACTCCCTTATTCAAGACCAATAGGAATGGAGATGGGAAGCCTTAGCTCTTGTTCTCAGAACACCATCCCCTCCTGGTTTCCATGCTGCTCTTATTAGGAAAGGGAGGATTCACAGCATTGTCCCTGCTCCTGGAAATTTTCCTCTTTCGTATCAACATACTCTAATGCTAAAAATTTTAACAAAATACTTTCAAGAGACCAGGACTAATCTCACCATGCTTTTTTGCATGTTTATATCAATAACCGCAAAAAAGCCCCAGACACCAGGCTTTTTCTCAAATCGCAGCTTTTCATGTCCTTACAGATGCCATCCCCATATAGCACTAACACATACCCACATTTTATTAATATTTCACTCCCAGTATGGAAACCTTTCCACTGAACTTTCTGGAATTCACCTTTAGTAAATCTCTTTTATTATTATTCCTTCCATGTTCTTGCCCTGACTGAAACCTGACTCTTACTTTAAGAATGTTGCTTCTGGACCTGTAGTTATCTCAAGTTGTGGTAGTTTTCTCTCCAGTTCTCTACAAATCACTGAGTATGGAGATGGGTAGGTATGTACTCCTTATTCCTCATTACAAATTACACACCATTTTCTCTCTGTGCTACTTAAAATCCTCCAGATTTCAAGCCCATGTTATCAGATACAACCCACTTTAACTCCTCAGATCAAGAATCCATAGATCCTGGTGCCATGTCTTAATGCACCTTGAATTTATTAGCTCTGGGTTATGGTCACTTTCTTTTACACTAGTCCTGTCTTGAAAGTTCCGGACTTCTGATGGTTCAAAAAAATGTCATTGAAGAGAGGAAGAAAATGGCTTGTTTGTATCTAGGAAACTTAAAGATCTCCATCATGTCAATATGAAAAAGACAGATTAATGGAAACAGAAGGAATCTAAATGGTCAAGAAAAAAATATATATATACTGGTTCTCACTTCATTAGTAATCAAGGGATTGCAAAAAGCCACAAAGACTACATACCCAAAATGCACAAACATTTTTGTCAAAAAGATGAACAAATCTAGTGTGTTTGGTAATACCAAATGATGGTGAGAATGTAGAGCAAAGGGACCTTTAATATCCTGCTGGTGGCATTGTATTTCAAAAGCATTTGTATTTTCTAACAAATATGAACACCATGCAGCCTATTACTCATAGATTGTGTTTCTTAGTATTTAACCTGCAGAAATATATAACAACTTTGCTTATAATTGCACTAACCAGGAAGTAAATGAAAGCTCATCACCATGTTATTGTGGCATATTTAGGCAGTGGAATCTCATTTCAATGAAGATTTCTTGTTCTCTACATACAAAAACATAAGTATATTTTAACAATTGTTAAGTGCAGTAAGTCAGACACCAAATACGTATTCTGATGCCTCCATTTATATAATGTTCAAACAGAGCAATCTAAACTATACTTTAAAGTATGTATTTTTAGATCATAAAGTATAGTGGAAAATATTGAATCAATTATTGTGAGCGTCAGAGTAGTGATTCCTTCTAAGAGAGAGTAATGGCATTTTGATTGGCAAGGAGTATACAGAAGCTTTAAGGGACTGGGACTTTTTCATGTCCATGAAACATGTGGTTCAAAATTACACAGACATTTGCTTTAAAATATTTTCTATTAAAGTGGCATGTATGTTACTAAATATGCGGTTTATTTCAAAATATAAAAGGTTTGTATAAAATTTCCTTGAACCCTGCAATAGTTTTCCATGGCTGCTGTAACAAATTGCCACAAATACAGGGGCTTAAAACAATACAAATTTATTATCTACCTATTGTTTGTAGTTCTGAACATCAGAGGCCTGAAATCAGTTGAGCTTCCTGCATTCCTTTTTTTTTGTCCGCACCATGTGGCAGGCGGGGTCTTAGTTCCCTGATTAGGGATCGAACCTGTGTCTCTGCATTGGGAGCATGGAGTCTTAACAATTGGGCCACCAGAGAAGTCCCTGCACTCCCTATCTGACCCTGTGATTGCATTAGACCCACCTGGATAATCCAGGGTAATCTCCCCTTGTCAATCTCCTTATTTTAATCGCATCTGCAAAGTCCCTTTGCCCTGTAAGGTAACATAATCTCCTAGGTTTTGGGGATTAGAGTACTCATATCTTTTAGGGGCAGTTATTCTGCCTCTAACATGTCAAAATTTCCTTTTAGCTACTGACACGTTTCTATACTCACTGGTACAGCAAAACCTGTCAAAATATGTTAGGATCAAGATCTCCAAATCTCCTTTCCCATTTATTCCAATTCATTCGTGCTTTTCTTTCCAATATTCTACCAAAAAAAAAAAAAAAAACCACCCAAAACAAAAACCCTCTTCTTAATCATTTTGATACCCAATCCTCTGATTAATTCTCTTTCTTCATTATGATCAGTAGCCAGACATGTTCAGCCTCTGTATTTCTTGAAATACTTTTGGTTTGCTTATTTCTAATACAGTGCAGTCCTGCTTATCTTCCTACAATTGACTGCTTCATTTCAGTCTCCTCTGATGATTCCTTCTCTGTGTGTTACAGTGGTCTAGAGTTAAGTCCTCAGATGACTTCTCTTTTTTTAAAAATTTTTATTGGAGTATAATTGCTTTATAATGGTGTGTTAGTTTCTGCTTTATAACAAAATGAATCAGTTATACATATACATATATCCCCATATGTCTTCCCTCTTGCGTCTCCCTCCCTCCCACCCTCCCTATCCCACCCTTCTAGCTGGTCACAGAGCACCGAGCTGATCTCCTTGTGCTATACGACTGCTTCCCACTAGCTATCTATTTTACATCTGGTAGTGTATATATGTCCATATATACACTACTACTCTGTCACTTTGTCTCAGCTTACGCTTTCCCCTCCCTGTGTCCTCAAGTCCATTCTCTAGTAGGTCTGCGTCTCTATACCCATCTTGCCCCTAGGTTCTAGGTTCTTCATGACCTTTTTTTTTTTTAGATTCCATATATATATATATATATTCCATATATATATTAGCATATGTTATTTGTTTTTCTCTTTCTGACTTTTCCTCTGTATGACCGACTCTAGGTCCATCCACCTCACTAAAAATTACTCAATTTCGTTTCCTTTTATGGCTGAGTAATATTCCATTGTATATACGTGCCACATCTTCTTTATCCATTCATCTGTTGATGGACACTTAGGTTGCTTCCATGTCCTGGCTATTGTAAATAGAGCTGCAATGAACATTGTGGTACATGACTCTTTTTGAATTATGGTTTTCTCAGGGTATATGCCCAGTAGTGGGATTGCTGGGTCGTATGGTAGTTCTATTTTTAGTTTTTTAACAAACCTCCATACTGTTCTCCATAGTGGCTGTATCAATTTACATTCCAACCAACAGTGCAACAGGGTTCCCTTTTCTCCACGTCCTCTCCAGCATTTATTGTTTGTAGATTTTTTGATGATGGCCGTTCTGACCGGTGTGAGATGATATCGCATTGTAGTTTTGATTTGCATTTCTCTAATGATTACTGATGTTGAGCATTCTTTCATGTGTTTGTTGGCAATCTGTATATCTTCTTTGGTGAAATGTCTAGGTCTTCTGCCCATTTTTGGATTGGGTTGTTTTGTTTTTCTCATACTGAGCTGCATGAGGTGATTGTAAATTTTGGAGATTAATCCTTTGTCAGTTGCTTCGTTTGCAAATATTTTCTCCCATTCTGAGGGTTGTCTTTTCCTCTTGTTTATGGTTTCCTTTGCTGTGCAAAAGCTTCTAAGTTGCATTAGGTCCCATTTGTTTATTTTTGTTTTTATTACCATTTCTCTAGGAGCTGGGTCAAAAAGGATCTTGCTGTGATTTATGTCATAGAGTGTTCTGCCTATGTTTTCCTCTAAGAGTTAGATACTGTCTGGCCTTACATTTAAGTCTTTAATCCATTTGGAGTTTATTTTTGTGTATGGTGTTAGGGACTGTTCTAATTTCATTCTTTTACATGTAGCTGTCCAGTTTTCCCAGCACCACTTATTGAAGAGGCTGTCTTTTCTCCATTGTATATTCTTGCCTCCTTTATCAAAGGTAAGATGACCATATGTGTATGGGTTTATCTCTGGGATTTCTATCCTGTTCCATTGATCTTTCTGTTTTTGTGCCAGTACCATACTGTCTTGATTACTGTAGCTTTGTTGTATAGTCCGAAACAAGGGAGCCTGATTCCTCCAACTCTGTTTTTCTTTCTCAAGGTTGCTTTGGCTATTCGGGGTCTTTTGTGTTTCCATACAAATTATGAAATTTTTTGTTCTACTTCTGTGAAAGATGCCAGTGGTAGTTTGATAGCGATTGCTTTGGGTAGTAGAGTCATTTTCACAATGTTGATTCTTCCAATCCAAGAACATAATTTATCTTTCCATCTATTTGTATCATCTTTATTTGCTTTCATCAGTGTCTTATAATTTTCTGCATACAGGTCTTTTGTCTCCTTAGGTAGGTTTATTCCTCTGTATTTTATTCTTTTCGTTGCAGTGGTAAATGGGAGTTGTTTTCTTAATCTCACTTTCAAATTTTTCATCATTATTGCATAGGAATGCAAGAGATTTCTGTGCATTAATTTTATATCCTGCTACTTTACCAAGTTCATTGATTAGCTCTAGTAGGTTTCTGGTACATCTTTAGGATTCTCTATGTATAGTATCATGTCATCTACAAACAGTGACAGCTTTACTTCTTCTTTTCCGATTTGGATTCCTTTGATTTCTTTTTCTTCTCTGATTGTTGTGGCTGTAACTTCCAAAACTATGTTAAATAATAGTGGTGAGAATGCGCAACCTTGTCTTGTTCCTGATCTTAGTGGAAATGGTTTCAGTTTTTCACCATTGAGGTAGATGCTGGCTGTGGGTTTGTCATCTATGGCCCTATTATGTTGAGGAAGCTTCCCTGTATGCCTACATTCTGGAGGGTTTTTATCATAAATGGGTGTTGAATTTTGTCAAAAGCTTTCTGTGCATCGGTTGAGCTGATCATATGGTTTTTCTCCTTCAATTTGTTAATATAGTGTATCACATTGATTGATTTGTGTATATTGAAGAATCCTTGCATTCCTGGGATAAGCCCCACTTGATCATGGTGTATGATCCTTTTAATGTACTGTTGGATTCTGTCTGCTAGTATTTTGTTGAGGATTTTTGCATCTATGTTCATCAGTGATATTGGCCTGTAGTTTTCTTTTTTTGTGACATCTTTGTCTGGTTTTGGTATCAGGGTGATGGTAGCCTCGTAGAATGCGTTGGGGAGTGTTCCTCCCTTTGCTGTGTTTTGGAAGAGTTTGAGAAAGATAGGTGTTAGCTCTTCTCTAAATATTTGATAGATTTTGCCTGTGAAGCCCTCTGGTCCTGGGCTTTTGTTTGTTGGAAGATTTTTAATCACAGTTTCAATTTCAGTGCTTTTGATTGGTTTGTTCATACTTTCTATTTCTTCCTGGTTCAGTCTCAGAAGAGTGTGTATTTCTAAGAATTTGTCCATTTCTTCCAGGTTGTCCATTTTCTTGGCATAGAATTACTTGTAGTAATCTCTCATGATCCTTTGTAGTTTTGCAGTGTCAGTTGTTACTCCTCCTTTTTCATTTCTTATTGTATTGATTTGAGTCTTCTCCCTTTTTTTCTTGATGAGTCTGGCTAATGGTTTATCAATTTTGTTTATCTGCTCAAAGAACCAGCTTTTAGCTTTATTGATCTTTGCTATCGTTTCCTTCATTTCTTTTTCTTTTCTTTCTGATCTGATCTGATCTTTATGATTTCTTTCCTTCTGCTAATTTTGGGTGTTTTTGTTCTTTTTTCTCTAAATGCTTTAGGTATAAGGTTAGGTTGTTTATTTGAGATGTTTCCTGTTTCTTAAGGTAGGATTGTATTGCTATAAACTTCCCTCTTAGAACTCCTTTTGCTGCATCTCATGGGTTTGGGGTTGTCATGTTTTCACTGTCATTTGTTTCTGGGTATTTTTTGATTAACTCTTTGATTTCTTCAGTGACCTTTTGGTTATTAAGAAGTGTATTGTTTAGCCTCCATGTGTTTGTATTTTTTACAGATTCTTTTTCCTGTATTTGATATCTAGTCTCATAGCGTTGTGGTCAGAAAAGGTACTTGATATGATTTCAATTTTCTTAAATTTAGCAAGGCTTTATTTGTGACCCAAGATATGATCTATCCTGGAGAATGTTCGATGAGCACTTGAGAAGAAAGTATATTCTGTTGTTTTTGGATGAAATGTCCTATAAATATCAATTAAGTCCATCCTGTTTAATGTACCATTTAAAGCTTGTGCTTCCTTATTTATATTTGTTTTGGATGATCTGTCCATTGGTGAAAGTGGTGTGTTAAAGTCCCCTACTATGATTGTGTTACTGTCGATTTCCCCTTTTATGGCTGTTAGTATTTGACTTATGTATTGAGGTGCTCCTGTGTTGGGTGCATAAATATTTACAATTGTTATGTCTTGTTCTTGGGTTGATCCCTTGATCATTATGTAGTGTCCTTCTTTGTCTCTTGTAATAGTCTTTGTTTTAAACTCTATCTTGTCTGATATGAGAATTGCTACTCCAGCTTCCTTTTGATTTCCATTTGCATGGAATATCTTTTCCCATCCCCTCACTTTCAATCTGTATGTGTCCGTAGCTCTCAAGTAGAATTCTTGTAGACAGCATCTATACGGGTCTTGTTTTGGTATCCATTCAGCCAGTCTGGGTCTTTTGGTTGGAGCATTTCATCCAATTACATTTAGGTAATTATCAATATGTATGTTCCTATTACCATTTTCTTAATTGTTTGGGGTTTGTTTTTGTAGGTCTTTTCCTTCTCTTGTGTTTCCTGCCTAGAGAAGTTCCTTTAACATTTGTTGTAAAGGTAGTTTGGTAATGGTGAATTCTCTTAGCTTTTGCTTGTCTGTAAAGCTTTTAATTTCTCTTTCAAATCTGAATGAGATCCTTGCTGGGTAGAGTAATCTTGGTTGTAGGTTTTTCCCTTTCATCACTTTAAATATGTCCTGCCACTCCCTCTTGCTTGCTGAGTTTCTGCTGAAAGATCAGTTGTTAACCTTATTGGGATTCTCTTGTATGTTATGGGTTGCTTTACCCTTGCTACTTTTAATATTTTTCTTTGTATTTCATTTTTGATAGTTTGATTAATATGTGTCTTGGCGTGTTTCTCCTTGGATTTATCCTGTATGGGACTCTCTGCACTTCCTGGACTTGATTAACTATTTCCTTTCCCATATTAGGGAAGTTTTCAACTATAATCTCTTCAAATATTTTCTCATTCCTTTCTTTTTCTCTTCTTCTTCTGGGACCCCTATATTTCTAATGTTTGTGCATTTAATATTGTCCCAGAGGTCTCTGAGACGGTCCTCATTTCTTTTCATTCTTTTTTCTTTATTCTGCTCCCTGGCAGTTATTTCCACTATTTTATCTTCCAGGTCACTTATCCGTTCTTCTGCGTCAGTTATTCTGCTATTGATCCCTTCTAGAGAATTTTTAATTTCATTTATTGTGTTGTTCATGATAGTTTGCTCTTTAGTTCTTCTCGGTCCTTGTTAAACGTTTCTTGTATTTTCTCCATTCTATTTCCAAGATTTTGGATCATCTTTACTATCATTATTCCAAATTCTTTTTCAGGTAGACTGCCTATTTCCTCTTCATTTGTTAGGTCTGCTGAGTTTCTACCTTGCTCCTTCATCTGCTGTGTGTTTCTCTGTCTTCTCATTTTGCTTAACTTACTGTGTTTGGGGTCTCCTTTTCGCAGCCTGCATGTTTGTAGTTCTCGTTTTTGGTGTCTGTCCCTAGTGGCTAAGGTTTTTTCAGTGTGTTGTGTAGGCTTCCTGGTGGAGGGGACTAGTGCTGGTGTTCTGGTGAATGAGGCTGGATCTTGTCTTTCTGGTGGGCATGTCCATGTCTGGTGGTGTGTTTTGTAGTGTCTGTGACCTTATGATTTTAGGCAGCCTCTGTGCTATTGGGTGCTGTTGTGTCCCTGTCATGCTAGTTGTTTGGCATATGGTGTCTAGCACTGTAGCTTGCTGGTCGTTGAGTGGAGCTGGGTCGTGGTGTTGAGATGGAGATCTCTGGGAGATTTTTGCCATTTGATATTTCGTGGAGCTGGGTGGTCTCTATTGGACCAGTGTCCTGAACTTGACTCTCCCACCTCAGAGGCACAACCCTGATGCCTGGCTGGAGCACCAAGAGCCTGTCATCCACATGGCTCAGAATAAAAGGGAGAAAAAAAGAAAGAAAGAAAAAGGTAAAATAAAATAAAATAAAATTTAAAAGTTAATAAAGAACAGAAAATAATTATTAAAAACAAATTTTTAAAGTAATTAAAAAGAAAGAATGAAAGGAAGAAGAGAACAGTCAAACCAAAAAACATACGCACCAATGATAACATGCTCTGAAAACTATGCTAGAAAAAGAAACAAAAACAAAAATAAAAAGCGGACAGACAGAACCCTAGGACAAATGGTAAAAGCAAATCTATACAGAGAAAATCACACACAGAAGCATACACATACACACTAACAAAAAGAGAAAAAGGGAAAACAGTATATATATCTTTGCTCCCAAAGTCCACCTCCTCAATTTGGGAAGATTTGTTGTCTATTCATGTATTCCACAGATGCAGGTACATCAAGTTGATTGTGGAGCTTTAATCCACCGCTCCTGAGTCTGCTGGGAGAGATTTCCCTTTCTCTTCTTTGTTCGCACAGCTCCCAGGGCTCAGCTTTGGATCTGGCCCTGCCTCTGCGTGTAGGTCTCCTGCGGGCATCTGTTCTTCGCTCAGACAGGACGGGGTCAAAGGAGCCGCTGACTCGGGGGCTCTGGCTCCCTCAGGCTGGGGGGGAGGGAGGGGCACGGAGTGCGGGGCGGGCCTGCGGCGGCAGAGGCAGGCATGAGGTTGCACCAGCCTGAGGCGCGCTGTGCGTTCTCCCTTCTCCCGGGGAAGTTGTCCCTGGATCCCGGGACCCTGGCAGTGGCGGGCTGCACAGGCTCCCCGGAAGGGGGTGTGGAGAGTGACCTGTGCTCGCACACAGGCTTGTTGGTGGCGGCAGCAGCAGCCTTAGCATCTCCTGCCCATCTCTGGGGTCTGTGCTGATCACCACGGCTCGCACCCGTCTCTGGAGCTCCTTTAAGCAGCGCTCTTAATCCCCTCTCCTCACGCACCAGGAAACAAAGAGGGAAGAAAATGTCTCTTGCCTCTTCGGCAGGTGCAGACTTTTCCCCAGACTCCCTCCCCACTAGCCGTGGTGCACTAACCCCTGCAGGCTGTGTTCACTCCGCCAACCTCAGTCCTCTCCCTGCAGTCCGAAGGAAGCCCGAGCCTCAGCTCCCAGCCCCGCCTGCCCCGGTGGCTGAGCAGACAAGCCTCTTGGGCTGGTGAGTGCCGGTCGGCACCGATCCTCTGTGCGGGATTCTCTCTGCTTTGCCCTGCGCACCCTTGTGGCTGCTCTCTCCTCCGCAGCTCCGAAGCTTTCCCCCCTCCACTGACCGCAGTCTCCACCCGCGAAGGGGCTTCTAGTGTGTGGAAACCTTTCCTCCTTCACGGCTCCCTCCCACTGGTGCAGGTCCTGTCCCTATTCTTTTCTCTCTGTTTTTCCTTTTTTCTTTTGCCCTATCCAGGTACGTGGGGAGTTTCTTGCCTTTGGGGAGGTGTGAGGTCTTCTGCCAGCATTCAGTAGTAAGTTTTTCTGTAGAAGCTGTTCCACATGTAGATGTATTTCTGACGTATTTGTAGGGAGGAGGGTGATCTCCATGTCTTACTCTTCCGCCATGTTGAAGATCCTCCTCTGACTTTTCTATTTAAATAAAGTCCCTAGTTTTTTTCTTCCAGTCGCATTTCTAGGCTGATGATTCCAAACTGTTTATCTCTTTTCCAGATTTCTCCTCTAAACATAGCTGATTCATATTCAGCTGCCTCCTGGGTTTTTTCCTACAAAACAAAGAGGTATTTGAAATAGACCTAACATGTCCAAATTGAATTCTCAATTTTGCCTACCCTCTGCAAACTTGTTCTGAGCCATTCCTTAAGTGACAACTCTATTCTACAGTATTTCAACCCAGAAACCTTGTAATTACCCTTGATACCTGCTTTCACTCACACCTGACATCTGTTCCTTATCAAATTTGTTTGCATTTCCTTTAATATATATCCAGCATCTGATTTGTTTTCAGTACCTTAATTACTGATCCCCATTCACATTTCCAGGTTAGAGAGTACTACATTTATTCAGCCAAGAAGTGGGCATGCTGTTTTTGTTTGTTTTCTCGTTTGCTTTTTCTTTTACCTTCCTATGGTCTGCTGGGAACACGGTATCCAGAATCATCCTTTCAAAAGCTGGAGTCGTGTATTCTTACTCTTCCTCTCACAACTGTCCAGTGCCTTTCTCTGGCACTCCTGGTCACAGTCACACCCTTTGTAACAGACAGCAACATCCTGCATGGTCTGACCCTTTTTACCTCTTCAGTTTCATTTCCTTCTACTTTCTCCAGTTTCCTCGTTACATTACTGTTCTCACACTGTCTGCCTTGCTGCTGTTCACAGTCAAGCATGTTCCTCCCTCAAGATATCTGTTTGTAGTTTTCCCTAGTGGAAAGCTCATTCCCCACCATCTGTAAGATATTCCCCAGCTATTTTCTGATCTTTGCTTAAGTGCCACCCAATTAGTGAGGCATTCCTTGAATACTACTACTACCACTGATGATGATAATAAATAGTTTACCTGCTCAGTCCCCATTAATTTTGTTTTCTTTTCAGAGCATTTTTATCATCTAACATGATATTTCTTTATTGACTTATTTAAATGTGTTATCTGTTTACGCTGATAAGGCTCTATTACTGATAAGTGCAGGACCTTTGTTTTGTTCACTGTTGTATCTCCAGTGCCTAAAACATTGTAGATGCTCAATAACTACTTGTGGAGTACACAAGTAATTGACTAAATAAACATTAATTCTATATACTTTATGCCAAATAGATTGTTTCCCCACAATTAACAATGGTTAAGATAACAGAAGTACCTGGACTTGTCTAACACTATGTAGTGACCACATCTGTTTCCTTTGTATCACAAAAGACCAAGAGCTTACTGGAAAATAAGATCTCTGGTAGTGAAGGTAAATATTGAAGTATCAACTGGTCTTTTACCACGTTCCATGGCAGTGCGTTGCTGGTGTTTTTGGTGTGGGAGATTTTATGGTGATATTGTACTTGGAATACAAGGTGTTACTAAAACAGAAATCTAGAAAATATTGCAGTTGGAAGTAGAGATTCTGTGACTGTATATCATTAAATAATGTGCACCTCTAAGACACCCTGAGGCATTTTGGTGGCCTGCAGCCACATTGCTGTTTGTATTTACAAGAATAATTAAGGCACCAAAACTTACTACAAAGCATGTTTACACATCCTTATTAATCCTGTTCTCACATCAGTCAAAAAGGCCTTCTGAGAGCCTTAGAAATACTCGTTCCATAACTATAATAATTAATATTCATATATTTTTCCTTAAGAATATTAACTTTGCAAATATATACACACACATATTTTAACTTCTGAAAAAACAGTGTAATGATGGCAAGTCTATGAAAACATTATTATAAAGATTAGCAATTTAATAACATGCCTTATGGTGTTGCTTCAGATATATCACTAGTTTTCTCAACTTACTGATCACCTACATGAAAACTGTTCATATGTACCTTATTTCTGAAAAGCAGAGAGTATTACAAAATACAACAATGCTATCAGTATTTTTATTTTATTTATTTATTTTTATTTTTTTCAGTATTTTTAACTGTCAAGGTTGAATAAGAAACGAGAACGCATTGGATATGTCTGAGTGTGTGAAATGATAATTTTTTTGCCATTAAAAACAAAATAATGTTACAACAATATCATTAGTCATCCTATAACTTTATCTACACTAGTTATATATTATTTGCAAGACACTAAATCAATGTTTTCATGTAGCTAGGAAGTAAGTACAGCATTTCTACTTTAATTACATTGAGAAAAAGTATATATGCAAAAGGTAAATGCCATGAAATGAGATAACACTTTGAAAATATTTGGGAAAGATTTTTTTTTCTTAAATATCCATTGACTACAGACCCTTTTTTTTCCCCCAAAAAATTAAAATTTCAACCAGATTCCTTAAAGGAAGCATCATAATTCTGGCATAAATATTGGCCAGAAAAATAATTTTAAAATGAAAAAAGTATATATTGTTAAATTAACTTTAATACTTTCGGGAAAATTCTGCCATAGCATACTCACCTTCTACCCCCCAAAAAAGGCAAAAGTAAAAATCTGTGCATTTACAACAAAATACATATTACGTTTGGAAGTCCTATGGTTTTGATTCATCTCTTTAAAAAGTTAGGTGGGTAAAGACATGAGTTTTCCTAAAGTCTGTATGGAATTTTTATGTCAGCCATAGAAATATTTCTTATAGGTGGAATTTCTCAAGGTTTCCTTGAAACTCCCAGTTGTGAGTATGAGGGAATCAATTTCTACTTCAGTACATGGCAGTATAATAACATTGAGTCTTAGAATAAAGGAAGAATGAAGATTTCAGTAAAGGAATAAAACAGGAGATGGATGAAAGAAAATGGCCTCTTGGTTTGCAATAGAAGAAAAAAAGTATTTTACAAGTGAGCTATGCTAAATCTTGTCTGAGATCTAGAATTATCCTCCAAAAATAAAGAGAAAGGAATATTTTCCAATAAGATTGGTAACTGAACTATATAAAATTATTGGCAATTTAAGTATGCATTTTAATGTATGTCATACTTTATAAAGTTTCAGAAATTTCTCAGGAGATGTCTCAAGACATATTAGAGTGTTTTTGAAATCATTCTTTCTCGAATTATACTCCATTTGGAATTATCTGCAGATTTATTTGCACAGCATAAACAAATTATGTAAATTTATAAATCTAATCCTGGTGGTTATCTTAATTCCTTTCCTAAAGGACATTTAATAAGAATGCAAAGCTCTGTATATTCTGGGCTCAAGTCCTTTGTCAGACATATGCTTTGCAAATATTTTCTCCCAATGGGAAGCTTGTCTCTTTTTTTTCTTACTATTATTTTGATGGAGTCCATTTATCTTTTGCTTAAAAAAATAATCAAATTGTTCTTTTGATGTCAAGTCTAAGAACTCTTCAACCTAATCTTAGTTTATAAATATTTTCTCTGATTTTTTTTCCTCTAACAGTTTGATAATTTTACTTTCAATATTTATATCTTTATTTTGAGTTAACATATAGATAAGGTATGATGCTTATGTTGATGTCCTTCTGTCTGTGCGAGTGTGTGTGTGTGTGTGTGTGTGTGTGGCCTGTTGTTGCAATACCATTTCTGAAAAACACTATCCTTCCACCATTGAATTCCTTTGGTATTTTTATTAACCAAATGCCATATTTGTGTGGACCTTTTTATAGACTCTGTATTCTGTTCCATTGATTTTTGTGTCTTTTCCCCATTACCACAATGTCTTGATTGTTGTTGCTTTAAGTCTTAAAATATACAACTTCATTCTTTTTTCGCAAAATTGTTTTCACTATCTACTCCTTGCACCTCCATATATACGTTAGAATAAACTTATTTAAAAAACAAAAGAAAGTAAAAGTGCTTGGCATGAGTCCAAATTTTATATTGTCTTACATTTTTTGATCCATTGGGAGAGAACTAACATCTCTACAATGATGTCTGCCAATGCAAGAACATAGTATGTCTCTCAACTTATTTAGATGTTTTATTTCCTTTATCAGCATTTTGTAATTTTCAGAATATAGATGTTGCAATCATATGCTAGATTTATACTTAATTATTTAATTTGTGCTGGGTCGAAAATAAACGGTATTTTTTAAAGTTTATATTCCCAATTGTGCGTTGCTAATATATAGAAATAAATTTGATTTTTGTGTGTTGACTGTGTATCTTGAAACCTTGCTAAACTCGTTTATTAGTTCTGAGAGCTTTTATGTGGATTCTTTTGGATTTTCTACATAGACAATCATCTTGTCTATGATACAGGCTGTTTTATTTCTTTGTTCACGATCTGAATGCTTTTTATTTCTTTTTATTGCCTTATTGCATGTGCTAGGATTTTCATTACTATGTGTTGAATAGGAGTGGTAAGAGAGGATATCCTTGTTGTTTCTTTGTTTTTAATGAAAAATTATTTTCTCCCCATTAAATTTGATGTTAGATGTACATACAACTGTGCTTATTTTTTTTTCTTCTTTAAACCATTACTATGGTGGGTTACACTGATTTTTTTTTTCAAATATTGAGCAAGCTGTGTATTCCTAAAATGTGTCCTACTTAGTTATGATATGCTGGTCCTTTTAGATATTTTTGGATTTAATTTTTTAACATTTGTTGAGGATTTTTGTGTGTGTCTAAATTCATGAGGGACATTGGTATGTAGTTTTTATTTTTGTTCCACCTTTGAGTTTAGTATTAAATTAGTCAGGGGGTATTCTTTTCCCTTCTGCTTTCTAAGCAGAGATTGTGTAGAATTGGACTTATTTCTTCTTAAAACAGGTAATGAGTTTCTAATCTAAATATTGTGCAGATATTTTTCTGCATATTTTTTACCTAGACATTTGGTTTACCTAATAGTTGTATTCAGATTGTCTGTTTCATCTATCAGGGTGAATTTTAATAGTACATATTTTCTATAGCAGTATATTTGCATTAGTGTCAAATAACTGCACGGTCTCTAATGATACATCTTTTTCATTCCTGATTATTATAATTTGTGTCACTTTCTTCCTTTTTGCTTTATCAGTCCTGCTAACAAGTTTATAAATTTTTGATCTCTTCAAAGAAACATTTTGAGCTCATTGATTTTTTTGATTGTTTATTTTCAATTTCATTGATTTTCACTTTATCTTTTTCTTTTACTTGAAGTGTGATCGATTTACAACATCATATTGGTTTCAGTGTACAGTATTGTGACTGAACATTTTTATAGCTTATATTCCATGTAAAATCACCACAAAATAATGCCTATATTTCCCTGTGCTGGACGGTGCATCCCCATAGCCTACCCACTTTTTACACAGTAGTTTGCACCTCTCAAACCCCTAACCCTTTGCCACTTCTCCCCACCTCCTTCTCCCTCTGGTAACCACCAGTCTGTTCTCTATACCCAGTGAGTCTGTTTCTCTTTTGCTATATTTATTCATTTATTTTATTTTTTAGATTCCACATATAAGTGACAACAGACAGTATTTGTCTTCATCTAATGTTTCAGTAAACATGATACCCTCCAAGTCCATCCATGTTGTTGCAAATGGCAGAATTTCATTATTTTCTGTGACTAATGTTCCATTTATAAAACAAATCTTTATCCGTTCATTTGTTGATGGACACTTAGATTGTTTCCATATCTTAGCTATTGTAAATAATACTGCTGTGAATGTTGGGGTGCATATATCTTTTAGAATTAATGTTTTCATTTTCTTCAGGTATATGCCCAGGCATGGGATTGCTGGATCATATGGTATTTCTATTTTTAGGTTTTTCTGAGGAACCTCCATACTGTTTTCCTCAGTGGCTGCGCCAATTTCTGTTCCCATCAACTGTGGACTAGGGCTCCCTTTGCTCCACACGCTTTGCCAATATTTGTTATTTAGTCTTTTTGATTATTTTTTAAATTATAGTTGATTTACAATGCTGTGTTAGTTTCAGTTGTACAGCAAGTGATTCAGTTATATATCTCTATATATACACACATATATATACACACATATATATATTCTTTTTCAGATTCTTTTCCATTATAAGTTACCGCAAGATATTGAATATAGGTCCCTGTGCTATACAGTAGGTCCTTGTTGTATATCCATTTTATATATATTAGTGTGCATCCCAAACTCTTAAATTATCCCTCCCTCACCCCACTTTCCTCTTTGGTAATCACTTGTTTGTTTTCTGTGTCTGTGAGTCTATTTCTGTTTTGTAAATAAATTCATTTGTATCATTTTTTTAGAATCCACATACAAGTGATATCATATATTATCATATATTTGTGTTTTCCTCTCTGACTTCACTTAGTGTGATAATATCTAGGTCCATCCATGTTGATGCAAATGGCATTATCTCAGTCCTTTTTATGGCTGAGCAGTATTCCACTGTATATATATCCCACATTTTCTTTATCCATTCATCTCTCGATGGACGTTTAGGTTGCTACCGTGCCTTGACTATTGTAAATAGTGCTGCAGTGAACATTGGAGTGCATATATATCTTCTCAAATGGGAGTATTTGTTTTTTCTGGATATATGCCCAGGAGTGGGATTGCTGATTCATATTGTAACTCTATTTTTAGTTGTTTTTTTTTTTAAGGAACACCCATACTGTTCTCCATAGTGGCTGCACCAATTTATATTCCCACCAACAGTGCAGGAGTGTTCCCTTTTCTCCACTCCCTCTCCAGCATTTATTGTTTGTGGACTTTTTGATGATGCCCATTCTGACTGGTGTGAGGTGATTGTAGTTTTTTTTTTTTTAAACATCTTTATTGGAGTATAATTGCTTTAGATTGTTGTGTTAGTAGCTGCTGTATAACAAGGTGAATCAGCTATACATATACATATATCCCCATATCCCCTCCCTTTTGCGTCTCCCTCCCACCCTCCCTATCCCACCCTTCTAGGTGGTCACAAAGCACTGAGCTGATCTCCCTGTGCTATGCGGCTGCTTCCCACGAGCTATCTATTTTACATTTGGTAGTGTATATATGTCCATGCCACTCTCTCATTTCAACTCAGGTTACCCTTCCCCCTCCGCGTGTCCTCAAGTCCATTCTCTACGTCTGAGTCTTTATTCTTCTCCTTCCATTACTTTCTTCAGAACCATTTTTTTTATATTCCATATATATGTGATAGCATATAGTATTTCTTTTCTCTTTCTGACTTACTTCACTCTGTATGACAGACCCTAGGTCCATCCATTTCACTACAGATAACTCAGTTTTGTTTCTCTTTATGGCTGAGTAATATTCCATTGTATATATATATGTGCCATATCTTCTTTATCCATAAATCTGTCGATGGAGACTTATGTTGCTTCCATGTCTTGGCTGTTGTAAATAGAGCTGCAATCAACATTGTGGTACCTGACTCTTTTTGAATTATGATTTTTCTCAGGGTATATGCCCAGTAGTGGGATTGCTGGGTCATGTGGTAGTTCTATATTTAGTTTTTAAGGAAACTCCATACTGTTCTCCATAGTGACTGTATCAAGTTACATTCCCACCAACAGTGCAAGAGGGTTCACTTTCTTCCACACCCTCTCCAGCATTTATTGTTTGTAGATTTTTTGATGATGGCCGTTCTGACCGGTGTGAGATGATATCGCATTGTAGTTTTGATTTGCATTTCTCTAATGATTACTGATGTTGATCATCCTTTCATGTGTTTGTTGGCAATCTGTATATCTTCTTTGGAGAAATGTCTGTTTTGGTCTTCTGCCCATTTTTGAATTGGATTGTTTGTCTTTTTGATATGGAACTGCATGAGCTGCTTGTATATTTTGGAGATTAATCCTTTGTCAGTTGGTTCATTTGCAAATATTTTCTCCCATTCTGAGGGTTGTCTTTTCGTCAATTTTCTGGTTTCCTTTGTTGTGCAAAAACTTTTAAGTTTCATTAGATCCCATTTGTTTATTTTTGTTTTTATTTCCATGTCTCTAGGAGGTGGGTCAAAAAGGGTTTTGCTGTGATTTATGTCATAGAGGAGTGTTCTGCCTATGTTTTCCTCCAAGAGTTCTAGAATGTCTGGCCTTATAATTAAGTCTTTAATGCATTTGGAGTTTATTTTTGTGTATGGTGTTAGGGAGTGTATTAATTACATTCTTTTACATGTAGCTGTCCAGTTTTCTCAGCACCATTTATTGAAGAGGCTGCCTTTTCTCCATTGTATATTCTTGCTTCTTTTATCAAAAATAATGTGACCATATGTGTGTGGAATTTTCTCTGGGCTTTCTATCCTGTTCCATTGATCTATATTCCTGTTTTTGTGCCAGTACCAGACTCTCTTGATTACAGTCACTTGTATTATATTTTGAAGCAAGGGAGCCTGATTCCTCCACCTCCGTTTTTGTTTCTTAAGATTGCTTTGGCTAGTTGGGGTCTTTTGTGTTTCCATACAAATTGTGAAATTTTTTTCTAGTTCTGTGAAAAATGCCATTGGTAGTTCAATAGGGATTCCACTGAATCTGTAGTTTGCTTTGGGTAGTATAGTCATTTTCATAATGTTGATTCTTCCAATCCAAGAACATGGTATATCTCTCCATCAGTTTGTATCATCTTTAATTTCTTTCATCATTGTCTTATAGTTTTCTGCATACAGGTTTTTTGTCTCCTTAGGTAGGTTTATTCCTAGGTATTTTATTCTTTTTGTTGCAATCATAAATGGGAGTGTTTCCTTAAATTCTCTTTCCGATTTTTCATCATTAGTGTATCAGAATGCAAGAGGTTTCTGTGCATTAATTTTGTCTCCTGCTACTCTACCAAATTCATTGATTAGCTCTAGTAGTTTTCTGGTAGCATCTTTAGGATTCTTTCTGTATAGTCTCATGTCATCTGCAAACGCTGACAGTGTTACTTCTTTTCTGATTTGGATTCCTTTTATTTCTTTTTCTTCTCTGATTGCTGTGGCGAAAACTTCCAAAACTTTGTTGAATAATAGGGGTGAGAGTGGGCAACCTTGTCTTCTTCCTGATCTTAGTGGAAATGGTTTCAGTTTTTTACCATTGAGAGCGATGTTGGCTGTGGGTTTGTCATATATGGCCTTTATTATGTTATGGTAAGTTCCCTCTACATCTACTTTCTGGAGGGTTTTTATCATAAATGGGTGTTGAATTTTGTCAAAAGATTTTACTGCGTCTATTGAGATTATCATTTGGTTTTTATCTTTCAATTTGTTAATATGGTGTATCACATTGTTTGCTTTGCATATATTGAGGAATCCTTGCCTTCCTGGGGTAAACCCCACTTAATCATGGTGTATGATCCTTTTAATGTGCTGTTGGATTCTGTTTGGTAGTATTTTGTTGAGGATTTTTGCATCTATGTTCATCAGTGATATTGGTCTGTAGTTGTTTTTTTTTTTTTCGTGACATCTTTGTCTGGTTTTGGTATCAGGGTGATGGTGGCCTCGTAGAATGAGTTTGGGAGTGTTCCTCCCTCTGCTATATTTTGGAAGAGTTTGAGAAGGATAGCTGTTAGCCCTTCTCTAAATGTTTGATAGAATTCGCCGGTGAAGCCTTCTGGTCCTTGGCTCTTGTTGGAAGATATTTAATCATAGTTTCAATTTCAGTGCTTGTGATTGGTCTCTTTAAATTTTCTATTTCTTACTGGTTCAGTCTTGGAAGGTTGTGCTCTTCTCAGAATTGTTCCATTTCTTCCAGCTTGTCCATTTATTGGCATATAGCTGCTTGTAGTAATCTTTCATGATCCTTTGTATTTCTGCAGTGCCAGTTGTTACTTCTCCTTTTTCATTTCTAATTCTGTTGATTTGAGTCTTCTCCCTTTTCTTCTTGATGAGTCTGGCTAATGGTTCATCAATTTTGTTTATCTTCTCAAAGAACCAGCTTTGGGTTTTATTCATCTTTGCTATTGTTTCCTTCATTTTTTTTTCATTTATTTTTGATCTGATTTTTATGATTTCCTTCCTTCTGCTAACTTTCGGTTTTTTGGTTGCTGTTCTTCTTCTTTCTCTAATTGTTTTAGGTGTAGGTTTAAGTTATTTATTTCAGATTTTTCTTGTTTCTTGAGGTAGGATTGTATTGGTGTAGACTTCCCTCTTAGAACTGCTTTTGGTCCATCCCATAGGTTTGGGTCATTGTGTTTTCATTGTCATTTGTTTCTAGGTTTTTTGTTGTTTTTTTTTTGCAGCATGCAGACCTCTCACTGTTGTGGCCTCTCCCGCTGCAGAGCACAGGCTCCGGACGCGCAGGCTCAGCAGCCATGGCTCATGGGCCTAGCCGGTCTGTGGCATGTGGGATCTTCCTGTACCGGGGCACGAACCCGTGTCCCCTGCATCGGCAGGTGGACTCTCAACCACTGCGCCACCAGGGAAGCCCTCTAGGTATTTTTTGATTTCCTCGTTAATTTCTTCAGTGATCTCTCGGTTATTTAGTAGTGTATTTTTTAGCCTACATGTGTTTGTATTTTTTACAGATATTTTCCTGTAATTGATATCTAGTCTCATTGCGTTGTGGTCAGAAAACATACTTGATAGGATTTCAATTTTCTTAAATTTACCAAGGCTTGATTTGTGACCCAAGATATGATCTATCCTGGAGAATGTTCCATGATCAATAATTCTTTTGTTATTGGGTGGAATATCCTATAAATTAAGTGCATTTTGTTTAATGTATCATTTAAAGCTTGTGTTTTCCCTATTTATTTTCATTTTGGATGATCTGTCCATTGGTGAAAGTGAGATGTTCAAGTCCCCTACTATGATTGTGTTACTGTCAATTTCCCCTTTTATGGCTGTTAGCATTTGCCTTAGGTATTGAGGTGCTCCTATGTTGGGTGCATATATATTTATAATTGTTATATTTTCTTTTTGGATTGATCCCTTGATCATTACGTAGTGTCCTTCCTTATCTTTTCTAACAGTCTTTATTTTAAAGTCTATTTTACCTGATTTGATATTGTTACTCCAATTTTCTTGTGATTTCCATTTGCATGGAGTATCTTTTTCCATCCCCTCACTTTCAGTCTGTATGTGTCCCTAGGTCTGAAGTGGTTCTATTGTAGACAGTATTCATATGGGTCTTGTGTTCGTATCCATTCAACCAGTCTGTTGCTTTTGGTTGGAGCATTTAATCTATTTACATTTAAGGTAGTTATCGATATGTAACTTCTTATTACCATTTTATTAATTGTTTTGGGTTTATTAGTATAGGTCTTTTCCTTTTCTTGTATTTCCTGCCTAGAGAAGTTTCTTTAGTACTTGCTGTAAAGCTAGTTTGGTGGTGCTGAATTCACTTAACTTTTGCTTGTTTGTAAAGGTTTTAATTTCTTTGTCAAATCTGAATGAGATCCTTGCTAGGTAGAGTAATCTTGGTTGTTGGTTTTTCCCTTTCATCACTTTAAATATGTCCTTCCCCTTCCTTCTGGCTTACAGAGTTTCTGCTGAAAGATCAGCTGTTAACCTTATGGGGATTCCATTGTATTTTATTTTTTGCTTTTCCCTTGTTGCTTTTAATATATTTTCTTTGTATTTAATTTTCGATAGTTTGATTAGTATGTGTCTTGGCGTGTTTCTCCTTGTATTTATCCTGTATGGGACGCTCTGTGCTTCCAGGACTTGATTATTTCCTTTCCCGTATTAGGGAATATTTCAACTATATAGTCTCTTCAAATATTTTCTCAGACCCTTTCTTTTTCTCTTCTTCTTCTGGAACCCCTACAATTCGAATGTTGGTGTGTCATGCTGTCCCAGATGTTTCTGAGATTGTCCTCAATTCTTTTCATTCTTTTTTCCTTTATTCTGCTCTGCAGTAGTTATTTCCACTCTTTTATCTTCCAGGTCACTTATCTGTTCTCCTGCCTCAGTTATTCTGCTATTGATTCCATTTCGAGAATTTTTAATTTCATTTATTGTGTTGTTCATCCTTGTTTGTTTGCTCTTTAGTTCTCCTAAGTCCTTGTTAAATGTTTCTTGTATATTCTCCATTGTATTTCCAAGATTTTTGGTCATTTTTTCTGTCATTACTCTGAATTGTTTTCAGGTAGACTGCCTGTTTCCTCTTCAGTTGTTTGGTCTGGTGGGTTTTTCCTTGCTCCTTCGTCTGCTTTGTATTTCTCTGTCTTCTCATTTTGCTTAACTTACTGTGTTTGGGGGTCTCCTTTTCACAGGCTGCACGTTCGTAGTTCCCGTTGTTTTTGGTTTGTGCTCCAGTGGGTAAGGTTGTTTCAGTGGGTTGTGTAGGCTTCCTGGTGGAGGGGACTGGTGCCTGTGTTCTGGTGGGTGAGGCTGGAGCTTGTCTTTCTAGTGACCAGGGCTGTGTCCGGTGGTGTTTTTTGGGGTGCCTGTGAACTTACGATTTTTTGCGGCCTCACTGCTAATGGATGGGGTTGTTTTCCTGTCTTGCTAGTTGTTTGGCCTAGGGTGTCCAGCACTGTAGCTTACTGGTCATTGAGTGAAGCTGGATCTTAGTGTTGAGATGGAGATCTCTGCAAGAGCTTTCGCCTTTGATATTATGTGGGCCGGGAGGTCTCTGGTGGACCAGTGTCTTGAACTCTGCTCTCCCACCTTCAAGGTTCAGGCTTGACACCCAGCTAGAGCACCAAGAGCCTTTCAGCCACATGGCTCAGAAGAAAAGGGAGAAAAGAAAGAGAGAGAGAGAGACAGTGAGAGAGAGAGAAAGAAAGGAAAGGAAAGGAAAGAAGGAAGGAAGGAAATTGTTTTAAAATTAAAAATGTTATTTTAAATTTTTTTATTTTAAAATAAAGTAAGAAAGAAAGAAAGAAGAGAACAACTAAACCAAAAAGCAAATCCACAAATGATACCAAGTGCTAAAAACTATACATAAAAGAATAAAATAAATTTAAAAAAGAAATGGACAGAGAACCCCAGGACAAATGGTAAAAGCAAAGCTATACAGAGAAAATCACACAACGAAGCAGCCACATACATACTCACTAAAAGTGTGATAGAAAAATAAATATGTATATAAGAAAAAAAAAAAGAAGAGAGCAACCAAATCATAAACATATCTACCAATGGTAAGAAGCTCTAAGTACTAAACTGAGATAAACATATAACCAGAAACAAATTAGATGCAGAAAGCAAACCCTAAGTCCACAGTTGCTCCCAATGTCCACTGCCTCAATTTTGGGGTGATTCGTTGTCTATTCAAGTATTCCACAGTTGTAGGGTACATCAAGTTGATGGTGGAGATTTAATCCACTGCTCCTGAAACTGCTCAGAGAAATTTCCCTTTCTCTTCTTTGTTTGCACCGCTCCCGGGGTTCAGCTATGGATTTGGCTCTGACTCTGAATATAGGTTGCCTGAGGGCGTCTGTACCCCGCCCGGACAGGCTGGGTTTAAAGTAGCAGCTAATTCGGGAGCTGTGGCTCACTCAGGCAGGTGGAGGGAGGGGCACGGAGTGCGGGGCGAGCCTGCGGCGGCAGAGGCCATTATGACGTTGCATCAGCCTGAGGGCGCCGTGCGTTCTCCCCGGTAAGTTGTCCCTGGATCCCGGGACCCTGGCAGTGGCGGGCTGCACAGGCCCCCCGGAAGGGGGTGTGGATAGTGACCTGTGCTCGCACACAGGCTTCTTGGTGGCGGCAGCAGCAGCAGCCTTAGCATCTCATGCCCGTCTCTGGGGTCCACGCTTTTAGCCACGGCTCGTGCCCGTCTCTGGAGCTCCTTTAAGCAGTGCTCTTAATCCCCTCTCCTCGCGCACCAGGAAACAAAGAGGGAAGAAAAAGTCTCTTGCCTCTTCGGCAGGTCCAGACTTTTCCCCGGACTCCCTCCCGGACAGCCGTGGCGCACTAACCCCCTGCAGGCTGTGTTCCTGCCGCCAACCCCAGTCCTCTCCCTGCGCTCTGACCGAAGCCCGAGCCTCAGCTCACAGCTCTGCCCGCCCCGGCGGGTGAGCAGACAAGCCTCTCGGGCTGGTGAGTGCTGGTCGGCACTGATTCTCTGTGCGGGAATCTCCCCGCTTTGCCCTCCGCACCCCTGTTGCTGCGCTCTCCTCTGCGGCTCCGTAGCTTCCCCCTCCGCCACCCGCAGTCTCCGCCCACGAAGGGGCTTCCTAGTGTGTGGACACCTTTCCTCCTTCACGGCTCCCTCCCACTGGTGCAGGTCCTGTCCCTATCCTTTTGTCTCTGTTTATTCTTTTTTTCTTTTGCCCTACGCAGGTACGTGGGGAGTTTCTTGCCTTTTGGGAGGTCTGAGGTCTCCTGCCAGCGTTCAGTGGGTGTTCTGTAGGAGTTGTTCCACGTGTAGATGTATTTATGATGTATCTGTGGGGAGGAAGGTGATCTCCACGTCTTAATCCTCTGCCATCCTGAAGGTCTCGATCCCTCATTGTAGTTTTGATTTGCATTTCTCTGATGATTGGCTGTGTTGAGCATCTTTTCATGTGCCTGTTGGCCATCTGTGTATCTTCTGTGGAAAAATGTCTGTTCAGTTCTCCTGCTCATTTTTTGATTGGGTTATTTTTTTGGTATTGGGTTGTATGAGCTGTGTATGTATTTTGATATTAACCCCTTATCAGTCATATAATTTGCAAATATTCATTGCCATTCAGTAAGTTGTCTTTTCCTTTTGTCAGTGGTTTCCTTTACTGTGTAAGAGCTTTCTAAGTTTAATTTTGTCCCTTTTTTTATGTTTGCTTTTCTTTCTTTTGCCTAAGGAGACAGATGCAAAAAAAATTGTTATGGTTTATGACAGCGTATGCCTACGTTTTCTTCTAGGAGATTTATGGTTTCAGGTTTAAATGATTTTACCTTTATTAAAGTATTTGGCAGTAATTGGGTTTGTTCTGCTCTTTTTTCTAGTCTATTAAGGGGAAAGTATATTATAATTTTGACACCTTTAATTCATTTTTCATAAGAGTATAAACTACGAATATCCTAAAAACTCCTCTTAGCTATATTCCACAGATATTTATTTGCTATATTTTGATTTTTGTTCAAGGTATTTCTTAATTTCCTTTAGAATTTTTCTTTGACACACAGATTACTTAGAGGTATACTGTTTAATTTCATGTTTTTGGTAATTTTCCTCATCTTTTTTATTGATTTTTTAGTTTATATGTGGTCTGAAACATTTTGTATGGTTTTCACTTTAAAAATTTATGTTTTGATGTAAGGCCTGGGATATGGTTATCTTAGTAACTATTCCATGTGCACTTGAAAAAATTACTTACTATTAAATGGAGAATTCTATAAATGTCAGTTAGATCCACTTTGTTGATGTTATTCCATCCTTGTATATTTTTGCTTATTTTCTATCTACTAATCCTGTTACTCAGACACTGTTGAAATATCTATCAATACATTTAATTTTTTGTGTATTTACTTTTAGTTTTAACAGTAGTTTCTTCATGTATTTGAGCTATGTAGTTTAGTGCATCAAGATGTCAATGTCCCCTTGGTGAGTTGCTCACTTTATCAATATATAACGTTTATGCACCTGGCAATTTACTTTTCTCCGAAATCTGTTTTATCTGATATTGACATAAATACTTCACCTCTCTTTTTTTTTTGTTTTCTTTTTTCACCTCTCTCTTGATTGAAATTTGCTTGATGAAAAGTTCTCCTATTTTTACTTTTAAGTTCATGAGGGATATTTTTTCGTAGTTTTCTTTCTGTTTCATTTTACTTAACATGAATCTTTGTAGACAGCATATAGTTGGGTCTTTTTTTAATGCATTCTGTCAGTTTCTGTTCTTTTTATGGATGTGCTTAGACCATTACTATTTAGTATTTATAATATATATTTTATGTACATTTAGGACATTTATAATTAATTAATATGATATGTAGATCTTTGATATGTTTGAATTTAGTTCAGTTATTTTAGCATTTAATTTCTGTTAATATTTTTTGGCTCAAGTCTGCCAATTTATTGTTTTCTGCATGTTCTTTCTTTACCTGTTTCTCCTTTTCTGCCTCATTTGGGTCATTTAAACATATTTTAGTATTTCACATTAATTTGTCTATTAAAGTTTGTGGTTATATCTGTTTATACATTAGTTTCATGGCTGTTGTAAGGTATTAACAAAGTATATACTTATTTTTAAAATTTAGAACCAGTACTATATCACTTTAATAGGAATGGAAGAGCCTTAGTACCATATACATTCCCTAAGTCTCCCTATTTATGCTATATATTAAATAAAATTACATTATATAATACATATACTTACATTGAACACTTCCTCAGATAATATTTTTTTCTTATCAAATGCAAAACATAAGTATGAAGGGTGAAGATGAGACTAATAGTCTGTGGTATTTACCAAGGTATTAAATTGTTCCTGTTGTTTCTTCTTTCTTCCTAAAGTTTAGCCTTCCTTCTAGAGTCATGTAACTTCTATCTCAAGAGCTTCCCTTGGCGATTATTTAGAACAGATCTGATCACAGGATTTTCTAAGTTTCCCTTCAGCAGAGAATGTTTACTCCTGAAGGATATTTTCTGGATATAGAATTATGGGTTGACAGTATTATTTTTTTAGGATTTTAAAGTGTTTACCAATTCCTTCTGGCTTGCATGTTTTCTAATAATCAGTCTATAGCAATTCATCATTGATCTCTTACAGGTCATATGCCATTTTCCTCTGACTGCCTTTAAGATTTTTTTTTGTCTTAAGTTTTTATGAACTTGATTATGATGTGTCCACATGCACAGTTTTGGGGTTTATCCTATTTTGGGTTTACTCAGCTTCCTGAGTAAAACAGATTACGTCTTTCACCATACTTGGGACTATTTCATCCTATTTAAATTTGTTTAAAGTTATATTTTTCCTTCTCTCCTTCTGGGCCTCTTATGATACAAATTTTACAACATTTGTTATTGTTTAATGGCTTATTTTTAAATTCAATATATTTTTTCTGTGATACTAAGTTGTATAATTTCTATTGACTTATCTTTAAGTTAACTAACTCTTTCCTCAGCTATCTCCTTTCTGTTATGAGCTGAACCAGTAAGTATCTTTTAATTTTAGCTATTGTATTTTTTCAGTTCTAAATTTTCATTGTTTCATCTTTATATACTTTATTTCTATACTGATATTTTCTAACGTTCGTTTTCACAATTCTTTGAACATTTTTATAAAATCTGCTTTAAAATATTTGTTAGATAATGCAACATCTGTATCCACTTGTTAGCAGCTGTTGATTGTCTTTTCACATGCATGATGCAATTTTCATGGTCCTTCACATGCCTAAAATTTTTAATTGTATCCTAGCATTTTGAAGATTACTTCATGAGGATTTTAAAATCCTATAAAGAATGTTTATATGTTTATCAGGCACTTGATCTTGTTTGCTTCAGGCCTTAAGGTCCAACCCGCACCCTGTAGACAGCTGCACCATGAGTTCAGTTTGCAAACGCTGGTGTTGTTGCTGTCCCATCATGTGTGCCACCCAGTGGTCGGCTTTACCGCTGTATGGAGGTCTGTTACCTCAGTTTTCAAAGTCTTGCATCCTAATTAGGGACACAGCTACACGTGGGCAGGTTGTGTGGCGCCTGTGGATTCATGAACAGCCTTGCTTTCCCAGGCTCCTCGGACTTCGCTATGCTTGGTTTGCTGGGACTGTCCTTTTAGGCTCTGTGGCCTGAGACCCTCACTTCTGTGATTGCAGTGCAGAGTCTGGAAAACAAAGAGAAAGAAAAAAAGCAATGAGTCTGATCCCACTTTCTTGGAACCACGGCTCCATCTAACTGAGAAAGAAGTTCAAGTCTTTCGTCAGAGTTCCTGCCCCTGCAGGTAGCAGATTTTTTGCCACTGTCACACTCAGTATAGGATTGCCTGAGGTATGGGATACAAGTAAATGTAGAAAAGGTGAGGAAAAATGGAGATTTTCAATCTCTCTGAGTTTAAGAGTTTCCTTTCCCACTTCTCAAGCCAGAACTAGACAATTTCTCTGGGACCTCTCTTTCTGCAGTTCTCAGTTTCAGGCTGGTAAATACCTATGGCGGGGGGGGGGGGGGGAAATGTAAAATTCACTACCATTTCTTTAGTACTTTGAATTTTTATGCTTTTCCTTAAATAGTTGTGCCACGTTTTTATTTAGGTTTTATAAGTGCTTTCAGCATGAAAGGAATGGTAATATGTGCTTGCTTCCAGAATAGGAATGTCCAGTTTGACCATTTCTTTAAAAAAAAAAAATTATGAGATCTAATCTGTATGTTTAAATATTGTCATTAAATATCACTTTTTAAACTACAATATAAAAAAAAATTTCCTGATCCTATATAATAAATCTTGGCACTACCATGCTCTTGTGAAAGAAAATATTTCATATGGCAAGTACAAAATAAACAAGAGTCTTGCTTTAGTCACAAACTTTACATTTCTCTCAGAAACTTTACAGTTCTCTTCAACTTTAGTTCCTTATTGCTATACTTCTTGTTTGCAGTAGATGAGCTAAATAAATAAGAGATAAAATTCCACTGACTGTAAATTCTTTTTGATTTTTATCTTGCTCCTGAGGTATCTTTATTTTCTTCCACATGTTTATCCCTTCCAGAGAATATTTCTTACTATTTAATCTTCCTAATCTTTTGATTCCTTCCTTAATGCTTTATCATTGGACTTCAAGTAATTTTTTCTTACCAGTCCAACACCTTCCTCATTACCCATATATGTTTAAGTTATCTATTACATCCATCTTTTTATCTAGATCTAGATCTACACAAAGACGTATCTTCCTTAATCTTTGTATCTCTATTGTTTCAATTGGATAATACTCTAGGCAGAAAATCCTTATGTAGCCTTCATTTATTCAGCCATCTCAGCTGCCACCTGCCTGCCTAATCTTTATGTTCAGCCTTCAATTTCTATGTAATTAACATCAAGTTTAATTTTAGCCTATCTTCAGTTAAAGATTTTTGAATTTTATTGGTTTTCTTTTATTTGATTTTATGTTTTGTTGCATTCTTTTACTTCTTGAAGAGATCCTTCCCAAACCACAAGTTTTATATTACTAATCTGACAAATCTAATTTTCAAAGGAAGAAAGACTCTTCTCTCTTGGTGTTTAATTTAATATATATGTTTCATGTTATGCTCTTTTACCTTTTATGGGTAAATTTTTCTTAAAATATTAATCTTGTATCTTTACCAGTTTATCATCCATATTTAAAAACTTTCTATATGAACACAGTTATGTAGAGAGCTGTGATAGAACACTTTTTCTAACTACAAAAGTAAAAGCAAGTATCCTCCTCTCATGAGTGTAAATTTTAAAGGAGATAATTTCTTCCCTTTCCTTCGTTCAAAAGAAATCTGTATTTTATAGCACACCTAAGTCCCTCTTATATTACTGATCATGCAGCCTAGCCTAGCCTAGCTATATAGCTTATTGCTTTGTTATATAGATGAGTTTTCATTTAAAATATTCTTATAGCATGTTGAATACATCACTACTTCAGATTCTAATTTTTAACTGTATTTTTTATAACCAGTTATAATATTAGATTTTCTGTATCATACACAGAAAGTAGTTTAATGAGCATTAAGTGGTTAAGTTGTAACATGCATTGTTGAAAATTATATGCTCCTATTTTTAAGTTCAGTAGTATTTGTAAATAATGTGAACAATAATGGTCTTATAAGTATATTAATACAAATATATGTATTCTTATGTCAAACATATTTGGAAAATGTGTCTTCTTGAAGGAAATACAGAGTCTCTGACAAATGGTTTCTGTATATTTTGCTGTTACAGATTTTTTTTATCAAGAATTATTTAAGCTTACTAATACTTTTATAAGAAAAAAGTATTGCTCTTTTCTTGAAATTTATCTCTTTAAACTATATGAGATAAAAACTGCAGTATTTGCATTTTTGCAAATCTGGTTAGGATCAGCACATTAATTTTGCTAGTTTTTGTTGACTGTGCATAATTTTTGCACTACTATTTTTTTGTAGGTATATGCAGTGAGATTGTTTTTCTCGTTCTTAGTTTTAAAAACTATGTTTATTTGATATATATTTTTAAAAGGTGGGGTGAAAGATGATATACTTGAAGGGAAGCAAATATAAGTTAAAATTAAACTACTAGGAACTTATGTATGAAGACCTTAGCTTAATATTGAGACTATTAACAGTATTATAATACCAGACAATAAAGGTATGCACCAAAGAACTAAGTATTAAAAAATTCTTAGGAAAATTATAAATATAGAAAGGCTTATCTTGTTTATTTCTATAAGCTCTGTACCTAAGACAATATCTAGTACAGTATAAGTAGTCAATAAATATTTGTTTAGTGAAAGAAGGAATAAGTGAATGTTGTTTATGAAAATAATATATTTTTTAAATGTAACAGTAAAAATAAAAGTTAGGGCTTAAAAGGTGTCAGGATATTCATACATACTTAGAAAATTAACACTGAATATTATTTAATTACAGAATAACTAAAAGTGAAAACGGTTTGAGTTTAGAATATCTTTCATAATTTAAAGTAAAACTATTTGCCTTTTTCAGTTCTAGAAATAATTCTATTTTAGCTTTCAGAACTTAGTCTTGGGAATTAAACATAGTAAAGTAAGTAACTACAGATCTCAGCCTTCATTATGGGTGAGTGCCCAGAATAATCAGTTCTGATGTTTGCAAAGATACATTGTGTTCGACAGACAAGAGCAGAAAATATTGAATCTTTAAATAGTAGACTTGGCTGGCAAGTGAAATCAGTTCTTCAGACTGTATTGAAATCAACATTTTTAGGAATGTGTTCAGGAGAAATTATAAAATATTTTAAAACTGTGCACAGTATAAACTATTTCTATATAATCTATGAACATAATTAATGTTAAAAATTAGTGAGCCACTGAAGACTCTAAAGAGTATTTACAGAATTGGAACAAGAAAAATAATTAAAATCCCAAAAGAGCAAGTGATTGGGAGAACACATAAATTTATTAATAAAGTTAAATTTATTGTTAGAGAAAGATGAGAGATTTGATTGACAAGACAGGAAGCAAAGCCCTATATTAATCCCTAGAATTCATAGAGTGATGGAGAGTCATCCACGTTGACTTGTCAAAATCATCACTGACAAGGGTAATAGTATTTCTTAGCTTTTTTCTACTACTGGTCCTTATAGAAATCACCTAAATACTGCAGGTTAACAGCACAATTAAAATTTTTCATACTCAGTACCTTGTAATATAAATAAGATGACAAACTTCTTAATATTTTGGATATATGGTTTAATGTCTTACTTGAAAATTACTTTTCTTCCTTTCATCTTAACATAGAAAAAAATTTTTTAAACAGATAATACTTTTGTTCTTTCAGCGACTTATGAGCAGAATTTTTCAGTTTCTTTTGAAGCAGTTTCTGATTGCTTATTGCCTAATGAATTTTTGGAAGTAAATTGGCATTGTAAGACTTACACAACTTATAGCCATATATATTATAAATAATAGATATCTTATCATCATGATATATATAATCAATGGTTCAGTCTCAGTACATGGAAAACAAACCAAATAGAGTATTATATGTACCCAGAATTAAATTTGCTGAATTACTCAATACACTTTGGAGTATAAATTGTGGCAGTATTTGAAGGGATACCTGAACTAAATGGAATACCTTAACTCTCATATTTTACATTATGTTTAATGAAATTGTAATAAATCTTAAAAGTAATCTGTCTTTCAACTGCTATGCTCCTTGAAGTGTTCTTTTCCAGAATCTAAAAAACTTCTCATCAACATTTTCACTGATCACATTTTTAATCTAAACATAATTTTAGGTGTCTCACTCTCGATTAAAAAGTATTATCATGGATTCATTTCCCTTCATAGTAAATCAATGTTATCCTTTGTGTGTTTTCTTACTCTAATTCTCTCTCATTAGGTAGTGTGCTGAAGCTGCACTATGGTAGCTCTACTTTCCATTGCTTTAAATGATAGTTTAGTTAATAGATCAACTTACTAAACTTCATTTATCATCCAGCTAGAAAAGAAGTCCAGTTATACTCAGATGAAATCTGACCATTACTTCAATGTCTAGAATTATATATACATATATATTTTTTGACATAGGGTCTTTCTAACTGGAATTCTAAATGGGTGAATAGCTATATGCTTAGCAGTATATATTATTTACCAAAATAGTATGTCAGATCCTATCAATTATATACAAAGAATGATAGCAAATTTGTGCTCCCATACCTTTACTTTTTTCTTAAAATTGAAGTATAGTTTTTTGTAATGTTGTGTTAGTTTCTACTGTACAGCGAAGTGGAGTTCCCTGTGCTATACAGCAGATTCTCATTAGTTACCTATTTTATACATGTTAGTGTATATATGTCAATCCCAACCTCCCAGTTCATCCCACCGGCCCTTTCCTCCCTTGGTGTCCATACATTTATTCACTATGTCTGTGTCTCTATTTCTGCCTTGCAAACCGGTTTACCTGTACCATTTTTCTAGATTCCACATATATGCATTAATATATGATATTTGTTTTTCTCTTTCTGACTTACATCACTCTGTATGACAGTCTCTAGGTCCATCCATGTCTCTACAAATGACCCAATTTAATTCCTTTTTACCACTGAGTAATATTTCATTGTACATTTGTACCACATCTTCTTTATCCATTCATCTGTACCTTTACTTTTACTTTTGCCCCAGAGGCTCATGATTAATTCTAAGCCTTTGCACAAAGCAGGAAAATCTATTTCTCATGTCCACTTAAACAATAGTGTAGGCCACTTATTTCTCACTCGAGCAGCGTTTTGTCTCATTGCACTATGTTATCTCTGTTTAAAATTTATTTAGTTCAGCTAACTGTGTAATATCATTATAATATCTATGCTTAGCACAACTACATCTCCATATATATGTACCACATCCATCCTCTTACATTTTCTTTGTACACAATATCACTATTACCCTGTGTGATCAGACAGCATGGTATAATGGTTCCTTGAGGCCTTGAGCAGGTTACATAGTCATGATTATCAACTTCCTGGAATGGTAATACAGAACTCTCTGGATGATTTTAAATACTAGTTTGTATAATGAGAACAAGTCATCCAATACAGCACCCAGGATATAGTTATTCAACGAATGTCAACTTCATTCCTTTTCAGTGTAGGTAATGGGTGATCTACCCCTTATGAATTAAGGAGTGTAGCATAAATTCAGACAATTTTAACTGCCACTGTAATGAAAACTTAACAAAAATAAAGACTGACAGTATGCAGAAAAGAATATATGCATTTTAGTTTTCTTCACACAATTTATTATTATTTTTTCTGTCAGCAGGCTTTAGCTGCAGTGAGTTATAAGCAAAATAATTAAATTACTGAGCTCTGTGTAAATCAAATGAGAAATAATTGAGAGGTTCTATGTACATGATGCATAGATTACTCATAGTCAAAGAATGGGAACTTAATAACATATATTAAAACTGTCCTGATTATATTTTCTCTGTGTTTATAAATAAATATTAAGTTGTTATAGTACATCCTTATGATTGGTAGAACATTAAGTTTTAATTGAAAATATTGCAATGCAGAAGTATTGGTAGATGATAATATTTTAGTAATATTTCAGGTAATCAATATTATTACTCAAGGAAGTTAAGATTGAAAATTAAAATGTATCTTAACATAAACTCTAAAACATGAATCTTTAAATATAAAATTGTCAGATAGTATAATATGTCAAATATAAAAATTATAAATTAAAAAAATGAAAACTATTATGTCATTGTATGTCATATTTAAATACATTATTTTTAAAAAACATAATTATGACCTGATTTCACCAGATATAGTTATGATAGAGAACATTTTGTTTCAGATATAATTTATTTTCAATTGTTATATAATGTAATATATCCAATAGTCAGGAAATGAGTATGTGCCAGTGTATTCAAGATAAACAATTGGTGCTTAGTAGGCAGATCATATTTTAATTAGGATTTTGCATGTTTCTTGAGACATTCATGTGTAACTAGTATAATAATCGGAAACAATAAATGGAAAAAAACCTTTCCATTATCCATTTTCTTTATTCATTTAAAATGCCAAGCTTAGTATATTAAAATGAATTAAAAGAAGTATAATTTCTGCAAATATTTAAATGTCCTTTCTATTGTTTCTTACAAGTAGTCTTTATAGTACAGTGTTAATCAGTGATGGATAATTCCCCATTTCATAGGTATTACCACTACCTGTCAATTTTAAGTTGTTACTTGAACAGCTGTATCCTATAAAAGATTTTCCAGCATGATGATAAGAATTTAAAATAATAATTTTCGGGAATTCCCTGGTGGTCCAGTGGTTAGGACTTAATGTTGTCACTGCCAAAGGCCTGGGTTCAATCTCTGGTTGAGGAACTAAGATCCCACAAGCTGTGTGGTGCAGTCAAAAATATAATAATAATAATAATAAATAAAATAATTTTCTTAGTAGAACAAAAGCTGAAGTTCAACAAAATAAGTTGTTTTTGAAAATATTTTTGAGAACCTGTGTTGTCTTGAAAAATAATGAATTGGAATATTGTCTTATAGGAAAATTAATGATGATTATGCCATTTAAAATAAAAATGAAATCCTGTAACTACAGGACTATAAATCCAGAATATCAGACGGAGGATACAGGTGTCTTGATAGCTCTGAAAATTAATAAAACAAATTTCAAAAAGAAACAAGATATTGGACGTTTATGGAAGATGGAAGAGTAGGAAGACCCTGAGCTCTCCTCCTCTCACAGGCACTGAAATTACAGAGCCACTGCTGATGGGAAAGTCCAGAGTATACCAGAAAGGATCTTCTACAGCTAAAGATATAAAGAAGGTACCACGTCGAGATGGGTATAGTAGGGGCAGAGTTGTGATTTAGTCAAGACCCATACTCCCAGATGGGCAACCCAACAATGGGAGAATAATTATAATTGCAGAGGTTCTCCCTAAGGACTGAGGAGTCTGAGCCCCACATTGAGCTTCCCAGCCTGGGGGTCTTGCACCAAGAAGAAGAGCCTCCAGAATATTTGGCTCTGAAGGCCAGCAGGGCTTACTTTCAGGAGACCCAGAGGGCTGGGGTGAATAGAGACTCCACTCTTCAGTGGTGCTCACAAAATCTTACACCCTCTGGGACCCAGGGAAGAAGTAGTAATTTGAAAGGAGCCTGGGTCAGACCCACTTACTGATCTTGAAGAGTCTCCCAGAGAGGCAGGAAGCAACTGGCGCTCACCCTGGGGACATAGACACTGGCAGCAGCCATTTTGGGGAGCTACTTCTACCATCATGGACACAGTTGGCTTGCAAGCACCATTTTGGAACCCTCTTTCCAGCTTATTAGCCTCAGGACCCAGCCCTGCCTCTGCCCAGCAGCCTGTAGGCACCAGCACTGGAGGCCTCAGGCCAAGCAGCTATCCACACGGGGACACAGCCCCACCCACCTGCAGGCAGGCTGCCTTAGGAGCCCCTGAGCCCCAGCCGTCTCTGGATGTGGCGCCACAGACCAGTGCACAGGCACTAGACCTGGGACCCGCCACGGTCCTGTAGCCAGAGACCCCGGGACCTGGCTCCGCCCACCAGTGGATGGCTGCCAGCCTCAGAACACCCTGGGCCCAGTCCCATCCACCAGTGAGCTGGCTCTAGGCTGGAGACAGGCCTCGCCCACAAGTGGGCAAGCAGCAGCCCCATGACACCCTGGGCCCCGGCCCTGCCCACTTAGTAAGCAGACCCCAGCCCCAGGACTGCTGAAGGCCTGCAGCCTGCCATGGCAGGAACCAGCCTACCCACCAGCAGGCCAACATCAGCTCTGAAACACCTTCGGCTCCTCAGACAGCCGCCCTGGGATCCGATCCCACTCACCAGTGGGCTGATACAAGCTTCAGGACACCATAGACCCTGCCGCCAGCTGTGTCAGCAACTGGCACCATCCATCAGCAGTCTAACACCAGCTCTGGGACCCCTAGTCCCTGCAGCCAGAAACCCCAGGAGCTGGCTCTGCTGCCTGTGGGTGGGCACTAGCCCCAGGACCTGGATTCACCCACTGGTAGCTGGGCACTAGCCGCGGGATCTCCTGGACTGTGACTTTACACACCAGTGGGCAGGCACTGGACCCAGGACCACCACAGCACCACAGCCTACCTTGTGAGGTCCCAGCCAACACATCAGCAGGCTGGCACTAGATCTGAGATGTCTTGGATTCCTCATCCAACAGCCCCAAGATCCAGCCCCAAGATCCAGCAGGCCATCACTGGCTTTGGGACAGCCTGGGACCTGTAGTGAATTTTGTCAAGAACACTCCCACCCATCAGCAGACCGACACTAAGTTCTGGAAACCACAGCCCTGCAACCACCCCCACCCCACTCCAGTACGTAGCTCTGTCCACCGGTGAGCCAGACTAGCAACAGGACCCCCCAAATGCTGCAGCCAGTTTCTTCACGACACAGCCCTGCCAACTAGCAGCCAGTAGCCTCACAAAGGCAGGGCGTGGTAACCAACTGGACGACGGGCCAGCCATACCTGCCAGACAGTCCACAGTAGTCAGCCCACCACAACAGAAGGACACAGACAGCCCACAGAGGAGGCACCCCTAGAGTGTATAGCTCTGGTGACCAGAGGTGAGTGCACTGCTGGGACTCATAGGACATCTCCTATAAAAGGCCACTTCTCCTTGCGTTACGTAAGGAGAAATGTACATTACATCGGGAAATGTAACCAACTTATCAGATACATGGAAATAAAAAAGAACATACCAAATGAAAGGACAAGGTAAACCACAGAAGAACTAAGCCAAGTGGAGGTAGGCAATCTACCCAATAAAGAGTTCAAAGAAGTGGTCGTAAAGATGATCAAAGAACTTTGGAAGAAGAGTGGATGAACGAAGTGAGAATTTTAACAGTTATAAGACATAAAGAAGAACCAAACAGAATTTAAGAATACAGTAGCTGAAATAAAATGTACAATAGAAGGAATCAACAGTAGATTGGATGATACAGAGGAATGGATCAGTGAGGTGAAAGAGTAGTGGTAATCACTGAAGATGAACATAAAGAAAGAAAAAATATGAAGAAAGGAGCTCAGTTTAAGAGATTTCTTGGAAAACATCAAGTGTACTAACATTTGCATTATAGGGATCTCAGAACGAGAAGAGAGAGAAAGAAAGGGGCAAAGAACATATTTGAATACACAATCGCTGAAAACTTCACTAACCTGGGAAAGGAAACAGACATTCATGTACAGGAAGCACAGAGAGTCCCAAAGAGGATCGACCCAAAGAGGACCACACCAAGACACGTGTAATTAAAGTGGCAAAAATTGAAGATCAAAGAGAGAATATTAAAAGCAGCAAGAGAAAAGTGACAAATTTCATACAAGGAAACTCCTATAAGACTATCAGCTGACTTTTTAACAGAAACTCTGCAGGCCAGAAGGGAGTGGCATGATATATTTAAAGTGATGAAAGGAAATAAACTACCACCAAGAATATTTTACTTGGCAAGGCTCTCATTCAGATTTGATGGAGAGATCAAAAGTTTTACAGACAAACAAAAGATAAGAGTTTAGCACCACCAAACCAGCTTTACAAGAAATATTAAAGGAACTTCGCTAAACAAAAAATAAAAGGCCACAACTAGAAACATGCAAATTATGAAAGGAAAAATCTCATTGGTAAAGGCAGTAAATCAATGACATACAAAGCTAGTAGGAAGGTTAAAAGATGAAAGTAGTAGGGCTTCCCTGGTGGCACAGTGGTTGGGAGTCCGCCTGCCGATGCAGGGGACACGGGTTCGTGCCCCGGTCCGGGAGGATCCCACATGCCGTGGAGCGGCTGGGCCCGTGAGCCATGGCTGCTGAGCCTGAGCGTCCAGAGCCTGTGCTCCGCAACGGGAGAGGCCACAACAGTGAGAGGCCCGCGTACCGCGAAAAAAAAAAAGATGAAAGTAGTAAAATCATCTATGCTCACAATAAGTAATTCATACAGAAAACAAAAAGCTGTAAAATATGGCAAAAACAGTAATCATAGGGGGAGGAGAGTAAAATGGAGAATTATTAATATGCATTTGAAATTAAGAGATCAGCAATTTAAAATAATTCCATCTATTATATCTATAGATACGTAGACTTATCTATATATCTGTAGGATAGGTATAGTTAGATTGCTATATATAAACCACATGGTAAACACAACCCAAAAAGTTATGATAGATACACATGCAAAAAAGAGAAATAAATCCATACGTAACACTAAGGATGATTATCAAATCACAAGGGTAGAAAACAAAAGAAGAAGAAGAAAAAAGAACTACAAAACAACCCCCAAACAATTAATAAAATGACAGTAAGTACATACCTATCAATAATTACTTTACATGGACTAAATGCTCTGATCAGAAGACATGCAGTGTTAGAATGGTTACAAAAACAAGACCAACATATGCTGCCTACAAGAGACTCACTTCAGATCTACAGACGCACACAGACTGAATGTTAGGGTATGCAAAAACGTATTTCATGCAACTGGAAATCAAATGAAAGCTGGGGTAGCAATACTTACATCAGACAAAAGAGACTTTAAAATAAAGACTGTTATAGGAGACAAAGGACGTTACATAATGATGAAGGGATCAATTCAAGAAGATATAATAATTGTAAATATATATGCAGCCAACATAGGAGCACCTAAATACGTAAAGCAAATATTAACTGATGTAAAAGGAGAAATTGACAGTAACATAATAATAGTAGGGGAGTTTAGTACCTCACTTACATCAATGGACAGATCATTCAGACAGAAAATCAATAAGGAAACACTGGCATTAAATGACACATTAGACCAAATGTACTTTATAGAGATATAATGAGAGCATTCCATACAAAAGCAGCACAATACACATTCTTCTCAAGTGCACGTGGAACATTCTCCAGGATGTATCACATGCCGGACCACAAAACAAGTCTTGGTAATTTTAAGAAAACTGAAATCATAAGAAGCATTTTTTCCAACTGCAACACCATGAGACTAGAAATCAACTACAAGAAAATACTGTAAAAAACATGAACATGAGGCTAAATAATATGCTACTGATGAATGGATCACTGAAGAAAATGAAGAAGAAATCAAAAATACCTGGATGTAAATGAAAATGAAAACATAATGATCCAAAATCTATGGGATGCAGGAAGAGCAGTTCTAAAAGGGATGTTTATAGTGATATAAGTCTACCTGAAAAAAGAAGAAAAATCTCAGACAACCTAATCTTACACCTAAAGGAAATAGGAAAAGAACAAAGCCCAAAGTTAGTAGAACGAAAGAAATCATAAAGATCAAATCAGAAATAAATGAAATAGAGATTAAAGAAAACAATAGAAAAGATCAATGTAACTAAGAGGTTGTTCTTTAAAAAGATAAGCAAACTTGATAACTCTTTAGCCTGACTCATCAAGAAAAAAAGAGAGTGGGCCCAAATGGATAAAATCAGAAATGAAAAAGAAGTTACAACCTACACCACAGAAATACAGTGGATTATAAAATATTACTAAGAACAACTATGGGCCAATAAAATGATCAACCTAGGAGAAAAGGACAAATTCCTAAAAATGTACAATCTCTCAAGACTGAACCAGGAAGAAATAGAAAATATGTACAGACCAATTACCAGTATTGAAATTGGATCAGTAATAAAGCCAACCAACAAACAAACAAAAACTCCCAACAACAAAAGTCCAGGACCAGAAGGTTTCACAGGTGCATTCTATCAAATATTTAGAAACAGTTAACACCTATCCTGAAACTATTCCAAAAAGAATTGCAGAGGAAGGAATGCTTCTGAACTCATTCTGTGAGGCCAGCCTCATGCTGATACCAAAACCAGGCAAAGATATCACAGAAAAAGAAAATTACAGGCCAGTATCACCGGTGAACATAGATGCAAAAATCCGTAATAAAATATTAGCAAACCAAATCCAACGATACATTAAAAAGATTGTACATCAGGATCAAGTGGACTTTGTCCCACGGATGCAAGGATTTTCATATCTACAAATCAATCAATGTGATATATCACATTAACAAATTGAAGAATAAAAATCATAAGATTATATGATAATCCCACAACTAACATCATACTTAATGGTGAAAAGCTGGAAGCATTTGCTCTAAGATCAGGAGCAAGACAAGAATGCCCACTCTTGCCACTTTTATTCAAAATAGTATTGGATGTCCTAGACACAGCAGTCAGACAAGATAAAGAAATAAAATGAATCCAAATTGGAAAGGGAGAAGTAAAACTGTTACTGTTTGCAGATGACATGATAGTGTATATTGAAAAATCCTACAGATGCACAAAAAATGTCTAGAGCTCATCAGTGAATATGGTCAAGTTGCAGGGTACAGAATTGTTATAAAGAAATCTGTTGTATTCCTATATCCTAGCAATGAACTATCAGAAAAAGAAATTAATAAAATAATCCCATTTACAGTCACATGAAAAAGAATAAAATACCTAGAAATAAATCTAGCTAAGGACGTAAAAGACCTATACTTGGAAAACTATAAAACACTGATAAAAGAAATTGAAGGCTACACAAACAAGTGGAAAGCTATACTGTGTTCATGGATTGGAAGAATTAAAATTGTTAAAATGATCATACTACTCAAGGGAGTCTACAGATTCAATGAAATCCTATCAAAATACCAATGGTATTTTTCATAGAACTACAACAAATAGTTTAAAAAATTGCATGGAAACACAAAATACCCCCAATAGCCAAAACAGTTCTGAGAAAGAAGAACAGAGCTGAAAGTAGCATGCTTCCTGACTTCAGACTATGCTACAAAGGTACAGTAATCAAAAGAGTATGATAATGGTACCAAAATAGACTCATTGATCAATGGAATGGAGTAGAGAGCCCAGAAATAAACCCACATGCTTATGGTTAATTAATCTGCAACAAATTAGGCATGGATATACAATTGGGAAAAGACAGTTTCTTCAATAAGTGGTGCTGGGAAAACTAGACAACCACATGTAAAAGAATGAAATTAGAACATTTTCTCACACCAGATTAAAAAAAATATAAACTCAAAATGGTTAAAAGACCTAAATGAAAGACTGGAAAACATAAGTCTCCTAGTAGAAAACATAAGTAGAACACTCTTTGACATAAATATTAGCAGTATTTTTTTGGATCTGTCGCTTAAGGCAAAGGAAGCAAAAGCAAAAATAAACAACTTGGACCTAATTAAACTTTAAAGCTCTTACACAGCAATGGAAACTACTGACTAAATGAAAAGACAACCTATTGAATGGGAGAAAATATTTGCAAATGATATGACTGATAAGGGGTTAATATCCAAAATATATAAAATCTTGTACTACTCAATATATTAAAAGAAAGAACAACTCAATTGAAAAATGAGCAGAAGACCTGAATAGACATTTTTCCAAAGAAGATATCCAGACGACCAACAGGCACATGAAAAGACGGTCAACATAATTAATCATCAGAGAAATGCAAATCAAAACCACAGTGAGCTATCTCCTCACATCCGTCAGAATGGCCACCACAAATAGCAATTGATGGAGAGGATGTGGAGAAAAGGGAACCTTCATGCACTGTTGGTGGGAATGTAAACTGGTGGAACCACTGTGGAAGACAGTGTGGAGGTTCCTGAAAAACTAAAAATAGAACTGCCAAATGATCCAGTAATTCATTCCTGGGTATATATTCAAAGAAAATGAAAACACTATATTTGCAAATATACATGCACCCCAATGTTCATAGCAATATTATTTACAATAGCCAAGATATGGAAATAATCTAAGTGTCCATCAACAGATGGACATTCAACCGTAAAGAATAATGAAATTTTGCCATTTGCAGCAACATGGATGGACCTGGTGGGTAGTATGCTTAGTGAAATAAGTCAGACAGAGAAAGACAAACACTGTACATTATCATTTATATGTGGAACCTAAAATATAAAAGAAAGGAATATTACTAAACAAAAACAGACTCACAGATGTACAGAACAAACTAGTGATTCCCAGTGGGGAGAGGGAATGGGGGAGGAGCAGCCTAGGGGTAGGGGATTAAGAGGTACAAACTACCGTGTACAAAGCTACAAGGATATACTGTACAGGACAGGGAGTATAGTTTATATTTTATAATCTTAATTGAAATATAATGTATTAAAATTTTGAGTCACTCTGTTGTACACCTGAAACTAATGTAATATTATGTCACTATACCTCAACAACAACAAAAAAGCAATAATAAACTGGAAAGAATCTTACCAGTCACACACACACATACACCAAGGTCTCTCATATGAGTGTGTCTGCACAATGGGTATCAACTTGAACCCTGTGTGGAAAAAAACTTAAAAATTCAAATTCCTTGTGTTTAGGCTATACTCAGTAAACTACTTAGTGTTGAATCATCTAAGTACTATTAGTTTTTAAACTTCACACATATCAACTTCCATATGCTTTTACTTTAGATAAATTTTAACTTAGATATTTTTTCATGAAAATACATTATTTTTAATGAATAGAAATATATCCACAGAGTGTATCATAACTTTTTATTATGAAGCATGAGGCTTTCTTTATTTTGTAGCACCATGTATTTATTTATATATTCATGTACATGTGCATTATTCTATGTATATTATACATATATATAAAGGTGTTACATATAAAAAACCTAAAGTATATGGAGTTTAAAGTCTGTCATTACTTAGGATTGTAGAACATGTCAATAGATTTGACATAGTTGTGCGCATTTTGATGATTTTCTTTATAGAATTGTGTATAACTAGCGAGAAGACCCGTGTCTCATTTTTTTACCTTAACTCTAGTGGTTAATATCATGTAACCATAAAAATCCCCCACATACTTCTTTTTAATACATTTTTAGATTCATTATTTTTAGCACAACTCATGTATCTTAAAAGAAGAGTTATGATTAGTACATGTACAATTTAGCAGTCTGCAAATCCTTCATAATTTAATAGCGAGATCCTTTAATGTTAATCTAGAATATGTTTCTTTATTGTATTAGTAACACATTAGTTATTTGCAATTCAGACAAGTGGAAAATTGCTTTCCATAGTATCTTTTATAAATATGTTTTCAGCTTTCTTCTTATAGGTTGCTAAGCTAGCAGTGAAACACATTTTCTTTTTGATGAAATGCACTAATTTGCATGTCGACATAATATACTTGTTCTAAAGCATAATTTCTTAAAATGATTGTGTTTTTTATTAATAATTAAGGTAAATGGTAATTTCTCATACTGCTTTATTTCCCAAGGGATGTAAATGTTTTGTGATTGTAGTTTCAATAAGAAGTGTTAAACTGTGGCAGTTCCTTATACTTATAAATTCAAGAATAGAACAAAAACTCAAATTATCAGGTGTGGAATATAAGGTGACTGCTGTTACCTATTCTTGCCTAACATGAAAGTCACAGTGCAGAATAATGAAGAGTATGTTTACTGTTTACATTTGCTGTTCTTTGATAATGTAAGATGTCTTATATAAACAGCATTCATACCAAATTATAAACAATAATTAAAGTTTTCCAAGTCAGATGTTCTTATGTTGATTAAAATATCAAAAAAAATTCTGCTCATACACTTGAATTTACAGACTTCAGTTTTTAAAAGAAAGAAACCTAATCCAAAGTGTATAGGTATACTTGGGCAATCCTAAACTAAATTGAGCTTCACTAAATGAAGTTCTGGAAATGATCAGTTCTTATGAGAAACAGAAAGGCCCCATATACAGAGAAAATCAATTTGCTATGCATATTACTTCATTCGAAGCCCATGATACTGCCTTTAAGTTTCCTAGAAAATTGATGGGGCCAAATGTTTTAGCAGTTTCGTTGATACTGCTGCTATTTAGCTATCCCAAAGAATTTACTGATTGGCAAAGACGTATGGAGATGTTGTAACAGTTGATATACCCCAGAATTAATTTTTATCATAGCTTTTCAGTTTTTCAAATATTAATTTTAAAGAATAATGGCTTGTTTAATTTTTCTAAAACCCCAAATGTCTATTTTTCATTTTAATTTGTTTATTGAAACTTTTGTTGTTAAAAGAAAAAAGCATCTGAAGAGAATTAAGTCAGTATTGTTTTTGTGGGTGAATAGAAGAAAATTGTGTAAGATTTTAATTGACATATGACAAATGACAAATGACATAGGTGTGCCTATGCATAAAGTTTTGTAAAAATTTAACTCCGTAGCTTCTATTTGTGCAGCATGATAAAAGTTCAGGAGATGGTTGGTGCCGACGGTTGCACTACAGTGTGCATATACTTAATGCAGTGGACTGGTGTGCTTAGAAATATCTAAAATAGGAATGTTAAGTTATATATATATATATTTTTTCACTGTTAAAAAATAAAGCTTAGTATTTGAAAAGTAAGCTCTTATTGAATAGTACCATTCACGTGGCATATTGCAGATGCCTGTCTGATAAATTTGCCTTGTTTATCATCTAGCATGTAAATACTTTATCACTTTATGTATATCATTTTAAAAAAGTTAAATTAGCTGGTAAAATTATTTCAAATTTCATAAGGAAATAACTTATGAATCTATTTGTAATCTTTAAATATGTTTTCATTGGGATCTTCAAATAGAACATCTTCTCTCATTATCATCTTTTGGAATTCCAGTTGCATCATTTTTCTTTTCCTCTGGCTTTCTTATTTTCTTTATTCACATCAGGTACTAATTTCTCTGTCTTTCCTATTCTCTCTATTCTACAGAGGCACTCAAGCTCTTTCCTCTGCCCCCAGACTTCTCTCTTCCTTTCTTTGCCTTATGTTCTGCCTGTTTATCTCCCAGGACACCATTTCCCTCTGGCAGTTAAGCACTTCAACTGTTACAGTTTGGATTTTCTTTGTCCTAGTTTGCTTTAACTCTATCCATCCCATTCCTGCTAAAATATGATATTGCTCTTGGTCATTGTTTTCATGTTAGAAGTGATTCTCTTCTCTGATAATCTTTGTTTGTTCAGTTGATGGGAAAATCAGGCCAGCTCAGAGCATATTTTTGAACTCAAAGAAAGATGCCAGGCAGTAAACTTCTTTTTGGATTCATCTCCCTACTTCTTTTTGATTTTATTGGATCTATTGATTTTTTGGTGATGGCCCACCTCGATTGGCCTATACTGACTGTGCCCTTGGGGGACACATTCCCTTCTCCCCTTTCCTCTCCTTTTAATACTTAATGGAGTCTTGTTTATCCCTCTTTAGCAGAAAAACCGTGTTAATGAAGATAGGCAACAGACTCAGTCACCTTGGGGTCAAATTCTGGTTCTAATATATTCTGATTAAGTGAACTTGAAGAAATTCATCTCTCAGTGTCTCAGTTCTTAGTTCAATTCTCCATTAAATGGTCATAATAATGTTCAGATCAGTATTTTAAGGATTAAATCACATACTCAGCTAGAATCCTTAGAAGTGGGCCTTGTTGTAGTCTGTTCTGGCTGCTGTAAAAATGTCATAGACTGGGTGTCTTTAAAAAGAGATACTTACTTCTCACAGTTATGGAGGCTGGAAGTCCAAGACTAAGCCACTGGTAGATTTGGAGTCTAGTGAGAGCTTACTTCCTGGCTTATGGTTGGTCCTCTTCTTGTATATTCACACGGCAGAGGACCGTGTGAAGGAGCCCTCGTACGTCTCATTTACAAGGTCACCAGTCCCCTTCAGGTAGGCTTCATCCTCACCATCTAATCACCCCTCAAAGGCCCCACCTCCAGATACCATCACAGTGGAGTTTAGGTTTCAACATGGGAATTTTTGGAAGGCACAAACATTCCATCTATAGCAGACCTGAAAGAATAAATAATCAGTAAGCATTTATTTCTATCATTCTTATTGTTATTATTGGTTATTATTTTATGCTGAAGCAGAATTTCTAAAGAGGTAACTTACAATTAAAATATAGGTGATTCAAGCATTTTAAATAGGATATCTTTTTTGTTACATTTGTTCATTGCATATAAGACCCCATAAGTTGTAAATAATCTAAATTTTTTTAAAGTATATATTTTAATTATATCCATAATTTTAAAACAAAGTTATGTACTTTGGCCATGAAAAATATTTAAAATGTATCAAAAACTAAAAATTACTTCAAAAAGTCACAATTTTTTTTTTTTTTTTAGTAAAAGCTAAAGCTTTTAACTCCAGGTTCTAGAGTATTTGTCACTGTTTGCTAGACATACAACTTTTTAGATATAATAACATTGAGTATATATAAAATAATTAACCAGTGTCTGTTGATAAACACTTAAGAGTGTGAGCATCTTGTGTTTTTCAGCTGCATGTTTACCGTTTATTCTTTATACATTATTACCATCCCAGACATCTCTGGAGAACTGATTTACCATATGCACCAGTTAGAAGATTCTGTCTGTGCTGCTAGCCATATTAACCCTGCATCTCTCACTGGGAAATTGGAATTGGAAATGGAATTGCTCCAAATCTGAGCAACTGATCAGATTCTCTTTCCTGGCTTTTCAAACCTGAGCTGAAGCACACCTGAGACGCCCCAGAGCTGGAGTTTAATGCAGTGAACATAATGGAAATTTATAAGCTCCTTATGCTGATAAACATAGTTACCTTTTATTTTAAATAAGCTTTTATTATGGGAAAGTACACAAATTATAATTTTGCAGATGTATGTATTTCATTATATGAACACACCTACGTCATTCACATCAAGAAATACAACTTCTTACTGTGGGATCACCTACTCTTCCCAGTTTGCTCCAAACTGTCCTCTATGTTCCAGTGAAGGTCCCACTGTTAGATTAAATAATTTGCCCACATTCACTAAATCAGAACATATTAGAATCAGGATTTGGCCCCAATGGGGCCTGACTCTGATGCTATTTCTGCTAACTAATATGGGTGCTGCCTCACCATTAGTTAGTGAGAAAAACCAACAGTTTTTCAGTTAAATCTCTGACATTAAAATAAGATCTTTATTTCTGAATTTGTTTTATTTAGATTACGGTGTTGATCATCTATAGCAAATGCTACAGATCTGTTTTTAAACACTTTAGTTAAGAATATTAGAACAGTATTTTAAAGGGAGTAAGCAAGAGTTAAGTATAAATAGGAAAGGTATGAGAAGGAAGAACATGGTTCCAGTGGTACAGCCAGTGTGGGCAAGTCGAGGGAGGACATCACAGTGCAATAGGTCCAATGAAGCTCAGGATGTAATGGCAGACACTGTCAAAGAGTTTTCCAAATTTACACTCCCATCAGCCATGTCTAAGAGTTTAAGTTACTTCATGTCCTCACCTAAAATTGGTGTTTTATGTCCTAAAATTTTTTTTAAATTTCCCCATTTAGATATGTTAGTTAATTGTTTTCCTTCACATTTTGCTGATGACTAGGGTGTGCATCTTCATATGTCTTTGGGGTTTACAAAGTCTTTTATGTGAAGTACTTTTACCAGTGTCTCCCCATAATTTTTGTACCACATTTGTCTACTTATTAGTAATTTGAGGTTTACATATTCTGGATACAAGTCCCTTGCTAGTTATATGAATTATAAAAAATTCTGTTTCTTTGTGGATTGTTTTGGATGAAAACAGTTTTCTAATTTTAACATAATTGAATTTATCAATCTTTTGTTTAGTGTCCTTTGTGTCCAGTTGTTTACCTTTGCAAAGGCATGAACAAATGTTTCTATATTTCAAAACCTTTATGTATATTTACCATTTACAGTGATATCTGTGATCAAAGTTATTTTGGGAAATAGATGAAGGTAGGCTTCATATTTAGTTTCATTGTGTTTTGTTTCCCCAATATGTCTGATCAGTTGACTCAGCAATAATTATTGAAACGTCTGATCTTTCCCATGTGTCCTGTGGTACTACCTTCATTATAAATCAGTAATCCATGCATGTGTGGTTCTATTTGGGGGCTTTCTATTCAATTCCAGTGGTTTATTTGTTTACCTTTACACTATTGTCACACAATCATAATTAGTGATCTTTCTGATAAATTTAGATTCTGGAAGTCAGAGTTCTCCATATTGGTCTTTCAAGATACGTTTAGCTCTCCTTAACACTTTTCGTAAATAATTTTGTTAATTTCCGTATAAACAAATGTGCTGAGGTGTTCATCAGGGTTTCATAGTATCCAAAGAACAGCATGAATAAAATTGTGTCCTTTGCAATATTGGTTCTTTAAACAATGAACGTGCTATGGCCTTCCATTTACTTGAGTATTCTTTAATTTTATTCTGTTATTTTTATTATTTTCAGTATAGAGGTTTTGTAAGGCTTTCATCTGAGTTATTCCTATTATGTGGTGGTTTTTATGCTATTAAAAATAGTAGTTATATTTTTCTTTATTAACTTGTTGGTATTTAGAAATAAAATAGATTCTTGTACATTTACTTGTATCCAGTAAGTTAGCTAAATTTATTTATAAATTCTAATAGTTTACCTGTATGTTAAAAAAATAATCTGTATTTTACATTTATATCTGTTATAAAGAATACCATTTTATTTATTTCTATTTAATATTTATTTTTACTTATTACACTGGCTGAGGTCTTCATTATAATGTTAAATACAAGAATACACATGATAATAGTAGACATAAATGTGTCATTTCTGATTTCAGAAAGAAAGCTTTCAAATTTTGTCATTTAATCTGATGTTTACTCTAGGATTTTTGGTATTCCCTTTAATAGAGAAGTTTTCTTTGGTTGGGTGGGTAAAATTTTATGAAATAACATGTTGGATTTTATGAAATGGGTTTTTTATGCCTCTATTTTTATACTCAGTTTCTCTGTTGTATTTGCTTCTATTTTGCTGGTTTTTTACTTCTGTTAATATGGCATATTACACATTGGTGTATGAATATGAATCCATTATGAATTTTTGGAGTAATCCCATCTTGGTTATGATATCATTGTTTTCGTCACTGCTTTGATGTTTTATATTGGGAATCGTCCTATTATTTGTTTAGAATTTTTTTACATCTCTCCCATTTCAGCTATTTTTTTGGCATACACATATTCATATCATTCTCATCCTTTTGAAGACTATACATTTATAATAATGCTCTGTTTTTTCAGTCCTGGCATTGGTAAATTATTTGTTCTGTACTTCTTTCTTTGGGAGAAGATGTGGTGTTTATTTGTTTTGGATTTTATTGATCTGTACTTTCGGTGTCTTATGATTACTTATGAGTCTTTTCAAAAACTAACTTTTGATTTAGTTATTATCTCTAGTATATACTTTTCTATTTTATTATTTATCTATTATTTTCTTTAAAATTATCTCTTTTATTTTAACTTTGAGAAAAACACTTGGATCATTTTCAGCCATTCATCTTTTTAATATAAACACTAATGTTTATAAATTTTCTTCTACACAAAGCTTTAAGTGAATTTCACAACTTTATACTTTTTATGTTTCAGTTCAATATGTGTCATAACTTCCTTGTGATTTCTTCTTTGAGACATGTATTATGTTTAAATTAATTGCTAATTATCAAATGTTTAGGGGATTCTTTTAGTTATTTTTTTTGTACTTAATTTCTGGCTTAATTTTACAATGGTAAAATAACATTATTATTTCAATTCAGTGTTATCAAAACTTGCTTTATGTCCTGCTGTACAGCATAAAATTCTATTTTTATAGAATTAACTGGTACTAGTGCTTTTATTTATATTTACATGGATTTTGTTTTCAGATGAGCACTGGCAATTTTTTTTTCATTTTTTATTCAAATCTGTCTGTTTAGATCATTCTTCTCTTCTGGGACAAATTTGGTTTCTTCGTTTCCAAATATTTTGTAAATATATTTGTAAGACTTTTCTTATATTTGTTATAACCTACTGATATGTCCTATCCAGTATGTATTAATTATCCATTTACTTACCATTTTTCCCCAAAAACAAAATTTTGGTTTTATTTTATAGTTTGATATTTCTCTGTATTCTTATTAATATATATATATATTTTTCATTTTCCTTATATCTTATTTCAGTTTTTCTTTTTCTCACATTATCTTGAGTCAGATACATGCATGATTTTTTATTATGCTTCACTTTATTACACTCTGCAGGTATTGTATATTTTACAAATTAAACGTTTGTGGCAACTCTGCATTGAGAAATCTATCAGCACTATTTTTCCAATAGCATTTCCTCATTTGTCTCTCTGTTTCACATTTTAGTAATTCTCGCAATATTTCAAACTCTTTTATTATTATTGTATTTGTTATGGTGATCTGGGCTCAGTGATTTTTGATGTTACTATTGTAATTGTTTTGGGGTGCCACTAACCATGCCCATGTAAGATTGCAAACTTAACTGATAAAAGTTGTGTGTTCTAACTGCTCCACCGACTGGCCATGCCCCCATCTGTCGCCATTTTCTCAGCCCTCCCTATTTCCTGAGATACAACAATATTGAAATCAGGCAAAAAATAGTCCTACAATGGTCTCTTAAGTTGAAGCCTTTGCTCATTTGTCATTTTGAAAATTCTAGTGCCCTTAAGAATTATGCTAAATCTACTCTGCCTGTGCTCTAGAAATGGAACCACAAATCCTGGATAACAGCATATCTGCTTACAACATAGTTTACTGAGTATTTTAAATCCATTGTTGAGACCTGCTGCTCAGAAAAACTAGATCCCTTTAAAAATACCAGTGCCCATTGACAATGCACATCGTAACCTAAGATTTCTGATGGAGTTGTACAGTGAGATGAGTGTTGTCATGCTTGTTGATACAGCATCCATTCTGCAGCTCATGGATCAAGGAGTAATTTTGACTTTAACGTCTTATTATTTAAGAAATACATTTCCTAAAGCTATAGCTGACATAGATTCCTCTGAGGGAATCTGGGCAGTCACTTGAAAACTTTTTGGAAATGATGGACCATTCTAGATGCCATTAAAATCAATTGTGATTCATGGGAAGAGGTCAAAATATCTACATTAACAGGAGTTTGGAAGAGGCTGATTCCAATCCTCATGAAGGAGTTTGAGGGATTCAAACCTTCAGTGGAGAAGTAACTGTAGATGTGTTGGAAATAGAGAACTAGAATTAGAATAGAATATTTTAATATTTACTGCCTCAGGCTTCCCTGGTGGCGCAGTGGTTGAGAGTCCGCCTGCATCGACTTTTTATCCAGGGTGTTGAGTGTTAAACTTCAAATAAATTCCAATAAGTATGAAAAGATTTGAGATTGAGAAATCCCCCTCCACCACAAACTTATAATTCTTCATATCTTTCCTTTAATTTTCATTTAAAATTGCACAGTTCAAGTGAATAGAATTTACAGTTGTAAATAGCAAAAGAAAAAAAGCTCTCAGAGCTTTGAACAAATGGAAAAAATTGTGACTTTGTTGAGAAAAAAATCAATAGAACTCTAATAAGGAGTAAAGCAGTTCTTTCACTAAAGTGACAAATTGTTAAACCATTCATATTTAAGTTTTTCAAATGAAACACAATAACATCTGTTAAAAATTACACCTTTGAAGATTTTTTTAAGCTGGTGTTTTTTTTAATTCCCTTAAGTGATTGATTAATTATTAATCCCCTTAATAATTACAAATTGAATTTTCTTTTTTATTTACGTAATAGTCCAAAGGACTTAGAAATTATCCTGAGTGGAAAGGAAATGCCCAGTTTTCTTTTTTGTTTTTGCATAAAGAATTAAGTGGAAGTCACATTTTTATTTTCTTCTATCACTGTTAAATATTTTGACCCGTATAAAGCTTACTTGCAAAGTCCTTTAGCGGTAACTGCCCCAACCTTTTTCTCCTGCTGCAGACACCAGCCATTGTCCAGCTTCCTTACCTCTCCGGTTCAGGATTGACTGTGATACATTTACATGTTTCACTCAGCAATCTTAAAGCATAATTGAGTATCACTTAAGTATATATGTAAGTGATTATTGCTTGTTATTACCCTTCTTCATATCTGGTACTGCATTAATTGAAATCAAAACCTTAGATGGGGAAAGGGGGAGAAAGCCCTAATATTAGCCTTTCTGGTACAACCTGCTATTAGAAAAAAATTCCTTTAGGGGGATTAGTACCTCCTCAGTACCCCTAATATAAGCTTCTCCACATAGTCACAGTCTACTTATTTTGGTAAAAGAGAAATCGTATTAGAATATGAAGTTAAATTACTTACTTTAACTATTATGTGTTTCAGATGGACATCAAAGGCAGAAATTTTATTTATTGTCTGCACTGTCGAATTCCCATAGCCATAGGCCTGATACATAGAAGGCACTCAATAGTAATTTATTAAATGAATGAATAACTATAAACCCTTGTTTCTTTAAAAGCTATTGTAGTTTTCAATTGTGTAGAGGATAAAAATCAAATACCATGATATGCTGGGGATCTGGAGTTCTCCAGTACCGTCCTTAGGCTCAGTGAGGACTCAGAAAAGCTGTTTACTCATAATTATGATTTATTACAGTGAAAGGAGACAGATTAAGATCAGCAGAGGGCAAAGGTAAAGGGGGTGAAGTCCAAAGTAAACCATAGGGACATATTTAATTTTCCCGGCTATCATGTGTGACGACACATGAGAAACATTGCCAAGCGGGGAAGTTCACTGGAGCCTTGTTCTCCTGGGTTTTATGGACATCAGTCACATAAGTATGCAGGGGGCTCAGCTACTCAGATACCCCCTCACTTCCCAGCAAGAATAGGCATTCACCGTAAATCACAGAATTAAGATGCATCTGTCTGATCAGCCTGGTAGAGCATGGCCCAAGGCCTCAGGGATACAAAAATACAGAATCAAAAATCACACAGAATATTCCAGATTCCCAGAGATCATCTGACAGGAGCTGGCCAGGGAAAAAACTTTGTCCTTTCACTTCAACTGTAGAGTTTTAGAGTTTAGCATCTCAGGGCTGCTGAGTTAACCTCTCCCGGCTCACAGGGCATGGCATATAGATCCTTTTCATAATATTTTACTAAATTCCTTTTCTAGAACCTTCATCTACCACTTCTGCTACTCCATCTCATATCTTCCCATAATCTGACTATATTGAATTTTTTCCCAGGGCACATATGTTATTTGATGTTTCCATGGTCTCAACCCTCTGTCAGATTAAGTATCACGGCCTTTTATGACCCACTTTGTTCAGATGTTTCAGTGACTGCTAGGTGGATTGTCTGAGAAGACATTCTCTAAGTGGCTGGGTAATTTTAAGTTTGTCAGGTAATTAAGGTTACGAAGGGATGATTTTAATGCTTATCTCATGGGAAATTGTGAGACTAAACTGATTTACTGACACTGAAAAACATAAGTAAAGATTTGATGGATGGGTTATATATGCATTTGTGTGTATTTTCTGATATATTGTCAACAAATTAGTTTGACAGAGGATTTTAATATATACATATATATTAAATCCTTATTTTTAATATATAACACATTAAATATAAAAATATTATATATGTATATTAAAACCCTTTGTTTAAATCTAATTATCTGTTCATGTAAACTGCCACAATAGAAGAATTGGCTCTTATTATTTTTAATTGTATATTATGATTAGGAACAATCTGTCTCAATCTTTTTACAGTGCTTTTATGATAAGGCAAAGGATCACTAGGTCATGGTATTCATATATATGGCTCTTATCTGTTGTATTAAGACCACATAACTTTGAAACGAAACTAAAATTGAGAACCATAATGTGTGTATAATAGTTTTCCTTTCTTCATCTCTGTGATTGATGCCAAAGCTGAAAACAAAACAAAAATCCTATGTTATCTTCCCCTGTTAAGCTGTCTACAGGACACAAGCTTAGTTGGCCCTAGTTCCCTTTATTTTTCTGTCCCTGTCCATCAATCTCTTGAATGAGAGGAAAAATGACATCAAGTGATGAGTGCTTATGAAGGTGGCAAAGCTTTTTGGCCACACTCTGCCGACTTGCTTATATCACTTAATAGAGTCACTATAGTTAAGCATTTCATTGCCCATGCTATAGCAACAGGTTTCAAAATATGGATAGGCTATTTCTAAGAGACATTACTTTGCTTGACATAAAATTTATGTTTTATAACTCAAGATAGTTACATATCTATCAAAACAGCAGTAATAATGGAAAGTTAACAGAATGATAGCAGTCATCAACTTTCTTTGTTTAAAGCTACTGTCAGTACATTTTATCACGGAAAGTGTCTTCCAGCAAGACCTAGTTATAGCTTTGTTTGCTGCATGGCCACTCCCTTCTTTACTAAAGTGATGTATATTTATAGCCTTTTATAAGTATTTTGGGGCAGAAAAATAAATCACTTGGTGACAGAGATAGAATGCATGGTATATTCCCTCGACCTGTCTTTCACCTGAAGCTTATCTTTTATAAAATTATTAAAAACATTATTACCATTGACCCCTTTAGTGTCCAAAGTGAGTTTTGTGTAAACCTTTCTTTCAGGTTTCTCTTTCAGTGTTTCACATAGTTGAAGAAAATATTGAGGTTTAGGTCTGTAAATGCTGTTCTGTCTTTAGCTTCTGTCATAAATATCAAATTGTACATTTGGCTTTACACTTAGTGACACAAAACAATATTCATTCTGTCTTATGACTCCCACTTGTCCACTTCCTATTTCATATTCTCTTTCACATATGAGATGTATTGAACTCTGCCCGCTGTGCTTCAGGTTTCTTGATAGATGGATGGTATTTTAATGAGGCTGAACACCAAAGATGACATTGCTATATTCTAGTTAGTTCAAGACCTATATTACACTTTCTTCAAAATATCTAGCATATCATGTGTCGAATAAATGTTAGTCTAACTCTTGAGAGAGTGTAAGAAGCTGAATTATTTTCATTTCATGGTAACATGTTTTTATTTTATTATGCTCATAATTTTGGAAGAAGATATTTCCTAGCTCCAAGGAAGAATTTAAATATTTTCAGCTCAATTAATGTGAGTGCTCATTTCAGAGAACAATAGATTCATTAAAGGAAAGTTCTCAGATTGTTTTTAAAAAAAGGAATTGTTAAAATACCTTCAGAATAATATGAACTGAACAAAACTGCTATATCCTAAGAGGTTTGGGACTCTGAGTGCTGTCATTTTTTATTGAAGCAAATAGCATTAAAATTTTTATTTATTAATTATTTACTTACTCTTACACCCACATTGCTGTCGTTACTAGCTGCCATATTTAATCCCTGGGGATAAAAACATGGTATTAATGTAATAGAAATGCAACCCAAAAAAATGGTCTGTTTCACTCAGAGTATACAGCTCATTTCCTAAATATGCCTCAAAAGGGAAACAACAATAAACGGAAATTTTAACTTGCCACAGTGCTAGATGGATGGACACATTGTCATGGGATTTCTGAAGCTTTCAATAGTGAAATGTTTATAACAAACCCAAATTCATTTAATTGGTTAAATTACTGGCAAAATATCAGGTAGTATAATTCTTCAGGCACATTAAAATATATCTTGGCGATTAGACTGATATTTACTATTAATGCAAGATTTGGGGAATAAAAAGAAAAGCCCAGTTTAAAATATAAAGGTGTGCTGCCTTCAGGTTATATCTATATGTACATATGTACACACATATGTTATCACATATGTATTTTGGCATACACTTGTATACATATTTTAAGAAAATAATTAGCAAGCAGACAATTGTAATATATATATCTACAATGTTTATAAATCTAAATTTGAATTCTGAATTAGATGATTTTGATATGAAAAAATTGTATCTGTGGAATTTAGTTGTTTAATATTTACACATAGTTATGTCTTCTAATGCTCAGATGATCAGTGTAATTTGGTTTTAACAGAGTCACAATATAGTTTTCTGAAATTTCCCCTTGAATATTATAAATAAACTTTTATATATTTGTGTTACAGGTACAATATCAAAATTATTTTTGAAAACAAGATCACAAAAAGGCAGGCTATTCATCTTAAAATTACTGAAGTGCAGATATATGTTTCATGAGGAAAGGGGTGATCATTCCAAAGTTTTAAATGAATTATGATTGTTTATTAAAACAATATATATTTCAGTATTTAAGCTTTGTCATACCAAAGTTATATACTTTTAAATAAGTTCATCAAAGGAAGTCATAAATTTAATTTTATTACATGATTTGACAGTTTATCAATGAAAGGTTAGTGAACATACTCAATATGGAATAACAAAGAACAAATTTAGTCTCTTACATGAAACAACCAAAACTTGAAAAAAAATATATAAAAAAGTGTTTTCTTTCAAGACCCTGGACATCTGTAAATGAAGGACAGTGGTTCCTGAGAGACAACAACAATAACAAAAATAAAGTGACGTCCTGTGTTTGCCCAGCTTATTGCCTTGAGAGAGTTTTCAGGTGAGGAAGGGGAACCCTGCTGGAGCCCGATGGGCTCCTGGAGTAGAGTAGTTAGAGGTGAGAGAGTCCAGGGAGATCAAGAAGGCTCGAGTTTCTAAGACAGAGCACCAGGGGGGTGAGAACTACACAGAATGGGAACATTATAGTTCTGAAGGGGGTCTCCATTAAGAATTGAGCAGTTGAGTGATCAGGATATGCCTGTGAGGAAACTTTCTAAAGGGGTAAAAATACATTTAAATTGGCTCAGAGGTAACAGTGCCTACAAACTATGTTTGGAATAGTTTTCTTTTACCCCAACCAGACTGGGAAACATCATGATGCACAGAACATTGGTTCAATAATAGGGAATAATTAGCTCTAGACCTAATGGTATTCTATTAACCTATAACAAATTTAAAAAGTACTAGAGAAAGAATCAAGTGGTCTTGAAATAACTTAAATGAATCCCAACATAAAGTGCAAGAGAAACTGTAGGAATACAAAACCAACCAGTGCCCCAAAAGATAAAATGATAATCCCTAAAATTCAATAAAATATCAGGCATGGCAAGAAACAGCAAAAATTGTCCCAAGATAAGGAGAAAATATAAACAATCAAAATAAAGCCAGCCAATATTGAAACAGATGTTAGAATTAGAAGAAAAAGTTGTTAAAACAATTATTTTTACTACATTGTATATTGCATCAAATATTGTATATTTAAAAAATTGAAACTAGAAAGTGAAAACTACGAAATGTTGAGTGAAGACATGGAAGATATAGAGAAGATCCAAATTAAAATTCTAAAAATGAAGACTACAAAATGTGAGGTGTAAAATTCACTGAATGCAGTTAATTATCCATTAGACTTTGTAAAAAATATCATAGTGAAATTAAAAATACAATAATAGAAAATATTCAAAACAATAGAAAATATTCAAAAAGAGAAAACATAAAGATATGAAAAGAGTATATATGCAAGCTATGAGACAACCTCAAACAAAATGTATATGTAATTGTAGTTCCCAATGGAGAGGAGCATAGACAGGGAAAATATATATATTTGTAAGAAGTAACGAGGGAGAGTTTCTTAATTCGATGAGTTTTACTTGGAAAGAAAATGCTCGTAGACATTACTTTTCCATGTAGTTCTAATTTTGTTTTTAAGGCTAGTATTTTCAAGGATACCATTAAGTAGGTCCCCCTTTATAACTCTTAGGTTATCTTGGGTCCAACACATCCCTAGCCCCTTTTATTGGATTAAATTAAGCAATTCCAATTATGTCAATTTAACCTCATCCTCTAAGGAGCAACTAAAATCTGCTTTCAGATAACATCAAAGTTAGTTGAATAATTAAATATTATTTAAATTTACCATTAAATTATCATAAAATTGATCATTTGACTTGGAGCTGTGAACTTTTAAATCAAGGCACACATATACATATGTCAATATTTTAGTTTAACCAATATTTATTGAAAGACTTTCAAGGAAAAATTTTTTTAAGTAGGTTAAAGAATTTGGGTGAAATTGATGAGGGGTGGGGTGGATATCCCATCTTTGATAATAATAATGTTTCTGTAATTGTGTTAGTTGCTGATGTAGTGTATGATTGTCTTCTGCCATTCACCACATACGCAGCATTTCATTTAATCCTTCTGTTAGAGGAGTGGCAGTGTGGAGTTTTAATCCAGGCCTATATTTTTCTGTAGATAAGTTCTGAACAATGTCACTATTTTACTTTGCTTTAGTAGAAGTATCAGTAAAATCTCAGTAGCATTTTGACAGATAAAGAGTTTACCATTGCTTCTAAATCTTTCTCTTATTTTCTGTTTTCTTGCAGTCTCTTAGCCTACATTCTCTAAGAAAAATCACACTAATTCTTTAAATTATAAAGAAATATAATTGTTAATGCATATTATGGTTCATTATAATTTTCAGAATAAATGTTAACGGCCTTCTTTAATAAGACTCTATGAAGGTTTATTAGATAGAAACCACTGAGATGTACGAAGTCACCTTCTGATTGATAATAATGTGAGTGTAGCTTCTTGTAACTTATGAATTCCTTTTTCTTAGTAATGTTTTTTCAGCAGCATGAAAGATCATGTGATTCTCCTTATTTTCATTTTCTAAATCATGCAAATGTGGTTCCTCTACATGTTGAACATAAAACACAATGTCTGTGTGAAATCTGTCATACCTAGGACTTATTTTTACCATATTCTTCTTCAAAGTATTTTTATGCTATTAGAATTTCTAAATAATCATAAATTAATACACTTGCCAGTGTTTGGAGGAAAGCAGTTTTACGAAGTGACAGGTTCAACCACTTGTTTGAATTGTTACAGCTATTTTTCTTTAATAACTGTAATTAAGTTGACAAAATCAACTGTAAAAAAAGAATGACGATACTTCAGTGAAGAAGGTGGTGGTCATGTTTAGTTCATTTTTATTGTATAAATTCATAGAACTTAAAACATTAATGTCTATCAAGGGTATCAATTCTTAACTGCAGTGATATTGGTTTGTCTGTTTAATGAGAAAAGTTTCAAATAATCTATTGCTTACATAGAAAAGTACATTCACTATAATTCCCATAATAATTTATTACTCATGAATATGGCAGTAGGTTTCCATTCATGAGAGTAGGAGTGAGATTACAATTTACAAAATATAAATAATAAACTTTTAAATTTGTTGGTTAGTGATGATTAAAGTTATATTTATGTCTTAAACGTAATTATCTTTGTGCTTGTGAGTTACAGTCATTCTCATTTTTGTAACTCACAGTTGTGATTGTGCATTACTAAGTAAGCAAACGATAGCTGAAGAAAACAGCAAAAATATACATGTATGGCAGATTAGCAGGAGGCACGTATATGTATATTTTTTTAGTAACATTAAAAAGCCGCTATAAACAAATTAAATGCAATCCATATTGCATGTGAAAATTCCCCAAATAGGGTACATGTCACATTCTATGAATCTTTTAGTAATATTTACTATAGTATTATATGTTATTTGCCTGTGTGGTTATTCTTTAATAATTAACTTCTTTGGGCAACATAAATATAACCTTTGGAGTAGTTCTAGAAAGCATACATGAAAATTAGTTTATGTGGTTTTCTTTTTCTTGTAAACTGGTACTGTTAAGAATTTAAGGAGATTTACTAAAGTTACAGTGAAATCTGTATAATACTCTCCATCTGTTAAGAAAAGTTGCCTGTGATGATTTTAACTTTCTTTCTTAATATGTTTTGTTGGGGCTTCTTGTCTGATGTGTGTATGTCTTTGGAAGTTTCTTGCGATTGGGATTATCTTTGAAAGGCATCCTTACCAGTAGAGCATATGAGCCAGAGGCTATAAGGCACAAATAGATGAGTGAAGACGGAAGCAGTTGAATTATAAGCAGTAGATAAGATTCAATCAATGATGCATATTTATACAATGTCATTGCAAAATCAAGTGCTCCTCTGGTATATTTATATCAATGTAAATACCTATTACACCATAGGAATTTTGAAGGCAATGTGAAGCACATGAATCTTACGCAGAGGAGAAAGGAATAACATGGTGTATTGGAGGTAAAAATCAAACTCTCATAGCAGAGAAGAGAGTTGTTAATCCTTATATGGCTTGCAAAAAGTGCAAATTGTGCTTTTGGAATGGATTATCAAATTATTTTTTCTACTCTTTTAGAAGAAGCCTCTTGAAAGGACAATTTATAAGGGCCTCCAGTAGTTCTGTTACAAGCCTAGACAATCTCAAGGGGTACTTAATTACAGGTATATACTTTGTATCTCTCCCAGCCTAAAAAGAAAATATCCACTCCCGCTACCCCTCTAGTCAGTGGGCTTTCATGTTTCACAGTGACTCTGCTGGTAGCTTCTCCAAATCAGACTTCTGACCCTGCACCTCTGATTTCTGGCTGCTGAATTCCTTTTTCTTAAGAAGAGAATTTTCCATCCGCTCAGTTACTTTTTTTCTCTGGTACAAATCTAGAACTTTATCTTGTCAATTTTTTAAACTTTTTATCTTTCCTTACTGTCTGTCTCAGAATTTCATACTTGCAAGGCCCTGCTTTTGAAGACTTCAGGCTGGCTTTTTCCTGGATCTCAGTGTTTCCCTGAAATTGCCTAGAATTGCCGACCTGGAAATGTGTGGTGTTTGACTCTTCTCTTAGGCTCCTGCTTCCATCTAAATTCTTTTTTTTCCTCTTTGAGCTGGTCCTTCTTTTAAGCTTGTGCTGCCACATCTCTGTCTCCATTTTTCACTTCAGAAGCCAAGTAACAGATTATGCTAAATCTCATTTGAAAATCCGCATTAAGATTGCAAACTTGAAGACATATTCAGTTCTCAGTCGCAGTAGCTGTGTAACCTTTGATGGGCCAGTTGACTTCTCTAAATGTCAAGCATTATTTGAATGCTTTATGTCATCCTTTTCGGGTCTAGAATATAATGGCTTTATAAAGCTAACTCAATTATTTGAAATAATGTATAAACTTAATATCCAAGTGTACAAGTGCATTACTGTTATATTTTGCTGCCATATAATTTTATAATGATATATAAAGTTTTTAAGCTGTACCTTTGGAAAAGATTTTGATACATGGAATATCCTTTGCTTAAAGGAGTGAACCAGGATTAGGAAGGAGACCAGCCAGATATGTTTCAATGCTATGCTTTTGTGAAATATTATGCCAAATTATGTGAAATATTTCATGATTTCTGGTCTATAAAATGGCTATTTTACATAACTCAACCTAATAAAATTTGAATATAAAATTTCCCTTTTTGACATATAGAAAACTTTGAATTATAGTAGTACACATATTACACAAGAGGTCACCTTGTTCCATCCTCATGTAAATAGTAGGAGGTATTTTATCTTTGATATATTTTTAAGATCATGTAAAGTCCCATATTAATTTTTACACAGATTTTACTGTATTTTGATAATTTATCACATTTAATAACTTACATTTATCTTTTATGAACTTTGAACTGCTCATTATTTCCATTTTATTATAACTATAAATATTTAAAATTTTATTGCCATAGCATATATTAAATTCATATTTATATAGAAAGCTCTCAAGGGCAATATAAAACACCCATAGAAAATAGTTATTTAGTATAATATAAATTAAATGGCTATTTCATGTAATGCAAATGACACTATATTAGTTACAGAATTTTTATTGTTTGGGATTTATTAATATTTAAGATCAGTGACATGAGAATGAATACACTTGGCACATTACTCTACTTTAGAGCACAAAGGATTGCAACCAAAAATGGTACACAGAGCAAAGCCACTACTTGTATTTTCTCTAAACGTTTTCTATTTTGAGACTCAGACCTATGGAAGAAAAAGGAAAGTAAATTTTATATCCATTTGAGAAAAATACTTTTTCTAGAATACAAATAGAATTAAAAACTAAGAAGAATGAAAAACAAACACAACCCGAGTAATAATTTCTAAGGCATATTTTTCTCCTGTCTTAGGGTGGAAGGAAAATTTACTGAGCTAAACTTAGTATTTATGACAAGTTTTCACATTGTCATTTTACTAATCCATGAATATAAGGATTAATCACTTCTTCCTATGGCACAATATGTTCCTGTCAAGTCGAATTCTTTTTAAAAGAAAATCCACTAGCCTGAACATTTCAGATAACAAAAATAAAACTAAATTTGTTAAACTTTCCAGTGCTTACAAGTAAATATGTCTTATTTATACATGTTTAAAAATGATATAATCCTGATGAAAAACACTGAATCACATTGTAACCCAAAATGGCATGTGGCCTATAATATTAATAACTAACTTTCATAATTTTCTAATCTATTTGAGCCCTTTAAATGAGTGTATTACCATTATGTGCAACTGGTGCTACAAATTTACATAGTATGTTACTATGAATGACACCATGATTAAATGCACTAGATTGATGCAGAAAATATTTTATCTTTCAATACATGATTATAAAATACCAACCATGAAAAATAGTCTTCATATCAAAAGCTTGCCCACTCCCACCTGCCAATGATGGAAAATAAATTTATTACTAGTAGTTAAGCAGAGATTATTAATTCTCAAATCACATTTCCAATATTTGTAGGTAAAGTAAGTCAAATAAAAATGATTTGCCCCGTGTTGACAGGAATTATATAATTATGAGCACTGTGCCCTATGGGACTGGCCTACTTCAACTTTACTAATTTCAGTTTAAAGTGAAATAAATGCATATTGAATATTTTTTATGTGCAAGCAATAGACTAGATGTCAGAGAAATAAGGTGTCACTGTATTTTACCTGTATAAATTAGGTTAGTTCAGTTCGACAACCACTTTTTGAGCATAAACTAGGTGCTGGTCACTCACTGTCCCCGGGGGCACAAAATAAACTAGATGTGGGAGCAGTCTTTGAAAAAATTACAATCATATAAATTTTCAGACAGCCATGATCCACTGGAAAAATCCAATGGCAAAATCAGGCAATGATAATTATGAGATAAAAGCTAATATTGTGCAGGTGTTTTTCTTTACTTGTGCTTTTTTGCCAGCAATGTGTATGTAAAACTTCTGAATTATGTTTACTCAAGTATTAACGAACTGGATTAAATCCTTAGCTATTAAGCAGAGTCAAAACCTTGTATTTGCCTTGTCAAATACATTATATTCCACTCAGGCAAACTATCAATCTTTTATGACCCTGGATGGGTCATATTATACAAGTTAACTATTAATTATTTCTCAGAAGAAATAAAACTTTCAAGCATTTGTTATCTTATTGGAACTTGTAAATGTGTCACGGAAAGCAAAAGATTTGTAGACTCATTTTCTACTTTGGGGTATAGATGTGATTTCTTGGACTATATAAATATAAAATGAAAAGTGAGATAGACCATTTCTCTCCACTGCACATTATTATTTCTCTATTTAAAAGTAGCATGAATGGGAAGAAAGGGAGTAAAAAAGAAAAAGAAAGGTGATTTTTTTTTTGCTTCCCTTTAAAAATATCTTTTAACAAGACCACTGTAATCAAAGTATGGTTTTGTCTACCAAGTTTTAGGTTAGATATAGTCCCTTTAATGCAATAAAGCACAATAAGTGTAAGTTTTTCCCTTGCAGTGAATATTTCTTGTTTTCATGTTCCTATTTGATGTCTTTTACATTGAAGTCTTAGAACCTGTAAATCACATATTCAGAATTCTTCTTAAGCTGTGACAGTGACATATTTAACATTTAGAGTTATCTTTTATAGTATAATTTATTTTCCTTTTCAATGCAGTGTTCAGTATGTAATAATAATTAGTTGGAAAATTTATTTGTAAGTACAATTAAAATATTTGAAATTAGTTTGGCATGAGGGAAAATATATGAACTGAGTTAATTCATAAATTAGAAGTGTATGTGTTTGCTGTAATGTAAGTTTATCATTGCGTGCATATAGTAAAGCTATATGAACCATATGTCTTCATTTTCAGGATAACATATGGAAAGTATTTAAAATAAGTACATTGTGAAAATATGACAGGTTTGCTAAAGGGTACTTTTCTAGTAAATAAACAATATTCCATGTGAATGAAGCATGAACAATGGATAATAATACATTTCAGCTAGAAATCTTAGGTCGTTCAAATTGACAGTTCAAGTACTTAAAGAGGATTACTGCACTAAGGTCATCATTATTGTTAGTATAACCTTTATTGTGTAAGTGTATGTGTGCATGTGTGTGTGTGTGTGTGTGTGTGTTCGTTTGTGACATGGTGAGACAGTTATGATGATTCTAATCACATTAAGCAATGGTAAAAAAAACCCTTCTAATAATAGTTGAATAGCGCTCATAACCTCTACACGAGTTGGAATATCAAAGGGACTATCAACATGGTTTCCAAAAATATACTTACATATCTAAATTGTAACATTTCAGTAAAGGTATTGAGGAATATCAAGATTTAGATTTGTTTATATTTAAAGATGCAAACAGCACAATAATGGTCATATTCTTTTTTTAAAACTTAATTTTACTTCTTTATTTATTTATTGCAGGAAAAATTATTTAAATCTGTAGTGCTTTACAATTTTCAAAAGTTCCACACAGATTATTTCATATAATCCCTAAATAACCCTTTTTTCCCCACCCCTATAATGCCCCCCTTCCCTCTCCCCACTGGTAACCACTAGGTTGTTCTCTATATCTGTGAGTGTACTTTTTTTTGTTTGTTTTATTAACTAGCTTGTTGTATTTTTTAGATTCTACAGATAAATGATATCATACAGTATTTGTCTTTCTCTTTCTGACTTATTTCACTTAACGTAATGCCCTCTAAGTCTATCCAAGTTGCTGCAAATGCCAAATTTCATTCTTTTTTATGGATGAGTAGAATTTCATTGTGTATGTATATATACACAACGTGTGTGTGTGTATATATGTATATATATCTCACATCTTTATCCATTTATCTGTTGATGGACACTTAGGTTGCTTCCATACTTTGGCAATTGTAAATAATGCTACTGTGAACGGTGTGGTGCATGTATCTTTTTGAATTAGTGTTTTAGTTTTTTTTTTCGGATATATACCCAGGAGTGGAATTGCTGGGTCATAATTACAGGCCAATTTCACTGATTAACGTAGATGCAAAAATCCTCAACAAAATATTAGGAAACCAAATCCAACAATACATTAAAAGGGTCATACACCCCAGGCTTCCCTGGTGGTGCAGTGGTTAAGAATCCTCCTGCCAATGCAGGGGACATGGGTTCAAGCCCTGGTCCAGGAAGATCCCACATGCCGTGGAGCAACTAAGCCCATGCACCACAACTACTGAGCCTGTGCTCTAGAGCCTGCGAGCCACAACTACTGAGCCCACATGCCATAACTACTGAAGCCCGCATGCCTAGGGCCCGTGCTCCACAACAAGAGAAGCCACCGCAGTGAGAAGCCCGCACACCGCAAAGAAGAGTAGCCCTTGCTTGCCACAACTAGAGGAAGCCCACACACTGCAACAAAGACCCAACACAGCCAAAAATAAATAAATAAAATGAATGTATAAAACAAAAACCAAAAAACGGATCATACACCTCCATCAAGTGGGATTTATCCCAGGGATGCAAGGGATGTTTGTCAGTATCTGCAAATCAATCAATGTGATACACCACATTAACAAATTGAATGTAAATTGATACAGCCACTATGGAGAACAGTATGGAGGTTCCTCAAAAAACTATAAAAAGAACTACCATACGACCCAGAAATCCCACTACTGGGCATATACCCTGAGAAAACCATAATTCAAAAAGAGTCATGTACCACAACGTTCATTGCAGCTCTATTTACAATAGCCAGGACATGAAAGCAACCTAAGTGTCCATCAGCAGATGAATGGATAAAGAAGATGTGGCACATATATACAATGGAATATTACTCAGCCATAAAAAGAAATGAAATTGAGTTACTTGCAGCGAGATGGATGGACCTAGAGACTGTCATACAGAGTGAAGCAAGTCAGAAAGAGAAAAACAAAAACCGTATGCTAACACATATATATGGAATCTAAAAAAAAAAAGGTTCTGAAGAACCTAGGGGCAGGACAGGAATAAAGATGCAGATGTAGAGAATGGACTTGAGGACACGTGGAGTGGGAAGGGTAAACTGCTATGAAGTGAGAGAGTGACATGGACATATATACACTACCAAATGTAAAATAGGTAGGGAGGTCAGCTCGGTGCTTTGTGTCCACCTATAGGGGTGGGATAGGGAGGGTGGGAGGGAGAGGCAAGAGGGAGGAGATACGGGGATGTGTGTATATGTATAGCTGATTCACTTTGTTATACAGCAGAAACCAACACACCGTTGTAAAACAATTATACTCCAATAAAGATGTTTTAAAAAAATGAATATTGCAAAGAAACAGAGAAAAAAATGAATCAAAATCATATGATCATCTCAGTAGATGCAGAAAAAGCTTTTGATAAAGTTCATCATCCATTTATGATAGAAACTCTCCAGAAAGTGGGCATAGAGGGAACATACCTCAATAGAATGAAACCTATATATGACAAATCCACAGCTAACATCATAGTCATTGGTGGAAAGCTGAAATCATTCCCTTTTAAATCAAGAATAAGACAAGGATGCCCACTCTTGCCACTTTTATTCAACATAGTTTTGGGAGTCCTAGCCACAGCAATCAGAGAAGGAAATGAAATAAAAGGAATCCAAATTGGAAAGGAAGAAATAAAACTGTCACTGTTTTCAGATGACATGATACTTACTATGCATAGAAAATTCTAAAGAAAATCCTAAAGAACCTCCCTGATGGCGCAGTGGTTAAGAAACTGCTTGCCAATGCAGGGGACACAGGTTTGATCCCTGTTCCAGGAAGATCCCACATGCCATGGAGCAAATAAGCCCGTGTGCCACAACTACTGAGCCTGTGCTCTAGAGCCCGTGAGCCACAAGTACTGAAGCACGCGTGCCTAGAGCCTATGCTCCACAACAAGAGAAGCCACACCACTGCAATGAGAAGTCCACACAGCGCATCAAAGAGTAGCCCCCGCTCACTGCAACTAGAGAAAGCTGACGCGCAGCAACGAAGACCCAATGCAGCCATAAATAAATAGATAGCTAGATAAATAAATAAATTTAAAAGAAAGAAAATCCTGAAGACACCACCAGAAAACTACTAGAGCTCATCAATGAATTTGGTAAAGTTATAGGATACAAAATGAATGTTCAGAAAACTGTTGCATTTCTATACACTAACAGTAAACTATCAGAAAGAGAAATTAAGGAAACAATCCCACTTACCATCATATCAAAAAGAATAAGATACCTAGGAATAAACCTACCTAAGGAGGTAAAAGACCTGTACTCAGAAAACAATAAGACACTAATGAAAGAAATTGAATACAACACAAACAGATGGAAAGATATACCGTGTTCTTGGATTGGAATAATTAATATTGTTAAAATGGCCACACTGCCCAAAGCAATCTACACACTCAGTGAAATCCCTATCAAAATACCAATGGCATTTTTCAAAGGACTAGAACAAATAATTTCAAAATTTGTGTGGAAACACAAAAGTATAGTTCAAGTTCACTGTTTCCTTATTGATATTCTGTCTGAATGATCTATTCATTGTTGAAAGGGGTGTTGAAGTCCCCTATTATGATTGTATAATCATTTGTATTGTATTGAACTATTATTTGCATATCACTCTTTGATGGAGCTGTAGAATTTTATTCACTAAGGTTTAACTTAAAAATTTTTGTTCTTTTTTATAAGTGCGTTTCTCTGATTATATTATATTTTAGTAGAATTTTATGGAAGTATATCATCGATATAGACAAGGACACAAATTGAAGTTGCAATAACTGAAATGAATTATCACACAGTTAACATGTGCATATTGTGACCCCTCAGATCAAGACTTAGAAATTTACTGGAACTCCAGAAGCAGCCCACAAAGCCCCTCTCTGTGTCCCTCTCCAAAGATACATATAATCTGACTTTAGACAACAACAATTATATTTACCTGTTTTTGAAATTTATACAAATGGGGTCACAAAGTGTTACTATTAGTACTGCTATTTTAATGATGTTTTATCATTAATATTACAACATAATTTTGGAGCTTGAGGATGTTCTTGTAGTCAAACACAATTTTCCATTTATAACCTATTTCAAATTAGAAAAGTCAGTTTATATTCATTATAGCAAAATATTTTCTCATATTCTCCATACTTAATTTAGTTTTACTTAATTTGGCATAGGCTGACAAAGGATAGCTAAAGATTCTCATTTCTGATGTGTTTTCATTAACTCTTATATCCTTTCTCTCCTATGCATGCATTATGAGTTAAAGGCTGTGCTCTTTGGTTAATAAATATTTGTATTGCTTTCTCATTGTGGATTGCAAATGTCATCTTGTTAAAATTACCTTTGTTACCTCTTTAATGCCATTTGTCTAATTTTGGAAACAATACTGATATTTAATTTTCTTTGTACTTGTTTACTTTCAAAATATTCTCTAATTATTATATTTTACTTTTAATTCAAACACAAATTACACAAATGAATAATTAAAATCATTTTTTTATAATAAAAAATCAGTCATTTTCTCTTACGTTAGCCACTTACTGTTTAGGATATGGGGATAATTTCACTACACATACATCTGTATTGTAAATGATGGACCAATATAGTTAGATGAACTGGATAACTTGCCAGGTGTTTCCTTTTTTACAGCTTTCTCAAGGATGATTGTATTATATATTTGGAAGCCCTTCTGTTTTATCAAAAGTATATAAGGCACTAATACTTTTCTACTAAAACTAACAGTTAAATTTTGATGACATCTTTGTAGTAATAAGTAGCAAGTCTTTTGGTAGACCCTGTATAAAAATATGAAATGTAAAATAATTGTCTTAGCAGGTACAATTTGTCAGCTTCAAAGCTATATTTCATTAGCACACATAAAAGTATAAATTCTGAGATCCACAAACAAAATTACTTATGTAAAAGTTACTTGTACATTCGAACACTTTGGAAAATTGACATCAAAGTCATCTTTCCTAAATAAAAATGACCTATATAATTTTTGTATTATTTTAAAATTAGTATAAAATATTTTGGTATGGCTATGGAAATATTTTATTAAATACTACCCTGTAAATATAAAATAAGCTTTTAAATTTTGTCACACAAAAATCTGTTTTTTCTCAACTTGCTCGTAATTTGCTTACACCTTCATAAAGGCGCTTAAAATAAATAATTAGAAACACGTAAGTGATTTTGGGAGAGCTTGATTATCTAAATGCTGTTATGTATTTGTTCAAATGGTATATTTTAAAATATAACGACACAAATCATCACAACGCTTTACGACTTCATTATAGGACAGCTGCTAATTTATTATTATAAATATTCTCCCCAAGATACAGTAAGATTCATGAAATAAACATTAAATTGCCATTTAAAAAAAATGGGGCCATAGATTTTTTTGTTGTTGTTTGTTTGCGGTACAGGGGCCTCTCACCGCTGCGGCCCCTCCCGGAGCACAGGCTTCGGACGCGCAGGCCCAGCGGCCGCGGCCCACGGGCCCAGCCGCTCCGCGGCATATGGGATCTTCCCGGACCGGGGCACGAACCCGTGTCCCCTGCATCGGCAGGCGGACTCTCAACCACTGCGCCACCAGGGAAGCCCGGGGCCATAGTTTTATGTGTACCATTTATGACTTAAGTAGCTAACTCAAATTTAGTTTCCTGTTCTGTGAAATAAGATTAATAATCTTTGCCCTATATCCTTGTGGATTTCTCAGGAAAATAAAGTTGAAAAAATTATTTGAAATTATAAAGCACCACCCAGATATTAGGTGGCATTAGGCTTAGTGACAAAACTCCAATTGAATTAATTTAATTACTATGATCTGTATATTTAATCTATATTTTAAAAAGAAGTATTATTTCAATTTTCATAAAATTATATATGTTAAAATTGACTACACATTTCTATTCAATCATATTTCTGGCTACTATGCAAGAAATGAGAGAGAAATTATATTAAAACAAAATTTTATAGCTTTTTCTAGGTTGTACTTCATTTAAATTGAGTTGCTCCTTTCTTCTGTTAATTTAAAACACTATTATTATTATCTTATTCAGTATATCAGAAAGTCTGTTGAACATTATCAAAATAAATGATCACATTTTATTCTGTCATGTCAACACTTATAATAAATAATATAAAAGATGAAACTCCAGTTTAGACATTAATATTTAATTAAGTATTTATATATGCACATGTGGTTTTAGAATGCTTATTAATCAGAAGATTAAAATGCATAGCATCAGGATTTCAATAAGTATTTTTCTTTAGTAGCAACCTTAATCCTAATTCCAAAAGCATTTGTTTGGTGCATATTGATAGAAATTAGCTTGACATTTAGACATTTCCCGTTAGCTTTAGTAGAATCTGATGAAATCGTTATTTCTGTGTACTGTTGTAGGCAAGTTGGGAATGAATCTTTACTCATCCTCGATGTATATTTTCAATTGTAAAGTCTATTTACATTTTGGTTTAGTGATAATCACAAGCTCATGGCTGTAGTTGCAATAGGAAATCTGGAAGAATTTTAATAGATTAGAAAAAAGTAGAAGATTGTTGAGTTTCCCTCTAGAAATTTGTGACATCTACAAACTAAAAAGACTGGTTCTTTTATACCATATGGATGGAATTGTTCTGTTATACACATTGGTCAACCGTTGTTTTGTATTCTGAGAAACCAAGATAATGGCTTTTGGGGAGCTTCACAACAAAGAAAATTCTCACCATGAACACAAAGACAACAAACCATTTAACATTTGTCTATCTAAATATACATTATAATAAATTAAGGCACATTTCTTTTTAGTGAAATAACATTTTTACTTTTCAAAAAGATAAACAAACGGAGTACATTAAAATTTTGAAGCATTTGAGCGAAACATTGATTTTAATTGGACAGCGCCAAACCAAAACGGTTGGAGCGCTCTATCAAGAGGTGCTGGGAAAGGTTTTTATAGAAAAGATGTGGAAGCAAAGCAAGAAAAATTATTTGATTGACTGTAGCTTAAGTGGTTGCATTATTCGGGAAAGAGTAGTTGACTTTTTATTATTAGCTCTTTTTAAGTTTTGTATACTTGGATTTGGGTGCATTGTCTCTGACGTAGGTTTCAATTTGCTTACATCGGCCAACAAGGCATTAGAGCCACCTCAGGCTAATGGCTTTCATGTTTAACACTTGCCCTCTTTTGGTCATCCTCTCCTACGTGAGATAGTGAGCAAAATTTGGTATTAGCACCACTCTCACTGACCATCAAGGTTCAGTTGTTCTCATCTAATTGTGAAGCTCATAGGTGTGATTTCAAGTCTGTGGAAGAATTGGTTTTGCTGTTCATCTCATTGTTCAACTTGTTTCTGTTGCTCCAAGTTCAGTGAGACCATTTCTTGTAGTGCTGATGGCTGCTAACATATATTTAAGACCATGGAGAGAAGACAGTGTACCTGGGAGTCTACAGTGCTGATTTCAGGAGGGTAATGCCAAGAGACTGGCATCTGCTCCTTAGCGAGTATCCCCATGAACCTAACAAATTGGTATCAAATAAATCAAAGAATGTATCTGAATAGACATCAATCTCATTTAGCCAAATAGCTTGTTAATTTGTTGTTTCTGAGTTTCTATAATACCAGAAGTGTTGATCCAGGTACAGTAGGAGGCATTTGCTTTGGTACAGATTCCTCTTTTATAAGCCAACGAGTAATCTAAAGCAATGCTCTTATCTAAAACTACCTTATCAGCTCAAAATAATCCTATGTGAAAGAGGCATATTTTGCAGTGGCTACTATTCATTCCCTGCCTTTGAAAATTCCCCAAGAAGTTTCGCAGTTTAGAAGTTCAGTTGGTAGATTGTTCCATCTCATTTAACCAGTCTCTTAGTCCTGTGAATAGGTCAATTCAGTTAAACAGTTATCTCATTTCAAGAGATAATATTGCAGGTGGGCTCCCAAAGTTAGTTCTATGTGTTGAAAGCAATCAGGAATTTAATAAGAGGCACTTTTCTGGAGACAAAAGAAAAACAAAGGTAATTGATGGAGCAGATTATAAATCAGTTTCTGAGTCCAGAGGGCAGCCAGTTGATATTCCCAGGTGGCAGGTTCCTAGACATTGGGCTCAAAGCATCTTTTGTAGTCTGAATGTCCCTGGCGATGTCATCAGACATTCTAGTGAACTTTTTGAGTGACCCACACAACAACAGATGAAAAAGTTGTCCATACATGAGCTGTTTTCTTTATTTCTCTGAAATTTATATCAAGTCATCTAGCTTTAGTTTACAGGGCTTCAAGAAAAGGGAAGATTTCATTTTTATAATTACAAGTCAGAAAGATGGAAGAAAATTGGAAAGGCTAGTTTGGAGAGTTGTAGCCAGATATTGGAGGAAACTAGAAAAATTCAGGATCCAGTCCAAGAATAGTGATTTATGTATATTCTAAAATATTATGATTCCAGGTACAGCTTTGATGATATCTAATGGCCTTTAAGTTCTGAAACCAGAATTTTTCAAAGATAAACTGAGGTACATTAAGAGTTTATTTGAGCAAACATTGATTCCAAACCGGCAGCTGCCAAACCGAAAATGGTTGAGAGCACTCCCTTGACAGGAGCTAAGGAGAGGCTTTTATAGAAAAGGCGGGAAGCAAAGCAAACAAATTAGATTCGATGGGCTGTAGCTTAATGGATCACCTTGTGTGGGGAAGGCTGATTAACTGTTTGTGATTAGGTGTTCTTAAATTTAATTTTCTCAGATTTGAGTGCGTTAACTCTGGCTTAGGTTTCAGTTTGCTTACACAGCCCACTGAGGCCTTACAGCTTCCTTAGTCTAATGACCTCCTCTTTAATTACTTTAACAAATGTATTATTTTCAAGTACAGTGATACTTTCAAGTTATTAGTCACTCTGAATTACATTAAATTGACTGTTACTACTATATGCAAGAGCAGTTAGAATGATACATGATGCTGGAAAATTTGGGAGAAATCATGAATATGTTTAACTGAATCCTCAAAATTTCATTAAAATGTTAGTTTTTGTTTGAATCCATGGCAACATATTCTTCTAGTTTGTCCATCCGGCAAAGGCATGACGATAAATTTGAACAATATTTAGTACTTAGAAATTTGTTTTTTAATAACCTGAACTTTGAAAATTAACACGTATGTCCATTACCTTCTGGGCATTTGATCTTGCCTCCTGCTTTAACATTATATGACATTATATAACATTTCACAGTTTCTTTAAAAGCAGGTGTGAAATAAGTTTGGTCTAGTTTTATCATATTTGACCTCAAGAAGCTATTAGAAGAAACAACTTGAAAAAGGATAATTACTTTATAATTTTAGTGCTGTAAAATGTGGTGTGCAGTAGGAGAACAGAGGACACATGCATCCAAACACAGATGTTGGGTTAGGGAAGGTTTCCTGGAGTTGATCATTATATAGTAGTTAATTAGGTGTAAATTGGGGAAGGGACAGGAGGAATGGTTTTAATTATTTTAAAGAAAGACAAGGGAACAAACCTATTAGCTCAAATATGGCCCTCCAAGCCAAGCTCTTCTCAGTTAAATAGTCAGTGATTGTGCCGTCAGAAGTCATACTTCTCCCTCCCCAGGGTTTCAAACTACTATTACTATTTTGTTGTTAAAGGCTATTATTTAACTTCCAGAAAATTGTCATAACGTATCTAGTGGCCAAGAATTCTGTGACCTATTAGGAGAAATAACTTATGGGTAAAGTCTCTCTATGTATCTAATGCTGAAACTGCAATTTTGATGTCATCTTCATGATAAAATTCAGTAAATGAGCATAATATGTTGGACTATGATTATCCAAGTTCTTTTCTCAGGAACTAACAAAAATAGTCAATTCTTTTCTACACTAACTTTAAGGGATTGTATCTTTCTGTAGTGTCTACATACTCCTTTTGTTGTTCTGTTCTTTCTTGACATAAGGTTATCAAAATTCTACACAATATAAAACATTCTATTTGATCCCTTTTCTACTCTCTTCTTCTCTATACCTCCTTCTCCCCACCATCAAATTCTTTATTTGATTAGTTCCTACTAAACATTAAGTTTCTACTTTAAGGAACTATCATTAGAAGAGATACCAATGAGCCATAAATCTAATTCAGGCTCCACATATTATCTCGACTATCTTTTACTTTCATTCATAAAATGTTTTTCTTTTATATGTTTTTCTTTTATATTTGCTTAAGGTATTTTTCTCCTGTGACTAGATCATAAGCTCTCTGAGGGTAGCAATCTTGCTTCTCTTAACCACTTTTGTTTCTATCTAGCACTTAAGAAAGCCTCAAAACATATTTGTGAACAGAATGAATTGGTGGGCAAATGGATACGAGATCAAATACACTGTATATTTTAATATTATAATTCTCTAAGTCAAGAAGAAATTATTTTTGGCTGCCTCATCATTTTATATAGACTTGCACAGAACTGAAAGCCAAATTTCGAAAGTTTATTATTAAACTTAATGGCTCCATCTCATACTGAATGCTGAATTTTTTGCAGCTGTCAAACTTTATACTGGTTCCCATTGACTCCAACCTTAGTAGAGCCTAGAGTATAGGTTCTGGCTTCAAATTAATCTTCACTTTAATTTTTGTTTCAGTCTTACTACGTTGTAACCTAGAGCACATTACTTAACCTAAGTTGCAGTTTCCTCGTCTATAAAATTAGTAACATAAAACCTACCATATTAGAACCAATAGAAAGGGTACTTATATATAGACAGAGATTTCTTGTAAGGAATTGGCTCGTAATTATGGAGATTGGCAAGTCCAAAATCTGAAGCATGGGCCAGCGGGCTGTAGACCTAGGAGAGCGGATGTTGCAGATGAAGAGTCTGAAGGACATCTTCTGGAGAATCTTGCTGTTGCTCAGGGAAAGCTGGTCTTTTGTTCTATTCAGGATGAGGCCCATTCACATTATGGAGGGCAATCTGATATACACAATGATCAATGACTTAAATGTTAATTTAATCTACAGAGCCTCACAGAAACACCCAGAAGAATGTTTGATTATCCCTCTTGGGCACCCCGTGGCACAGCCAAATTGACACAAAATGAACTATCACACATACCAAAAAGGGCCTGTATAAGACATCAAGAAATCATGCATAATAGACTGTCTGATGCATATTAAGTTCTTAGAAGATGTTATCATGTTTGTTATTGTGTAAAAAAATAGTAATGATTATCAGTCTTTTTATGTCTAATTTTTCCACAAGTATCATGAAAGTTAAACATGTATCTGGTACAGTAATGGAAATATTATTACTTTAAAGGAAGTATCGATATTTATATCTCTTTAATATCTATATCTCTTTAATAGTTGTTAACATCCCTTAAATTTTTCGTTAGTTTGGTTATTTTAGCTCCTATGATACTGACCTAAACTATAAGCTCTAGCAATAATGGAACACTTGATGGGTTTTCAACTATTAAGCTTTTATACTTATTACTTAATGAACTCTTATTCATCACTCAATGTCCAACTCAAATGTTACCTCATTTTTAAAGCTTTTCATGATATCATTAATACCCTAGACTGTCTCTCAAATCATAATATCATTGTTTCTAATTTTATCATAATATATTCATCAATCGGTTTTCAGTGTTTAGAATTAGATTTTAAAAAGCTATGATTCCAAACTTTTTTTTTTTGATTCGCTGAGATTAGATACTTTCTCAATTCAGTCTTTCAACTAAGAAAGGTACTTACTTTCTCAGTTCATCTTAATAGTAAGATGACATTTTAGCTACAAAGCTTGGGAGCAATAGAAATTTGCCTTGGCATGTATATTTCTTCAGAGAAATCTCTGGAAAGGAGAAGTAAAGAAATAGTGTAACATTTTATTATGATTTTGGACGTTCATCCCAAAATAGAATTTACTAGAATTTAGGGTTGGACTGTGAAGACACTTATTTATCTAGGGTGGAAGCATTTTAGAACTTAGGACCACAGCAAGACCTGGGGCCCACTATTCCCCAAATGTAAGTCCATATCACACAGGTTTTTACTCCAATAAAGAAAAAGTTCATATCCATGACAAAATACAGAGAGACTCTACTAATGTCAAAAAATACTTTTTTATTTAATACTAATGATTTAATTCCCTAGGCTACCAGTGGTTAGATACACCAGAGGGTTATGCCGTTTCTGCCCTCCCACGTTTCTCTTAGAGTATGTAACACAGGTAGAGGGGGCTCGTGAGCTACAGTATGGAAAGTGTAGACCTTGAAGTCAAAAAGTTGATTTCACTTCCCAAAATCCCCTCCTACTACGTTTTTACAGTCAACCTAGTCTCCTCTTAACCATTGGAAAATAACAATATACTTTTCTCCCTGTAGTCTTCGTTTTTCACAAATGGTTTATTATGGTGTCTTTTGAGTCTGACTTCTTTCAATTAGACTGCATTTTAAATTTATCCATCACGTGTGTGAATCAATATTTCATTCTTATTGCTGAGTAGTATCATATTGCACAGATGAAATGTATTTTGTTTATCCATTTCCTAATTGAAGGACATTTGGGTCATTTTCAGGTTTTGGTGTTTAGGATTAAAGGTGATATAAACAGTGGTATCCAAGTACTCCTTTGAACATAGTTTTTTAAACTTAGCTATTCCAATGGATAATGTCTCACTGTTATTGTAATTTGTATTTCCCTAATGACTAATGATTCTGAGCATCTTTTTATACGCTTCTTGACTCACCATATATTGATGATGTATCTCTTCACATCTTTTGGTCAATTTCATCGGGTTGTTCGTATTCCTGTTGTTGAGTTTTGAGAGTTCTGTATGTATTCTGGATACAGGTCCTTTGTCAAATTTGTATTTTGCAAATATTTCTTTTTCCAGTCAGGCTTCACTTTTATTCTCTTGCCAATTTCTTTCACATGGCAAAATTTTTTTAACTTTTGGTGAAGTCCAATTTATCAATTTTTAATGGATTATACATTGATTTTATATTGTCATAGCTAAAAAAGTCTTTGCCTAATCCAAGTTCACAAGGACTTTCTCATATGCCTTTTAAAATTTTGGAGTTTTATGTTTTAAATTAAACCTATGAGCCATTAAAAAAATTTATTTGGTTTTGTATATACTAAAGTGTAGATCCATATTATTTTTTTGTAGGTGGATGTCTAATCTATCTAGCACCATTTGTTGAAAAGACCACATTTTCCACTGAATTGCCTTTGCATCTTTGTGAAAATTATATTGACCGTATCTTTGTGGCTCTACTTATGGACACCATTTTGTACCATTATACTTCTGCCGATATTACACTGTCTTAGATATTGTGGACTTTTAATATAGTTTTAAAATCAGGTTATGTGATTCCTCTTTGTTCTTTTTTTCAAAATTGTTTTTTGCCCACACTAGTTTTAGCAACAGCTTGACAATTTCTACCAAAACAAAATAAAACAAAACAAATTGACTGGGATTTCAAATGAAATACGTTGAATCTCTAGGTCAATTTGGAAAAATTAAAATGTTAACAAAATTAAACCTTCCAATCAATAAAAGTTTATCTCTCCTTGATTTAAATATTCTTTGGCTATTTCCACTTGCATTTTTGTTAGTTTTGGTATGCTGACCCTGCACATATTTTGTTAGATCTTTGTAGAAATATCATTCTTTGTTGCTATTGTCATCTGTACATACAAATGTAGGATTGTAATAACTTCTTCGTGAATTGACCTTCTAGTATTATGCAATGTCCCTGTTTATCCCTGGAAATATTCCTTGTTTTACTTTGTCCGATATTAATAGAGCCACTCTAACTTTATCTTGCTTCATGTTTGCATGATATATTTTTCACTCAATCCTTCTATATTAAAGATGAGTTTCTAATAGGCAGAATATACTTGATTTTGTTTTTCTATCTGATATAACAATCTTTCAATTGATGTATTTAAAACATTTACATTAAGTATTACTCTTGAAATGTTTCTTTTAGGTTTGACATTTCCTTTATTCCTTTTATTTTTCTCATCTATTTTTTGTTTCTCTTTTAGAATTCTGTATAATATCTCTATTTTTTGACTATATCTGTTTATTTTCAGTGGTTACCAAACTTCCATAGCCTATTTAGAGTTAATGTTTTTGTTTTATCACTTAAAGTAAAACATAGAAGCCTTATAACCATATATTTTCTTAGCTTTTAATCATCTGAGAATGTCAACTTGCTTTCATTCGTGAAAGATATTTTCACCTGCATAGAATTTTGGGTCATTCTTTTTTTCTTGACCCTTAAAAGGGATTATCCCACCTTGTTCTTCTCTCCTTATTTTGTCATGAGAAATATGTAGTCATTTGAATGGTATTTTCCCTGTATAAAACTTGTTTCCCTCTATTTGTATTTATTGTGTCTGTACATGGTTTTCTTTGAGTTTAGCCTCTTTGGGAGTTGCTGTGCGTTTTGAATTTGTACATTTACATCTTTCACTAAATTTAGAAAGTTTTCAGCCATAATTTCTTCTTCCAAACCACTATCTTTTTCCTCTCATTCAAGAATGTTAGACCTTTGATATTTCCCCAGCATTTCCTAAGGCTCTCCTTATTTAAAAAAAAAAAAAATCTTGTTTTTTGTTCTTCAGATTGTATAATTTCTATTGATCTGTTTTCAATTTACTTTCTCTTTTTTCCTCACTACGGTTAGGTGAGCTGACACAGGTTGTGAAAGAATTCACAGAAAGATTAGCAAGGGAAGAAAAGAAAGCTTTTATTCACTTTGCAGGGGAGGAAACGGGCCAGACGCAGAGAGTGGCATTGGCACCGAAGGGTGGGCGTTTGAGTCTTTTACTGGGCTTCAGAGGGCAAGGTGCAGGAAAGGGCTGGCTTTATGTCTCTTCCGGCCCACAGCACTACCCGGGCGGGCTGTATCTCTATAGGAGGTGTTTTTTTCAGAGAATAGACTTGCAGTCTTCAGTATTTTCCAGTCCTTGGGTGTCTGAAAGGGACTTGATAGTGGCCCTGGATAGGCGCTACTCTGTCGTGAGCAATGTTAGATGTGTTTACAACCACCATCTTGCTATGGAGCCAGTGAATTCTTTAATTTCAGGTATTGTGTTTTTAAACTCTGTAGTTTTCATTTGGTTTTATTTTGTAGTTTGTATTTCTCTGACAAGAATTTCTGCTTTTCCTCTTACTTAAATGTTCACCTTTCCCTCTTGGTGCTTGATTGTAACAGTGGCTTCAAGTCTCTGTCTAATAAATACAACATTCGGGAATCTCATACTTGGCATTGATTTGCCTTTTCCTATGATAACTGGTAAGGTTTAATCGTTCTTAACAAATCAGGAAATTTTCTGTTGCATCCTGGACATTTTGAATATTATGTGATGAGATTTTGGGCCACATGAAAATCTTATCAGGAATGTAGATTTCTTTGTTTATTTGTTTTAGCAGGCAATCAGTCGGATTTGGTTTCAAACACAGGTCCTGTCTTACCTTCTATGGGTGGTTCCAATGCAACATCAGTTTTCTAAGCCTTTGCTGTTTTTGGCATGCACCCCTTGCATGATTGTGACTTTGGCTTATGTTATATAATTAAGTTCTCAGTGTTTTTGTTTATAATTTTCCATGTGTGTTCCAGGCATGCACAGCTTGAGTGTAAGCCCAAGACTTTGTTAGTTTATATTAAAGTTCCTCTTCTCTGGCTCTCCCCTCTCAGGGACTTCTGCTATACACTCTGGCTGTCAGGGTCTCATTTTAAAACCTTCTCTGTTCAGAAGGATGGGGTTGTTTCAGATTTTAGCTCCTGGTACTATTGAGCAGCAAAATGTGACAGAGACCAACCTAGGAGTTAAGCTTTGAGAGAAAAGAGAGGAAAATAATAGAGATTATCCTCACTCTTAGCCCCTGCTCACTGCAACTAGAGAAAGTCCCTGCGCAGCAGCGAAGACCCAACGCAGCCAAAAATAAATAAATTAATAAATAAAATTTAAAATTTAAAAAGAGAAAAAGGATAGAGAAGATATTTATAAAACAATGATCAGAGCACATTGACCCATGTAGGAGGTCTGATTTTTAAAATTTTAGTCAAGATATAGGTGGTGATTAACAGATTTTATATGACTTTTTTTCCTTATTTGCCTTCAGATAAGAAAATTATGAATGAAACATTGACACTGCATCAAAATTAATTCATTCAGAAATTATTAAGTCCCTTAAGAATTTCTTCAGTTATGTGTGACTACTGATGGCAGTATCTTATGCTTTAGGAACACAGTCAGTATAACTAGAAGCTTAACATAGAACGCTTAAAGCTTTTGGGATGGCTACAGCAGTCAACAGGTATGAGGCAGAAATGCTGAAAAAGAAAAAATATATGTATATAATGAAATGAAGAACTAAATTTGATTTTTAAATGGATCAGTGTTTCATAAAAAATTAGTCCATATCTATATATAACACAGTAGGGTCTAGTCAAATAAATATAATTCAAGTATAAAGAATATTACAAACGCCAAGGTAAAAATAGCTTTTCTTATGTGCAAACAAACAAAACCAGGTTGGATCAAAATGAGATTTGTGGAAAAATATTTAAAGCAAGCAGTCTTTACCTGGCAAAATTGCCATTTATATGTGAATGCAACACAGGAAAATATAAAAAATTCAAAGACATATATATATATATATATATATTCTCTATTAAAAATTGATTAGAAGTTGCATGGCAGCCAGATGTCATGGTCTAAAATGCCTGACAGTAACAATTAAGCCATTAAAAAGAAACTTGAAATAAGAAGAAACAATGATTGTAATTATGACCACACAATGTTGGAGGCCGTATTACTGCTCATTATGTTTTACTCTCTCTTTTGTCAGTGCACACTACTGTAGGATTATCTTTCTCTGGTTCTTAAAAGTTAGGCATGACCATGTGAATTGGTTTGTGTGATGATTTGTGAACAGGGGAATTAAGATCTGCCATCTCCATCTTCTCTTCCTCTTCTTCCAGCAAACTTTGAGGACAGTGTGAGATAGTGGTGTGTTAAGACAGTGGAGCTGTCCTCAACTTTGATACGCAAGTGACCGCATCAGACCAGTCTGCCATAGCCATGCAGTGTGAGGGAGAAATAAATCTTTGCTATTAAATATTACGAGTAACTGAGATTAACATTGCCTGTTACTTCAGAATAGCCAAATGTATAGTGACTGATAAATACAATATAATATGGATGTCTTAGTCCCTTTGGGCTGCTGTCACAAAATATCACAGACATTTTAGCTTATAAACAAGGATTTATTTCTTACAGTTTTGAAGGCTGAAAGTCTGAGATCAGGGTGCCAGCACGGTCAGGTGAGGGCCTTCTATCCTCACATGGCAGAAGGGGCAAGGGAGCTCTTTTATAAGAGCATCAATTTCATTTATGAGTGCTCTACCCTCATGACCTAATCACCTCCCAAAGGCCTCACTTCCTAATACCATCACATTTGGCATTAGAATTTTAACATATGAATTTGGGGGGAACACAAACATTTAGACCTTAGCAATGGATATTAAGATTCTAGAAATGAACACCTTAAGAGGTAAAAATGATACTATAACAGGCAGAATATAAATTCTGCACTTCCCAACAAAAAAATCAAGAGGAAGAAAGACTTGTTAGGTGTTCTAATTACTAACTGTTGCAGACATGATTCAGTATGATTCAGTATAGAGTGTTTCATTTTTTGAAACTGATACATTGAAAGCTAGTGGCTCAAGTGAAAAGTAAATCTTTATCAGATTTTTAAATTCCAAAGGGGTGAAATAATTAAAACAAGGTCTGTACAGAAAAATATATAAATCAATAAATGTAAAACATATTTAATTTAAAAGTAAAAAAAATGTAGAAACCAGATTAATGACAGTGATTAGAACAATAGTTGTAATTTAGATGAAGTGATCCAGGGCCTTTTTCCTTAAAGTTACCATTTTTATTCTTGTGCTGCAGGATGGACATGCTTATTCATGGATCTATTTGCTTTCCTCACATTAGTAGCAGCATCTCAGGAAGTTTATGGAAGAATTTTCACAGGGTTTTCAAGTACCTAGGAGTGTCAAGGCCTTACTTGCATTAGTGAATAGGACTCAGGCCACTGAAGTAACTCATCTTCTGCCTAGCTTCCTTTGTTCATAAAGTGTGAGGTACTATTTAGTCATCCTCCTTTTCCTGATTAGAATCAGTAGTGTGGAGATCTTACGAGGTTTGAGTTCAGTGCTGCTGAGGCTCTGCTCACACTTGTTCTAAATAGGCCAGGTCCATGCTTTATGAGTCTAAATCATCCATGCCCAGTGATTTTATTTCCAAAATCTCTAATGTCTAAATAGTGACACTGTATTATTGGCTCAGTAGGGTTGTTTGTGAAGTTTATCGTTACTGTTTCTAATGTGAATAAGCACACGTTCTAAAGCACTGCTTCTCAATTTTAATGTGTACACATTCACCTTGGAATTTTATTGAATGAAGAATCAGATTCATCAGGTATGGGATAAGGCCCACGGTTTTGCATTATTAGAAGAGGTTGTATAGTTCTCAGGTATTTAATAACTGAATTTTTAGTTGTTTTGAGAGTAAAACTTCCTCAAAAGACAAATCCCTTAGGAATTGACCAGGAGTTTAAATTTCTCTGTCTTTGCTTCAGTATATTCATGTATGCATCCAGCTAACAAAATTTCATATATCCATTCAACAGTTTTTCCTGTAATCTATCTCTGTCTCTGTGCTGGTCATTTTTCTAGGTATCTAATATCTCTCTGTCACAGCACAGAATAAATACCAAATGTGTGTATGTAGTGTGTGTGTGTGTGTGTGTGTGTATCAGGTCAGATGCCAGAGTTTTATCCTCAAAAAATTTACTCATTTTCTGATAGGTCTTCATTTACAGTAGTACATCATTCCTTTTCCTGGTGTTAGAAACTTCCTGAGGCAAAACTCTAGTCTTGGAGCACACTGTTAGAACTGTACCCTATAACTCTAGGTACATTGGTCATTTTACCCCTCCATCTCCAGTGAGATAGTGTACACACACACACACACACACACACACACACACACACACACAAAATATATCTGAGAAATTTATATATACACATATATGTATTTTTTTAAATTTTCAAATGCACATATCCTCACGTTCCTTGTTATGCACTGTATTTATTACTCTATTTTACTTCTTATTCATATGAGTGGATGAATTTACTTCAGTTTGATTACATGCATCAATGAGAAAAATGAACGTCCATCGAGCATGATTTTCAGGCATCAACAAAGTTAGTTACGAACATTTTACTTGTTAAAATATTGACGTTAAGTTCAGTAAACCACACGTTTCTGCAATCCACTCCTTGCTCAGAATATGGTTCCCTTTGTTTATATACTAAGTGCTACACTAGCATTCTCCTGGATCTCCTATTAACAAATTTTTGTAACTTTTCTATAACAATTTTTGTAATGTAAAGTTTCTATTATTGTAAGTGGACTGCTTAAATAACACCACTGGCTGTCTCTGGAACCACATTAGATTTCTGATTTATTAACCTACTCTTATTATGTCTTTATCCACTGGCATCCTCCTTACTTTATTACATTCCCTGTGAGCTCTGACTCTGTAGTGCTTCATTGCAATCAAATCTTAAAATCTCTTTAAAATTCTAACTCCATTACCCCTCTATCTATGCCCAGCCGCTCCGCGGCATGTGGGATCTTCCCGGACCGGGGCACGAACCCGTGTCCCCTGCATCGGCAGGCAGACTCTCAACCACTGCGCCACCAGGGAAGTCCCCCCCCATCTTTTTATCATACCTATTCATATTTGTATTCAAGTAACTGAGAGTTATATTTAAAAACCCTGCATATAAGGAAATTCATACAGAAACTCTAATAGTTTTGGACATTAATTTTTGTGTTTCTTGACTTTTTCTCTCCTTAGTTCTTTCTCTTCCCTTTTCAATGGAAAATTATAACCATTATTTATTTAAAGACCCTTTCTGCCTCTTTCTATCTCTCCTCTCCCCTGTCTCTTCCATTATACATTTATTGGTACATTTGAAGGTGCCCCCAGATTACTGAGGCTCTATTGTTTCTTCATTTTTTTTTCTGTTCCACAGACTGGATAATGTCAGTTGACCTATCTCCAATTTATAGCATCTTTAGTCTACCAGCTCAATTCTGTTGTTCAGCCCTTTAAATACATTTCTTCTTTCTAGTCATTGTATGTTTTAACTCCAGAATTTTAATTTATTTTATCATTTCTATTCTATAGAGAGACATTTCCATTCGTTTTTAGACGTTAATTATTTGGACATATTTAAAATATAGCTAGCTTAAAAGTATTTGTCTAGTAAACTCCGTATCCATCTGGGCTTCCTCGTTATCTGTTTCTCCTTACTGCTTCTTTCCCTGTGTTGAACCGTATATTTTTGCATGGCTCATATTTTTTTCTTAACTACTGGATACGTTAAATATTAGAATGTGGCAACTCTGGATATCAGATCTCCCTCCTTCCAAAGGTTTGCTGTTGTTGCTATTTTTATTTGTTTGCTTCTTTGTTTAGGATATTGCTGAACTAATTTTGTAGAGTATACATTGTTTTTTATGTTTGCCCAAGGAAGTCTCTACATATGGTAGTTTAGTAGTCAGCTAGTAATTGGTCAAAGATTTTCTTACATGCCTGGAATCTTACATGCCTAGAATCAATAATTCTCTAGCTGTTGACAGTGGATTCTGTGTTTTGGAGCATTCATTCAGTGCTCAGGCCATGTATAGTTATGCTGTAACCTTTACTTCCTGCTTGCACAGAGCCACAGGACAAAGGTGAGGGCTAGAGCCATCTCAGTTGTTTCCAGGCGTGTACAAAGCCCTGTGTGTTTCTGTAACCTTCTACATTTCCCAAAATATGTCAGAACTCTTCAAAGTCCTCTATGTTCATCAGATTTCCAAGCTTTTCCTTTTAAGGTTTTTGTCATTTTGTTTATTTCAACTGCTTTTGCCACCTCAGACAGCTACAGTATTAAGCAATTTCTGTTGGATGTTTTGATAAACACTTCCAGGAAAAAGGCCGTTCATATTGGGAGAGCTCTGAATAAGTCAAATAAAGAGAAGTCTTACAAGTGGGGTATTCTGAGGAACTTCCAGACAGGTCAAATAATAAGAGTAATCTTGGAACGTGACTTTGAATGAATTCCTACCTCTTTCTTTCCCTTCCAGTGCCTGCAAGTTCATTTATTTTCAAGTTTCCCATAGAGGTGGGGAGAAGGTACTGGTAATAGTATGGGTTAAAAAAATCACAAAGCTCACTATTCTTTCCAGCAGTTAGCTGTTTTTCCAGAATAAACACTCATGAAATAGTTGCAATTCATTGGTTAGTTTCCAGAATTCTGAAAAAGTTGATTTTGACTTTGTTTTTTGCCAGTGTTCTCATTGCTTTTATGAAGAAGATTTTCAGAGGTCCTTTCACTGCCACTTCTACTAACATCACTCCTTCTTTTCTATTTTTTGTCCAAATCTAGTGGAATTCTCTTATTTACCTCAATTTGTTCTTTCTTGCCTCCTAAAGGCCTCATCTGTAATACTGTCTGCTTTAAACAAATTTTAGGTCTCAGCCTGAAAAAATTGAATTTTAAAAAAGGCTTTCTTTATATCCCTCTTAATATGTTATAACCCTCTATTATAAATTACCATAGAATTGTATGATTTAAGTTACGATCATTGCATTTGAATTTTTTAAAATGTCATTTTTAATTGTAAGGTTGTCAGGTCTGAGAGATTGTGATTCACTCCTGTCTTGTTCCATGGATTGTTCCTAGGACTTAGCACAATTCTTTTTAAAATTTTTATTGGAATATAGTTGATTTACAATGTTGTGTTAGTTTCAGGTCTACAGCAAAGTGAATCAGTTCTACATATACATATATGCACTCTTTTTTGGGTTCTTTTCCCATGTAGGCCATTACAGAGTATTGAGTAGAGTTCCCTGTGCTGTACAGTAGGTCCTTATAAGCTATCTATTGTATATATAGTAGTCTGTATATGTCAATCCCAATCTCCCAATTCATCCTTCCAGCCCTCCCCCCGGTAACCATAAGTTTCTTTTCTACATCTTGACTCCATTTCTGTTTTGTAAATAAGTTCATTTGTACCCTTTTTTTTTTTAGACTCCACATATAAGCGATATCATATGATACTTGTCTTTGTCTGACTTACTTCACTTAGTATGATAATCTCTAGATCCGTCCATGTTGCTGCAAATGGCATTATTTTGTTCTTTTTATGGCTGAGTAACATTCCATTGTATATGTGTACCACATCTTTAAGCATTCCTCTGTTGATGGACATTTAGGTTAGCACAGTTCTTTAGTGGCTATCATCCAATAAAATAATGAAGCCATGTGAATATAAGAATATTTATTGAGCATTTATATAAATATTTAAGTAATACCAGGTTTGTTTGTTTTTTGAGAATTGATTTAATGGTTATTGCAAGGTCTTCTTAAAAACATTATCATCATTATCGCCATCCCTTGCTTTTTATTTTTTTCCTTATTAGTCATCCATTTTATATACAACAGTGTATACATCTCCATCCCAATCTCCCAGTTCATCCCACCACCACCACCACCCCATCGCCACTTTCCCCCTTTGGTGTCCATACGTTTGTTCTCTACATCTGTGTCTCAACTTCTGCCCTGCAAACAGGTTCATCTGTAACATTGTTCTAGGTTCCACATATATGCGTTAATATACGATATTTGTTTTTCTCTTTCTGACTTACTTCACTCTGTATGACAGTCTCTAGATCCATCCACGTCTCTACAAATGACCCAATTCCGTTCCTTTTTATGGCTGAGTAATATTCCATTGCATATATGTACCACATCTTCTTTATCCTTTCATCTGTTGATGGGCATTTAGGTTGCTTCCATGACCTGCCTATTGTAAATAGTGCTGCAATGAACATTGGGGTGCACGTAACTTTTTGAATTATGGTTTTCTCTGGGTATATGCCAGGAGTGGGATTGCTGGATCATATGGTAGTTCTATTTTTAGTTTTTTAAGGAACTGCCATACTGTTCTCCATAGTGGCTGTATCAATTTACATTCCCATCAACAGTGCAAGAGGGTTCCCTTTTCTCCACACCCTCTCCAGCATTTGTTGTTTGTAGATTTTCTGATGATGCCCGTTCTAACTGGTGTGAGGTGATACCTCATTGTAGTTTTGATTTGCATTTCTCTAATAATTAGTAATGTTGAGCAGCTTCTTATGTGCTTCTTGGCCATCTGTATGTCTTCTTTGGAGAAATGTCTATTTAGGTCTTCTGCCCATTTTTGGATTGGGTTGTTTGTTTTTTTAATATTGAGCTGCATGAGCTATTTATATATTTTGGAGATTAATCCTTTGTCTGATGATTCGTTTGCAACTATTTTCTCCCATTCTGAGGGTTGGATTTTCGTCCTGTTTATGGTTTCCTTTGCTGTGCAAAAGCTTTTAAGTTTCATTAGGTCCCATTTGTTTATTTTTGTTTTTATTTCCATTATTCTAGGAGGTGGATCAAAAAAGATCTTGCTGTGATTTAGATCAAAGAGTGTTCTTCCTATGTTTTCCACTAAGAGTTTTATAGTGTCTGCTCTTACATTTAGGTCTCTAATCCATTTTGAGTTTATTTTTGTGTATGGTGTTAGGGAGTGTTCTAACTTCATTCTTTTACATGTAGCTGTCCAGTTTTCCCAGCACGACTTATTGAAGAAACTGTCTTTTCTCCATTGTATATCCTTGCCTCCTTTGTCATAGATTAGTTGACCACAGGTGCGTGGGTTTATATCTGGGCTTTCTATCTTGTTCCATTGATCTATATTTCTGGTTTTGTGCCAGTACCATATTGTCTTGATTACTGTAGCTTTGTAGTATAGCCTGAAGTTAGGGAGTCTTATTCCTCCAGCTCTGTTTTTTTCCCTCAAGACTAATTTGGCTATTTGGGTTCTTCTGTGTCTCCATACAGATTTTAAGATTTTTTTGTTCTACTTATGTAAAAAATGCCATTGATAATTTGATAGGGATTGCATTGACTCTGTAGATTGCTTTGGGTAGTATACTCACTTTCACAATATTGATTCTTCCAATCCAAGAACATGGTATATCTCTCCATCTGTTTGTATCATCTTTAATTTCTTTCATCATGGCGTATAGTTTTCTGCATATAGGTCTTTTCTCTCCCTATGTAGGTTTATACCTAGGTATTTTATTCTTTTTGTTGCAATGGTAAATGGGAGTGTTTCCTTAATTTCTCTTACAGATTTTTCATCATTAGTGTACAGGAATGCAAGAGATTTCTGTGCATTAATTTTGTATCCTGCTGCTTTACCAAATGCATTGATTACCTCTGGTAGTTTCAGGTAGCATCTGTAGTATTTTCTATGTATAGTATCATGTCATCTGCAAACAGTGACAGTTTTACTTCTTCTTTTCCAACCTGTATTCCTTTTATTCCTTTTTCTTCTCTGATTGCCATGGCTAGGACTTCCAAAACTATGTTGAATAAGAGTGGTGACAGTGGACATCCTTGTCTTGTTCCTGATCTTAGAGGAAATGCTTTCAGTTTTTCACCATTGAGAATGATGTTTGCTGTGGGTTTGTCATATATGCCTTTATTATGTTGATGTAGGTTCTCTCTATGCCCACTTTCTGGAGAGTTTTATCATAAATTCGTGTTGAATTTTGTCAAAAGCTTTTTCTGCATCTATTGAGATGATCATATGGTTTTTAATTCTTCAATTTGTTAATATCATGTGTCACATTGATTGATTTGTGTATATTGAAAAATACTTGCATCTCTGGGATAAATCCCACTTGATCATGGTGTATGATCCTTTTAATGTGTTGTTGGATTCTGTTTGCTAGTATTTTGTTGAGGATTGTTGTATTTATATTCATCAGTGATATTGGTCTGTAATTTTCTTTTTCTGTAGTATCTTTGTTTTGTTTTGGTGTCATGGTGTTGGTGGCCTCATAGAACGAGTTTGGAAGTTTTTCTTCCTCTGCAACTTTTTGGAAGAGTTTGAGAAGGATTGATGTTAGCTCTTCTCTAAATGTTTGGTGAAATTCACCTGTGAAGCCATCTGGTCCTAGACTTTTGTTTGTTGGAAGATTTTTAATCACAGTTTCAATTTCATTACTTGTGATTGGTCTGTTCATATTTTCTATTTCTTCCTGGTTCAGTCTTGAAAGTTTATACTTTTCTTAGAATTTGTCCATTTTTTCCAGGTTGTCCATTTTATTGGCATAGAGTTGCTTGTAGTAGTCTCTTAGGATGCTTTGTATTTCTGCGGTGTCTGTTTTAACTTCTTTTTCATTCCTAATTGTATTGATTTGAGTCCTCTCCCTCTTTTGCTTGATGAGTCTGGCTAATGGTTTATCAGTTTTGTTTATCTTCTCAGAACCAGCTTTTAGTTTTATTGATCTTTGCTATAGTTTTCTTTGTTTCTATTTCATTTATTTCTGCTCTGATCTTTATGATTTCTTTCCTTCTGCTAACTTTGGGTTTTGTTTGTTCTTCTTTTTATAGTTGCTTTAGATGTAACCTTAGACTGTTTATTTGATATTTTTCTTGTTTCTTGGGGTAGGCTTCTATAGTTATAAACTTCCCTTTTAGAACTGGTGTGCTGCATGCCATAGGTTTTGGATTGTCATGTTTGCATTGTCATTTGTCTCTAGATATTTTTTGATTTCCTCTTTGATTTCTTCAGTGATCTCTTGGTTATTTAGTAACGTATTGTTTAACCTCCATTATGTTTGTGATTTTTACGTTTTTTTCCCCCATAATTGATTTCTAATCTCATAACGTTGTGGTCAGAAAAGATCCTTGATATGATTTCAATTTTCTTAAATTTTCTGAGGCTTGATTTGTGACCCAAGATATGATCTATCTAGGAGAATGTTCTGTGAGCAGTTGAGAAGAAAGTGTAATCTGCCCTTTTTGGATGGAATGTCCTCTAAATGTCAATTAAATCTGTCTGGTCTATTGTGTCATTTAAAGCTTGTGTTTCCTTGTTAATTTTCTGTTTGGATGATCTGTCCATTGGTGTATGTGAGGTGTTAAAGTCCCCCACTATTATTGTGTTACTGTCGATTTCCTCTTTTATAGCATTAGCTGTTGCCTTATGTACTGAGGTGCTTCTATGTTGGGTGCATATATATTTATAATTGTTACATCTTCTTCTTGGATGGATCCGTTGATCATTATATAGTGTCCTTCCTTGTCTCTTGTAACATTCTTTATTTTAAAGTCTATTTTATCTCATATGAGTATTGCTACTCCAGCTTTCTTTTGATTTCCATTTGCATGGTATATCTTTTTCCATCCCCTCACTCAGTCTGCATGTGTCCCTAGGTTTGAAATGGGCCTCTTGTAGACAGCATATATATGGGTCTCGTTTTTGTCTCCATTCAGCAAGTCTGTGTCTTTTGGTTGGAACATTTAATGCATTCACATTTAAGGTAATTATTGATATGTATGTTCTTATTACCATTTTCTTAATTGTTTTGGGTTTTTGTAGGTCCTTGTCTTCTCTTGTGTTTCCCACTTAGAGAAGTTCCTTTAGCATTTGTTGTAGAGCTGGTTTGGTGATGCTGAATTCTCTTAGCTTTTGCTTGTCTGTAAACTGTTGATTTCTCCATCGTATATGAATGAGATCTTCGCCGGGTAGAGTAATGTTGGTTGTAGGTTTTTCCCTTTCATCACTTTAAATATATCATGCCACTCCCTTCTGGCTTGTAGAGTTTCTGCTGAGAAATCAGCTGTTAACCTTATGGGAGTTCCTTGTATGTTATTTGTCATTTTTCCCTTGCTGCTTTCAATAATTTTCGTTTGTCTTTAATTTTTGCTAGTTTGATTACTACATGTCTCGGCATGTTTCTCCTTGGATTTTTCCTGTCTGGTACTCTCTGTGCTTCCTGGACTTGGGTGGCTGTTTCCTTTCCCATGTTAGGGAAGTTTTTGACTATAATCTCTTCAAATATTTTCTCGGGTCCTTTCTCTCTCTCTTCTTCTGGGACCCCTATAATGCAAATGTTGTTGCGTTTAGTATTGTTCCAGAGGTCTCTTAGGCTGTCTTCATTTCTTTTCATTCTTTTTACTTTATTGTGTTCCACAGCAGTGAATTCCACCATTCTGTCTTCCGGGTCACTTGTCCTTTCTTCTGCCTTAGTTATTCTGCTATTGATTCCTTCTGGTGTATTTTTCATTTGAGTTATTTTATTGTTCATCTCTGTTTGTTCTTTAATTCTTGTAGGTCTTTGTTAAACATTTCTTGCATCTTCTCGATCTTTGCCTCCATTCTTTTTCCAAGGTCCTGGATCATCTTCACTATCATTATTCTGAATTCTTTTTCTGGAAAGTTGCCTATCTTCACTTCATTTAGTTGTTTTTCTGGGGTTTTATCTTGTTTCTTCATCTGGTATATAGCCCTCTGCCTTTTCATCTTGTCTGTCTTTCTATGAATTTGGTTTTGTTCCACAGGCTGCAGGATTGTAGTACTTCTTGCTTCTGCTGTCTGACCTCTGGTGGATGAGGCTATCTAAGAGACTTGCAGAAGTTTCCTGATGGGAGGGACTGGTGGTGGGTAGAGCTCAATACCAGATTTTTAACACTATATGTCCGATCATTTATTGGTTAAATGATTAAAATTGGCATGCATTTGGGACAAATCTGGATTGTATGATGTTTTAGTTGGTAATCTTTGGGGGGAGCATAATATGTGTAGCAACTCCATTGTTATTCTTCATATAAAAGTTATTATGAAAAATCTCTGTACATTTTACTAACTAGACACACAGGTCAAGGGGGACATTAACCTTTGTTTTTCTTATTCTTGGAATCTCACATATTTCTTATAAGACAGTTTCAACTGGCAAATTCCCAAAACGCAGATATTATTCTTAGATTTCTCCTTTCTACATCCCAACATTTACCAGTATAAAATTAAGGGGGAATTCATAGTAGGATAAGAAATGCCTCAGAATATATATTTTCTGGAACTTTTCTTTCTAAGTAAAGTGTACAATGTTTAGCAAAGAGTAAATTCTTTATGAGGGAACAGAATTAGCCTTAAGAATGTAATGTATTTAGGTCATATTGTTACAGTAAAATAAAAAGGGTAATGAAGATCTTTGCTGCTTTGTGTTAAGTGATTTTTATTACCAAGTCATTTTTAGCATAGCTTTATAGTAGAATTTTGTTTGTTTATTTCAGGTGGGCAGATTTTGGGCACTCTTTCAAAGATTCACAATCACCTTCTCTTTAATGCTGTATCATACATGTGGATCCTGGGCACATTTTAATTCCCAGTAAATTGGAAGATAAATTTGAAGATTACCAATGCTGTTTTCTTGATTTCTAACTGCATTGTCTAACTTGAGCAAACATATCATGCTGCCTTGACAGCAAGAGGTTGATTTTCATGGTGTAAATAATTCTGTTCTTACGTATTATGGGAGATTATTCCCATGTTGTCCATCATAGGACATGACTGAAAATAGCATTGAAATGAGTTACTAAAATTTACAAGGGAGATATTATACCCAAAGCAGTAAGGGATCTGTCTTTTTTCTACTTCCCAGTTGCCATGAGTGGACTCATGGAAACTATTCCTCATCAGGAATAGTATATCAGGTCCTTTAAAAAAATAATTTACTAACGTTTACTGTGATTGCATAGTATATAAATCATAAATCGGTTTAGAGGTAGACAGAAAATGTTGACCCAACCCAATAATTGGGTCCAAAAACTTATACTACAAAAAAATGAAATCAGAAAATCATAAAAATATGATCCAGGACATGAAACAACATCTTGGAAGTCTAGAACTGATAGATAATTGTTCAGAATGAATTTGAGACTTTAGAAAAGTCAGTCAAACAAAATAATGTCAGCTCTCTGTTTGTCAATAGCCATAGTTGAGTAAGAGTATTAATGATTAAAATTCCTCTTAAATCTCTTTGGAGACACTCAGAGTAAGAATAAGGCTTTTCCTGCTTATTCTCTGCTGTCACATTTAGTGCTTCAGAACTTCCATCTGCTTTTCAGTTAATTCACTCACAGATTTAGCAGTGTCTCGGACTTCACAATTTTAGAAGTGTAAAGTGTATGGGGGGGCGGAGTCAAGATGGTGGACTAGGAGAATGCAGAATTTGCACCTCTTCACAACTAGGGCACCTACCAGGCACTGTTGGGGGACCATGGGCACCTAAGGGGACGGGAGGAACCCCCAGTGACTGGGTGGGACATTGGGCATGGGGGGGAGTAAGGGGGGAGAAGTGGATGCTAGGTGGGACTGGCGCCCCTGAAGGGTGGCTGGAGGAGGGGAAGGGATCCCACGCCCAAAGCGGGAAATGGGGGAACCATTGGGAGGACAGAGGATCAAAATGGAGCATGGCCCGGTTTCCCCTGCCCACTTGGACCCCCAGGAACCTGCTGAGGTCCTGGGCCTGATCCTCTGCCCACCAAGGCCCCGTCCATCCACGCGGATCCCAAAGGAGAGGGAGGGAGGGAAGGGGGAGCAAAAGTAAAGGCCGGACCGACAGGACAAGCACTCCAGAGGGGCGGCTGGGGGAGGAGAGGAGTTCCTAGACCCAGCAAGACCCTCCCATGGTTAGGGCTCCAGTGGGGATGGGAGAGACCCAGGGGTAGACTGGGGGGTGTAGAGCAATGGAAGTGAATGGGACCAATGCTTTCCCTGTCCACTCAGGCATTGGGGAGCCTGTTGGGCTCTCGGGCCTAATCCTCTGCCCTCGGAGCCTCCCCCCTGCTGTGCAGAGCCTAAGCCCCACCCCTGCAACCCCCCCAGTGCCCCACCTCTACACTCGGAGACCCCCTCTGAGACCCCTCCAACTGGGCTGGACCTAAACCCCACCCACACACCCTCACCCAGGGCCCTACCCCTAAACTCTGGAGGCACCCCTTTGGACTGCTGCCTAACCCCTTCTGCATAAGTTCTAAACAAAGGCACCGCCCACGCTTGAATGACGTCCTGCCTAGGCCCTGCCCCCAAGGCCTTTCCTGCTGCTTGCGTCCTAATCCTAGGCCCCGCCCCAAGCTCAAACTTACCCGGCTTCCCCCCCACACCCGCCTAGGCCCTGCCCCACCATAAACCCCGGCCCTGCCTATATTCCACCCCTCCCGCCTTAACTCCGCCCCCGATAGCCAAGGCTGTTTTTTTCTCTCTTTTCCTCTTAGATTGGGGTTGTGTTTTACCTTGTTGATTCATTTATATTTTTATTTTTTCTGATAATTCTTTTATTTTTATAATTTTATTTTGTTCTTTATACTTAGTTTTTCTTGTACTCCTTTTGACTTCTCTGTTTTTTTTGTTTTTTTTTTCTGTAGAGGTTTTGTTTTACCTTGTTGCAGTTGTTTCAATTATATTTTTATTTTTCCTAATATATATTTTATCTTTCTAGTTGTATTTTATATTTTATCCTTTGCTATTGTACAGCTTCTTTTTTTTTGCCGCGCCACACAGCTTGCGGGATCTGGGTTCCCTGCCGGAGGTCAGGCCTGAGCTCCTGTGGTGGGAGCGCTGAGTCCAAACTGCTGGACTAACAGAGAACCTCAGACCCCAGGGACTATTAATCTGAGTGCAGCCTCCTGGTGGTCCGCATCTTGGCACCAAGACCCAGCTCTGCCTAACTACCTGCAAACTCCAGTGCTGCACACCTCAGACCAAACAACCAGTAATACAGCCCCACCCATCAAAAAGGCAAAAAAATGAAACGACAAAATAATGTTACAGGCAAAGGAGCAAGGTAAAAACCTACAAGACCAAATAAATGAAAATGAAATAGACAACCTACCTGAAAAAGAATTCAGAGTAATCATAGTAAAGATGATCCAAAATCTTGGAAATAGAATCGAGAAAATACAAGAAATGTTTAACAAATATCTAGAAGAACTAAAGAGCAAACAAAGGGTGATAAACAACACAATAACTGCAATTAAAAATATTCTAGAAGGAATCAATAGCAGAATAACTGAGGCAGAAGAACGGCTATGTGAGCTGGAAGATAAAATAGTGGAAATAACTGCCAGGGAGCAGAATAAAGAAAAAAGAATGAAAAGAATTGAGGACAGTTTCAGAGACCCATGGGACAACATTAAACTCACCAATGTTCTAGTTATAGGGGTCCCAGAAGAGGATAAAAAAAGAAAGGGTCTGAGAAAATATTTGAAGAGATATAGTCAAAAACTTCCCTAACATGAGAAAGGAAATAGTCAACCAAGTCCAGGAAGTGCAGAGAGTCCCATACAGGATATACCCAAAGAGAAACATGCCAAGATACATATTAATCAAACTATCAAAAATTAAATACAAAGAAAAAATATTAAAAGCAGCAAGGGAAAAGCAACAAATTACATACAAGGGAATTCCCATAAGGTTAACAGCTGATCTTTCAGCAGAAACTCTGCAAGCCAGAAGGGAGTGGCAGGACATATTTAAAGTGATTAAAGGGAAAAAACTACAGCCAATATTACTCTACCCGGCAAGGATCTTATTCAGATTTGACAGAGAAATCATAAGCTTTAAAGACAAGCAAAAGCTGTGAGAATACAGCACCACCAAACCAGCTTTACAACAAATGCTAAAGGAACTTATCTAAGTGGGAAACACAAGAGTAGAAAAAGACCCCCAAAAACAAACCCAAATCAATTAAGAAAATAGTAATAGGAATATACATATCAATAATCAGCCTGAATGTAACTGGATTAAATGCTCCAACCAAAAGACATAGACTGGCTGAATGGATACAAAAAGAAGACCCTTATATATGCTGTCCACAAGAAACCCACTTCAGACCTAGGGACACATAAAGACTGAAAGTGAGGGGATGGAAAAATGTACTCCATGCAAATGAAAATCAAAAGAAAGCAGAGTAACAATACTCAAATCAGGTAAAATAGACTTTAAAATAAAGAGTGTTAGAAGAGATAATGAAGGACACCACATAATGATCAAGGGATCAATCCAAGAAGAAAACATAGATATTAGTATAAGGCAAATGCTAACAGCCATAAAAGGAGAAATTGACAGTAATAGTGGGGGACTTTAACACTCCACTTACACCAATAGACAGATCATCCAGACAGAAAATAAATAAGGAGACACAAGCTTTAAATGACACAATACACCACATAGACTTAATCAATATTTTTAGGACATTCCACCAGAAAGCAGAAGAATACACTTTCTTCTCAAGTGCGCATGGAACATTCTCCAGAATAGATCAAATCTTGGGTCACAAATCAAGCCGTGGAAAATTTAAGAAAATTGAAATCATATCAAGCATCTTATCCGACCACAACGCTATGAGATTAGAAATCAATTACAGGAAAAAAACAGTAAAAAAATACAAACACATAGAGGCTAAACAGTGTGCTGCTAAATAACCAAGAGATCACTGAAGAAAACAAAGAAGAAATAAAAAAATACCTAGAAACAAATGAAAATGACAACATGACTATCCAAAACCTATGGGACGCAGCAAAAGCAGTTCTAAGAGGGAAGTTCGTAGCAATTCAAGCTCACCTCAAGAAACAAGAAAAATTTCAAGTAAACAATCTAACCTTACACCTAAAGCAACTAGAACAAGAAGAACAAAGAAAACCCAAAATTAGTAGAAGGAAAGAAATCATAAAGATCAGAGCAGAAATAAATGAAATAGAAACAAAACTATAGCAAAGATCAATACAACTAAAAGCTGGTTCTTTGAGAAGATAAACAAAATTGATAAACCTTTAGCCAGACTCATCAAGAAAAAAAGGGAGAGGACTCTAATCAATAAAATTAGAAATGAAAAAGGAGAGATTACAACTGACACTGCAGAAATACAAAAGATCATAAGAGACTACTGCAAGCAACTATATGCCAATAAAATGTGCAACCTGGAAGAAATGGACAAATTCTTGGAAAAGTGCAACCTTCCAAGATTGAACCAGGAAGAATTAGAAAATATAAACAGAACTATCACAGTCTTCACAGGCGAATTCTATCAAACATTTAGAGAAGAGTTACCCCTATCCTTCTCAAACTCTTCCAAGAATTGCGGAGGGAGGAACACTACCAAACTCGTTGTACAAGGCCACCTTCACCCTGACACCCAAACCAGACAAAGCTATCGCAAAAAAAGAAAATTATAGACCAGTATCACTGATGAACATAGATGAAAAAAATCCTCAACAAAATACTAGCAAACAGAATCCAGCAACACATTAATGGGATCGTACACCATGGTCAAATGGTATTTATTCCAGGGATGCAAGGATTCTTCAATATATGTAAAACAGTCAATGTGATACAGCATATTAACAAATGAAAGAATGAAAACCATATGATCATCTCGGTAAATGAAGAAAAAGCTTTTGACAAAATTCAACACCCATTTATGAAAAAACGTCTCCAGAAAGTGGACATAGAGGGAACCTACCTCAACATAATAAAAGCCATATACAGCAACCCACAGCAGACATCATTCTCAATGATGAAAAGCAAATCATTTCCTCTGCGTTTACGAGCAAAACAAGGAGGTCCACTCTTGCCACTATTATTCAACATAGTATTGGAAGTCCAAGCCACAGCAATCGGAGAAGAAAAAGAAAGAAAAGGAATACAAATTGGAAAAGAAGAAGTAAAACTGTCACTGTTAGCCAATGATGTGATACTACACATAGAAAATCCTAAAGATGCCACCAGAAAACTACTAGAACTAAACAATGCATTTGGTAAGGTTGCAGGATACAAAATTAATGCGCAGGAATCTCTTGCATTCCTCTACACTAACAATGAAAAATCAGAAAGAGAAATTAAGGAAACAATCCCATTTACCATCACAACAAGAAGAATAAAATACCTAGGAATAAACCTACCTAAGGAGGCAAAAGACCTGTACTCAGAAAATTATAAAACACTGATGAAAGAAATCAAAGATAACATAAACAGATGGAGAGATATACCATGCTCCTGTATTGGAAAAATCAATATCAATCAAAGATAACATAAACAGATGGAGAGATATACCATGCTCCTGTATTGGAAAAATCAATATTGTGACAATGACTATACTACGCAAAGCAATCTACAGGTTCAGTGCAGTCCCTATCAAATTACCAATGGAATTTTTCACAGAAGTAGAACAAGAAATTTTATAATTTGTGTGGAAACACAAAAGACCCCGGATAGCCAAAGGAATCTTAAGAAGAAAAAACGGAGCTGGAGGAATCAGGCTCCCAGACTTCAGACTATACTACAAAGCTACAGTAATCCAGACAGTATGGTACTAGCACAAAAAACAGAAATATAGATCAATGGAACAGGATAGAAAGCCCAGAGGTAAACCCACGCATATATGGTCACCTTATCTTTGACACAGGAAGCAAGAATATACAATGGAGAAAAGACAGCGTCTTCAATAAGTGGTGCTGGGAAAAATTGATAACTACATGTAAAAGAATGAAATTAGAACACTCCCTAATGCCATACGCAAAAATAAACTCAAAATGAATTCAAGACCTAAATGTAAGACCGGACACTGTAAAACTCTTAGAGGAAAACATAGGCAGAACACTGTATTACATAAATCACAGCAAGATCCTTTTTGAACTACCTCCTAGAGTAAGGGAAATAAAAGCAAAAATAAATAAATGGGACCTAATGAAATTTAAAAGCTTTTGCACAACAAAGGAAACCATAAACAAGATGAAAAGACAGCCCTCAGAATGGGAGAAAATATTTGCAAATGAAGCAACTGACAAAGAATTAATCTCCAATATATACAAGCAGCTCATGCAGATCAATATCAAAAAAACAAACAAACCAATCCAAAAATGGGTGGAAAATCTAAATAGAAATTTCTCCAAAGCAGACATACAGATGGCCAACAATTGCATGAAAAGATGCTCAACATCACTAATCATTAGAGAAATGAAAATCAAAATCATAATGAGGTATCGCCTCACACTGTTCAGAATGGCCATTATCAAAAAATCTACAAACAATAAATACTGGAGAGGGTGTGGAGAAAAGGGAACCCTCTTGCACTGTTGATGGGAATGTAAATTGATACAGCCACTATGGAGAACATTATGGAGGTTCCTTAAAAACTAAAACTAGAACTACCATATGATCCAGCAATCTCACTACTGGGCGTATACCCTGAGAAAACCATAATTCAAAAAGAGACATGTACCACAATGTTCATTGCAGCTCTGTATTTACAATAGCCAGGATATGGAAGCAATCTAAGTGTCCATAGACAGATGAATGGATAAAGAAGATGTGGCACATATATACAATGGAATATTACTCAGCTATATAAAGGAATGAAATTGAGTTATTTGTAGTGAGGTGGATGGACCTAGAATCTGTCATACAGAGTGAAGTAAGTCAGAAGGAGAAAAGCAAATACCATATGCTGACATATATGCTGAATTTTAAAAAGCAGTCCTGGTGAACCTAGTGGCAGGGCAGGAATAAAGATGCAGACATAGAGAATGGACTTGAGGGCACATCAGGGGAAGGGAAAGCTGGGATGAAGTGAGAGAGTAGCATTGACACACATACCCTACCAAATGCAAAATGGATGGCTAGTGGGAAGCTGCTGCGTAGCACAAGCAGATCAACTCAATGCTTTATGACGACCTAGAGGGATGGTGTAGGGAGAGTGGGCGGGAGGCTCTAGAGGGAGGGGATATGGGGATGTATATATACATATGGCTGTTTCACTTTGTTGTACAGCAGAAACTAATACAACATTGTGAAGCATTTATACTCCAATAAAGATGTGGAAAAAAAAAGATTGTAAGGATATCAGGGGACATTTATTCCAGCTAATTTTCCTACAGTTGAGGAGAGGATAAGTGATTAATATAAAGTCTAAAACTAATTACTGGAAAACTAAGACTAGAATTCAATTTCCTTTACTTGAAAATCTAATATTTTTTCATATCATTAAAAATTTTTCAATAACAACTGTCTTAAGATTTTTCCTATACTTTTAGTCTTCTGGAATTTATAAGTGTGATAATATATATAATTATTATATTGATTTGTTATCTTCTTATTTTTGTTGCTTCCCAAAGTATGACATTTAGTCTTGCCTGAGAGCATAGTCATTTGTTCCAGGAAGAAAATGCACAAATGACCCCACTCTCCTTAAATCATGGTGGGGTGCATAGGGGTCTAAGAGGCTGCACTCTGCCAGTTTATCTAAACTCTTCACTGAGCCATTATTGCTGTTACATCCTAGGTACCCTGTGGAGTGAGAAAGGTACCTTGCAAGATGCTGGAGAGTGACAGCGACTCTCTTCTGTGGCTCACTCTAGCGTACATTGAGCAAGAGTTCTCTTCTCATAGATGCTCAAAAATATAATTCACTTGCTCTCTGAGAATTCTTGTTGCCCCCAGCTGATTAAATGAATCTCTGCTATGGGATAAATCTAGCTCAGAAGTTAATTTTTTAAAATTTCCAATTCTACAGTTTAATAAATCCTTCAGGCCATATTTCTTCCTTTCAAGGCAAAGCTTTTGCTACTCAGAAACCTCTTTCACAAGTTTTAAAAATCTTTATTGTGGTATAATATGTATAGAATAAATTCAGCTGTTTCAAGGGTATAATTTATTAAATTTTTGTACATTTACTGAAGATGTGACTATCAACACAGTCCAATTTTAGAACATTTTCATTAACCTAGAAGCATCCCTTATGCCAACTTGCATTCAATCCCATCCCCCACTGTCTAGATTCAGGCAACTCTAAGTTCTGTTTCTAAATATTTCTCTTCTCTAGATATTTACTATCAGTAGAATCACGCAATATGTGGTCTTTTGCATCTGGCTTCTTTCACTTAGTGTAATGTTTTTTAGGTTATTACAGACATTCTGATAGGAATTGCATAATATCTATAGATCAACTTGGACACAACTGCTATCTTAATAACTTTAATATCTTAACTTTTATATATTAATAACTGTTTCTAATTAATGTGAATTTTCTCTTTACCGAGATCTTCTTTTTTGCAATAATGTCTTCTAGTTTTTAGTGTAAAATTTTTGAACTTAAAAAAAATGTACTTCTAAGAATTTTATACTTCATGATACTTGATTATGGAATTGTTTTAATTTCAAATTATTCTTTCCTGGTGTATAGAAATGTAATAGATTCATTTTTTAAATATTTGGTTGATTCACAAATGCATTAATCTGTGCCTTAGCTTGCTTTCTGGGAAGACTTTTAATTATTAAATCAATTCTTTTACTTTTTTAACTTATTTTACTTAGGTTTATTCAGATTTGAGTTAGTTTCAGTAATTGAGTCTTTCTAAAAATATTATTTAGCTTATGTCAACTTTATACACTTATTAGAACTTGTTTTATATTTTACATATGATTCATAATAGGGAATGTGTTACCATTACTTTGTTCTGGGATTGTAAATTATAATATATGTCTATATGCTTTAAGACCATAAAACAATATATACACATATTGTTTCATGGAATTGCTGTATAAATCTGTTGAGAAACAAGAGAAGTATGCAATCATGCTGTATTTTATATTCGTTTACATAACTGCATTTACCAGTGCTATGTGCTTTTTCATGTGAGTTCCAGTTAGTTTCTGGTATCTCTTGCCTTCAGCCTAAAGAACTTCTTTTAGTATTTATCATAAAGCAGGTCTGTCAGCAACAGATTTCCTCAGCATTCATTTATCTCTGAAATGCTTTGTTTTACTTAATTTTTGAGATAGTATTTTTATGGAGGAATAGTTGACTTACAATGTTATATTAGTTTCAGGTGTACAAAATAGTCACTCGATATATTTATAGATTATACTCTAAAGTTATTGTAAAACATTGGCTCTATTTCCTGTGCTGTACTTATATCCTTGTATCTTATTTATTTTATACATAGAAGTTTTTACACTTAATCTCTTACTCCCATCTTTCCCCTTCTCTCATCTGTCTCCGCACTGGTAACCACTAGTTTGAGTCTGTATCTATGTTTCTGTTTTGTTATATTCATTTGTTTCTGTAATTTTTTTGGATTTTACATAAGCATGAAAACATACTGTATTTGTCTCTCTCTGTCTGACTTATTGCACTATGCACCCTCCACATCTATTCATGTTGTTGCAGATGACAAACTTTCCTTTTTTATGGCTGAGTATTATTCCACATTAGTTTATCAGTTCATATGTTGATGGACATTTAGGTTGTATCCATATTTTGTCTATTATAACTAATGCTGCTGTGAACTTTGGGGTCCATATATCTTTTCAAATTAGTGTTTTGTTTGCTTCAGATATATACTCAGGAGGGGAATTTCTGAGTCACATGGTAGTACAATTTTAGTTTTTTGAGGAATCGCCATACTGTTTTCCATAGTGGCTGCACTAATTTACAGTCCTTTCAACAGTGTGCTAGGGTTCCCTTTCCTCTACATCCTTGCCAACAATTTGTTATTTATTGTCTTTTTAACTAAACACTTCTGCCAGGTGTGAGGTGATATCTCATTGTGGTTTTGATTTGCATTACCCAGATGATTAGTAATATTGAGCATCTTTTCATGGCAATCTGTATGTATTCTTTGAAAAAACGTCTATTCAAGTCATCTGCCCATTTTTTATTGGGCTGTTTGTTTTTTTGATATTGAATTGTATGAGCTGTTAGTGTATTTTTGATATTAACCCCCTATCAGTCATATTATTTGCAAATACCTTCTCTCATTCAGTAGGTTGTCTTTTCATTTTGTTGGTGATTTCCTCTGTTGTGAAAAACCTTTTAAGTTCAGTTAGGCCCCATTGTTTATTTTATTTTTGCTTCTGTTTACCTTGCCTGAGGAGACAAATCTAAAAAAATATTTCTAGGACTTATGTCAAAGAGAGTACTGCCTATGTTTTCTTTTAGGAGTTTTATGTTTTTCAGTTATACATTTAGGTCTTTAATTAGGTCTTTTAAGAGGGGCTAGAGCCAGAGCAGGGAGTCTATTTTACATATGGTGTGAGAAAATATTAGTGATTTAAGTTTAAACACATTCTAAAAGGTCTCCATTTTTACTCCTCCTCCCACATTTTATGTCATGTTTTAATGTCATGTTTTATGTATTTATGCCTGTCCCTTAACTGTTTATTGTAGTTATATTTGATTTTATAATTTTTGTCTTTTAAGCTTCACAGTAGCTTATTTAAGTGGTTGATCCATAGCCTTTACAATATATTTCCCTTTACCCAGGTGACTTTTTCCTTCCTATATTTTCTTATCTCTTTTTATATCCTTTTTCCACTTAAAGAAGACTTTTTAACGTTTCTTGTAAGGTCAGTTTAGTGGCGATGAACTATTTTAGTTTTTGCATGTCTGGGGAAATCTTTATGTCTCCTTCAATTCTGAATGATAACCTTGCAGAGTAGAGTATCCTAGATTATAGTTTTATTTTTTTTCAGCATTTTAATTATACTGTGCCACTCCCTTCTGGCCTGCAAAGTTACTGCTGAAAATCAGCTTCTAGCCCAATGAGGGCTCCTTTGTATGTGACTCTGTTTTTCCCTTGCTGACTTTAAAATTATTTCTTTAACTTTGCCATTTTAATTGTGATATGTTTTGGTGTGGGTCTGTTTGGGTTCATTTTGTTTGAGACTCCCTGTGCTTTCTGGTCCTGGATATCTGCTTTCTATCTCCAGTTAGGGAAGTTTACAGCCTTAATTTTATCAAATACATTTTCTGCCCTTTTTTCTCTTCTTTTTCTGGGCCCCCCTATAATGCTAATGTTAGTATGCTTGATGTTGTCTCAGACCTTCTTTAAACTCTTCTCATTATATTTTTGTTTGCTTTTTGCTGGTCTGATTGGGTGATCTCCACTATTCTATCTTCCATGTCATTTATGCATTCTTCTATGTCATCTAATCTGCTGTTAATTTTAGTGTATTTTTTATCTCAGTTATTGTATTCTTCAGATCTGACTGGTTCTTTTCCATATTTTCTAGTTCTTTGAAGTTCACACTGTGTTCATCTATTGTTTTCTTGAGTTCAATTTATATTGTTATTCCTATTGCTTTGAACTTTTTCTCAGGTAAATTATTTCTTTCTGCTTCATTAGAGTGCTTTTCCTGGAGTTTTGTCTTGTTCTTTGGTTTGAAATATATTCCTCTGTCTTCTTGTTTTGTTTTACTTTCTCTGTTTGTGTCTATGAAATTAGGTGAAACAGTTACCTATTCCAGTCTTGAATGCATGTTCTTGTGTGTGGCAATCTTATGCAGTCTGCATGTGCCCAGTGGCTTTGGTGGGAGAGGTGGCTCTGAGGTGAGCTGTCATAGGCCGTCTCTTCTCCCAGTGTTCTCTGGCAGCCATTGCCTTGGTGAGAGGTAGGGCTGGAGTCAGAGGGGCTAGAGCCAGAACAAGGTGTCAGCCAGGGCTTCTCCCTGGCATGATTTCAGTGTCTGTGTTGTTTGGAGGTATGGATGGAGCCTGAGGGCTTGGGGCCATACTTCTGTGCTGGCCTCTTTTTCTTCAGTGCTTGTGCACTGGGTAGAGGCATGGTTGTGTCTCAAGGAATTGCAGCTGTGCTTCTGAGCCGGCTGTTTTTTCCCAGGTGCATGTGTGCATGTGCCACAGTGATGGCAGTCTTTGCTGTGGCTGGAAGCAGGACTGGGGCCCGAGCTAACTCTTCTCTTTCCCTGGTGTACGTGTTTATGTTGGCAACGGCGGTCTCTGTCTCAGCAAGGAGCAGTGTTGGAGCAAGAGGGGTTGGAGCGGGAGCCTGGTGAGGGCTGTGGTGTGTGCTGGGGTGGTCCTGGCTGGCCAAACAGTTCAAGCAGAATCAAGCAGTTCTCAATCTGCTGCCTCTGCGCTGGGACTGGGATCAAGCAGGTCTGCATGTGCACTGCTTAAGAGTGGAGTCTTGGTTTCTTATAGCCCTCTGGTAAGGCCCACTTGTTTTTAAACCAGCTAATGGGGGCTTGTCTTTCTGGTGTTGTACCCCAGGGATGGCATGACTGATAGGGAACTCGAAGCCCTTGCTCCTTAGGGAGGATCCCTGAGCCTCCTCTTTTTGTGCACCCACTAGAGGTGTGGGTCCCAACTATGTCACTTACCTCCCCTCCTGCTGCATTCCATGTTATTCTTTCATTACAGCCTTGGTTTCCGACGAGCTGTTCTGCTACTTTTCAGGTCGTTTTCAGCAAGAGTTATTGTATATGTAGTTGTAGCTTTTATGTGTTCACAGAGAGAGGTGAGCTCAGGGTCTTCCTACTCCGCCCTCTCGATCTCACCCCCTTAACCTTCCTTTTAAAATACACTGTTTATTGTGATTTATCATCTATGTATGCCAGCAACTCCAGTATGCCTCATAGTCAGAACATCAGCATCCTCCCTTACACCTGTTCTGCCAGTTTCAAAACTCTCCTGTTAGTCTCCTTAAGTGTGTTTCTACAAAAATAGGTATAGATAGGTAGGTAAGTAGATAGGTAGGTAGGTAGGTAGATAGATAGAGAGAGAGAGAGACAATCTTAAGATCGAACTGGTAGTTTCTTCTGTGTGTCCGTCACTGAGACTGACATCATTTTCTGCAGATGATTCTTGAATTTGATCTTCTGTGATGTTATTATCTTTATCATCTGACACAAAAGAGGTTCTAATTTATAGTTCTTAATTGAAAACATAAAATATTAAATGGAAGTGTTATGTATTAATGGGGCAAGTGTCTGACCTTACTGTAATGCTATAAATTTATTTTAAACTTAAAATTTAAGTGATATTGAATTAAAAGAATCTAAAAAAATGAATATTTATCTTATATATAATCATATACATTTATATATAACTGTTAGTATTGCACTATTGCATTTAGAAATGTCTTTATCCCTTTTCAATTCTTATGTCTATCTCTTCTTTCCTCTCACCCTCCCTTTTATATCTCAATTCTGCTATTCACATTCAAAACTATTTCTCTATTACTTGCATGCTGTTTTTTGCAATATTTGTAGTTCAGAGTTAATTTTGATGAATGTAATATTTGCATTGATGTCCTCCAACTATAACATCCTATGAGATTTCCCTTTTGCTATGGAATATTTTCTATTTATTCTAGACAACAATTCACCCCTAAAAATGGAGATGAAATTTGCTTTAATCAGTAGATTTCTTGCCAGGCACATATGCAAAGCTTCTTTTATCTCAAGTTCAAATGTTTGTTTTCTCCTAGCAATTGCTTGTGCTTTGCTGGTATTTATTCAGTGGCCCATAGCTTAGTTATATTATTTATAGTAAGAAGAAAAATTTCTGTGATTTCAGTTTAACTTTGCTTTAGTCTCAAATATTCATTTATTTTGTGAAATGTGAACACATAAAGTTTCTTATATCACACAATTGCAAATTTTTAATATAAGTAACTTTGAACATCATATTTAGTAACTGATTACATTTCTAATAGCCAAAATAGGCATATTAACTTTCTAGTAGTCATTGAAATTATTTCACTTCAATCTAATGTTAATAGTATCCTTTATCATTCTCTACTTATGGAAAATCAAAGTTTAATCGAGTAGAGTGGCCTTGGTTAGCCACTACTCTGGAGATTTGGATAACTGCCTGGGAGTTCTAGATGTGTATGAATTAATATAGGCTATACTTTGCAATTTAAGTATTTAAAAAATTGTGTCATTATCTCTCACAATAATATTGTTTGCTTATTTCTATAGCTTTTATCAATACAAAATTTAAAATTAATATTTTATAATTATTTAGCCTTGTGAAATAAGATCTATTGATACATTTGCCCCCTAAAATGTAAACAATTGTAAGTGATAATTGGGAATTCAATAAACTTCTTGATATTTACCCAAAGGTTTTGAAAACTTATATCCATACAACAATCTACACATGAATATTTATAACACCTTTATTTATAATTGCTAAAACTTGGAAGCAACCAAAAGGATCCTCAGTAGGTGAATGGAATAATAAACTGTCGTACATCTAGACAGTGGAGTATTATTCAGCACTGCAACTAAATGAGTTATTAATCCATGAAAAAACATGGAGGAAACTTAATTGCATATAACTAAGTAAAAGAAGCTAATTTGAGAAGGCTACATGCTGTACGATTCCAACTATATGATATTATGGAAAAGGCAAAACTATGGAGACAGTAAAAAGATCAGTGGTTGCCAGTGGTAAGGAGGGAGCAAGAGATGAACAGGAAGGGCACAGAGATTTTTCAGGGAAGTGAAACTATTCTTTATGATAATACAATGGTGAGTTGGTGTCATTATACATTTATTAAAACACACGGAATGTAAAACACCAAAAATTAACCCTAATGTAAACTGTGGACTTTGGGTGATAAGGATATGTCAGTGTAGGTTCATCAGTTGTAATAAATATACCACTCTGGTGCAGGATGTTGATAGTGGATGAGGGTGTTCATGTGTGGGGACAGGAGATATAGGACAAATCTCTGTACTTTCTGATCAATTTTGCTGTGAACCTAAAACTGCCCTAAAATATGAAGTCTGTTTTTTAAAAAGTAACAGTGGAAAAAATCAGAAATATGTATCTTATAAAGAATTTATCCTTGGGAATTCTCTGGCAGTCCAGTTGTTAGGGCTCTACAGTTTCACTGCCAAGGGTGTGGGTTCGATCCCTCGTCAAGGAACTAAGATCTTACAAACTGCACATCATGGCCAAAACTAAAAAAAAAAAGAATTTATCCTTTCTGGAACTTATAGTTTAATTCAGATTGTACAATTAGACCATAGAATATTCACCCTACTCCTTCATTAACCAGTATTAGAAATATTTATAAGAAAAAATATGTTGGACCTGGAAGATACCATGATGAATGAGGAATATTTTCTGCCCTTAAGAAGTCTACCACCAAATATTATCTGGGGAAAATCAAATTTTAAGTTATTAAAAAGTGAAGGGAAAATATAATATTAGATATACAAAAAGTGCTTTGGAACCAAGAAGAACAATCTCTGTTGTTGTACATTGGGGAATTTGAACCTATAGATATTTTAATTGAGTGGAAATAACTTCATGGCCAATTAATCTTTTGTAAGGGCTTCATGCGTGTCTTTATTTTCACAGAAAGATCTCTTACGTAGACCATGATATTTTCAATTATGACCCTTTACCATGTACCACAGGGAAGACAGTCAAGGGTTTATTAGGAAATGTCCTTAAAAATGGGATAGGCTGGGCTTCCCTGGTGGCGCAGTGGTTGAGGGTCCGCCTGCCAATGCAGGGGACACGGGTTCGTGCCCCAGTCCGGGAAAATCCCACATGCCGCGGAGCGGCTGGGCCCGTGAGCCATGGCCGCTGAGCCTGCGCGTCCGGAGCCTGTGCTCCGCAACGGGAGAGGCCACAACAGTGAGAGGCCCACGTACCGCAAAAAAAAAAAAAGGATAGGTTTATAGTAGAGGGAAATTAGACAATAAGAAAACAATAACTAATTCTTCCTATTCTTGTTCAAAAATATTCACTTTCTTCTTTAAATATCTTTCCTTTTTTTTTTTCCCATTTGTAGGCATAGAAGCAGTATTTAAAACTTCTGACTGTCATGGGCAATAAATCTCTCTGATTAGTTCATATTTTCAAACTCTTGTAGAGTAATGAATAAAGACCAGTATCAATCTCTAGCAAGAGCTCTTGATGCAATTTTGTCCTGAGTCTAGAGGCTTTAGAACCAGTGATACATATAATAAATTTTTTATATTAAGTTGATGAGTCCAAAAAGGTATGTTCTTTTAAATGCAGGTTCCCATAAAGTCTTTAGTTAAACAATGAGTGGTAATAGGTTAAAATTGATGATAAAATGCATCTGGTTATTTTCACGTTTATTATAGACTTCACAAGTAATTAAATATAGTGTTCAGTGTTAAAACACTAATGCTAACCACTTAAGTTATATTTTCATAAGTTATCAGATAAGGCTTTTTCTTCAATTAATCATGATGCATTCACTAAGATGTCAGTGTTCACCTTGCAAAACTATGCCATAATTGCAGAAACTTTATCTAGATAGAAATTTACCATAGCTTGGCACAGAGGAAGCACAAAATAAATGTAATCTATTTTGTTTTGTTTTGAAAAACATAATGCATGTTTTTCCCATTTTCCACTGGAGCTGTTAAAATGTTAATTATTTAAGCTTCCCTGCTTGTTGATATCAACACTTCACTTACGTCACTTATATATTTTTTTCTCAGTAGTTTCTTCTAAGGATCGATCATGCCTTTAATATCTAAGTAATTTTTGCCTAACCCCATGTCTCAAATACTTTCTGTTTTATTGTAAAAGTTTCAAAGTTTTCAGTCATATATTCAGGTGTCTTGCCTATCTTGAGTTAAATTTTGTATATGTTGTAGAAATATGTAGAAAGTCTACTTTTTTTGCGTATGAATATCCAATTTTTCTAGCACTTTTTCTTGAAATTAATATTCTTTCTCCATTGAGTTGTGTTTCCACCTTTGTCAAAAGTCAGTTGACTTTGTGAGTCTGTTTCTGGTGTCTCTTATCTGTTCCAGTGATCTGGATTCCTATCATATAACAAATACATTTTGCCACCAGCAATGATTGAGAGATTCTGTTGCTTCAGATCCTCATCAGTGTTTGGAGTTTAGACATTCCAATAGGTGTGTTTTGTTTTCACATTGCTGTTTTATCTTTAAGTTATTAGTGACATATGATGTTGAGAACCTTTACATATGCTTATTTGCCATAAGTGTATCTTATTTGGTGAGATATTTGGTAAGAACTTTGGTCATTTTTTAATTGGGTTTATTTTCTTATTATTTGTATATTTTCGGTACAAATCATTTATCAGGTATGTCAAAAATATATCACCTCTATTGAAAGTCAGATAATTATATTCATGAGTATTTCTGGGCACTCTGTTCTGTTCCATTGTGTTTGTTAGTCTCTTTCTGGGTTCTCTATTCTATTCTCTAATTTTTTTTGGCAATATTACCCTGTCTTGATTAGTGCAACTTTATAGTAAATCTTAAATTCAGATAGTGTCAGACCTCAACTTTGTTCTTCTTTTAAATATTGTGTTGGCTATTCTGGGTTTTACATTGTTGCATAAACTTCACAGTTAGTTTATTGATATCCAGAAAGTAACTTGCTGGGATTTGACTGGGATTACATTGAATCCATACCTCAGTTTGGGAAAAATGGCATCTTAACAATATGGAGTATTCCTATCCATGAATATGGAATATCTCTCCATTTGTTTAGGTCTTTTTAAAAATTTCTTTTATCAGAGTTTTGTAGTTTTTCTCATGTTGATATTGTACATACTTTGTTGAATTTATACCTAAGTATTTCTCTTTTTTGGATGCTAATGGTATTGTGTTTTAAATTTCAAGTATCAATTCTTTTTGCTGGTGTATAGGAAAGCAATGCTTTGTGTATATTAATCTCGTATCCTGCAAATGTGCTATGTATACTCGTTAGTTCTATGAGTTTTTTGTTGACTCTTTGGTATTTTCTACATAGGTAAATCATGTCATCTGTGACAAAGAGAGTTTTAATTTCTTCCTTTCCAATCTGTATACTGTTTATTTTATTTTCTTGCCTTATTACATTAATACAGATTTGTAGTACTATGTTAAATAAGATTGGTAAGAGTGGACATCTTGCCTTCTTTCTGATCTTAGCAGGAAAACATCGAATTTCTCACCACCTAAGTGTGATGTTAGCTGTAGGGTTTTTTGGTAGATGTTCTCTATCAAATTGAGGAAGTATTGCTCTTTGTTGAAATTTTTTATTGTGAATTGATATTGGGTTTTCTCAAATGCTTTACCTGTATCTATGAATATGATCATATGATTTTTTTGTTTCCTTTGGCCAGTTGATGTGATGGATTATATTAATTGATTTTCAAAAGTTGAGCCAGACTTGCATATGTGGAATAAATTCCATGTAGTCATGGTATACAATTATTTTTACATGTTCTTGAATTTGATTTGCTAATTTTTTGTTGAGGACTTTTGCATTTATGTTCATAGGATACATCAATGTGTGTATTTTTAATTTCTTCTAATATATTTGGTTTTAGGGTAATGCCAACCTCATAGAATGAGTTAGGAAACACTTCCTCTGCTTATCCATACTGGAAGAGATTGTAGAGAATTGGTGTTTTTACTTCCTTAAATGCTTGGTAGAATTCACCAGTGAAACATTCTTGGTGTAGTGAACATTTTGGTGTAGTGCTTTCTGTTGTGGAAAGTTATGAACTATTGATTCAATTTCTTTAATAGATATAGATATATTCAGATTATATATTTTTCCTTATGTGAGTTTTGGTAGATTATTTCTCTCAAGGAATTTTTGAATTTCTTCTAAGTTATCCAATATGTAGGCATAGAGTTGTTCATAACATTTCTTTATTATCCATTTAACATCCATGGGATCAGTAGTGATAACTCCTCTTTCATTTCTTATATTAGTAATTTGTGTCTTCTCTCTTTTTTTCTTGGTTAACCAGGCTACATATTTAGCAATTGTATTCATCTTTGCAAAGAACCAGCTATAGTTTCATTGATTTTCTTTATTGATGTCCTATTTTCAATTGCATTGATTTCTGCTTTAGTTTTTATTATTTCTTTTAATCTGTTTATTTATATTTAACTTTCTCTTCTTATTCTAGTTTCCTAAGTTGGAAATTTATAGTACTGATTTTAGATCTTTCTTCTTGTCTAATATATGCATTCAGTGCCATAAAATTCCCTGTAAGTAATGTTCAGTGCATCTCACCAATTTTCATAAGTTGCAATTTCATTTTTAAATAGATTTTTAAAATTTCAGATAGATTGGAAGTCAACCAAGTGCTTGATACTAGATTAACAAGTTATCTCTTGCTTCATAACAAGTCACCTAAAATTTAGCAGATTAAATAATTAACATTAATTACCATACAGTTTTTCAGGGTCAGGAATCTGAGAGCAGCTCAGCTGCATAATTCTGTCTCAGGATCTCTCAAACTATTTCAGTATGGCTGTTAGTCTGGGATGCATTCATCTCAAGGCTCAATTTAAATTAGAGAATCTTCTTCCAAGTTTACTCATATGGTTAACAAAGCTTTAGTTTCTTAATGGACATTGGTCTAAGGCTTAAGTTCCTTGCTATGTGAACATCTCCGTAAGAATTCTCACAAAGTGACAGATTGATTTCCTCCTAGCAAATCATTAAATAGAGTTAATGAGCTAAGGAGCGAACTCCAGGGATGGAAACCTGTCTCTTATACCTTAATCTCTGAAGCAACATACCATTACATTTATTTGCCATTTGCCGTTAGTCACAGAGACCAGTCCTGGTATCACGTGAAAGGGTGTGGATACTAGATGTGGAGATTACTGAGGGCCACCTTGAAGACTGGCTAGCTTTGGTATCTTGGTTGTTTGTGGCCACTTTGGCGAAAATGAAAATATCTGATAAAGAATTAGAGGCTACCAGGTCTGCCAAGCAATGGCAGTGTCTATAAAAAGGAAGGAAGTGATGCTAAAAGTGAATTGAGAAATGGGAAAACAACCCCATCTGCCTGATAACAGATGGGAAACAACCCCATCTGCCTGATAACACAGTAGAGACCATGCAATTCATAAAGGAAGAGGATCAAGTGATAGTCAAAAGACAGGGATAATGAGTCAAAGAGTTGAGTCATTTTGTGGACTGACCTTAACAGCTTCCTGGTGAGCCGCTGCTGAAATGTATTTTATACATTTATGCAAAAATATTTATATATTGGTGACTATAGTGAACTGTATGTTTGCTTCCTCCAAGTTCATACTTTGATATCTCTGATGGCATAGGGAGGTGAAGACTTTGGGAGATAATTGGTTCATGAAGGTGGAGCCTTCAAGGATGGGAGTAGGGCCTTGTAAAAGGGACCCCAGAGCACTTTCTCTCACCCTTTTTCCACCATGTGAGGATACAATGAGAAGTCAGATGTCTGCAGCCTGGAAGAGGGCTTTCACTACAACCCAACCATGCTGGCAGTCTGCTGTCAGATTTCCAGCCTCCGTAACTGTGGGAAATCAATTTCTATAGTTTATAACCCACCCAATCTATGGTCCTTTGTTATAGCAGCCTGAATTGACTAAGATACCAAGAAGTAGGGGTGCTGCTGGAACAAATACCTAAAAATATCAAAGAGGCATTAGAAGTGGGTAATGGGTAGAGGGCAAAAGAATTTTGAGGTGCATGTTATTAAAGGCCTAGATTGCTCTGAATTTTATTTATTTATTTATTTATTTTTATTTTTAAAAATTTTTGGCTGCGTTGGGTCTTCGTTGCTGCGCATGGGCTTTCTCTAGTTGAGGTGAGTGGGGGCTACTCTTCGTTGCAGTGTACAGGCTTCTGCCTGCGATGGCTTCCCTTGTTGCGGAGCACGGGCTCTAGGCATGTGGGCTTCAGTAGCTGTGGCTCGTGGGCTCTAGAGTGCAGGCTCAGTAGTTGTGGCACACGGGCTTAGTTGCTCCACGGCATGTAGGATGTTGCCGGACCAGGGCTCGAACCCGTGTCCCCTGCATTGGCGGGTGGATTTTGTCCACTGAGCCACCGGGTAAGTCCCTGCTCTGAATTTTTAAGGCAATTCTGGTGAGGGCTCAGAAAGAAAAGAAGAGGGCTGTAGAGAAAGCTTACATTTTCTTAGAGAATATCTAAGTAATCATGAACAGAATGTTGGTGGAAATATGGACAATAAGGCCATTCTGGTGAGATTCCAGAAGGAAATGAGGAACTGTTATGGTCTCGCAAACACACCTGCAGTTGCTCTCGGGGAGGGAGCAGATTCAAAACAGAAACAAAAGCTTGCAGTAGGATTAGGTCATTTATTAAGCGCAGAAACACAAACCGATCGATCGGGGCCTCTCCCAAAAGAAGGGTGAGACCCCTCACTCAGAGGGTGATTTGGTTTTATACCCCCTTGTAAACAGGATGTTCATCTTAATTTCAAACAAAAGAACTGATCGAGCGTCTCCGAAACCCACTTTTCCCGTTCACGGTGGGCTGGCAAGCCAAGCTCAATTTCACAGAAGCCAAGTCATGCGGTTAGCAATAAAGCAGTTACAGCACAAACAGTTTTTGGAAAAGAACATATTATTTATACCAGGTATTTGATTTGTATGTTCCGGGACATCGTGTCCCGCCACAGAACATGTTATTGGACAGTGGAGAAAAGGTGATCCTTGTTATAAATTAGCAAAGAACCTGGTTGAATTGAGCTCATGTTCTAGTGTTCAGTAGAAGATTGAACTTGTGAATGATGAAGTTGGATATTTAGCTGAGAAGATTTCTAAGCAAAGTGTTGAAAGAGCACCTTGTTTCTCCTGAATGCTTATAAAAAAGTGTGAGAAGACAGAAATGACTTGAAGACAGAATTATTAAGGAAAAAGAAACTGGAACTTAAAGATTTGGAAAATTCTTAGCCGCCTTGTATTGCAGAAAATGAGAAAATGTGTTCGGTAGAGAACATTAAGGATGTGTTCAATGAGTCTTTGATAAAGAGATTGGTATGTTTATGAATCACCGACTTAAAGGCTATCTCAGCAGAAGCCAAGAGCTATTCTTTAACACACAAAGGAAGGGAATAAGGACCACACAGAAGGCGATTCAGAGATGTCAGGGCTGCCACTCCCACCACAGGCCCAGTGTGCAAAGGCCAGGGGGTGGAGCAGTTTCAAAGGGTGAGGCTACCTCACCAGTGCAGGCAGGCCAGGATGCTTCCTTCCAGTGCCTCAGGTGTGGAGCCCCCCAGCGAGCTGGAGCACGGGCTGTGCCCAGTGGAGCCTAAGAGCAGGGCCACCAGGATCACAACCTAAGTCTGGGAGAGCCATGGAGGGGAGATGGTGTCCCTGTGGTTTTGGAGGGCGGAGTGTTGAGCTGAAGAGGATTATTCTCCAGGCTTAAGGTTTACTGTTTACCCTGTTAGGCTTTGGACTTACTTGAGAGTCATTATCCCTTTCTTCTTATCTGTTTTCCCTTTTGGATGGAAATGTCCCACCATTGTATTTTGGAAGCACACAACTTGTTTGGTTTCACAGATTCACAGCTGGGGAGGAATTTTGCCTCAGGATGAACTGTACCTTGAGTCCACCCTTATCTGATTTAGATGATATGTAGATGAGATTTTGTTTTGGACTTCCAGCTTTGGAGTTGATGCTGGAATGAGTTAAGACTTTCGGGGCTATTGAGGTGGAATCAACGTGTTTTGCGTATGAGAAGGACATGAATTTTGTGGGTCCAGGGGCAAAAAACAATGGCCTGAATATTTGTGTCCTGCCCAAATTCATGTTTAAATCCTAACCCCTAAAATATGGTATTAAGAAGCGGGGGCTTTGGCAAGTAATTAGTTCATGAGGTTAGGGCTCTCAAGAATGGGATTTGTGCCCTTATAAAAGTGTCATTAGAGAGCTCTCTTGCTTTCTTTATGCCATGTGAGAATATAATAAGTCTGCAGTCTGCAACCTGAAAGAGCGTCCTCACCAAAATCTGACCATGGTAACAGCACCTTGATCTCAGACCTCCAGCCCTCGGAACTATGAGAATACATTTCTATTATTTATAAGGCATCTAGTCTATTTAAAGAAATCTTTGAAAATGCAAGAGAGGAATCTATAGATCCTCTGTAAGTGCCAGTTAATATCACATGAAGTAGAAGGTGAATTATGATTCTGAGTAAGAGACTGTAAGAAAGGAACTTGAGACTGTTAGTGCTAATGGGTAAAATGCCCTTAGTGTGGTGAAGGAATTTTATTGGGATTACTGGACACTGGTACACAATGTAGTACCATACACAAACCTGTTGACTGAAAGGTAAAGACAACATAATTAAGTTAGGAGGGTATGGTGATGTAACTAGAAGACATAAAAGTAAAAATATGGCTCAGAGTAGGAGTTGAATGAAATTATAATGGGTTTTTATATAACCCATGCATGAATGTATTACTACAATAAATGCGATGTCTGAATGTGGTATGATAGGAATGGGTTTGCATGAAAGTCTGCTGTTTGTCCCATTTTAATTGGGCATTCTTGGTGGAATCTTTAGAATTACCCTAAAATATTTCTTTATTTTAAAACAATATAAAATACCTAGAGGTCATCAAGAACTTTTGCCTTAAATTTAAAATCATGTTAAATGAAATTATATTCATATCCACAAATCCCTTTTTTGGTGGCCTGTAAGAAAATATGGGCTGTGAGAAATCATATGGATCTTGAGGTTTAGTTACAGCCTACAGAGGATTAACTACATCTGTACCTCCAAATGTATCAGATGTGTTCAATATGGTATTAACAATTCAAGTTGGGCAATAAGTTAAAGGACATTGGTATTCTGTGATTGATTGGGCTAACACTTTCTTCTTAATTTCTGTCTTGCAAGAAAATCAAAACCAGTTTGAATTCATGTGTGATGGACTCCAATACTTGTTTACCTCACTTTCTCAGGGATATGTAAGTTTACCTTCTTATGTCTACAACCTGGTGAGATGAGACTTAGATTTGGTTCAATTGAAAAATAAAGTTATTTGTTGTATTTATTATATACTGCTGATATTGCAACCTGAATATTAAGCTAAAACTGAGTTTTGAATAGTAGTTAAATGTACAGCCACAGGCAAGTGGATATTGAGCTAAGATACAGGTCCCAAAATAAATGTTAAAATTATGAGGAATAACATAGGCCAGAGCATTAGAGATACTCTTCAAGCAATCAAAAATAGGTTATTACCTCAGCCAGTTCTGAAATCAAAACAAGAGGCGTAAGATTTGAATGAGTTGTTTGACTTGTGGAGACATCACCTGTCACATCTGGAAACTTTAATAGCCCCTATTCACAAATATGATGAAAAACTAGTAGACGTATATGGTGCTCTAAACAACTGCATGCTCTCTTAGAGCTTCAAAGAGCTATTACCCAGTTGATTCCTTCGGGTTCACACTACTCCAATGTTCAAATGACATTGAAAGCTTCAGCAATTTACACACAGACAGGAGCCTTTGGCAAAAGCTCGTGTTTGCCAACCAGTGGTGACTGTGAGGGTTTTGGATTAGACAATTACCTGAGCTGGCCTCAGGATATAGTCCCTGTGAGAGGCAATTGCTAGTCTATTATTGAACTTCAATTGAAATTGTTTCTGTTACAGATGGAATTCAAAATATTTTAAGACCTGAAAAACGGATCATGTCTTGGGTTATGTAAGAGCAACATTCTAGAAGTGAGGGGGATGCATTCTCTAAATAGAAGGGGTTTATTCAATAATACGTAAAAGGGCATCACTGGGGGTACCCATCATAATTAAACAGGAAGCTCTTATGACTTCAAGCCCTACATTAGACTCCTCCGGTAACTTAATTGATTCACAGCTAAATGAATAATTTTCTGTTTTTACCAGAAGATAGTAAACAAGTGATGTGGTTTACAGATAGTAGGTAGCTCAAGGGTAGAGGGCTAAAATTCTAACTAGAAGGTAACTGTATTGCAGTGTATTGTAATGCAGCTGTACATTGAAGAAGGAAAAGAAAATCTTCTCATTGGGTAGGATAACAATTGGTAATCCTCACAGCATTTTAGGAAAGGGACCATAGCAATCAGTACATTAGGAGATGTCAACAGGGCAAAGCCTGCAGAAGTCATCCTCCATTGTTTGCAGCTGAAGGTCCAGACGGGTCTGGGCAGATTTAAGGAGCATTCAATTTAGAGTAATCTCTGTCTGTGATGTATCTTGATGCAGCTGCATGAACATTTGCAGTAATTCTAAGGTTTTAACTGTCTTTTGGTTTCCATTTGACAGATTTATCTATTACAGAGGGCACATTCTTAGGTAATAATGAGAACCGCTGCCTCTTAAATACACGCAAAGGACTTTGTCAGCAACAGAGATATGGAAACGTGTAACTTCTAAACTAATGATTTTTTTTTTTTTGCGGTACGCGGGCCTCTCACTGCCGTGGCCTCTCCCGTTGCGGAGCACAGGCTCCGGACGTGCAGGCTCAGCGGCCGTGGCTCACGGGCCCAGCCGCTCCGCGGCATGTGGGATCTTCCCAGAACAGGGCACGAACCCGTGTCCCCTGCATCGGCAGGCGGACTCTCAACCACTGCGCCACCTGGGAAGCCCTAAACTAATGATCTTTTAAGAAAGATATACACATATAATAGTTATAAGTATCTTCTGCTTTCCCAACTTGTTATAATACCATGTGACCTAATGCTTATAGGTTATGTTTCGTAGATGGAAGGCAATGATCCAGGCAAAGCATATGTGGTAAACTGGAAGCAGTGTCATTTGGAGATGATTTGGAGCCCTGTGAGTCCTTTCCACTATCCAACACTGTGTGATTGCTGCCAATACCATTTCTTTAGCGGTCCCCAGCTTCAAATTGCATCAAGTCTATTCCTGAAGTATGTGAACTCATATTAATACGTATCTCTGCAGGGGAAGGCACTCTATACACATTTTTGTTTTAGTTTTTTAAATTGAGGTGAAATTCATGTAACATAGTATTAACCATTTTAAAGTAGACCATCCATCGCCATTCAATACATTTAACGTGGTGTGCAGCCACTACCGCTGTTTAATTCCAAAGCACTTGCATCAACCCACAGGGAAAACCCACACCATTAGGCGAGTAATCTCTATTGCCTCCTCTACCGCCACCCTAACTCCTGGCAACCACCAATCTGCTTTTTGTCCTACTGATTTACCTGTTCTGGGTATTTCATATAACTGTAATCATGCAGTGTGTGACCTTTTGTGTCTAGCTTCTTTTACTTACTATAATGTTTGAGGTTCATCTACTGCTTGGACCAGCACTATATTTGATGCTTGGGAAAAAGCACTGAATAGAGAAGATAAAAATTCATGCTCTCAGGAGTTTGCAGTTATAGTAGCTAGGGAATGTTAAGAACAACATCTACAACAAATAAAAATTTATATAAAATGTATAGGGTGGGAGACGGTGATAATTGATATGTGAAAAAAGAAAATATAAAGCCAGCTAAGAAGTATTTGAGAGATGGAGTTATTGGTTGCAGTAGGCATGGTTGTAGTAATAAGTAACTGGCAGAGCCAGGACTTTCTTTTTTTATTTTTGTAAATTTTATTTAATTCATTTTTTTTATACAGCAGGTTCTTATTAGTCATCAGTTTTACACACATCAGTGTATACATGTCAATCCCAATCACCCAATTCAGCACACCGCCACCCGCATCCCACTGCCACTTTCCCCCCTTGGTGTCCATACGTTTGTTCTCTACATCTGTGTCTCAGCTTCTGCCCTGCAAACCGGTTCATCTGTATCATTTTTCTAGGTTCCACATATATGCGTTAATATACGATATTTGTTTTTCTCTTTCTGACTTACTTCACTCTGTATGACAGTCTCTAGATCCATCCACGTCTCTACAAATGACCCAATTCCGTTCCTTTTTATGGCTGAGTAATATTCCATTTCATATATGTACCACATCTTCTTTATCCGTTCATCTGTTGATGGGCATTTTGGTTGCTTCCATGACCTGGCTATTGTAAATAGTGCTGCAATAAACATTGGGGTGCATGTGTATTTTTCAATTATGGTTTTCTCTGGGTATATGCCAGTAGTGGGATTGCTGGATCATATGGTAGTTCTATTTTTAGTTTTTTAAGGAACTGCCATACTGTTCTCCATAGTGGCTGTATCAATTTACATTCCCACCAGCAGTGCAAGAGGGTTCCCTTTTCTCCATACCCTCTCCAGCATTTGTTGTTTGTATATTTTCTGATGGTGCCCATTCTGACTGGTGTGAGGTGATACCTCATGTCATTTTGATTTGCATTTCTCTAATAATTAGTGATGATGAGCAGCTTTTCATGTGCTTCTTGGCAATCTGTATGTCTTCTTTGGAGAAATGTCTGTTTAGGTCTTCTGCCCATTTTTGGATTGGGTTGTTTGTTTTTTTAATATTGAGCTACATGAGCTGTTTGTATATTTTAGAGATTAATCCTTTGTCCAATGATCCCTTTGCAACTATTTTCTCCCATTCTGAGGGTTGTCTTTTTGTCTTGTTTATGGTTTCCTTTGCTGTGCAAAAGCTTTTAAGTTTCATTAGGTCCCATTTCTTTATTTTTGTTTTTATTTCCATTACTCTAGGAGGCAGATCAAAAAAGATCCTGCTGTGATTTAGATCAAAGAGTGTTCTTCCTATGTTTTCCACTAAGAGTTTTATAGTGTCCACTCTTACATTTAGGTCTCTAATCCATTTTGAGTTTATTTGCATGTATGGTGTTAGAGAGTGTTCTAATTTCATTCTTTTACATGTAGCTGTCCAGTTTTCCCAGCACCACTTATTGGAGAGACTGTCTTTTCTCCATTGTATATCCTTGCCTCCTCTGTCACAGATTAGTTGACCATAGGTGTGTGGGTTTATCGCTGGGCTTTCTATCTTGTTCCATTGATCTATGTTTCTGTTTGTGCCAGTACCATATTGTCTTGATTAACTGTAGCTTTGTATGATAGTCTGAAGTCAGGGTGTCTGATTCCTCCAGCTCCGTTTCTTTCCCTCAAGACTACTTTGTCTATTCGGGGTCTTCTGTGTCTCCATACAAATTTTAAGATGCTTTGTTGTAGTTCCGTAAAAAATGCCATTGATAATTTGATAAGGATTGCATTGAATCTGTAGATTGCTTTGGGTAGTGTAGTCGTTTTCACAATATTGATTCTTCCGATTCAAGAATATGGTATATCTCTCCATCTGTTGGTATCATCTTTAATTTCTTTCATCAGTGTCTTATAGTTTTCTGCATACAGGTCTTTTGTCTCCCTAGGTAGGTTTGTCCCTAGGTATTTTATTCTTTTTGTTGCAATGGTAAATGGGAGTGTTTCCTTCATTTATCTTTCAGATTTTTCATGATTAGTGTATACAAATGCAAGAGGTTTCTGTGCATTAATTTTGTATCCTGCTGCTCTACGAAATTCATTGATTAGCTCTAGTAGTTTTCTGGTGGCATCTTTAGGATTCTCTATGTATAGTATCATGTCATCTACAAACAGTGACAGTTTTACTTCTTCTTTTCCAGTTTGTATTCTTTTATTTCTTTGTCTTCTCTGATTGCCGTGGCTAGGACTTCCAAAACTATGTTGAATAATAGTGGTGAGAGTGGACATCCTTGTCTTATACCTGATCTTAGAGGAAATGCTTTCAGTTTTTCACCGTTGACAATGATGCTGGCTGTGGGTTTGTCATATTTGGCCTTTATTATGTTGAAGTAGGCTCCCTCTATGCCCACTTTCTGGAGAGTTTTTATCATAAATGGTGTTGAATTTTGTTGAAAGCTTTTTCTGCATCTATTGGGATGATCATATGGTTTTTATTCCTCAATTTGTTAATATGGTGTATCACATTGATTGATTTGCGTATATTGAAGAATACTTGCATCCCTGGGGTAAATCTCACTTGATCATGGTGTATGATCCTTTTAATCTATTGTCGGATTCTGTTTACTAGTATTTTATTGAGGATTTTTCCATCTATATTCACCAGTGATTTTTGTCTATAATTTTCTTTTTTTGTGGTATCTTTGTGTGGTTTTGGTATCAGGGTGATGGTGGCCTCATAGAGTGAGTTTGGGTGTGTTCCTTCCTCTGCTGCATTTTGGAAGAGTTTGAGAAGGATGGGTGTTAGCTCTTCTCTAAATGTTTGATAGAATTCACCTGTGAAGCCATCTGGTCCCGGACTTTTGTTTGTTGGAAGATTTTTAATCAGTTTCAATTTCATTACTTGTGTTTGGTTTGTTCATATTTTCTATTTCTTCCTGGTTCAGTCTTGCAAGGTTATACTTTTCTAAGAATTTGTGCATTTCTTCCAGGTTGTCCGTTTTATTGGCATAGAGTTGCTTGTAGTGCTCTCTTAGAATGCTTTGTATTTCTGCAGTGTCTGTTGTAACTACTCCTTTTTCATTTCTAACTTTATTGATTTGAGTCCTCTCCCTCTTTTTTTTTTAATATTTATTTATTTATTTTTGGCTGCACTGGGTCTTTGTTGCTTTGCACAGGCTTTCTCTAGTTGTGGGAATAGGGGGCTACTCTTCACTGTGGTGTGCGGGCTTCTCATTGTGGTGGCTTCTCCCGTTGCGGAGCACAGTCTCTGGACACGCAGGCTCAGCGGCCATGGCTCATGGGCCCAGCCGCTCTGCAGCATGTGGGATCCTCCTGGACCGGGGCACGAACCCATGTCCCCTGCATCGGCAGGTGGACTCCCAACCACTGCGCCACCAGGGAAGCCTCCCAGCCTTTAGTTTTATTGATCTTTGCTATAGTTTATTTCTGCTCTGATCTTTATGATTTCTTTCCTTCTGCTTACTTTGGGTTTTGTTTGTTCTTCTTTCTGTAGTTCCTTTAGGTGTAAGGTTAGATTGTTTATTTGAGATTTTTCTTGTTTCTTGCAGTAGGCTTGTATAGGCATAAACTTCCCTCTTAGAACTGCTTTTGCTGCATTCCATAGGTTTTGGATCGTCGTGTTTTCATTGTCATTTGTCTCTAGGTTTTTTTTATTTCCTTTTTGATTTCCTCAGTGATCTCTTGGTTAGTTAGTAATGTATTGTTTAGCCTCCAGGTGTTTGTGTTTTTTACGTATTTTTTCCCTGTAATTCATTTCTAATCTCATAGCATTGTGGTCAAAAAAGATGCTTGTTATTATTTCAATTTTCTTAAATTTACTGAGGCTTGATTTGTGACCCAAGATGTGATCTATCCTGGAGAATGTTCCGTGCACACTGGAGAAGAAAGTGTAATCTGCTGTTTTTGGATGGAATGTCCTAAAAATATCAATTAAATCTATCTGGTCTGTTGTGTCATTTAAAGCTTCTGTTTCCTTATTTATTTTCATTTTGGATAATATGTCCATTGGTGTAAGTAAGGTGTTAAAGCCCCCCACTATTACTGTGTTACTGTCGATTTCCCCTTTTATAGCTGTTAGCAGTTGCCTTATGTATTGAGGAGCTCCTATGTTGGGTGTATGTATTTTTATAATTGTTATATCTTCTTCTTGGATTGATCCCTTGATCATTATATAGTGTCCTTCCTTGTTTCTTGTAACATTCTTTATTTTAAAGTCTATTTTATCTGATACGAGTATTGCTACTCCAGTTTTTGTTTATTTCCATTTGCATGGAATATCTTTTTCCCTCGCCTCACTTTCAGTCTGTATGTGTTCCTAGGTCTGAAGTGGGTCTCTTGTAGACAGCGTATATATGGGTCTTGTTTTTGTATCCATTTAGCAAGCCTGTGTCTGTTGGTTGAAGCATTTAATCCATATACGTTTAAGGTAATTTTCGATATGTATGTTCCTATGACCATTTTCTTAATTGTTTTTGGTTTGTTTTTGTAGTTCCTTTTCTTATCTTGTGTTTCCCACTTAGAGAAGTTCCTTTAGCATTTGTTGTAGTGCTGGTTTGGTGGTGATGAATTCTCTTAGCTTTTGCTTGTCTGTAAAGCTTTTGATTTCTCCATCAAATCTGAATGAGATCTTCGCCAGGTAGGGTAATCTTGGTTGTAGTTTCTTCCCCTTCATCACTTTAAGTATATCTTGCCACTACCTTCTGGCTTGTAGAGTTTCTACTGAGAAATCATCTGTTAACCTTATGGGAGTTCCCTTGTATGTTATTTGCGTTTTTCCCTTGCTGATTTCAATAATTTTTCGTTGTCTTTAATTTTTGTCAATTTGTTTACTTTGTCTCGGCGTGTTTCTCCTTGGGTTTTCCCTGTATGGGACTCTCTGCACTTCCTGAACTTGGGTGGCTATTTCTTTTCCCATGTTACAGACGTTTTCGACTCTAATCTCTTCAAATATTTTCTCTGGTCCTTTCTCTCTCTCTTCTCTTTCTAGGATCCCTATAATGCGAATGTTATTGTGTTTAATGTTGACCCAGAGGTCTCTTAGGCTGTCTTCATTTCTTTTCATTCTTTTTTCTTTATTCTGTTCTGCAGCAGTGAATTCCACCATTCTGTCTTCCAGGTCACTTATCCTTTCTTCTCCCTCAGTTATTCTGCTATTGATTCCTTCTAGTGTAGTTTCATTTCAGTTATTGTATTGTCATCTTTGTTTGTTTGTTCTTTAACTCTTCTAGGTCTTTGTTAAACATTTCTTGCATCTTCTCGATCTTTGCCTCCATTGTTTTTCCGAGGTCCTGGATCATCTTCACTATCATTATTCTGAATTCTTTTTCTGGAAGGTTGCCTATCTCCACTTCATTTAGTTGTTTTTCTGAGGTTTTATCTTGTTCCTTCATCTGGTACATAGCCCTCTGCATGTTCATCTTGTCTATCTTTCTGTGAATGTGGGTTTTGTTCCACAGGCTGCAGGACTGTAGTTCCTGCTTCTGCTGTCTGCCCTCTGGTGGATGAGGCTATCTAAGAGGCTTGATGGGAGGGACTGGTGGTGGGTAGAGCTGACTGTTGCTCTGGTGGGCAGAGCTCAGTAAAACTTTAATCCACTTGACTGTTGATGGGTGGGGCTGGGTTCCCTCCCTGTTGGTTGTTTGGCCTGAGGCTACCCAGCACGGGAGCCTACCTGGGCTCTTTGGTGGGGCTAATGGCAGACTCTGGGAGGGCTCACACCAAGGAGTACTTCCCAGATCTTCTGCTGCCAGTGTCCTTGTCCTCACGGTGAGCCACAGCCACCCCCTGCCTTTGCAGGAGACCCTCCAAGACTAGCAGGTAGGTCTGGCTCAGTCTCCCCTGGGGTTACTGCTCCTTCCCCTGGGTCCTGATGTGCACACTACTTTGTGTGTGCCCTCCAAGAGTGGAGTCTCCATTTCCCCCAGTCCTGTCAAAGTCCTGCAATCAAATCCCACTAGCCTTCAAAGTCTGGTTCTCTAGGAATTCCTCCCCCCCGTTGCTGAATCCCCAGCTTCGGAAGCCTGACATGGGGCTCAGAACCTTCACTCCAGTGGGTGGACTTCTGTGGTATAATTGTTCTCTAGTTTGTGAGACACCCACCCAGTGGTTATGGGATTTGATTTTATTGTGATTGCGCCCCTCCTACCATCTCATTGTGGCTTCTCCTTTTTCTTCGGATGTGGGGTATCTTTTTTGGTGAGTTCCAGTGTCTTCCTGTCGACAGTTGTCCAGGAGCTAGCTGTGATTCTGGTGTTCTTGCAAGAGGGAGTGAGAGCACGTCCTTCTACTCCGCCATCTTGGTTCAGGGCCCAGGACTTTTAGAATGTAGAATTATACTAAAAAAGAGAAGGAGGTAAGGCCACTGCTTAATTTTTCCTCCAGAAAAATGAAGTCTAGGAAATGATGTGGTGTGGAAGTGTGCCTTGTGTGCTCAAGAAATAGCAAGGAGGCCAGTGTGGCTGGACCCCAGAGAGCAGGTGAGAATGGTAGAGGGTTAGAGGCCTCACTTTGAGGATGTAGCACAGATCATCTATACTGGCATCATGTTTTTCATTGTAAGGGCCTTGGTTTTTACTTTCAGTGAAATGGGAACTCATGGGAGGATTTTGATGTGATCAAATTTATGCTTTACTTATCTAATTGCTTTATTAAAAACAGATTGTAGTTATATAGTAGATTTAATAATCCAGAGAAGAGATAATGATGTTTACACTATGAGGTAGCATGGTGATGCTGAAGAACACATGTATTTTCCTGTACAGTTAACATAGTTTTCTGATTAATTGGTTGTAGTGAAAAAGAACGAAAAATCAGTCTGGTATTTTTGGCCAGAGCAACTGAGAAATGAAATTTTATGAGGAACATTTAGATATCCAATCACTGCAGGTAGAATTTGGGATGAGTGGTCTAACCTCTTGGAAGACTTGTGGTGGGAAAGCTTAGATTTTGCTCTAAACTATGAAAAATCAGAAGTATCCAAGCAGGAAACTTAGCCAGGGGATCCGATAATGAAATATGAGGTCATGATATACATCAGCCTGGCTTCACACTGAAAATGCCCAGTGTCAGTATCCAAGATACTAGCACAGCACATGGAGGAGGTGTGGAATCTTGTAGATTTGAAATTTAATTCTCTTCCTGGGGGAGATTAGTCCCTCAGGGTCCCAACAGAAGAGAGATTTTGGAGAGTGTGGGAAGAGGAAGCCAGGCAGGTCTTGCCACTCCTTGTCTTAGAATAAGAGTTGGTAAATTATTGTCTTCAGGCAAAATTCAGCATTTCTTATGTGTTTGTAATAAACTTTATTTGTCTGTGGCTTCTTTATTGCTACAAAGGCAGAGTTGAGTAGCTGCAAGAGAGACCATATGGTATACAAAGCCTAAAATATTTATTATTTGGTTCTTTACAGAAAATGTTTGCCAAGCACAGCCCTCAACTATGTTTGAGGGATAAAAATAACAGTTCATCCTTTCAGTAGGTGCTATAGTATAGTGTACCTAGGATAAATGTTTCCGTTTTCATGTTTTTTTCCTTTATTTTTAGACTTGTGAGCACTTAGCCAAACAAATCCAAGGTAAAATTGCAGTTACTTCAGAAACTAGTGCCAATAATATCAACACTTGTACAAATAGTGGCTGCACCCAGCTTGTAGATTCTGAGGCTCTCTTAATAACTGATAATTGTTATTGAAAGAAATAATCTGTGCCAAGATATTCCAGGCTCATGGCTTAATTAGATAAGACCCCCAAACAAAGCTACTTTGCAAATGAAGTCAGTGTATGTATGAAGTAATCCTTTTTGGTAATTTATTTCACATCCCTTTGTTTTCAGATGTGAAAAAGAAATTTAAATATGAGCATCTACTTGGATGGCTCATACCTCTGATAGCAATGTTTAAACAAACAAGAGGATGATATTTTAGAGTTGGATACAACAATCCCTTTATTACTCTTAGCTGCTGAGGCAATATCTCATATAGAAAAATGTGAGCTTTACAAAAAAGAATTATTCCAGAACTCTGGAAGCATGTAAGAATCCTTAAAAACATATTAAAGTCTCAAATAAATTGTAGAAAATGTTAGTCAAAGGCAAAGAAGTATTTTAATTACTGAATTCTAGAATTTTAAATGCCTTTACACAGAAGATATTGACCAACTGTTCTTCATCTCCATAGAGCGGAGTCCAAACGAAGCAGGTTTAACCAGAAGCAGTAAAGTTAGCAATAAGGAGAGTCTACTGAAAGCAAGAGTGAAAACGTTACAGGGTGTATGAAGAAATCCTCCCTGGAGACCTTTTACACATGGGCGGGTTCTCATTTGTCCGGAATAGTGAGCATGTGGCCAGGAAAAAGGGAGAGGACTAGATGTACTTTCCCGTCCTGAGAGTTCTGTCGGCGACTTTCAAATTCAGGCTACACTTCTCAACACTTGGGACATATGGAAGCTACTTCAGGTAAGACCTTTCATAAATCACAAGTTTTAGTGTAGAATCAAAAGATACTTTCTGCTCTTGCATAATGAGTAGGAAGTGGAAAATACTTTGAAGACACAATTTAGCAGATAGCTCCAAAAATTATTTTAATATGTTTTCTATCAAAGAATTTAAAAAATAGTGGTGAATAGGTGTTGAAACTAGCTTTAATATTCACAGTCATTTGAGAAAATGGGATCAAATGTTTTTCGGTGCCATTTTGATTTTTTTTTAACACCTTTATTAGAGTGTAATTGATTTACAATGGTATGTTAGTTTCTGCTGTATAACAAAGTGAATTAACTATATGTGTACATATATCCCCATATCATCTCCCTCTTGTGTCTCCCTCCCACCCTCCCTATCCCACCCCCCTAGGTGTTCACAAAGTACCAAGCTGATCTCCCTGTGCTACGTGGCTGCTTCCCACTACCTATGTATTTTACATTTGGTAGTGTATGTATGTCCATGCCACTGTGTCACTTTGTCCCAGCTTACCTTTCCCCCTCCCCGTGTCCTAAGATCCATTATCTACGTCTGTGCCTTTCTTCCTGTCCTGCTCCTAGGTTCTTCAGAACCGTTTTTGTTTTTTTTATATTCCATGTGTATGTGTTAGCATATGGTATTTGTTTTTCTCTTTCTGACTTACTTCACTCTGTATAACAGACTCTAGGTCCATTTAACTCACTACAAATAACTCAATTTCATTTCTTTTTATGTCTGAGTAATATTCCATTGTATATATGTGCCACATCTTCTTTTTCCATTCATCAGTCAGTGGACACTTAGGTTACTTCCATGTCCTGGCTATGGTAAATAGAGCTGCAATGAACATTGTGGTACATGTCTCTTTTTGAATTATGGTTTTTTGGGGGTATATGCCCAGTAATGGGGTTGCTGGGTCATATGGTAGTTCTATTTTTAGTTTTTTAAGGGACCTCTTTACTGTTCTCCATAGTGGGTGTATCAATTTACATTCCCACCAACAGTGCAAGAGGGTTCCCTTTTCTCCACACCCTCTGCAGCATTTGTTGTTTGTAGATTTTTTGATGATGGCCATTCTGACTGGTGTGAGGTGATACCTCATTGTAGTTTTGACTTGCATTTCTCTAATGATTAGTGATGTTGAACATCCTTTCATGTGCTTGTTAGCAATCTGTATATCTTCTTTGGAGAGATGTCAATTTAAGTCTTCTGCCCATTTTTGGATTGGGTTGTTTGTTTTTTAGATATTGAGCTGCATGAGCTGCTTGTATATTTTAGAGATTAATCCTTCGTCAGTTTCTTCGTTTGCAAATATTTTCTCCCATTCCGAGGGTTGTCTTTTCGTCTTGTTTATGGTTTCCTTTGCTGTGCAAAAACTTTTAAGTTTCATTAGGTCCCATTTGTTTATTTTTGGTTTTTATTTCCCTTTCTTTAGGAGGTGGGTCAAAGGATCTTGCTGTGATTTATGTCATAGAGTGTTCTGCCTATGTTTTCCTCTAAGAGTTTTGTAGTGTCTGGCCTTACATTTAGGTCTTTAATCCATTTAGCGTGTATTTTTGTGTATGGTGTTAGGAGGTGTTCTAATTTCATTCTTTTACATGTAGCTGTCCAGTTTTCCCAGCACCACTTATTGAAGGGGCTGTCTTTTCTCCATTGTATATTTTTGCCTCCTTTACCAAAGAAAAGGTGGCCATATATGTGTGGGTTTATCTCTGGGCTCTCTATCCTGTTCCATTGATCTGTCTTTCTGTTTTTATGCCAGTACTGTACTGTCTTGATTACTGTAGTTTTGTAGTATAGTCTGAAGTCAGGGAGCCTGATTCCTCCAACTCCTTTTTTCTTCCTCAAGATTGCTTTTGCTATTTGGGGTCTTTTGTGTTTGCATACAAATTGTGAAATTTTTTGTTCTAGTTCTGTGAAAAATGCCATTGGTAGTTTGATAGGGATTGCATTGAATCTGTAGATTGCTTTGGGTGCTATAGTCGTTTTCACAATATTGATTCTTCCCATCTAAGAACATGGTATATCTCTCCATCTATTTGTATCATCTTTAATTTCTTTCATCAGTGTCTTATAGTTTTCTGCATACAGGTCTTTTGTTTCCTTAGGTACGTTTATTCCTAGGTATTTTATTCTTTTTTTTGCAATGGTAAATGGGAGTGTTTCCTTAATTTCTCTTTCCGATTTTTCATCATTAATGTATAGGAATGCAAGAGGTTTCTATGCATTAATTTTGTATCCTGCTACTTTACCAAATTCATTGATTAGCTCTAGTAGTTTTCTGGTAGCATCTTTAGGATTCTTTATGTATAGTATCATGTCACTGCAAGCAGTGACAGTTTTACTTCTTCTTTTCCAATTTGATTCCTTTGATTTCTTTTTCTTCTCTGACTGCTGTGGCTGAAACTTCCAAAACTATGTAGCATAATAGAGGTGAAAGTGGGCAACCTTGTCTTGTTCCCAGTCTTAGTGGAAATGGTTTCAGTTTTTCACCATTGAAATGATGTTGGCTGTGGGTTTGTCATATATGGCCTTTATTATGTTGAGGTAATTTCCCTCTATGCCTCCTTTCTGGAGGATTTTTATCATAAATGGGTGTTGAATTTTGTCAGAAGCTTTTTCTGCATCTATTGAGATCATCATATGGTTTTTCTCATTCAGTTTGTTAATATGGTTTATCGCATTGATTGACTTGCGTGTATTGAAGAATCCTTGCATTCCTGGCATAAACCCCACTTGATCATGGTGTGTGATCCTTTTAATGTGCTGTTGGATTCTGTTTGCTAGTATTTTGTTGAGGATTTTTGCGTCTATGTTCATCAGTGATATTGGCCTGTAGTTTGCTTTCTTTGTGACATCTTTGTCTGCTTATCTTATCAGGGTGATGGTGGCCTCGAAGAATGAGTTTGGGAGTGTTCCTCCCTCTGCTATATTTTGGAAGGGTTTGAGAAGGATAGATATTAGCTCTTCTCTAAATGTTTGATAGAATTCACCTGTGAAGCCGTCTGGTCCTGGGCTTTTGTTTGTTGGAAGATTTTTAATCACAGTTTCAATTTCAGTGCTTGTGATTGGTCTTTATATTTTCTATGTCTTCCTGATTCAGTCTCAGAAGGTTGTGCATTTCTAAGAATTTGTCCATTTCTTTCGGGTTGTCCATTTTATTGGCATATAGCTGCTTGTAGTAATTTCTCATGATGCCTTGTATTTCTGCAGTGTCAGTAGTTCTCCTTTTTCATTTCTAATTCTGTTGATTTGAGTCTTCTCCTTATGTTTCTTGATGAGTCTGGCTAATGGTTTATCAATTTTGTTTATCTTCTCAAAGAATCAGCTTTTAGTTTTATTGATCTTTGCCATCATTTCCTTCATTTCTTTCTCATTTATTTGTGATCTGATCTTTATGATTTCTTTCCTTCTGCTAACTTTGGGGTTTTTTGTTTTTCTTTCTCTAATTGCTCTAGGTGTAAGGTTAGGTTGTTTATTTGAATTTGAAGAGAATTTTCTCACTTTCATCATGACATGAAACAGTTAATTTTCTTTTTGTAAAGATTCTAGGGCCTAACTATAACTGTCTCATCCTTGTACATTCTGCATATTGCCTTTTTGAAATCAAAGGAGGCATTCTCAGAGAAGACTTCAGTCTGAAATAGTGTTTGATTTTTGCATATTTTGAAAAAGCACATAGATGTAAGCATCAGTATATAAGCTATTCTTAAATTGGGAAAACACTGAGTTCTGCAATTGCCATTACACTGGTCTACTCATTACAGTTTAACAATGGAAATAAATAATTTTGCTCCATCTGTATTACCATATAATATTGTGTTTACAGATATGGTTATATGGGAGTTTTATGATTCTGCACTGACTTGAAAATATTTCATCATTATCTGAGGTGCTGCTGGACAGCTGCAAGCAGCCACTTTGGGTTAAGGGCATTGCACAACATACAGGTGGAAGTCCCTTAACCCACAGAACTGGAAAGGCCCGGTGAGATGGATAGATACCTCAGCTTGCCCTGCCTGCAGCAACTTCTCTGGCCATTTTAGACCTGGCATTGATGTGTTTCTGAGGGAGTGACATTCATATGCCCTTGGGCAAAAACACATCAACCATTATGCGGAATGTAAAGGCTGAATGCTTTAGGGGTGGAATGTAAGATCTTTTTAAAAGTAGCAATTTTAAAGTTTTCTTCTTCCCGCAACTATTAATATGAAAATTCAGACAACTTTCCTTTAATCTGTACTTCATGTATCAACATGAAAGGCATTTTTAATCTTGACTTTATTCATTCTCTAGATATAAGCATCTGATGTAAAAGTGTACTTTCTAAAGGCTTAATACAGAATATATTACTCAGTAGTGCTTTTCCCCTCACATTGACTCCCACTTAACAACAACCATAAAAAAACAAGTCAGTGAAAGTACTATATCGCCTGGTTCGCAAACTCAATATTCCCTCCTCAGAAGTGCTCTTGGGATCATGTGATGCAATGCCAATTTCTACAGAAGAAAAAATTTAATATTTCCTCTTCATCATATAGTCTCATAATAAAGTCAATCTTAGAATCTTAGTTACCTTTATTTGAAATTATTTTAGGCCTGTAACATATTTCTTCTTATTCAAAAGAAAAAGAAAAAAAAAAAACCTGAAGGGATTCTCAGTATGATAGTTAAGCACAACCTCTCACGCTTTTACAGAATGGTTTATAACCCCAGCAATATTTTTGATGTTGTGTAGTTACAACCTAAACATGCCTATGTAAATAAGATTGGGCAGGTAGTTTCTTAGAGATGATATAGAAAAAGAGGGAATGCCAAGAAACCTAAAAGAGAAGTACTTAAATTTATACATTATATGTATTGATGGGAAGGAAGCCTAGATAATTATAAAAATAAATAAAAACATATTGAAGTTTTTCCTCAAGGGGCAAAAAATAAAAAAGCAACCATTTGGACGTCCTAACTCTGTTTTGTGACCCTAAGAGAAGAGAAGTATTTACAGGGAAGCAAAACCAAAATACTGAAGATATTTAAATTAAATATTTAATTATCTAGAATTATGTGGAATTATTTTATTTTCTACTGGTATAAATCAAAGTAAAATATGGAAATATTTATTACAAAGGTTATTCCTTTTGCAGTATGCATTCAATTGATACCACTTAAGATCATGTCTTCATTTATTCAAATAAAACCAATTCTAATACTGCATTTCCTGCTTTTAAAAAACTTATTGAGCATTTACATTTTCAGTGCATTGTATTTGAAGCCAAGGGATGGCCAAAGTAGCATATGACATTTTCTCAGATATCCAGAGTTTAAAATCTAGATAGAGTGGGCTTCCCTGGTGGCGCAGTGGTTGAGAGCCCACCTGCCGATGCAGGGGACGTGGGTTCGTGCCCCGGTCTGGGAGGATCCCACATGCCGCGGAGTGGCTGGGCCCGTGAGCCATGGCCGCTGAGCCTGCGCGTCCGGAGCCTGTGCTCCGCAACGGGACGGGCCACAGCAGTGAGAGGCCCGCGTACTGCAAAAAAAAAAAAAAAAGAAAAAAAAAATCTGGATAGAGTAAGAGCACATTTTTAAAAGGATATTATGCATAAATGGAGGGAAGGATCTCTGTGAAAAATCTAGTCAGCAGTTGGATATGAGTGCCTGGTGCTTAGGTGATAGACAGCTATAAAAGGCATTAGCAGTAAAATCAAATGTGGAACCATGTGAGTGGAAAGCATCTCTTGAGTGAAAAAGAACATATACCAAAAAGCAGAAGATAGATCATTGGAACACACCAATACTTACTAGATTAAGTAGTTGATAAGAAACCTATCAAGTAGTTGATAACAGGTACTAAACCCAAGAAAAAGAGAAATTAAGAAAGAAAAAAAATAGAGAAAAGAGGGTGTCTTAGTTGCCAGGAAAAAAGTAGTCAACAATGCCAAGTTCTGATGAAAGGTCATGTAAAATGAGTAAGGTTATTCAGAGATCATTCCTGAGGCTCTCAGCAATGGAATTAGCACACTATTATTTTGAGTAACTTTGGCATAAAAGGCCAAATGAGAGTGACAAGCAAGAGAGGAATGTGGAATTAAAGCAGTAACTTTTACAAATGGAATATACATATGACAATTTAAAGCATTAGGAAATGGCATGATTTTAAAATATGGAAGCAAGGGCATCATTATATCTACCTAGTAAGGATCTAAGAAACATCCAAATGTATCCGTACCTGGAGAAGTGTACTTTTAGCTCACTACAGATGACAGATTTATCTAGCAGATATTTTTCTTTCATCCATCAGATATTTCTTATTGTGAAGATTTTAGTTTTTGCCTTTAAAAGATTGATTGCTGCAAATAATTTGGAAGACAGAATATAAAGCCTAGGATATGCCCATGTAGAGCTGGTACCACACAAAGCTGGTACCACAAAGGGGTAAAATAAATTAAAAGAGTAAATAAAAAATACTTGGAACAATAAGTGAGATTTCTATCTTGAATTTGGCACTGGATGGAGGAGAATATATTTACTCTGAGAATTTGTAACCATAAGTTAGTCCTCATGAAATTTTTGGTGCAAATTCATATGACTAGTATGGCCCATTAAACCTCAATAAAGGGTTTAATGCCATATTTTTCCCCAGTTGGGAATGTTCCCGTGGAGAAATGCAATTCTACTCTTTCCTCAAAGATTAAAATTGTGGAAAGAAAGCACCATGACTATGAAAAAGCAAACTCAGGAAATAATATCTGCATCAAATATTTTTTAAATATTAAAAAGTAGGAAATTATAAAACTATAAATAAAGATAGTTATATTTGGAAAAAAAACCTGAAATATATGTTCTAGAAATGAAAATTTTTCCATTGACATTGAAAATACATTGACAGTTCATACTGCTGATTAGATAGTGTGAAAAATAAAATTTACGGACTAGAATACGAATCCCAACAAATTATAGGAATACTGCATTATATTACACTTTACTTTATTGTGCTTCAAAGATGTTGCATGTTTCACAAATTGGGAGTTTGTGGCAACCCTGCATCAGGGAACTCTGTTGTTGCCATTTTCTCTAACAACAGTTGCTCACTTCCTATCTCTATCACACTTCGGTAGTTCTTGGGATATTTCAAATGTCTTCATTATTATTATATTAAATAGCACGGTGATCTGTGATCAGGGAACTTCTTTTGAGGTGCCACGAACTATGTCCACATTCAACGGCAAAGTTTGTCAGTAAATGTGTCGTCTGATTTTTCCACCAATGAGCCATTTTCCATCTCTTTTCTTATTCTTGGGCTTCCCTATTCCATGAGACACAAAAATATTGAAATTAGGCCAATTAATAACCCTACAATGGTGTCTAACTCTGTGTGTTCAAGTGAAAGGATATCTTTCACTTTAAACTAAAAGCTTGAAGCGATTAAGCCTAGTGAGGAAGGCTTGTCAAAAGCCGGGAGAGGCCAAAAGCTAGGCTTTTTGGGCCAAACAGCCAAACTGTGAATGTAAAGGGAAAGTCAAGGACATCAGAAGTACTACTCCACTGAACACATGCATAATAAGACAGCAAAACAGCATTATTGCTGACACAGAAAACGTTTTAGTGTTATGGATAGAAGATCAAGTCAATAACAACATTCCCTTAAACCAAAGCCTAACAGAGAGCAAGGCCCTAAGAGCTTGGTTCATGAGATAGAAAGAAAGAAGCCAACTTCTTAACATCGAAGTGCAAGGTGAAGCAGCAAGTGGTGCAGAAGCTGCAGCAAGTTATCCAGAAGATCTAGCTAAGATGATTAATGAAAATGACTAAACAACAGATTTTCAATATAGGTGAAACATTCTATTATTGGAAGAAGATGCCATCTAGAACTTTTGTAGCTAGAGAGGAGAAGTCAATGTCTGGTTTCAAAGCTTCGATGGACAGGCTGACTCGTTAGGGGCTAATGCAGCTGGTGACTTTCAGTTGAAGCCAGTACTCATTTACCATTCTGAAAATCCTAGGGCCCTTAAGAGTTATTCTAAATCTACTCAGCCTGTGCTGCAGAAAAGGAACCACAAAACCTGGGTGACACCACATCTGTTTACAGCATGGTTTGCTGAATATTTTAAGTCCATTGTTGAGACCTACTTCTCAGAAAAAAAGATTCTGCTTCACAGTATTACTGCTCATTGACAATGTGCCTTGTCACCCAAGAGTACTGATGGCGATGCACAATGAGATGAATGTTGTTGTCATGCCTGTTAACACAACATCCATAATGCAGCCCATGAATCAAGGAGTAATTTCATTGTAGTTTTGATTTGCATTTCTCTAATGATTAACGATGTTGAGCATTCTTTCATGTGTTTCTTGGCAATCTGTATGTCTTCTTTGGAAAAATGTCTATTTAGGTCTTCTGCCCATTTTGGCATTGGGTTGTTTGTTTTTTTCTTATTGAGCTGCATGTGCTGCTTGTAAATTTTGGAGATTAATCCTTTGTCAGTTGCTTCATTTGCAAATATTTTCTCCCATTCTCAGGGTTGTCTTTTGGTCTTGTTTATGGTTTGCTTTGCTGTGCAAAAGCTTTTAAGTTTCATTAGGTCCCATTTGTTTATTTTTGTTTTTATTTCCATTTCTCTAGGAGGTGCTGTGATTTATGTCATAGAGTGTTCTGCCTATGTTTTCCTCTAAGAGTTTGATAGTGTCTGGCCTTACATTTAGGTCTTTAATCCATTTTGAGTTTATTTGTGTGTATGGAGATATCATCTCACACCCGTCAGAATGGCTATCATCAAAAAAATCTAGAAATGGTAAATGCTGGAGAGGGTGTGGAGAAAAGGGAACCCTCTTGTACTGTCGGTGGTAATGTAAATTGATACAGCCACTATGGAGAACAGTATGGAGGTTCCTTAAAAAACTAAAAATAGAACTACCATACGACCCAGCAATCCCACTACTGGGCATATACCCTGAGAAAACCATAATTCAAAAAGAGTCATGTACCAAAATGTTCATTGCAGCTCTATTTACAATAGCCAGGACATGGAAACAACCTAAGTGTCCATCAACAGATGAATGGATAAAGAAGATGTGGCACATATATACAATGGAATATTACTCAACCGTAAAAAGAAACAAAATTGAGTTATTTTTAGTGAGGTGGATGGACCCAGAGTCTGTCATACAGAGTGAAGTAAGTCAGAAAGAGAAAAACAAATACCGTATGCTAACACATATATATGGAATCCAAGAAATAAAAAAAAAAGGTCATGAAGAACCTAGGGGTAAGATGGGAATAAAGACACAGACCTACTAGAGAATGGACTTGAGGATATGGGGAGGGGGAAGGGTAAGCTGTGACAAAGTGAGAGAATGGCATGGACATATATACACTACCAAACGTAAAATAGATAGCTAGTGGGAAGCAGCTGCATAGCACAGGGAGATCAGCTCGGTGGTTTGTGACCACCTAGAGGGGTGGGATAGGGAGGGTGGGAGGGAGGGAGACCCAAGAGGGAAGAGATATGGGAACATATGTATATGTATAACTGAGTCACCTTGTTATAAAGCAGAAACTAACACACCATTGTAAAGCAATTATACTCCAATAAAGATGTTAAAAAAATGAGTAATTTCAAATTTCAAGTCTTATTATTTAAGGACTACATTTCATAAGGCTACAGCTGTCATAGATAGTGATTCCTCTGAGAGATCTGGGTAAAGTCAATTAAAAACCTTCTGGAAATGATTCACCATTATAGATGCCATTAAGAACATTTGTGATTCATGGGTAGAGGTCAAGATATTAACATTAACAGGAGGTTGGAAGAAGTTGATTTCAACCCTCACAGATGACTTTTAGTGGTCCAAGACTTCAGAAGAGGAAGTAACTGCAGTTGTGGTAGAAATAGCAAAAGAGTTAGAAGTGGGGCCTGAAGATGTGACCGAATTGCTGCAATCTTATGATAAAACTTTCAGATGAAGAGTTACTTCTTATGAATGAGCAAAGAAGAGGGTGTCTTGAGATGGAATCTACTCTTGGTGGAGATGCTGTGAAGATTGTTGAAATGACAACAAAGGATTTAGAATATTCCATAGACCTAGTTGATAAAGCAGCAGCAATGATTAAGAGCATTGACTCCAATTTTGACCGAAGTTCTATTGTGGGTAAAACGCTTTCAAACAGCATTTCATGCTATGAAGAAATCGTTCGTGATAGGAAGAGTCAATCAATGGGGCAAATTCATTGTTATCTTATTTTAGGAAATTGTGGAAGCCAGCCCACCCTTCAGCAACCACCACCCTGTTCAATCAACAGCCATCAACATCGAGGCAAGGCCCTCCACCAGCAACAGGGTTATGTCTAACTGAAGCTGCACATGATTGTTAGCAATTTTTAGCAATAAAGTATTTTTAAATTAAGGTAAGTTCATTGTTTTTTACACATGCTATTGCACACGTAATAGACTACAGTATAGTGTAAACGTAACTTATATGCACTGGAAAACCAAAAACTTTGTGTGACTCACTCTACTAGGTATTTGATTTATTGAGGTGGTCTGGAACTGAACCACAATACCTCTGAAGGTATGCCTGTATCAGTACAGATTACAAGTTGGCAAACATTTTCTGTAGTCACATGTTACATATTTCAGGATCTGTGGGCCAGATATTGTCTCTCTTCCTCCTTTGCTCCTCTACCTCTTACTTCTCTTTCCTTCCTCCCTCCTTCCCTCCTTTCCTCTTTTTTCCCTTCTTTCTCTCTCCTCCCTCCTGCCCCACTCCTTCTCCCCTCACCCTCTTCCTTTCTTCCCCCTTTGAAAAAGCTTTGTCTAGTGAGCCACACAAAAGCAGGCCGCAGTTTGCTGATTTCTTGCATACCCTGTAAAAATAAAATGCAAAAGGCATTTATTTATTCACAGTTCCACAAAAAATAATATAGGGAATAAGGCAAAGCCATTATTTGAAGAGACAGACCTGAAAATATTTTAAATTAGTAATAGGCACCAATCCTCAGACTAAGGAAGTAGAACACATCACAAAAGAATCATACAAGTAAATTTAAAGCTAAGTATATCATAATAAACCTAGAAAACTTAAAAGATAGAAATAAGATGTTAAAAACAAGTAGAAAAAAGGACACTTTACCTGCAAAGACTGGCAATTAGACTAACAATTTAAAGTAGAAACAATAAAAGCCAGGTACGGTAAAAGAGAACCTTTAATGTATGTCATGAAAACGTCTTTTATACCAGATTTCAATGAGCATTGAAAAATGCAATAAATAATGTGAGATAAAATAATTTTTAGACAAAGCAGAGAGGTTTTAGGAAGGAAGGAAATTCTAAAGGATATAATGCAGAAGGGAAACTTGTCCTAGATGGAAAGTTTGAGAAGTGAAATAGAATGGAGAGCAAATAACGTTTGAGAGTGAAATAGAATGGAGAGCAAATAACGTAGTAAATATGTAGATAAATCCAAATGAACATTGACACTTAAAAACAATAATAATGTTCAACAAGTACATATGGTAATACACAACACAAATATTACATATGATAATACACAATTATGTAAGGCTGATGAATTTTTTTTTTTTTTGGCCCGTAGCCGTGTCCCGTAGCCTGTGGGATCTTAGTTCCTAGACCAGGGATCAAACGCGGACCCCTGGCAGTGAGAGCATGAAGTCCTAAACACTGGACTGCCAGGGAATTCCCTGAATATTTAAAAAATATTCCAAAATACATTTTATTGTTTGAGAGCTGATGACATGATTTTCTATATACAGAAATCAATCTGTCAAACATGCTTGAAATGAAATAGTTTAGCAATATAGCTGTATTTAGGATTGTTATATGCAAGTCAACTGTATTTTTAAGATACTCTTTGTATAGTATAAAAAGATGTAATATAATATATAAACCAGTCTTTATGAAAAATATGACATAATAGCATGCATACTTATAATATCTCAAGACTTAGATTTTCAAAAAATGTATATGTAATCTATGTTCTAAATATTTAAATTGTATTAAACTTGACTTTAGCAATTAAATTAATTGCTAAAGATTTATCTTTTTAAGACCTGGAGAAATATCTTTTAATGTTTTATAGGAAAAACAAAGGTTCAATAACAACAACAACAACAGCAAAACCCACTTTTAAGACCAAGAATGATGTAGTGGAAATTCTACAGATATAGAGCAGATATAAAGTTATTTTTAACATGTATAGTAATTAAGCATATTTATAAACAAAGTAAATATACAGATCAACTAATGAATACCATTTAAACTCTAGAAATAACTCCACATATACATGAGACACTTGTTATATGGGAGAGATGGCATTGCATGTGAATGGGGAAAGGATGGACTAGGAAATGAATGTTTTTAGGAAAATTTGTCATCTGTGAGGAAAGAAAGCTAAAGTTAATCAATTCTTACCTCATCACATCATGCACACGTCAGTGTATGGTGTATTAGACACTTAAATGCAGATATTGAGTGTTAAAGTTTTTGAAGAGATAATAGGAGATATTAAACAAGTTTATAAACTGGATGCAAATAAGTGATTAATATATATTACCACATCAAACATTAGAAATTCTGTTCATCAAAAGATACTATAAATTGATTAAAAGTACACAATGCTAAGTAGGAGAAAATGACACCATAAGGGTGCCAAAAGTACTGTGAGATGATATTTGTTACATATTAAAAACTGCAAGTCAACAACAGTTTCGAAGAAGAAAAAAGTAAACACATTAACAGGTATCTGAGAGAATAAAAACTACTGGTGCTATCCTTTGGTGAAGAAACCTACAAAAAGTTTGTTTCAACCTCATTAATAATCATGGAAATAAAAACTCGAGATACAGTTGTTTAGCCACATAAATTAAGCTTCAAAGTATCAAGCACTGGAAAATATATAAGGAAATGACCATTCTTGTCACGTGCTGACTGGATTACAGATTGTCACAAACACTTTAGAAAAGAATCTGCCATTGCCTAGTACATTTGAAATTTCTTAGTTATCCTATGTGATCAGGCCACCCTGATGAAATAAACTGGTTCTATTCCAAAATTAGGTTCAAACGTCCAGACTGGTGATGTCACACACGCACCAAGAGGATATAAAAAGTGCTGTTACTCACACAATGAGGCATTTGGGGGAGAGCAAGGCAGGCTTTCCAAGCTGGTTTGAAAACGACTTAGGGGCGCAGGGAAAAAGACTCCCTTGGGATTCTGGGGTGTCAGGAGATGGAGGTCAAGGGGAGGGCTTGAAGTTCCCACGAGCACCAAAGAAGAGGCCTCTCTGGATATTTCCATTCAAAACGCAGTTACCTCCTGTGTACTTCTACCAACAGTGTGGTTACAGTCGGCCCTCCACGTCCTTGAGTTCTGCGCTCACAGGTTCAACCAAGGGCAGATCAAAAAATTTCCAGAGAGTTTCATAAAGCAAAACTTGAATTTACGTGCACTGGCAAATGTTTACATAGCGTTTATATCACATTTACAATATTTTATATAGAATGTACCTGGTGTTAGGTATTAGAAGTAACCTACAGATGATTTGAAGTATAGGGAATGACGCGCATAGGTTGTATGCAAAGACTGTGCCGTTTTGTATAGGGAACCTGAGCACGCAAGGATTTTGGTATCCACAGGGGTGCAGGAGCCAATCCCTGCAGGTACTGAGGGAGACTGTATGTCTCTTTCAGCATTTACATTGTGTCTTACATTATTGAATGTGTATTATTCCGTCTCGAATAAAATCCTTGGGAAAAGGGACCACATTTTACTCATTTTTATAACCTCATTATACCTACTGTGCCTTGTAAATTTTTAATACATTCCAGCATAAATTTTTACTGATGGAACACCACAAACTCCTTATCTAATAAATAATCGTAGACACTAAAAAAATGCATTGTTCTGTTTGGCATAGGGCATTTGTTATCTTGGCCTTCGAGTTTTATGATTTGGATTTTACATAAAAGAAGAGTCGTTACTTCTTTCAGTGAAGCACAGTGTTTACAAAGAAGAACGCTGCCGGTTTGTTTCTGTCCTTGATCCTCAGTGTTTTTGATGACTGCGGGCCAGCAGATGAGTCTGTAATTGACTAAATAGGAGAAGACGTGGTCTCTAGTCTTACATTATCTTGTCTGTTTTGAACCTAATAACATAAATGGTGTTCATAATATTTCCATTTGCGTTATTAAAGGATCAAAACACATCATGCATTTTCATAGTTCACTCACCTTCTGCTAATAAAAAGAGCCATAAAGCTTGAGAAAGTTTATTGGCTGTCTACAGGGTGGTCCAGTTAATGGAGTTTATAGCAAGAAATTGGAAGCCTGGAGGTGGAAGAGGTCAGGGCTATCTTTCCTGCTCCCTCCCTTCTCCACGACCTTGGATCTGGTGGTAGCATCACACCAAGATTAAGGTTCCACCCAGTGGCCCCTTTTCTGTGTGTACAACTACATTATTTCCATATTTACCACCTTAGCACTAGAGGTGGGAACAGCTTCTTGTTTTTACCAGATTCTGCATGTCATAACCTCCCTTACATCCTTAATCCTGCTCACACCTATGAATTCAAGAGTCCATATGTCATTTTTACATATGTTTGTATTATCATCTGTCTAGGATTGATGGACACGGAGGACCCCGTATCATCTGAGACTCAGCTGATTTCAAATTATATGTCTGAAGGCTGAGATGTTATCCTCATGGAACCAGAATTGAAAACTTGCTATATTAAGGCTGCAAGGTATGTTTAAGTTTGTGTAAATGCAAAAGAATTATTTAGAGAAACTCTACATCTGGCTGCTTATTATAGTGGTGGACACTGTTTGATATTGAGGCTCCTACTGAAAAATGCTATTTTAAGAATGACATTTTGATTTTTAAATATATTCTACAGTCATTATGATAAAATAGGGGGAAAAAAAAGTGTGAACATAGAGTTCATTCTTATAGAAAGAACAGAAACCCTCAGGGTGAATATCAGCTTTGGTGTTCTCATACCTCCCAGGGCTGTATTATTTTCTCTTTGCTTTAGTCCTTACGGTTTATTTAGATTTTGTTGGCAAAGATATGTGTTTACAAAGGGGTTTTTTTGGCTTCATTTTATCCATCATTTAATCATTTTATTTGGGAATGTCTTTTAATGTATGTTAGCTGCCATGCTTCTAGAAATAGAAAGTATGACTATTAGATTCTTGCCTTCATGTTTCCCAGGGAAAGCACATAATAAACATTCAAAAGGTAGGTTATATGAATGCCTGTTGAGGAATGTGCATGTAGCTAATCTCATAACCCATGGTAATTCTTAAGCCCTCTGATGAATATCTGCCTCTTTGCCTATATGTGCTACCCCAAACACTGTAAGATAAATACTACTGATATTTCTGAACCTTTGTCCATTCTCTCTGGTAAATTCTGTAATCCCAGTAAGAATTGAATAACTTGTAGAACTCTAAACAACCTTTTGTAGCTATCATATTAAGGTAAGAAAAAAGATACTTTGGGTTTCTTAAGCCAATACTTTTTATTAGGAGCTTCTCATTATGCAAGAAAAGAAGTAGGATTTCTAGACTTCACTTAGACATGCTTCAGAGAGGTAAGGGGGGCAGAATTACTTCCCCAAGTGCTCACCCTGAAGCCAGTTTCTAGGCCTGGCTTCTCACAGAAACTACTAAGTCATGGACAGAAGTACAAAAACAATGAATTATGTCAAAGGGTGATCTTTCTCCCTCACCTTAAGTAAATATGAGTGCCTGATTAGCTTTTTAAGATTTCTAATGCAAATTCACAGCATGTTTTTTCTCTGTATTTTGAGTAATTGAGATATTTCCAAGTTGATTGTAAATCACATCTCTGATATCAATATTATGCTTATTACTGTGCAAACTTTATTATCCATATTGAATGTCTTATATTTTAATTTTCAATTTTAATAAAATAATTTTACTCAGAATATTTGGTAAAGGAAACAAGTGTACCTTTGCCATCCATGATAACTTTTAAAAAGTTAGATAAAATTAAGCTTTTGGCCTGAGGCTCAATAATGGCAAATTTCCAGATGAAAGGCAAAATATTCTTCATTCTGAGAATAGGAAATAGAGATATAAAAGAAGATTCTTTTGCAGCTGTTAACTATACCTGTCACTGCACATGACAGATGTAATGAGTGCGGCTCTCTTGGGTTCCAGGGAAAAAGAAATAGGAACCTCAGGAGATCTTATCATTTACAAGAAACTTAAAAGGCTGACAGGTATTTTTATTGGATGCGTGTAATTTTTGTATTGCTCCTCTATGATTTTCCATTCAGCATTGTTATCATTACTAATGCCACTTACTGTATTGTAAACAATGCTTCAGAGCAGTGTGTCCATTAGAAGCATAATACGAACTACACATATGAGCTAATATATGTCATTTAAAATTTTCTAGTAGCCACACTAAAAAAATTACAAAGAAACAGAGAAAATTAATTTTACTTAACGTAGAATTTAATTTACACACGATGTTAATTATTTGGCTGATATCAGTACAGACTTCTTTTGCCGTTTTTTGAGAGAGGGATTATTAAGAAAATAGAATCCTGAATATTAACAACAGGAGGAGAATGAACCTACTTTAAGAAAACAAAAAATAATCCTTATTATGTCACACTCATAGTTGTTTCATTACGTATGGAAATATTAATATATACACTAGATAAATAAATGAGCATGCATGCCCATTTAATTATCTTCAGTAATTTGATTATTATTTCCATAGAAAATGATGTCATGTATCCATTCGTCAGCTCAGTTGGCTGAAAAGAGGCTCTGTAACCCATAGCGTCCATTTTCTCAAGATGCGAGCTGTGTTCCAAGCATTTTCAAGGAGAGCGGTTTGAGGAAATCTAGGGATAATATCGATTCTATTTGTTTTACTTTCCTGCTTTCCTGGACTATAAACTATAATTTCAGTTTCCCTATAATTTAAGGGTTTAAGAATTCAGGACATCCCAGGTTGGTTTTATGAGGAACATAAAATATTGCTGTATTTGTTTAAATACGGATTTTGGTGTGTATAAACTGAGAGATTTCCTCAATTTACTGCCCTTTGTCTAAATAACCTTGTAAAGGGAATAAATCACATCTTACTGAACACAAAATAAAATTAACCAAAATTTCATACACACCCAATTTTGTGTCCATCTCTTTTGCAAAATTAGACATTGGCAGAGAAGAGTTAAACACACTCGTACTAGACAGGTGTGATAGAAACCACTTACAAGAGCCCTGGGTGACAAGCAAGAAGTCAGTAAACCTTCACTCATTGTAATCTTAACCGTTATTGATCATAAACCTGCCTTTAAATTAAGCCATTCGAGACTGTGTCAAAACAGACCATTCAAGTAGTAAAAGGAATTTTACCAATTTGAACAGGAAGCCTATGCAATCATTTATACATTTAAAATTTTAAAATGTACTTCAGAGTTCCAATGTTTTGATAAACACAGTGGAAACTGGTTGTTCTTGCCTTCTTTAAAAGTATTCCAAATCAAGACAAGATGTGCCTTGGAAAACTATTCATTATTTGGGCATTTATTTATTTTCCCTTTTGGGAAGCTGTAGGGTATTCAGTAAAGCACAGAAAGAAAGGTGGAGATTTTTAGGGAGAAACATAAAGGTATGGTTTTGATTGAGTATATATTAAAATACTTAGAAAACATAGTACATTTATAATTTTAGAAGTGGTTTTAAAATTAATATATCTGAATAAATTCATCTTAGAACAATTAACGTAGGAAGAATACTTTTTTAAATGTCAAATAAACTAGAGAAAGTCCAAAAATCTGATTATATATTTAAAATAAATGTTCCCAGTGAAGTAATGTTTTAGAAGTGTTGAAAAAGTGTACTTATTAAACTAGGAAGCATATAGTTAGGTAAAGTAAAAATGGAGTACATTTTTAGGCCACAAACAAACATATTCTTGAGTTTAAAATATAGTAATCTCAATAGATTCAGCTTTCTTTCAAGAACTTATAAACAGATTAATTAGTCCTGAACTTTCCAATAAGTGTAATTTATATTGACTGAATAAAATAGTATTTGGAAAAACTATCTGCTTAAATGGTATTTGTCTGTCTGAATTGATTTGATTCAAATATATTAGTGCTTACTTCTGCCTTTCAGAATTTATAGTGAGAATTAAAATATATGGTCATCATCCTAAAAATAGTTTGATTTTTATGAACTATGTTATGAAGTATTAAAGAACTTTAAAAAATACTTTATTCCTTTTATATATTTAAGGAAAAGAACTGTTACTTAGTGTTTTTAGCTCATATGTTGGGATGGCACATATAAGATACAGTACATTGCATAATTAGATTTAATTAATTTTATAAATACGTTTATATGTAATAATGACTGTATCTGAATCAAACTGTGATTATTTTTGTTTGTTAATTTATTTCTGAGAAATATTTCTTTTAAGTTTAAAAATCTATTTTCTTCTACGGATTCATGTAAACACAGAAACTTAAAGTTATGAAACAGATGTTCAACATCATAAAAATATATCAAAAATCCATAGTCTTAGGAGTTATTCTTCTGGGAAACAGCTCAAATTTCTTGGTTGGTAGGCACCATACTCTTGCAAAACATATGCACTTTGACCAAATTTGATAGAGACAGGCAGTTAACCGACTGATCAGTTACACATATTGAGTAGTTATCACTTCAGACTAGTAGTACTTTAGGTCCTATGAAGGCTTACAAATGGAGTTAAAGATTTTCACCCTTTCTCAAGTAATTTAAAAAGAAACAAGAGTGGTAAAACTAATACAATTGAAAATAGGAATATAATAACCAAATTTGTAAGTTTATAAGACTTATACACATCTGTAGCTATACTTCATAGAAATTTATGTATTTGTGCTTAAGATGTGGTGTATAATTGATTTCAGTAAACATGTATTATTTACTAACTACGAGACCTGGGAAAGGGGTTGAAGACGCATAAGAATTAATTCAGTGCAATTCTTACCTAAGCTAATGAAGAAGACAGGCATGTAAATATCTAATTGTAATTATTTTTCACCATCAGTTTTTTTTTTTTTTTAATCTACCATGTGCAGGGCACTGTGTTAGTATACATTAGGGATTTTAAAAGGTATGAGATGGTTTTTATTTCCAGTGGGTTTGTATTCTATTTACAGAAACAGAACATACACTTGCAGTACATGAGGACATGCTAAGGGATACATTGATTATATAAGCAGAAAGTATTTGTAAGCAATGAAGTCAACATCGAGGCTAAAGTAGGTTAATGTCATACTTCTTTCCCAAGCACTTCATGTGGATTGAAGGCATTGCTCTCCTGGTTATAATGATGCCAGTAGATGGTAGCACTTAATAAATATAGAGAATATGCCCACCTGCAGGTGGGGCAGCAGAATGAGGAATCCAGAACCACTGGTAGACTGAATGAGAGTTAAGACAAAAGCTCATTTTTTTTTTCCAAAAACTCATTTTTAAAAGGAATTTGTAAAATTAAGGAGGGGGTGGGGGTTAGTTTTATCACGATTGCATTGGAAATATGTGGGTGTCTTAGTGGTATCAGCAAGTGATTGATAAGCAAGCAGGGCCAGATCTAAACATTCGGCTGTCCTTCTGAATTATTTCAGTGAGGTCTGGCCAGTCCAGGTAGTTTGTCATCCCATGTAGGTTGTCACTCTAGTCAGCTAATCACACTAACTAGAATATCATACTCCTTCAAACTGATATTCTTTACTTATTGAAGAGAGATAATTGATACCCTATCATTGTAAAATTAGTATTTCATGTTTCAGTGATATTTGTTACTGGCATTTATTGGGTTGGCCAAAAACTGCCTTTGGTTTTTTTTTTGTTTGTTTGTTTGTTTGTGGTACGCGGGCCTCTCACCGTTGTGGCCTCTCCTGTTGTGGAGCACAGGCTCCGGACGCGCAGGCTCAGCGGCCATGGCTCACGGGCCCAGCCGCTCCGAGGCATGTGGGATCCTCCCGGACCGGGGCGCGAACCCGCGTCCCCCGCATCGACAGGCGGACTCTCAACCACTGCGCCACCAGGGAAGCCCTGCCTTTGGTTTTTAAGTAAAAATAAAAGACACATTTTTTCATTTTCACCAAGAACTTTGTTGAAAAATGTATTCACCCCTTTGTTCCAGTACCTTCTGCCATTTTTCAGGCAACTTCACAATTCCGTCTTCCCAAACTTTTTTAATCTTTTTGAGCAAAAAACTATTCCAGGTGCCTTTTACAGTCTTCCAGGGAATTGAAATTTTTTTCCATTAAGCGAATTTTGTAAAGACCAAAATAAATGGAAATCCGAAGGTGCACTGTCTGGTGAATACGGCAGATGAATCAGAACTTCTCAGCCAGACTAACCGTTCTTGCCTGGTCATCAAAGAAATATGCAGTTTTGCGTTATCCTGATACAAGATTATGCATTTTCTGTTGACTATTTCTGGACGTTTTTCGTCAAGTGCTGCTTTCAGTTGGTCCAATTGGGAGCAGTACCTGTTGGAATTAATCATTTGGTTTTCCAGAAGGAGCTCATAATAGAGGATCCAATCCCACCATATACACAGCATCACCTTCTTTGGATGAAGACCAGCCTTTCGTGTGGTTGGTGGTGGTTCATTTCGCTTCCCCCATGATCTCTTCCATTCCACATCATTGTACAGTATCCACTTTTCATCTCCCGTCACAATTTGTTTTAAAAACGGGACGTTTTCATTAAGTTTAAGTAGAGGATTGCTTGTGGAAGTACGGTCAAGAAGGTTGTTTTCGCTTAACTTGTGTGGAGCCCAAACATCAAAGCAATTAACGTAACCAAGCTGGTGCAAATGATTTTCAACGCTTGACTTGGATATTTTGAGTATGTCGGCTATCTCCCGCATGGTATAACGTTGATTGTTCTCAATTAATGTCTCAGTTTCATCGCTATCAACTTCAACTGGTCTACCGGGCTGTGGAGCATCGTCCAGCGAGCAAACTCCAGCATGAAACTTCGCGGACCACTTTTGACACGTTCAGTCAGTCACAGCACCTTCTCCATACACTGCACAAATATTTTTTTGCATTTCAGTTGCATTTTTACCTTTCTTGAAATAATAAAGCATAATATGCTGAAAATGTTGCTTTTTTCTTCCATCTTCAATATTAAAATGGCAACAAAAAATTCACCAATTTTGATGAGTCTTTTTTTAAGTGCATGCTTGGTATGACAGCTGTCACGTACAATCTAACAAAATTGTTTCAAATGAAGTTAAAGACAACTAAGTGCTACTAGAGCCATCTTACGAAAAAACTGAATGAACCTTTTGGCCAACCCAATATTATATTCTATTTTTCAAACAAAATATGAGTATGAAGCATACTGAAAAATCATTTTAAATTAATTAAATAAATCTCTCATTCCCACTTAATTATGTCACACACTCTTGGCTTCTGTATTTTAACCAACTCCAGACTGATAGATGAGTTGACAGAAAAGGGGTTGTTCATCAGCCACTAGCACCTTCTACTTCATAATCAAGAAAGAAAAGGAAAAAAAAATCAAAAGCTATAGGTCTATACTTGGAAGTAGGGGTTCTTTTTCTTTCTTTCTTTCTTTTAAAATTTTTTTTTCATTTGAGAGATTTATCTACTTTGATGGAAAGGAACAATGTATGTTTTGAGGAATTTCTTGTGGAAACCTGAATTGATCTGCAACCATATTTCAGAGTTGCAGTGGTGTTTGAATATTCTATACAGATTGCTGCTCCAGTCAGCTGCCTGTCTGCCCCAGGCCTTCCTGTAGAGTCTAAGTGTGGGAGTGTCAAGTAGACTGCTCCGGCAGAATGTGCAGCATTTATGGAGCAAATGAGGCATAAGCCTGGACTTAACTGTTGAGTGGGTGTAAGAAAAGTGATGGCTTAAGAGCGTTCCATTCAGGGCCTCTGCAGAGACTAGAGTATCCATGATAATTCCAGAAATTCTCAGTCTATCTATAGAAAAATAGTTTAATAGAGGGGCTTCCCTGGTGGCACAGTGGTTAAGAATCTGCCTGCCAATGCAGGGGACATGGGTTCGAGCTCTGGTCCGGGAAGATCCCACATGCCACGGAGCAACTAAGCCCTTGCGCCACAACTACTGAGCCCATGAGCCACAACTTCTGAAGCCTGCGTGCCTAGAGCCCGTGCTCCACAACAAGAGAAGCCACAGCAATGAGAAACCTGCGCACCGCAACGAAGAGTAGCCTCCACTCGCCACGACTAGAGGAAGCCCGCACATAGCAATGAAGACCCAACACAGCCAAAAATAAAAATAAATAAATAAAATTTAAAAAGTAATAATTTAATGTAGAGTTATTTAGAACTCAGTCCTTCATGAGGCTACAACAGACTAACACTTGCTGGCCTTCCACATGGTCTAAATATCAAAAGTATATAAACACACCCACAAACGCAGGCATACATGCACACACTCAAAGAACATGGAAAATTCAGATAATCAGTTACTTGATTCTGAGAAAACATAGGTCTAGATTTTCTTACCATACTTTCTCTTTTCTTCCCTCTCCCTCTTCTGGCTCCTCCATGCTCCACAGTCTCACCCTTCACATTCATTCATTCCTCAGGAATCATCCTGGGGCCACCTTTTCTGTCTTTCACCTAAAGTGATTACATTCAGCCCTGTGGCTCTACCTGTTGATGTTTCCCAAACATCCATCTCCTGGTAAGACCACATCTCTACTGCCTAAACAATTAAATTAATGTATGGGATTTTAATAGACCTCTTAAACTCAATAAAACAGAGCTCTTCACAGACTTTTCCTCCTCCAGTCACCGAATCTAAGTACTAAAAAGGGGACCTGCCTTCTACATCTCCTTGCAGCAAAGGCCTGGAGATTCTCCTTGATCTCTTCCTTTCCTCATTCCACAGATCCAGTCAATCAGAATATCCTATTGATTCTAACATAAATTGTCAACTGCCACCACCCTATTTCCAAGTTACTGTCAGCTCTCACCTCAGCTCTGCAAGAGTCTGCTTCGGACTGGTCTCCCTGCTTCTGCATTTGCCTTTCTAAATAGCAGTTAAAATGATAGCACACTAACCCTTTTCTATAGTAACTTCGTGCCTTTTTATAAATTTATTTATTTTTGGCTGCATTGGGTCCTCGTTGCTTTGCGCGGGCTTTCTCTAGTTGCGGTGAGTGGGAGCTGCTCTTCGTTGTGGTGCGCGGGCTTCTCATTGCGGTGGCTTCTCTTGTTACGGATCACGGGCTCTAGGTGTGCGGGCTTCAGTAGTTGTGGCACGCGGGCTCAGTCGTGGCTCACGCGATCTAGAGCGCAGGCTCAGTAGTTGTGGCTCACGGGCTCTAGAGCGCAGGCTCAGTAGCTGTGGCGCATGGGCTTTGTTGCTCCACGGCATGTGGGATCTTCCTGGCCCAGGGCTCAAACCCATGTCCCCTGCATTGGAAGGCAGATTCTTAACCACTGCACCACCAGGGGAGCCCCATGCCTTCTTGATATACTAGGAATAAAAGCCAAATTCCCCATGACTGCAATGTCCAACATAAAGCAGCCCCTTATCACCTTTCCAATATTTTTATTACTGTTTTCTCCTTAATCATATTTTCCATGCAAATAGACATTATTTTAGTATGTTGAACTTACTCAAGCTTTTTAAGGCTCAGGGTCTTTGCACTGGTTATATCCATTGCTTGGAACACTCTTCTCCTTGATCTTAATTTGGTGAGCTCAATTCCGTCTTTCCAATCTCAGCATAATTGTTACCTTCTCAGAGAGCCCTATCTTTCCACTATACCCAAAGTAGTCTCCTGACCACAGTATGCCCTGGGCATTATGTTCTTTCTGGCATCACTACATTTATTCATTATTTTTTCATGGTACTTATCACTACCTGAAATTGTGTTGTATCCATGTTTATTTTCCACCTTGCCTTTTTGAATAAAAAAATACCATGACATCTGTCCCCCCCCGGCCAGAAAAAGGGAAATTTTTAAGCAAAGTGGGTTATATTAAATGCAGAATCTAGTGACGATAATTTGACTATGATATGTAGGATGGTGTGTGAGAATATTTAATGAGATATTAGGTACAAAGTTTTTTTCACATGTTCTATGCTAAGTGTCTAGTATTTAGTTCAGACTTACTAACTGTAGGCTGTTAGAGTTATGATGAAGATGATTATGATCATGAAGGAGGAGGAGAAGAGAAGAGTGTGTAGAGGAAGAAACTAGTTCATGGCACGATAAGACCTCAGTAGCTTGCTAACAACGAAAGGGAAAGGAAGCAACAAAGCTGAGACACGCAAACGAGATAGAGTGTATGGTGGGGCATGAAAATATATTCTAATGAAAAAGCTAGGTTTGACTCCCACATTTATTACCTACATTTTTATGTGACCTTAGACAATTTACTTAAATTTTCTGAGCCACAACATCCTCATCTGTGGAAAGCAGGTGTGCTCTAATTATCTATTACTATCTAACAAATCACCCCCAAAGTTTAGAAACTGAAAGTCACAATTTATTATAATCTCTTACAGTTTTGGGGTTTGGACTCAGGCAGATGGTTCTCACCTGGGATCCCTCCTGAGGTGACAGTAAGATAATGGGTGGGAATGGAATCATCCAAAGGCTTTTTATTCATATCTCTGACATTTGAGCTGGGACGGCTGGACAAATTAATATCTAGCCAGGCATCTCTCTTTCAACATGGCTTTTCTAAAAGGTTAACTTGGACTTTTTCGCTGCGTGTTGGTCTCAGGGATTTGGACGTCTTTCATGGAGGATGGCTTCACTCATAGCAAACTTTCCAAGAGGCCCAGGTGATGATGCTGCCTTGAAAATCTCAGCAGCAATTTGCCAGTAGTGGGCATCAAAATGGTATTTTAAAAATCTGTTAATTTTATGAGAACCTCAATGAGATTATTCCCATCAATATTATATATCTCTTATGGTAAACCAAAAAAGTTCTTTATTTCTCAATTAATTATCAATTTCACAAAGCAATGTTATAACTTATTCTGTTTTTCAGGAAAGGCATAATTTGGGAGTTTCTGATTTCTCTTTCTGTTTTCATTTATTCAGGCAATAAATAGGTCAGTCATTTGCTTTAGTCAATTTTCTCTCTCTGTTCTCTCTTCAGGGTAAGGTTAACAAATATAGAGCCAGAAGTGAAAATGGTTTTACAGTGAGAAATAGAGATGAGACATTTGAGTAAGGTGTGAGTTTAAGGGAAGTCATGAGGAATAATTACTGCTGTGCACACAAGATCTTAACTATTTCCCAGTAAGTGGAATAAGGGATGATGTGAAATTTCACACGGCATTTTTGATGTCAGTGACAACACCTCCACAGTTTCCCAAACCCTCTTTCTTAACTCTTGTCAACCCAAATTAATGTGTCCACAGAAGTTAATTGTTCGCATGGTCCAAGGACAGACTTTCATTTAACAACTTTAGTGTGCGTTTTTCTGTAAGCTTAATTATTTGAACCAGGATCTGCAAATGGAAAATTCTCAAAATATTTAGTGCTGTGTTATGTAAGGGAGGAATCGTAGGCTGAATAACGTCTGCTCAAAGATTGTAGGTCCTAATGGTTGGAACCTTTAAATGTTACCTTGTGCGGAGAAAGGTCTTTGCAACGTGATTCAGTTATGGATCTTGACATGTGGGGAGTGTTTTGGATCACCCAGGTGGCCCCTAAAGCCATCACAGGTGTCCTTATAGGAGAAAAGCAAACGAGCTTTGACACACAACACAGGGCAGTGAAGGTTGCGTGAAGATGGAGGCAGAGATTAGAGTGATGCAGGCAGAAGCCAGGGGATGCCGGCAGCCACTGAAGCTAGAGGGGCAAGGAGCAGTCTTCCCCCAGAGGTACATTGATCTCAGCCTTCTGCCCTCCAGAACTGTGAGGGAGTAAATTTCAGTTGTTTTATACCATCAAGTTTATGATTATTTGGTACAGCAGCCTCAGAAATCTAATATAGGAGGAAAATAAGCTAACATGTGGTAATTAAAATAGAAAATAGAGGAAATCTTTAAGATGCCTGGATTTGAAAAAGTATTATGAGATGCCTCATCCTATTGACCCTTGCTAAAATTCTAAGTCACATTTTCTTATTTCCTTTTGATCTATCTGTTCGCCCTCCTAAAACGGCCATTTATTTATGCAACAAATATTTAACAAGAGAAGACACAGGACTAGATTCTGAGGAATACAAAGTAGTCATGGAGTTGGCATTCCCCCAGAGCACACGGACTTTTAGGTGACAATTTATGACTTAATTATTGATTAAATGGAATTGTTTTAAGTACTGTGAAGAAATACAGGATAGTATGAAAGTGAATTGTGTGATTTTAAGCAACTTACTTAAAATCACCAAGAACCTTTGTTCTGTTTTGTTCTATTTTGTTTCACCTTGCTTGGCAAGGCTTGAAAGACATTTAAATGAGATTATGTGTCTGGCACATATGTAGTTTATTAAAAAAAATCCCTTTGCATTATTTTTCTGTCCTGTCTAGACTTATATTACCCTAATAAGACTGAGACTATAGCCATGGTGTTAGAATTCTTACTCTCTTCACAAGTGTGCTTGTTTTTAAATCATCCTTAATTCATAATCTTACCAAATGAATGTAATTATAGTTCATAATATATTTTTCTATGTCACGTCCCTAGTGTCAGTTCTTCCAGTACTGTAAATTGTGTAACATTACATTGTGGACCCTCTATAAACCGTCAGTAAAACTTGTCTGTAGGGTGTAGTTGCTTACCACATTTTCCTGGTCATGAATAATATCCTAAAATAAGGTGTATTTTTGACTTTAATATTTAAAGCTTTCAGCAAACCCTAAGTTTGCCTCTAAAATATGCGTATTTTAATGCTAATGCTGTCAGGTATTAGGAGTAAACCTCAATTGAACAATTTGTATGCCATAAAATCCAAAAAAATATATATATTTCTTAACCTGAATATTTACCAATGAGGAAGCATTTTAAAAGCGGACCATTTGTCTGAGATAAATCAGCACTCTAGAGAACTCTGTAATGATTAAAATATTGGTTTGAATTAAGATCCAACTTACATTCTACTTCAAGTTAAATTAAACGTGTAAAATGAACATTTTGTCATAGTTTCACATCAATCTATGTGAGTCTAAGCCAGTCCAACTGGGTCGAAATCATCAGGTAATCTGTCTTTGAAAAAAATATAGCAAACTTTTGATTAAGGTACTCTGTTTTAACTATTTTTTTCTTATTGGACCACTATGTTCGTTTATGTAGATAAAATGGATTTAGTATATCCATATTTATATTAGAAAACCACCTGCTTTTATATCTGGGACTATCATAGCATTAGCTCAGAGTACTTACAAGCTGCTTCTCCCCAGCTCATTCACACTATTTCTAGGACTGCTCTAGGTGCTAAAATAGTCAGTTGTGGCACCCAAACTAATTAAATGACTATCTGCCAATACAGAATTAGATCAGATCCATTTCCTGAAAGAACTTAGATAAGTAAAAATTGAAATTTCTTATTTAAGAGTTAATAAACTAGACTTAGCTTAAATGCTTAGCTATGGCCATTGAGTTGAAAATGACAGTTATAGTTTGCAAAAATCTATATGTGTAAAAAGAAGTACAGATTAAGATCATAATTTTTTTTTTTGCCTTTGATTAGGGAATTGGAAGAATGAAAAGTAGAAACATCTCAAATAAAGAGAGAAAAGCCTCAATGTGACTGTTAGCTAAATGACCACAGATTTCTGTTATTATTCCTACAGGAGAACACAATTATATACCCTGGCTGAGAAGGCCAGGGGCTGGTGCCAGCCTGCTAGTGGGCAAGGCCGTGTCCCTGCATGACTGGTTGTGCAAGCTGGGGGTCCCAGGACTGGTGCTGGCACACTGGTGGGTGGGTAAGCCCCTATCAGTACGAGGCAGAGAGAAGATTCCGAAACGGTGCCTCCCAGCACCAGTGTTCTCATGGTAGAACGAGCCCCTCAGAATGGCTGCTGCTAACATTTATGTCCCCAGGGAGGGTCTCCGTTGCCCCCCACCTGTCCAGGAGGCTCTCCAGGATCGCTGGTGGGTCTGACCCAGGCTTCTTTCCAGTGATTGCCTCTGAGCTGGGACCCAGGCCGTGTGAGATTTTGTTTGCACCCTTTCATTGCGGAGTCTGTTTCTTTCAGCCCTCCAGCTCTCTCGTACCCAAGCCCCACTGCTCTTCAAAGCCAGACTTTCTGTGGGTTTGTCTTCTGGGTGCAGGACCCCTGGTCTGGGAGCTTAATGTGGGGTCGGACCCCTTGCTTCCTGGGGAGAACCTCAGCAGCTGTGATTATTCTCCTGTTTGTGGGCCAGACTTACCTGGGGCGAGCCTCGCCCGCACTGCATCTCCACTCCTCCCACCCATCTCACGGTGGCTCTTTTTTTATACCTTTAGTTGTGGAAAATCTTTTCTGCCAGTCTTCAGCTCATTCTCATAAAGAGGTGCTCTTCAAGTAGCTGTAATTTTGGTCTGCCCGCGGGGAAAGGTGAGCTCGGGGTTCTCCTGCTCTACTGTCTTTGCCACATCCCCTTTTCTTTTTTTAAAATGAAATGTACAGTTTCATGACCATGCTAGACTTAAATCTATGGTTTTTAGACGGAAAATGGGAGGAATTTCTGGAGAATATATTTTAGTAAATTCTTTGAAAACGGGGACAGTTGCATTTCAGTTTGAAAGATTGTTTCCTTTACTAACGTAAACAAATATTTTTCTATTGATTTTTGAGTAGTTTATAATCTAGTAGAGGGGAGGTTGATTATAGAAGATAAATTATAGCATATGATATTGTGTGTTTCATGCAAAATAGTGATAATTCTGACATCAAATGACATAACCATGAGCTGTTACAGTTAAGAAAGGATCTAACAAGGATGGGCATAGAGGATTATTAGGATGTTATACGATTTAAAAAGGGGATCAATACATTTTACCTTTACATTTAAAACTATACATTATAGTTCTGTGGACAATAGATCTGTAGGGAAAAATAAGAGATCATGGTCATTGTATTAGTCAGATAAATTAGCTTACATGATTATGGAGGCTGGCAATTTCAAAATGTGTAAGGTGGGCTGACAGATTGGAGAGCCAGGAGAGCCGATGATATAGTTCAAGTCCAAAGGCCATCTGCTCGGGGGAATCCCCTCTTTCTTGGGAGAGGTCAGGCTTTCATTCTATTCAGGCCTTCAACTGATTGAATGAGGCCCACCCATATCTTGGAGGGCAACCTGCTTTACTCAAAATCCACTGATTTAAATGTTAATCTTATCCAAAAAACCTTGAAAGAAACATCCAGAATAATGTTTGAGTACACGTCTTGGCACCAAGGCCCAGCCAAATTGATGCATAAAATTACCATCATAGCCATCATTGCAGTGATATAGTATAATACCTTTACAATGGGATATGCATATACTTAGGATGTAAAAGACGATGGGAATTTTTATGGGAATAACTTTCCAGATCCTGAACTTCCTCATTCACTCTTTCTTCAAAGTGATCTGTCTGAGAATAAATCTGCGATCTACCCCTTCTTCTTTTTACCTTTCTTTTATTTAATAATAGTCTCTACTCCACTTGGAAGACCAAGTTGAGCAAAAATATAGAGAATAGATATATCCAATATTTAATATGCTAGAAATTACATCATTTATAACTACTGCTAATATTAAATTTTTCCCCAATGTAAGCATTGATGTCAAAGTTTTTTAGATGTCAAATTTCAGGGTTTATGTGAGTCAAAAATATAGATATATATTTTGATATGTAGATATATAGCTACTGATAGCTTTGATAATGTGAGTTTTTACTATGATATTGCCATTAGTGCTTTAAAAATATCTATCACTCTTTTTACTGCTGATAACAACCATATGTATGCTCAGTATTCTAGAGATAATATAATGTATAAAAACTGAACTATTATTAAAATTTGCAAAAATGAAGAAAATAATGGCTCTGGTTTTTAACCAAGGGTGATTTGTTTCCCAGCAAGGGACATTTGGTAACGTCTAGAGAATTTTTGATTTTCACATTCGGGGAGAGTGTGCTACTGGCATCTAGTGTGCAGGAGTCATGGACGCTGTCAAACATGCTACGATATGTAGGAAAACCTTAAACACAAAGAACTACGTGTCACAGAATATCAAAAGTGTCCCTATTGAAAATAACTGAGAAAATCTGAAATATGGAACATTTTCATAAAAGCTTTACAGAATAAATATATGCATTGCATAATATCAGTCATCAGGAAGATGCAAATGAAAATCATGAGATACCATTCCTCATCTGTTAGAATGGATAGAACAAAAGACAGAAAATACCCAATATACTGGGTATAGATGAGGTTGTAGAGCAACTGGAAATCTCATACATCACTGATTAAAAAATAAAATGGTATGACTACTTTGAAGAACTCTTTTTGTGATTTCTTAGAAACCTAAATAAAATCTATCCCATGACTCAGTAACACAACTATGTGTTTAAAATGAAAATTTCCCAACAACAAGAAATGTAAACAATGTTCACAGTAGTTTTATTGAAAATAGTCAGGAACTGAAAACAGCCCAGTGTCCACTAACTGGAGAACAGATGAGCACACTGTGTTATATCCACACAAATGACACTCAAAGGGAGAGTGTACTCTTCTCATATACTCTTTCCTGGTATTCACATCTATTGTACAGACATAATTCATTTGCCCGTGCAATGACATTGACAAATATAAAAAAAAAAATACTATGTTGAGAAAAAAGACACCAAAATACCTTTCGTATAACTCCACTTATATGAATTTTTTGAGAAGGTAAATCTAATCAATGCTTATAGAAATCATAAAGTGGTTGCCATTGAAATGGAGAGGGAGATTGAAGAGAAGCTCAAGGGAATTTTTTAGGATGATAGAAATATCTTTTAGCTTGTTTTGGGTGGTTCTTACATGAGTGTCTATGATTGTGAATATTTTAAACTTAAAAATGAAAATGGTATAATAATCACTAAAAGCTTAAGGTCCATACATTTAATTTTATGTAAATTTTATTTTCATTGAAATATATAACACATCACTCACACTCTCCTGCTATGCAGAAATTTCCCTACACCTTTAAGTAGTCCTGGAACCTTCTGAAGGTGAGTCAGAGATCCATAGTAAGAAGTTCTTTGTAATTAATACATGAATTAACAATTTAAAGCAAGGCTTGGTGTTAAAACAACAAAGGAAAAGATATACATAAATACTATAATAAAGTACTTTCTTTTTCTAATAAAGAGTGTGGAGGAATGTTAGGAAATGAGCATTGCCAAAATTCCTAGGTTTCATTTGATGAAACAAATATTAAAACTAGGAAAAACAGCACTTCTGGAAACTAGGAAGTTACATTTTATCCATATGCACAAACTCTCAAGAAAATCCTCAGGAAAAGAATGCAGGTGGAACTAAGCTGCGAGAAAGAAGTATCTTCAGAAATAGATATATTTTCCAATGTAAAGCGAGAAGACTCCAGTGTTTTAGATAAGAGTTGATATTAAGGGCAGGAAAGAAGGATTAGATGTCACAACTTACTTCACGTTAGGTAGTTACAGAAGTTAATTCCAGAAACCGAGGGAACACTCAGTATTAGTCCAGCCAATACAGCAGAAATCAGCAGGGTTTTGGATGAAATTCACTGTAAGTTGTTAAAAAAGGAGACCTTGAGTGACTCTTCCAACACCATTGAAAGACAGGATCAAGAACAGGGGAGAAGTGACCATGAAGCAGTGTTTAACATGCATTGGAAATATTTGAAATGAGATCATTAAAAAAACAGTCTAGGGGGGCTTCCCTGGTGGTGCAGTGGTTGAGAGTCTGCCTGCCGATGCAGGGGACACGGGTTCGTGCCCCGGTCCAGGAGGATCCCACATGCCACGGAGCGGCTGGGCCTGTGAGCCATGGCCGCTGAGCCTGCGCCTCCGGAGCCTGTGCTCCGCAACGGGAGAGGGCACAACAGTGAGAGGCCGGCGTACAGCAAAAAAAAAAAAACAGTCTAGGGGACATGTGATAACTATACTAAACGAATAATCAAAAAAAAATCAGAAATGTAATCAAACACAATAGGAAGCAACACCCCAAAGGACATTGAGGGTAGCTATGGTTTGTATCTTGCCTGAAAGCCTGTTAAAAAGTTGGCCTCTGGAAAAAAATCACTCAAAGAAAGAGAAGAAATGAGAAACAGATAAGAAACCAAAATGAGTGACAAACTTTTTAGTAGAATACTATTCTGGATTTCTGGTTCTTGTTGATGACTTAAAAAAAACACCTATTAGTCCTTCTTATGTTCCAAATATCTATTAGAATGATTAAGAAATTAAAAAAGGAAAAAAAATCCAGTGCCAGAAACTATGGAAGCATTATATTTACATGACAGACTCTAGTACACACACACATACACACATACACACACACGTAAAGCTGTAATGAGACTAACTAGATAAATATGTTTATATTTATCTCATTAGAAGGTAAAGCAATTCTGGAAAGTAATTTGAAGAGATTCTTTGTGAACCCATGAATCCAATTCAGTGCAGAGTAGCAGAGTAGCATATCCTTTCATTATTTCTTATAAAGGAGTCATAGAGTACCTGCCATGAACTGGTCACTTATAGGCTCATGCAAATAAAAATACATCCATCCATGCTTGTTTCCAGGCTTTTACAAACTGAATAACTAAATATTTTAAAGCACTAACTCATAGCAGTCCTATCATAGGCTTCCTTCCCTTCAACCACTTAATCATCTGCTACATGACCTGTTTCAGGTGATTCAGTATTCTGCAAAAGACATCAGAGAAATATTGACCTTGGACATCACCACACACACACAAAAACCTTATCAGATATTCTTTTTTTAAAATTTACTTTATTGAAGTATAGTTGATTTACAATTCTGTGTTAATTTCTGCTATACAGCAAAGCGATTCAGTTATACATGTATATGTACATTCTTTTCCATATTCTTTTCCAGTATGGGTTCTCATAGGATATTGAATATAGTTCCCTCTGCTATTCAGTAGGACCCTGTTGTTTATCCATTCTGTATATAATCCTTTGCATCTACTAATCCCAAACTCCTGATCCATCCCTCCCCTACCCCCCAGCCCCCTTGGCAACCACAAGTCTGTTCTTTATGTTCCTTATCAGATATTCTTGACTACTTTTCAAGCAATTAAAGCACAAGGAATTTATCTTTGAGTGTGTACTAACCAATTAAGACAACTTCACCCAGTATCAAAGTACAAGATTATACCCATAATCTTCTGTCTTAAACAGAGGGTCTCCAGAAGACTTCTAGAAATAGTCTACAGAAGCAAACTACAGACCAAATCTTTGGAATATGCATGAGGTAACCAGTATTTGCTAAATGCCATTGGGACAAGAGATTCTTAGATGCCTAGAACCATGTTTGTAATAGCCTCTTTACATACATTTCCACTTTATCCCATCAGCTATATTTTTCCTCTGCCAACCTTTAAGGCTACGTCTAAGATGCCCCCTTACTACTACTACCAACTTGCCTAGATCTACGTTTTACCAGGGACAATCTATAAATGCTTTCCCTAACTAATTTTAGTATATTCAATTTATGTAATTTTGCATATGCTAATGCCTACAAAATACAAATGAACTAACAAATTCAGGTTGTATCTGTTCTATCTATCAGGTTGTATCTGTATCTGTATCAAGCATAGGAAAACAATGAAAATAATATAAAGGGTATAGCAGACCACCTTAGCTATACTGATACTCTTTTGAACATAAAGGGAATTATCCTTGGGATGAGATAGGTAAATAAATGTTCTAGGAGTGTAGCAGTGATTGCTTTTTTTTTTTTCAAGGAAACTGCCAGAGACAGTATACTTAGAACTCCACTAAAATTGGTTACATCTCTTGCACATTTCCTAATTTCTTTTTTTATGTGGGAATCATTCCTTTTTTTTTTTTCTTTTTCTTAATACCAATCTAGGAACAAGGCTTATTTTTCTGTGGGATAAAGAGTTAGATAATTACAAGTATATGACTCTCCAACTTTCTCAGAGGACAGTCTTCTTGAAGAGGTGGGAGGGACAAAATTCTTTTCTGGTAAAATAACTAATACTTTTTAGAACAGACCCCTAAGGATGGTTATCCTACCCATTGGAGTAAACAATACAAGGTGGTAATCAAAAAATGTGTTCCTCACTTTACCTGATAAATAAAATTGCGTGTTTCCTGGTGGCATAGCCTACCAATGTAATTCCTTAGCTTAAGTAATTACAGATGAAAGAATAGCCTCTGATTTTCTTTTGGCCAAGCAGCAGGAAGTCTGCACTATTGTTAGACTTCATGTACCTAAATAAATACCACAATTAATATGGAAAGTGTATATCAGTCCTAATGAAGAGGCAGTCCTGCTAAACTTCATCTAATTTAAAGAAAGGAATGTATGTAATTAAAAGAAAATATAGACTTAGGGAGTCATTGACACTTGTTTTCTTGATCAAGCCTGAAAAATCTTATAATAATTTGTTATACTTGCATGTTTCATGTCCCTTTGATATGTTATCCAGAGCCTTGATGCTTTTGTGCAGCCACTGTCCCTACATGATTCGGTAAGTCATTCAAAGAAAAAAACCAGTATGCAATCATGCAGGTCAGCGCTCAAATTGATAATCAGACTTTTACAAACCTTTATCTTCTGGTAGCATCAGCAACACTGGCGAGGTTCTAGACACTTCCTGGTAATAGCTCCTGCATTTCTGGCTTAGAAGGACAAAAGCGGTGGACTGAGGATATAAAACTTCTGACCGAGGAGGGAAGGACTCATCTTTCTTAGAAGCTAATAACATCTAACCACTAGAGCTGTGTGAAAGTACTTCTAAATGATCCATGACAATTCGGCATCAGTAGGCAGGCTTCTGAGAGCCAGCCAATAACAACCTTACGCGTTCAGCATAAGAGCCTTTCAGGCTTCTGAAAGTCAGCCAATCCATAAAGCATCGCTGCAGTTTACATACTTTTGAAATCTTTGAAGTTCATACTTCTAAACACCTGTATACAATCATTTGTCCACTTTGTTCAAACACTGCCTGTGTGTCTTACAGCTCTCCCTTCATTATTGATTAACATTGTAAATTCAGCTTTCTTTTTTCTCTTCCTTCCCTTCCTTCCTCCCTCCCTCCCATCCTTCCTTCCTTTTTCTCCTTCATAATGAAGTTTGACCTCTTTATTTATCATCCATATTTAACTGTGCAACTTAGTTCCTATCAATTTGTAGCCCCAAAATACAAAGGTGAAAATATGTTACCTATTCCTTTATTTTATATACCCTATATTTTTACATAAGTGATAAAAAAATTTAGTAGTTACACAGTATAATGCATGCACGATATTTTGTTTTACTTTCATAAATCAAAGAAATGTACATCTTGATTCTGTTTTAAAAAAGAGCTATAAGTCAGCAGTCTTGTGAGTGTCAAAGAGAGTCAGCAGTGCAGACAATACAAAAGTAAGGCTGTGTTTCATTTTGTCAACATTGGCCACTAGAAATTTAGATAAAATATTGAGGAAGAAAGGAAAAATTCATCATGGCATTGACCTATTTTAACATCTGATTGATATCTCATTAATAGCTATTTCTTCCATTTCCAGATTTTCTCAGAGAATGTATCTTTTTTCCTTAAATGATAGTATTCACCACAAAAATGAAGAGCTATGTATGAAATGTTTGAAAGCAGAGAAATGCTTTAGGGGGTTGGGAGAAGAAAGAATATCTGGCAAGGACTTTGTTCATGTAATGTGTTTGCAAGTCGAAGTATATCAAAGGAAATAGAATCTCATGATCTTACTCTAGAGAGATGCCAGCTACTAGGGAAGAAAACACTTACGGGCTTTAGCAAAACTCACAGTTAGGTCAGTTAAATGCAAATTGTAAAACACAAAGGTTGATTTTAATCCACTTTGCTTGCTTGGAAGAAAGCTTTAAGCCTTTCAAAATTCAGAGAGGCTCATAAATTGAGAGCTAGCTAAAATCCTGTTAAACCAAAGAGGGATTATGTAGATTAATAAAAGGGTTTTTTGTTTGTTTGTTTTAGTATAATATTCTCTGAATCAGTCTTGATTATTGTTGTCTTCCCATCGAGTCCTTTTTTGAAACTAGTATTCATACAGTCCTTATAAATGAGGGAGATTGCTAATTAATACTTTTTAGTGACAGATTTTACCAGGAATGAGGTCATTAAAAATATTTTGCTTATAGCAGTATGTGATAGAAGAACATATTAAGATTAAAAATGAAGTGTGCAAAAATAGCTGCGTAGGCTAGATCCACCAGAGCGCTGCATTTGCATGCAGGATGGGAAATTTTGCCAGGTTTATTTAAATTTCTTGATTTTGTTGCTGTAGTTCCCTGCCCTTCCCCCTATCCCCCACCCCCAAATTGGTCAAAAGGTGGATAGATAGACAGATAGATGTATGTATATAGATATTTATCTCTGTCCATCTATATACTTGATATCTTATTTGTCTGAGTAAACTTCAAAACTTCTATCAATGATACATTGACAGTTCTTAAAGAGACTTTTAGTTCTTCAAAAACTTATATGACTTGATCTTTAGAACAGGATAAGGGCTAATAAATGCAGGGTATGTACATACAGTTAACCCTTGAACAATGTGAGGGTTAGGGGCACTGACCTCTATGCAGTTGAAAATCCACTTGTAACTGACCCAGGGTTCCATATCCCCGGATTCAACTAACCGTTGATCATATATTTCTGTAGTATTTACTATTGAAAAATATCTGCACTTAAGTGGACTCGGGCAATTCAAACCCGGGTTGTTCAAGAGTCACCTGTGTATAGTTTTTTCACCTAATATTTCTTTAAATCTAAGATAGCTACTTAAAATGGAAAATTAGTGTTTTGATTCTTATTACGGTACATAATTAGAAGGTGTTGTCTATTTATTGAATTACTACTCTGAGTCCCTGAGATGTTTCAGGGATGGTGCTATGCACTGTGAATGAAGAAGGACTCTGCCCTTGGGCCAGCCACTGAAGGAAGTTGGTCATTGATTTCTTTATGTATGTCCAGACCCTTATCTATGTAATGAATAAAGATAGAGAAATCTAGCAGGCAGAAATAAGTATCCATACAGACATAGACACAGTGTAGAAAATAATTAGAAAAGCGTAGATGTATAGATAAAGGCATAAAATGTAGATACAATTAAATATTTTAAATTAAGTCAGCATTTAAAAGTGAGTAAGACTCTTCTCTTAATTCCATTCCTGGGTTGTATTATTCCTAAAAAGGAACATGATTAAAGGCTTGTTTTAAAATATCTCCAAAAAAGACAGGGTTATTTAAAAAAATTGGCTGGGTAGTCCAAATGGGGAAAGATGGTAGAAAGAAATACCTTAGAGGACAGTTTTGGTGTAAAACATTTGGCCTAAAATAAATGCATGGACCTGCTACTGAAAATGTATTACATATGTCAAAGGAACAGTAATTAAACTGCTCCCTCTAAGCTTTTTTGATAGGCCATTTTCAGAATGAATGGCTGAGGCTGAGAAAGGGCACTTGGCATTTAAGATCCCTACCTTTAGGATATTATTCTGCCTGATTTTTCCATTCAACATGATTTCCTTTTTCACTTTCATGACAACTTAGAAGAAAGTTTTCTGCTATTTAGCAAAAGATGACCTTAGAGCCACATAGAAATTGTAAATTGTTCTTATAGTATATGTAATTAATTTGGTCATTAAAGAGAAGTGATTAATCATGAGGATACCTATATATGCTGAAGAAGGATGACAGATTTAACAGGTTGTCATGGTAAAAATTGCGAATTTTACAGTTTGGCATTGACTAATGGAAATTAATATATACCACAGCGATTGTCACAAAATAGTTGAAAATTATCATCTATTTAAAGTTGTTTTTTGTGTATGTATGATATACATAAATATAGTTTGTGATCACGGCCTGCAGTTTCTTTTTGAGAACAAGTTATTTATGAACTAAATCCTTACTAATATTTAAAAGAAACTGATAAAAGTTGAACTGTTCTTTATTAAAAGTAATTATTAATCACTTTCAAAACTCTTGCTTCTAAAAATTAAATTTAATTGATATTTTCCACATACTCTCATGAGTTTCTCTTCATTGTGTCTCAACACATATCATACAAGTGTATAGCACACATACTAACTTGCTGCACTGAAAGTAACATTTTTGTGTAACATTTGTGCCGGTGCCTCTTTCTTCTTCCCAAATCTACTGGCAATAACTGGAAAAGGAAAGGAAGCAGACTAATTCAGAGTTAAGTACTAAACCTCATCATTTCAACCTGTATATACTCCTGCCACATTCGATTTTTTAAAATCCTGTCACTGTCTTTTCATTCCTATCTTAACATGCTTTGTATTTTATTTCAATTTTTGGAACTATTGTCAGTCTACTTGTATCTTTTTGTATCTTTTTTCTTCCTATGTGTTTACAAGTTGTAAACCAAACTTAAAAAATTAGTCATAAGAATATTGTTCACACTGGCCAGAGTCTTAACAATTAATCACACAAGCATTCCTTCTATTTTTTTAACATTCTCTGATTCTTATATTCATTTATTCACTTTTAAATTTTACAAATATTTATCAAGAACTTATTGTGTGCTAATCACCTTTCTTCTCATTAGGAAAACAAAGATAGTTAATAGCCTCTGTCCTCGAAGCACTAAAAATATGAGAAATAGAGAAACAAGATAACAGTTACAAGGTGAGAAATCAATGATGGCAATAATGAAGCAATGGAAAAGGGCTCCTAAATAAGTTAGTAATAAGGAAAGGGTGTGTATGTCTGGAAAAGACTTAGAGAAGCTTACATTCAGTCTGAAGCTTAATGGATGCTTGGTGAGTATAAATATATAAGGGAAAGGGTAAGAACCATCATTTCCCAAAAGAGAAGGAATGAGTAAAGGAAAGGAGGCCCCAAATGTATATACCATTCCATGAATATTTTAGGGGAGGATGGACTAATAATGAGAAATTAACCTCTTGGTAATTGACAAATATCGATATGTGTGCTGCTTCCTGAAATTCCAATAAAACCACTAGTTGTGTAATTAGTGGATGTGAAACCAAACAAATATAATAGACTTAATTTTGACAGTTCTCAGTTTGTTCTAAATGTCTTCATCCAAGGAATTCTCCTGCCATATCATGTCATAAAATATATAATATTCTAAAAGATAGACTAGATGAAGTTATAGGTGATACTAACTCTACTTAAAGGTATAGAATGATCACAAATGACCTCAAAATCATCACCCTGATTTGTCATATGGAAAAGCTTGATTTAACAAACATTAATAAAGTCATTATTCAAAAGACCTACCTACCTATTATGGATAAACACATGGAGGGGCCATTTGGTTGTTGCAGAGTATCTACATGGCTATTTATACGTGACTATTATATCTTAAGAACCAAGTTATTAAGAAGTTATGAATTAGTAGAGCCAAGACTTGAGACAGCCTCGTTCCAAAACCCATGTGATCTTTTGTTACTCAAATTGCATTACGTTAAGCCTAGGAGAGTAGTTTTTTCAATATGTTCATAAGTGAGTTGGGGTTGGTCGGAAGAGGAGGTTCCTACAGTGAAATAATATGCAGTGTCTCAATATATAAAACAGACAAAATTGATACTCCTACACTTGAAACAAGATTGTAAACTGCTTTTCATGAATCATGATATAACCTTTATTGTCCATGATGAAGAATCTGAAATTCACAAACAGGTATTGTCATCATCATTTTAAAATTTTTTAAAGATATTATCACGGAAAATGTGACATTTTAAGTTACCATTTTTTAATAATTTGCTCCTTGATATAGCAGATAAATAAAATGAAACAACATACACACAACGATAATTTTAAAAATACTTTGTTAAATAATAGTGACTCAAATCTTATGTTTCAGTAATTATCAGCTACAACTGATTTAATGAAAAAATGTTATCAATTATTAATACTTCATATTATAAACTCTCAAATCATTTATAGTATGCATGCTGTTTCTTTGCTTACATAGGGCAGTAATTCTGTTTCTTTCCTTTATTTGTCAAAAGCTCACAACACATCATAATTTGGCTCATTATTTTTTAGGGAATGTTTCCTAAATGTTTATAGTGTTTAATTGTCAACTGATCCTTGAATGCAAGGACAAAATTCCATTATTTAATCTTAGAGTTAAACACTTAAACATGAGAATATGTAACTAAAATTCCCCCAATAAGCTGAAATAATTCAACAGTGGTTACTGATTTTAATATAATTATTTTAACATGTAGTCATATTTTTTTAATATGCAGTACTAGACAGTTATCCTGATAACTTTATGTAGCAGGTAGTTGTTGAAAGAGATTTCAAAAAGGAGAGAACTGAAGTTATAATTATTGACTTAATAATGATTTATAACATAATCAAAGATACTGCAAATGGAGTTTATTTGGAAATCACTGTATATATTAATCTACATTGTAGAGTTTTCTTTAATAGGACACTTAAAGTGTTGTTCCGTTTCTTAGTAAACAAGAGAGATGCTAACAGAAAAATAGTCTTGCCTTAATCTGTTGTGAATGGTGTCAATTAAGGTTCATACCATAAGCGTGATTTTTCTATTTTATGTAATTTTAGAGAAATAAGTCATTGAATAGTTAAACATGATTTTAATTATATAAAATCACATATTTAAGAAAAGACATTTAAGTGGCAGTTTTAAAACTGATGAACCCATACAGAGAATATATTCTTCATTTATTGAGCCTTAGTAAAAGTAATACTTGTCCCAGCATCTTATTCACATGCTTTAATTAGAATATCACTTTGTGATTTATATCACAGAGTAAATATTTGGTTATAATAAAAAGTCCAACTCAACTTTAGGCAGGGAAGGAGAATTTATTAACCAGACACTGGTATCTCATGATACCTAAGCACAGAAATATATCTATACCTTAAAAACTGCTGGAACTACGAACAAGAATGTCAGGACAACTTGGCCTCTCGGTCTCTTTTTCTTTCTTTTTATTGTCTTTTTCTTTTGTTTTCATTCTCTTCTTTTTTTGTTTTAGTTTTTGCTTTCTTTCGTCTGTTAGCAAGGATGGTTTTATCCACATAAGAATCACACCCATGGATATATTTCAAATAAAATAATCTATCCCTTAATAGTATCTAAAAATCCCAAGCATTTTTTGAACTTAATATAAATGTGGAATGTCAAATCAATAGGGACATGAAGATTAATTAATACATATCTGCAGATCGAACATTTGTTCAAAAGTACAGGTGGATTCATAGCTACCATATTACATTCAAATACAACTAATTCCATTTGTGATTTATTTCAATGGACAATATGAAGCACAAAAACATTTTAACATTTTCCAAAGTATTACCCAATAAGTAATTTATTGGATAATGGTACTTTCTCTAAACATGCCAACTCCATGAATACAAACTAGGGTCTGTTTCTATTTTTTTCTTGTGTTAATATGACATTCTTTTACTAGGAGTTAGGAAATTCTTCAGAATCAGATAAAGTATTAAAATAACTATTTTTAAATATGTTATAGCTGTTCACATAAAACAGTTGTTCGAATAGCTCAGCAATGTATTAGTAAATTTCAAATGAACAAAATACCTTTATAAATTTTACTTCAAAAGATAAAATTATAAATTCATGAATTTCAATAAGAGAGGACTGTCATAATCAAATATGGTGCTTTTAAAATTCCCATCATTCAGAAAGAGGCACGGACCACAGTGTTCACTGCAGCTCTATTCACAGTAGCTGGGACATGGAAGCAACCTAGGTGTCCATCGACTGATGAATGGATAAAGAAGATGTGGCACATATATACAATGGAATATTACTCTGCCATAAAAAGAAACAAAATTGAGTTATTTGTAGTGAGGTGGATGGACCTAGAGTCTGTCATACAGAGTGAAGTAAGTCAGAAAGAGAAAAACAAATACCGTATGGTAACACATATATGTGGAATCTAAGAAAAAAAAAAGGTCATGAAGAAGGGGTAAGGGGTAAGACGGGAATAAAGACACAGACCTACTAGAGAATGGACTTGAGGATACGGGGAGGGGAAAGGGTAAGCTGGGACAAAGTGAGAGAGTGGCATGGACATATATACACTACCAAATGTAAAATAGCTAGTGGGAAGCAGCCGCATAGCACAGGGAGATCAGCTCGGTGCTTTGTGACCACCTAGAGGGGTGGGATAGGGAGGATGGGAGGGAGAGAGATACAAGAGGGAGGAGATATGGGAACATATGTATATGTATAGCTGATTCACTTTGTTATACAGCAGAAACTAACACACCATTGTAAAACAATTATACTCCAATAAAGGTGTTAAAAAAATTACCAATTCATCTGTTAGAAGATATGTAATATATTGCACTATTAGTTTATTTTGGCTTTACCTATTCATCTTATTTTCAGGAAGGATGTTTGCCTTTAGGCAATACCAGTTTCCTTTTTCATGATGTTCATTAAGGTATTCAAAGTTCCCAATGTTTGCTAGACAGGGATTTCTTCAAGGCACAGCATCCATTTAACCCTAATTCCTAACACAGTGTTGGGAACACAGAAGATGTAAAATGACCGTATGGTTCTCAAAGGATAGCATGTTTTATCTCTCTCAGTTAAAGACTTTAAGCTCTTAGGAAGTGGCGAGTAATGTGAATAGTGGATTAGAATCATTCATTCCCCTCCTTTTTAGCCAAATGACACTCAGATGTTCTACCTTCAGTTTGCATCAGAGCTTTAATGGGTTGAAAATCATGGCACATACCGAATATGTTCAATGTACATTTGTTTTTGCTTCAAAATAGAGGATATTTAGAAAAAATGTATTCTGTTTATTTTAAAATTTATTTTTAATTTCCTTTTTCAACTTTACCTTCTAGTCAGAGAATGATGCCAGAGTATCTTTTTTTTTAAATTAGGCTTAATTTATTGCTTATTTTGTAACATTAGTAATGTTATTTGTTATTAAATAATATTCTATTACTGCCTCACAAAAGCTATGTATCTCTGCAGTTATTGGCTATTTAATGGGACACTACTATATTCTGATTCTTATTTAGTTATATTATAAAATGACTATATTTTGTTTCTTTTTTCTTATTTGATCTACAAGTATCAAGAATACCAGTTTAACGTTTCCATCTAAATTCATGTTCTTGCCAACTTATCCTTATATCTCTAACAGTTCTATTTTGATGCTAAATTACTTAGTGGATAAAAGTTCAAAACCACTGAAGTTTCATATGGCTTCATTTTGTCTTGCAGTTTTACCAACGTTCTTTTGTTTGGTGTTTGCCTTTTGTACTATTTCCTAAATCTTAAGAGCTCATTAGAATCAACTAGGAATTGGAAATAAGAAAAACTTGGAATCCTAGGTTGTGTCACAGACTAAGGCCAATTAAATTAGTGTTTCTGCGAAAGGGGTCAGGGATTACTTTGTTTTCAGAGGTCCACAGATAAATCAATTTTTAGTATTGTGAGGTTTGCTGTCCTGATAAATGCTTGCTCTTCCTCTTCTTGTAGCACATTTTGCTTAATTGTGTCTCATGAGGGGAACATAAGTGTTCTCAGAACTTATTTTATGATATTTTCTATTTTCTTGAGGAGGCAAGTTTATTAGTTAAGTTTGGACCTACTGATTACATCTGAGTTTTTTAAAAAAACAACTTTGTTTTGGATTCCTTTTTTTTTCTCTTTTATTTTTATCCTTTCATACCTTCATGAGTGAAAAGCAATTCTAGAAGGGAGTAGGCACAATAATCATTTGGTGATCCTGTTAAGTTCCTTTTTTTGGACCCCAGTGTCTGTGAGTCTGCTTCAGTAGGTCTAAGATGGAGCCCAGACCTGTAACTTATCAAACAATTGTGGTGATCTTGATAAAGATGCTGATTAAAATGACCGACATCAGTGAAAGGGATACGATATCTCCTCTCACCCCGTTTAATCAGAACTCCAAACTTCCGGCAGTTAGTTCTGAAAGAGGAATCTCAAAGGGAAGGAACTGCTGCCCAGAAAGCTGCTGTCCCCACCTTTGGCCAGTCTCAGTTCTGGCTCAGTCACTTGCACTCCATGAAGATTGCTCAGTAACACTCTGGATGCAGCTGTTTTCTCTTAGAGAAGATTAGAACATTTGGAGCAATCAACATCATTTATTAAACATTAAAGAAAGAACACTAATGATATGCATACAGGCTGTATAAAACCGTGAGAGCAATGCTAATATGCTTCTTATCCCGTACTTTGCCGTTTGCTCTCTTTGACCCAGCACACATTGGCTCTGAGTGTTCTGTCTTGTATGTATTTAGGCCATATCCATTCCCAGACTCTTCTAAGTACCTTTGTTTTTAGAGGTAAGATTGTTAGCACGGTGACCTGCATGGTGTATGAGTGTAAGAAAATGTGTCATGTGGGGAGTGGACTGCCCCAGAGTAAATCCTCCGTCAACAACGCTTCCTTCCCAAATCTTATTATTTTCAAAATAGAATTCACTGTTTCTATTGTATATAGTTCCAGAATTACGTTTTCAACATTTTCTACTCAAAACAGTATTACATTTGTGTTTTATAGAACTAAAATGCTTCTATTTTAGCTGAAATTCATATGTGGTCTTCAGTTACTGTGTTACAAAATAGGAAATAAATTTCCTTCCCCTTTTCTCTAGTCTATTAAACATTATCAATGGATACAGAGAGACTGATACCTTAGTTCTACCATTAAGAAAATGATTAGGTAGGTGCTGGGTATATAGTTGTAAAAATAATGCAATTTTGCCTTTGATGTATTTAAAATCCAAATAAACCAGTTACTATGAAACGACAAATTACGTTCATATGTAAGCCTATAGTACAGGGTTTTAGAAGAGAAATAAATTTTATATTTGGTTACGGACAGCATAGAGAAAGCCTCGCCGAGGAAGCGTTATTTAAAATTTATGAGTGTTACACCTGAAACTAATATAATATGGTAAATCAACTCTACTTACTTAATTGCCAACAATGTATCAGAATGATGGTCAGTAGGAATTAGCCTGTGAACCCATGCTGGGTGGCAGAGGGGCTGAGGGAGAAGGGAAAGAACCCTTCTCCGGAGGAGCAGCCCGTAATGACCTACTGATTAGACAGTTGATTATCAGGAGGTGCTACATGGGGGAGGAAGGTTTCTGTGTGATGCGTTGCTGCAGGGTTGCTTTTCTGACAGGCAAGGCCGCTCACTGAGGTTCACGTCACTTTAGGACAGCAAAGGTGATGAGTCCTCTTGCCTCACAGAGTCCACTCAGTCTGCTCTTACATCCACACGCTCGTAAACAGTGATGATCAGAGGTGCTATGATCCCTCTCTCCCCTCAGGCACAGGAGTGTACGTGGAGGCAGCCCCGCCTCATCTACTCCTTGGACCCAGTCGTTCCACCCAGCTGCAGCCCAGTCTCTCTAGGAACCTAGTCAGGGAAATTCCAGGCCTGCACCCAGGAGCTTCTGCTGCCTGCTCTTAACCTCCTCAGCGTTGGTGGCAATCTGGGACCGAGTATAGTTCAGGCATTCCCAACCCTCTCCCTACTGGCTTCCTTAGTATCCTCTGAGGTGAAATCGCCTTCCCTTCCGGGAAGTGGCCACGGAAGCATTTGCTCGCTGCTAAATAGCCCAACTCACGGGGAGGCTTAGAGAGGGCTTCATGCCAACATCATTATGCCCAGATCCCGCATCAGCACAGAGTATGAATAAAAGCAGTGCGTCTGCTCCTTAGACGTGGTGTCAAGACAAGCCCCCTGCACCTCCCAGTCGCTGTGCCACAGTCAGCGCTTCTGTGTCATCGGTGCTCTTGATGCTTCAATAACGAGCCACCTCCGGAATGCAGGGGCCACCAAGGCTGGAGGAAGCACTTTGTCCCTAAAAAAAAAAAAAAAAAAAAAAAAAAAACTGATTTTTTTATATTATTAATAAAAATACACACATTTCTGATTTGGGGGTGTTAATTTATATATTTATAATTCTGAAATACTTGTGCTGGTACTACTTAATCAAAATGTGATTTTTTAATCTAATTAAAAGTTCTTGTAAAATAATAATGACAGAATGACTTTGGAGATTAGAAGAAGTATTTACACTGCTGTTAATTTTCAAAAGAGAATTTAGTAAATAGTGTCCTTGATGAAAGTGCATGCCAGAGGGATATTGACTTTTTTCTGTTAATTATGTCTACTATAAGCGCAGAGTATTCAAGACTCTTTCTCTTCATTCTTTGAAATATGTGTGTGTGTATATATATGTGTGTGTGTCTCTATATATGTATATACTGTGAGATATATACTATATCTCAAAAAATTGGAGAAACTATCACTTGTCATAACTAGTATTGAAATTAATCTCTGTTGTGATTCTTAATTTGTAGGATTTGTAGGGGTCAGTGCTGGTATTATAACTTAAGAGGGTTCCCTTTTACCTTTCTTTCAAGAAATAGGTTGGAAAAATTGCAGTCTTCTCAATTGTTATGAAAATTATTTAAAAAGCTGATTAAAATAAAATCCCCCCAAAATTCAAAAACCCAATAAATGAATCCCTTCATTCTTCATGACAAATTATACTTTTCTATAATGACATACTATATTTTGCCTGAAAACAGAATTTGTAATTATGTATATTAGATAAAGAGAGCCTTAGTATACTCTACAGGGTGGTCATCATCCTTGTTCTATAAAACATGTTTATTAGTGAGTTGACCTAATGATAAAATGTGCAACAGTATTGTGGTGGGGAGCGAATAAAATATGTTGCATCAAATGATTCAAGAAAGATGGGATAAATCTAACAATATCAAATTTAATGGAAATGAGGTCAAATTATCCATCTTATTTCCAAGAAAACCAAATGATATTAGGAAAGTCAGAAGAGAGAATACATAACTTAGCATGAAAATCAGGAAGAAACTATTATAAAATAAGTAAATACTATGTTCGAAATTAGTAAGAAAAATGGCAATAATATCAGAAAGATCATTTAATTTAAACTGTACTAATAGGAGTAGATTCAAGTCAAGAATGAGATGGTGGTCCTCAGGATGATAATGGAATATGATTTGTAACTCCATCGCTAGTCCACATGTTAGGATGGCCTGCCGATTTCTTCTGGTCCCCTAGGGCAGTATCTAATTGAGGTTGTTAAGAGATAACATTCCACCTGCAGCAAGTTTAACATGAGGACACCAGGCTTATCACATTACTTGTTTTATTTTTCCTGTGCCCTGTGTACAGCCTATTAAAAAGCAAGCGCCTTACAGTAGTTCATGACATCTAACACACATTTCCCTGCAATATGGCCTTGGTGTGTCCCATCTTTTCATCTTTAATCAGGGATTTTAAAGCAAGATTAATGAGACATTATCTTATCTCCCACTTACAACATTTTTAAAAAGTGAGACCATCTGGGTTAAACATTTCTCCCAATGTCTGATGCTTCCAGTCTGTCCAGTGATCATCATCCTGATAGTGACAGCTAGAATGAAAAAAAGAAGGGGTGATTACAGTTGTCACACCGTCCTATGTCTACTCCTTCCTTTCGGTGTTTGCCATTTTCTATTTCACAGAGATCTGAAGGCTTTGACTGTCCACTGCTTCCTGCTAAAATTTGACCGTTATTACATGCATGATGTAATGCCAGATTTTGAGATCTTGACTTTCAGAATTAGCATCTGAAGCTAGAATTTAAATAATATAATTCATCACAATGTGCTCCATATATAAAATTTGTAATTCTAGCAATATGGCTGGATCCATCTGTAATATGGTAATTCCATGCACTTGTCTGTTGTTTTTTTTTTCTTGTCCCCTTTCCTGCTGAGATTTAAATGACTAGAACCAGCGCTCAGAGGCTTCACTCACTTGGTGCTCTTGTGAACAGTGACATTAATCCCTTGTGCATCACCCACATGCTGACTTTCCCACACAGGTGTTGGCTCATCAGTTCCCACACCTGCAGAGGTACTCCAAGCCTGGGTGTGATCAGCTGCAGTTTACCCTCATGCCGTGTCATGCATAGCAGCCCCCGAGTCAGGCACTACAGCTTGGCCTTCACCACCTGTATAATCTGAAGGAGCCGCCAAAAATTCTGCATCATCAGTTGCTTCATGAAATACCAAAAGAGTAGTGAAGACACTGGGATCACACTCCCTGGCCTATTAACAAAGTGCACAAACAGTCCCATCCTAAAAATTCTTCGGTTTGTTTGTCAGCATCTCGAGTGAGGCATTTAGCTACCTCCACCCCAGGTTATTTGTCCTCAGAGGTCAGGGTCATACAGGGTAGCCATAGGTGCAAACTCTTCATAGCAAAACAGTGAATCTTCTCTTCTAGGCCTGATGCAAGTCTGCCTCTCTATTGCCCAGCCCTGGGTTTCTCCTCTCCTTTCCCCTGAATGGAAGCTAGATAGATAGGTTTCTTTTCCTGCATTTCCTCAAAATGCCCCATGCTAGCTCTCCCGATGGCTGGCTCCCTTACTTCTTTCAGCATTTTGCAACAATCCTGGCTTCCTGGTGAGATCTGCCATGAGCATCACATACACAATGGTAGTCCTCTCCCCACCTTATCCCCTGTCTCAGTAACACTTTTCTACATCACACTTATAACCTATTATATAACCTACTTGTTTATTGTGCTTGTTACTTGTATCTCCGCACTGGGATATAAACTCTAAAAGGATAGATAATGTGGTTTTGTTGTGTTTTGTTTTGTTTAGCGCCAATTCCCCACTATTTAGTAAAGAGCTCAATAATTACTGAATAAATGAATTCAAAGTAACAGCCCCACATGTAGACCACAAGATTTTTCTTATCAGTCAGCAAACTGATTTTGTAAACATTCTAGGGCAGAATAGATATGGGTTACATAATGTCATTGTTCATTATGACACTTAAATTGTTTCTAAGTTGTTAGTAATTATTTTATTATTGTTTTATCATTGAATATAGGATACGTATCCCAGTATCACTCATGAGCATATCTGGAGTTCAACGGTCAAAGTGATCAATGGGAAGGAATGGCCAGAAAAGTTGCTACTTTTTATACCAGGCAATGGCTGCGTTCAAGGTAACTTGCTACTAGGTTATGGCCTACTACAATTTACTTTTAGGGAAACTATAGATTATCCACATGTTCTGTACATTGACTGTAATATGATACATAGCAAATACAGATTACTATAATATGAACGTGAAGTTGATAATGCTAAATACTATTTACTATTAGTAAATTTACTAAAACATTTTTTAAAAGTAACAGTAGTAGCGGTTGGATACATTTTATCCCTGGAATAGTCGATAATTTAAAGATGGTAAAATAAACAGCAACCATAAATTAAACAATTTTTGCAATCTCAAAAGATATCAAAAAACCAAATGAAATAATCACCTTACTTACACACAAGCACCTTAAATCCAATCAGAAACTAAACTAAGGTTAAAATGTTATTTTTTGTCCAGTGGAATTAATTTATTATATTGCAAGGTAGAAAGACTATTCTACAAATTTTATTTCTTCCAATGTTAAATATAAGTAATTGGTAACTGCAATGAAAAATAATTGTATTGTAATATTTTTACTTATTTATTTATTTTGCGGTACGCGGGCCTCTCACTGCTGTGGCCTCTCCTGTTGTGGAGCACAGGCTCCGGATGTGCAGGCCCAGCAGCCATGGCTCACGGACCCAGCCGCTCCGCGGCATGTGGGATCCTCCCGGACCGGGGCACGAACCCGCCTCCCCTGCATTGGCAGGCGGACCCTCAACCACTGCGCCACCAGGGAAGCCCTATAATATTTTTTAAATGGCAAATTATTTTAATCATCCATCAATATATCAATAACAATATCAGTATATCAATAAGAAAAAATGTACACATTTTTACAAAATAAAGAGTAAGAAAGTACAATTTTATGTGTGTTATTAAGGTGTATTAAAAGCTAAATGGGGCTTCCCTGGTGGCACAGTGGTTGAGAGTCCACCTGCTGATGCAGGGGACACGGGTTCGTGCCCTGGTCCGGGAAGATCCCACATGCCGCGGAGCGGCTAGGTCTGTGAGCCATGCGCGTCCAGAGCCTGTGCTCCGCAACGGGAAAGGCTACAACAGTGAGAGGCCCGCATACCGCAAAAAAAAAAGCAAAAAACACCTAAATGACTGAAAACAAATCATACAGACAGATTTTTCAGTAAAATAAGCATAGCTTTTACACAGAACCTTGTATATATTACTTGACAGTGTAATAATTGTCATATAGAAGTCAGGGGTACAAAGCAGGCCAATTTGTATAATTTGTCAGGTAGGTAGTTAGCTAATTGAAAAACTATCAATTTAGTTTTTAGTTCAAGACATACACTTAAACAGATACAAGATGAAAACTGTTAAATGAAAAACAACACACAAATAAACAAAAATAGTTTCAGAAATTGAAATGTCAACATTTGAGTGCGAATGATGCTGACAGAGTGGATGGGTCACCCTATATTGGTATTTCTCTCGAGGCATTTAATGATTTGCTAGAAGAATGAGATCAAGAACCCAAGCAAAAATTGGCTGATTCACTGTGTCAAAGAACTGAAAGGTTAGGATTCATGGTTACAAAGTCAATGAGGGATTGAGAGACTAAAAACCTATAGGAGACACTACTTGAGTTCAAGACATAGTGTGAAGCTACAGTAATCAAGACAGTGTGGTATGGCAGCAACAACAAGGGAAAAAAAGATAAATAGATCAGTGGAACACAAGAGAGAAGTCAGAATAACCCTCAAGAGAGACAACTGATCTCTGACAAAGGAGCAAAGGCAATACAGTGGAGCAGAGATAGACTTTTAACAAATGGAACAACTGTGCATCCACATACAAAAGAATGAATCAAGACACAGACCTTACACCCTTCACAGAAATGAACTCAAAATGGATCATAGACCTAAATGTAAAACATGAAACTAAACACTTCTGGATGATAACATAAGAGAAGGCCTTGGGTATGGTGATGCATTTTTAGATACAATACCAAAGACGTGATTCTAGAAATAAATAATTGATAAGCTGGATTTCATTAAAATTTTTAAAAGTCTGCTTTGCAAAAGACAATGTCAAGAGAATCAGAAGGCAATTCACAGACTGGGAGAAAATATCTGCAAAAGACACATCTAATAAAAGAACGTTATCCAGGGCCTCCCTGGGGGCGCAGGGGTTGGGAGTCCGCCTGCCGATGCAGGGGACGCGGGTTCGCGCCCCGGTCCAGGAAGATCCCACATGCCGCGAGCGGCTGGGCCCGTGAGCCATGGCCACTGGGCCTGCGCGTCCGGAGCCTGTGCTCCGCAACGGGAGAGGCCACGGCAGTGAGAGGCCCGCGTACCGCAAAAAAACAACAACAACATCAACAACAACAACAAAAAGACTGTTGTCCAGAATATACAAAGAACTCTTAAAACTCAATAATAAGGAAACAAAAAAAAACTGTTAAAAAAATTGTCCAAAGACCTTTACAGGCACCTCCTCAAAGAAGACATACAGATGGCAAAAGAGCATACAAAAGGATGCTCCTCATCTTATGTCACCAGGAGATTACATATTAAAACAACAATAAAATACCACCGCACATGTATTAGAATGGCCAGCTTGCACAACGGACAACAGCAATGCTGGTGAAGATGTGGAGCAACAGGAATTCTCATTTATTGCTGGTGGAAATGCAAAGTGACATAGCCATTTTGGAAGACCCGCAGTTTCTCACAAAACCAAACATACTTCTACCCCCATGATCCAGTAATTGTGCTCATTGGTAGTTACTGAAGGAGTTTAAGTCTTATGTCCACACAGAACCCGCACATAGATGTTTATAGCAGCCTTCTTCATAATTGCCAGAAATTGGAAGCAACCAAGATGTCCTTTGGTAGGTAAATGAATAAATAAACTGTGGTACATTCAGAGAATGTAATATTATTTAACACTAAAAACATGAGCTCTAAAGCCATGAAAAACATGGGGGAACCTAAATTGCATATTACTAAGTGAAATAAGTCAATCTGAGAAGGCTACAAACTGTATGATTCCAACTGTATGACCTTCTGGAAAAGGTGAAATTACGGAGACAATAAAAAGATCAGTGGTTTCCTGGGGTGGGAGGAGAGAGGAAGATGGATAGGCAGAGCACAGAGGTTTCTTTAGGGCAGTGAAATTACTCTGTATGATATCATAATAATGGAAATATGTCATTATACATTTGTATAAAACCATAGACTATACAATGGCAAGAATGAACCCTAAGATAAGCTGTCGACTTTGGGTAATTATGATGTGTCGATGTAGGTTCATCCTTGGTAAAAAAACAAACAAACAGAACATTCTGATGAGTGATTTTGATAGTGGGAGCATATGTGGGGCAGAGGGTATGTGGGTAATCTTTGTACCTTCCTCAATTTTGTTGTAAACCTAAAATCGCTATTAAAATGAAGCCTTTATAAGAAAGTCCTACAGGAAAATGTACTCCAGAATGGCAAACCCAGTTTTTTGTGCCACTTTAACTCTAGAGGCATTTACCAATTTCTAAGCTGTGCTTCACAAGAGGCCAGCCAACTAGACAGCGGTCTTAAGCGAGGAGATTGGGAAATTAAGCAGTCTCAAAGGAGTAAGGAGAAACGTAGAGAGTTCAGGAACTGCCAAAAAGGAGGTTTTCTCAAAAATTTTTGTTTGAGATCCCAGAATAGCTCCACACTCTCAGCAAAGGCAAATAAAAATAATATAGAACTTAGAATGATTGAAGCAAGCATTAAATTAACTCCATGAAAGACTGGATGAAGTGACATTTTTCTTCTCAAATTGGCTGACTGGAGATATATATCTAGATCAAGATAATTTTATCCAAAGTCTCTTAACTATTTTCATACTTAATGCCCAGCCTTAAAACAAAATTACTAGACATGTTTGGAGATAAGATCAAATAATAGAAAACCAGTGGAAAAGATACGAAAAAGATACTAGAAACAGACACGAGGATGCATATATTGTAGTTACCAGACGCAGTGTTAAAATCCGTAATATGTTTAAACTTGTAGATGAGAGATGGAGGAATTCCATGCAGAAGTGAAATCTCCATATGTAATATAACCAAATAAATTTTTATAAATCAGAAACTGCTTGATATGTCAGATGACTCTGATGAAAGCATGTTAAAGGCAAACATTTTAATGTTAAAAATCCATAATTTGTTTGTGAGCAGGTAAGATTCAAGCAAAAAGAGAAAAAAAATATAGTGAAATAAAATGTAAAAATTAATCCAAAAGAAGTTAAGTAAGGAAGAAAAATAAAATACAAAAGTAAAGAATGGATAGGGGTGCCAGATACAGTCCCATAATATATTGTTAGATTTAAGTCTACAAATAACAGTGATCATAAAAGTAAGTCAGCTGAATTGTCTAGTTATGACGTAAAAAGTATCACTCGAGTTGCTTTTTGCGTGAGAAACATCTAAAGAATAAGGACCCAGAATGAATGGAAGAATATATATTAGGTAATGTTCAATTTTTAGAAAATCCTTGTATAGTGTTAGGTACATCAGACAATACAAATTGGACAGCAAAAATCATAACATAGGATAAAGTTTTCACCATAAAATTCAAGATATTTTACTTATCAAGATGATATGTAATTCTAAACTCGTACAAAACACAAAATCAGGAATATGCGTAGACTGATACAAGTAGGGAAACTGGCTTCAGGCCTGCACTTTTGAGGACTTCTCTGGCCTTTCTCGAGTGATTCCCTTTTCCCAAATGGGTGAAGAGTTCACTGGGCATAGAGGAAAGTTTTCCTTTATTGAACCTCATTAAATTGAATAATACTATTGGTATTAAAAACACATGAAACAACATGTATTTTTTAAAATATTACATAATTAGGATAAAGCTATAAAGCAAAGCAATGAATCACAAAATTCAGAATCACTCTGGGGTGAGACAGGGAATTATGATCAAGGCACACAGCGGACCGCAGACTCCATTTAGTGTTTTCTTTCTTAGGTTTGTCAGTGTGTGCACAGGTATTCATTTTATGGTTCTTCTTTAAAGGGTGTGTGTAGTTCATACCATCTTTTGTATGCATGATCATTTCACAAAAAGACAATATTAAAAGAAGAAAAATTTGAAAATAAGTATGTAGATTACACAGAATAACAAAAACTATGAAAATAATTGAGTTCAGAAGAAATATTCTGAAGTAAAATACACTGCAATTCTGAGTAAGTAAAATGTAAGGTGATTTTCAAATAAACAACAAAATAAGGAACGTTGGATTGCTCTTTATGTTGTTAAGGCTTCTTACATTTAGGAGCATAATCAGGAGGCTTCTATGCACAGACTTCCTTAGGTTATAAAAAATTACTTAGGTGTTTAATTTCTTTGATTTGCCCAAGTGTATTGCTTATAAGATTGTTTGCCAAAATTTTAATGATAGCAGTGTCTGTGCCAGTAGTGTTTATACCAGCTGTACTGGACTAATTATTTGGTTTCCTCAAATGTCTACTTTTGAAATAATTATGGCTTTTGAACACATAATAGACAATATGCTTGGAGTATACAAGAATTTTGCCTAAATCGCTTCTTTAAAAACCAGGCAAATCATTTCCATATTCTATTTTACAAGGTCATTGGCACCCAGACCCCAACAATCTTGCCCTTGTCATTATATAAGCAAATTTTATCTTTAGGTATATGTACCCTTAAGTTTACTTAAGGTATGATTTACATAAGTCCAGAATATGTTTTGTCCTGTAAGTATTTAAAATATTATATAGTATCTCCCTTGATTTTTTTGGAAAAAAAAACCACATAACATTTCTAAGAGTAAATTTGAGATGCCAACCCAGAATTGCACGATGTGATGGACTAGTGTACCATATCACTATCAATTATCATAGTTACTATTTTAGTGTGAACTAAATTTGACAAGCTAAGTAGAATGGAATGTTGGTAGCATAGGTAGCTTGTATCTATAGTTGTCCAAACACACGTACAAACACACATACACACACACTCTGCAGTGATCATAACACTAGGCAATTGGACAGTTGTGAAAACATAATGGTTTCATATCATTTAAAGTCCTAATGTTTCATAACCTTAAGAATATTGAATATGAGAAAAACAATATCATATAAACCAGTTAACAATGTTTTATTTTTCTCCCTTTCTGGACAATTTAAAAAGATTTATGTATAACTTCAGTGCAGAATGCATTTTAAAATATATTGCATCACATGACTAGTCATATACAATATTTTGAAATTTTGCCACTCAAAAGCTATTAAAAATTTTCAAGCTTGATAGCAAATGAAATCATACAAATCATTTCAGCCATGAACAGAGGAAGAAACCGCATTCAGTGCCTGAGGCATCATTCAATTATTTCTTTCCCTTTATAATTTTCAATATGACTGACAATTACATTTACGTTTTTCTCAAAAAAAAATCTAGCCTTCTTATTTTCTCTTTTTAATTGAAAACTATAGAGAAAATGTCAAGAATTTTGTTCTGCATTTTAACTTTCTGTGTTTACTGATTAAATGAGTTTATTAACAGGATAATTTATTTTAAAATATATTAATATATAAAAATATATTTTCATTTCTATTACCCTTTACCTTTATAGTTTAGGTTCTTCTATTAGTATTTTTCTCCATACAAAATATAATGTATTTTTTAAAAGTAATGGTTTCTTTTAAATTTCAATTGCTACTTTATTTTCTTTCTAGAAGTAGAACATTTTCTAGTTCTATAAATTTCTATCAAATGAATAGCTTTTTTCCATAATCTTTATAACACATTGTCCAGTTATCGATCATTCTGCTTATTTAATTACGATTTACACAAAAACTCTTTCCAAACTTCACTCTATTTGTGTATCAGATTTTTTCCAGATTCTTGTGGAAGTTTTTACCTTCTACAGAGCATTCCGCAAGTAGTACTCAATACGTATGGAAATGTTTTGTGCTTACTTTCAAGTTTATAAGCTAATTATGGTACATTTATAAATTACCAGTTGGTGGAAAAATGTCTGTGTAAATTGTTAAGGAAGTAGTGTTTTAAGTTGATTCAAATACTGAAGGAACTCTTATATCAAGTTGGACAGAGCTCTCTCTCTCTCCTGAAAAAATCCACTGAAAATATTCTAAAATATACAATATCTACGAAAAAGTCTTCTCTAAAGGTGTTTCCTTTTTAGTCTAACTGCGTATATTCTCAATCCTTGGCAGTCTTTAATGTTTGAAGTTGAGCAGCCTTTGAGCTTAAGTAGGTATTTAGATTTATAAGTTTTTATTTACGTGGTAACATATGAACAGGTTTTTCCTGAATTAAATACGGTCACATGCATAAAAATGTTATCTGGTATTTAATCAATTTACCTTTGCTTTAATATTTGTCACACCCTTATGCAATAATGCATCATTTTAAAAATAGTTCACCATAGTCCTTTAATTCACTTAAACGAAAATGTATCTTCTCAGCATTTCATTTACCATCCCATGAGTCATATGTTTTGTTATAACACTACTAGTCTAACACTACCACTGAGCCTTTTTAGCCAAGGGTGGTCTACTACTTCCGTTAAAAGGCTGATTTTCTGCCTTAGCCCATGGTTCTAGAAAACAGAGCCTGAGAGATATGTATTAAGGTTTTATTGGGCAGTGTAATCTCAGGACAGTAACAGTGAGGGGAAAAGGAAACTGAAGTAGGAAAGAGAGAAAACATATACAAAGTGAGGTGATGTCTTACTGAGCTGGCCACAGATTTTAAGAAAGTGCCTGTTTCCTTGGTCCTGCGGGATGACTTTCAGAAAGACCTTGAGGAACCAGCAGCCTCAGCATAGTCCTTTGAGGGAGGGTGGGAGAGAACTTGGTCCAAGTTGTGTTTCCGTCTCTGTCTCTTAATTATCAAGGCTCGTTCCAGGAGATATTAACTGCCTCGTTTTGTGTTATTCTGTCTCTTGGCTGCTGTCAGGGAAGCCAGGTTCCATAGCTGGTGGTGTGGTACTTCCTCTGAATTCAAAAGTGATGGAGTAAGTCATAGCTTCCATGAGTTAAGAAATGTTGAAAAATATGTAAACATACTCTAATTTCTTATTTGGACACTGGGTTTACAGGTGATCTCAACTAATACTTTGAAAAACTATTTTACTGTGTCAGAAGTTTTCTGTTTCTTCAAACCCTACAGTATCTGGTTACGGATTACAGGGGTTTTTTTAAAAAAATTCTCCAATAAAGAAGAAATGTGAACAACATAGTCTTATATTCGTAGGTACTATTATAATGTATGTTCATTTTATTGGGTTTATACTCACAAAAATATAACTATAGGAAAATAATATAAGTGAGATTACAGCTGATGAATATTTGGCTACTGGACTCTCGTATCCTGCATGAGGTCTCTGGGTGTTGCTATACAGGATGGGCAATGAACAATGAAAGAGCCCTGTTGTAAGGATGTGGACTACCTTCAAAATGTATGTGCCTGCCCAGTTGTGATATGTTTTTCTAATCAAAATACAGGAAGTGTATAGACTATTGGCATCTCTGAATGTGAATTCAAGCAGAACTGTAAGTGGGGCCTGGAGCAATTGTAATGGTTCTTGATCGTGTTAATCAAATATTAGCCATTTTCCCTTTATTTTATGCCATGTAGAAAGCAATCTTGTGAAAATATTTTGAATCGTTCCGTGTGTTTGGTGATCTATATTATCTCCTCTAATATACTCAAAGGAAATGCCAATAAAACACAATTCATCCACATGCTGTAAAGCAAAGGTAAAACAAATAAACCAAAGCAATTCACAAAACTTCTGTCATTTACATTTACATTTTTTATATTTAAATAACAGACGTTAGATGCTAGGCGGTTTGTTATAAAAGGTTGTAGGTGAAATCCTCTAATCCAATCACAAAGAAAGTCTTCCCACCTACTTCAGATCCCTGGAATTCATTCAACTTAGGGGAGACAAAATGCACATTGCTTTTTGAGATAATATTTCAGTGTAATCAAGTCTTAAGTTTATTGTCAATGGTCAGTCCCATAAGTTAATGCAAATAAGATATCAATTATCAAAAACTTGCCCATTTTTATAGGAAGAGCAGCGATGACACATATGGTAATTTTAATAGGAAAGCATTCAGGGAGTTGAGGATGTATCGAGCTGGTTGAAAATGCAAAAAATTGGGCTTCCGTGGTGGCGCAGTAGTTGAGAGTCCGCCTGCCGATGCAGGGGACACGGGTTCGTGCCCCGGTCTGGGAAGATCCCACATGCCGCGAAGCGGCTGGGCCCGTGAGCCATGGCCGCTGAGCCTGCGCGTCCGGAGCCTGTGCTTCGCTGCGGGAGAGGCCACAACAGTCAGAGGCCCGCGTACCGCAATTAAAAAAAAAAAAGAAAATGCAAAAAATTTGCCTAGTTGAGGACCAATTTATTTTTTATTAACCAGAAAGAATATTTCACTTAAGTTTTTTTTCACCATATAGAAGCACAAAATTTAGCCATTTAAAAAGTTTAAACAATTAGAAAAATTACTCAAGGCATGTTTTCTTGAGTGGATGTACAGAGAGAGATAAATAGATATAAAGAAACAAAACTGCCAGTCTATTATTTACCTCTATTTTCTAAGCATTGATTCAGCAGAGAAGAGATTTTATTTAATATTTTATGAGTATCCTATTATCATAATTTTTAAGTACTTGGAATCATTTTATCAATGTCTTTTATTACAGACACATCCTTGAATGAGTCTCAGTCTTTTAAGAGTGGCTACCTTACTCCCTTTTCTCTCTACCATGTCCAGCCAGTATTATTAAATGGATTTGTATGCGTCCTGCTCTTTATCTCTTATCTATTCATGTATATTCTCATATATACATAAATGTGGCTTCAATTATTACCTTATTTTTATACAAATATAATGATATCACATACATTCAATTTTTCTCATTTAGTAATACAATCAGAATATTCTTCAGATGTTCATATCTCATTCTTTATATGCATATATAATTATGAAAGTATGTGAAATATATAGATTTGAATGTTCAAATATGTCTTTCTTTTTTACATACTTATTTTACTACTTTTTGCTTCTACTTCTTTTTACTATTTTTTCTCAGTATGCTGCACTTCTCCTGTCCTGAACTTACCTTGCTCACTCTAGCAGCAGTGTCCTTTGACCTTTTCAAAAACCATTTCAAATATCATCTCTTATTTATAAATATGTCTCAGTGTGCTCGTATAGCAAAACCGATAGCTTATAAGTTATGCATGTTTCTATCAAATGGTATTAAACCACATATTACATTTGATATAGAATTACTTGATTGTGTGCTTTTCTTGTAAACTAGAAGTTTTCTTTATGATAAAAATTCTATTCTTATTTTATCTCTACTGTCTTGCATAGTTAATTTTTTAGTTCATGGTAGATAGTATCACTTACATGTTGGGTATTTAAATTTAATGACATTTAGATTTGGCACCATGGCGTGGAAGAAGGGGAAAATAAGAATTAAATTAAGAATTTCACCAAATTGAAAACTCAATGATGAAAATTGTAGATTAAGGGAATACTTTATAGTAAATGAGCTAGACATACTATATGCGTTAAATAAATGATTGAACTAGCTTAATAACAGACTTTTTAATTTTTATTTGCAAAATATTTTACTAATAATATTAGTGTTGTATAATCTCATTTGTGAAAATGGTTGTTTAGCTTAAAGCGTATTTTATATATTTGTATAAGCAATTCCCTTATCCCCCACCCCAAAATATTTGAATATCACCCAAAAATACATACCAGATTGCTGTTCTTGGACATAAACCAATTTTATTCCCAGACGAAACCTGATGGTAAAATCCAGAGCATGGAAATACAGGAATCTAATGTAGAGAAAAAAAATAAAGGAGAGAATAAAGGCTGTTTAATCATGTTATGGATTTTCCCGTCTTTATCCAACCTAATTCAAATAACTGACAAGAATCTGGTAATACTTATAACTCAGCTGGGACACAAATACCATTCACTTTGCCTGGTAATCCTGTCTGTGTCCTTTCCCAGCACATATTTATCACAGAAGCAGTCTTACAGCCTCAGTCATGAGCTTTTCCAGTTAAAGGTCCTGTGTTTTATATACTGTTATTACTTTGCAAAATCAGGTAAAGGAATTGCGCTGTTCTGAGTATTCAGTTAACATATTTTTCTGTGATTATTTTCCATATACTGTACTTGGGGGTCAGTAAAAGTCATACATGCTAATAGTTCCACTCCATTAATAATAGAATGGCCTTTCATGTAAAATTATCTTTTTGTTTAAAAAATCAGCAAGAAGAAACCAGTTACCAAATGACAGTTGTCTAGACTTCCCATCTTTTAGGCAGGATTTATTAAGATACCAAGTCAAACACTGTCTCTGCTTCTTGACAGCATCGAATTCAGAGTTAAGTCCCATGTCCTCAAATTATGTGTAAAATCACCTAATACAAGCCCAATTTCTAAAGCAAGTTCTTCCCAGACACCAAATGGCTTCCTATGGTGTGTAGTGTCCCTCACAAAAAGGAGCAGTAAACCCAACCGTTCAGCTACAGGTGCGTTGCAGGTCTTCTTTGGCTTACCTGGAGGACATTGATAAATTCGTTGAATGTGATTTTGGACACTAGACGCTGGCACATATATACTGATGTCACCGCCTCCTTTGCATTTTGGTCTCTCACTCACTTTTTCTCTTTCCCTCTCCCTTTTCCTTTCACCTTCCCTCCCTGTTTTTCTCTCAATCAGTCTCACTCATCCACACACTCATATAAAAAAACCCAGTACAACCAGTGTAAAAATTTGCAGAAAACTAGACTCCATAAAATGCCTACAGCTCTACCCACTGTACTGTAGAGCTCCTACTTTTAAATATAACGACTTGCTCTAAGAGAAAGGTAAATATTACTAGCTGTGGGTAACTTGAAAACAGTGATAAGAGCTATTGACTACCATGAATGTTTACAGTTTGATTATTGCCAACTGCAACTCATTTGTAAAAAATAAATGTAACTTATGGATTATCTGGCTCCAAAATTCAGTTACAGAGAGTCATGAACATGTACATGAGGTTATTCAGGAAGCACTTCACAATGTGAAACACTTCTGACGTTCTTGGTGTAAAATCCATAAGCAACACAAAAGAAAAACCACACCGTGTCCTGAGGGAAGAAATGAGAACCCAAGGAGAGTTAACACTTTCAATCAACATCCTTCTCTTCTACTTTTAGTGAAACATCTTGCTGCTGATGTGCGGTGATATGCCGCAGGGATTATTGCCATTTGAGACAGTTTCTAGAGCTGGCTCCTCTCTGTGTCCTCTCTCTCTCGCTCCCACACACACACTTCAAAGCAGTCCCCAATCCTACTTTTTTTTTTTTTAAACATCTTTACTGGAGTATAATTGCTTTACAATGGTGTGTTAGTTTCTGCTGTATAACGAAGTGAATCAGCTATACGTATACATACATCCCCATATCCCCTCCCTCTTGCGTCTCCCTCCCACCCTCCCTATCCCACCCCTCTAGGTGGTCACAAAGCACCGAGCTGATCTCCCTGTGCTATGCGGCTGCTTCCCACTAGCTAACTATTTTTTACATTTGGTGGTGTATATATGTCCATGCCACACTCTCACTTCGTCCCAGCTTACCCTTCCCCCCCCCCGCCCCCCCCCGTATCCTCAAGTCCATTCTCTAGTAGGTCTGTGTCTTTATTCCCATCTTGCCCCTAGGTTCTTCATGTCCCAATCCTACTTTTTTTTTTTTTTGGCGGTACGCGGGCCTCTCACTGTTGTGGCCTCTCCCGTTGCAGAGCACAGGCTCCGGACGCGCAGGCTCAGCGGCCATGGCTCACGGGCCCAGCCGCTCCGCGGCATATGGGATCTTCCCGGACCGGGGCACGAACCCGTGTCCCCTGCATGGGCAGGCAGGCTCTCAACCACTGCGCCACCAGGAAAGCCCCGCAATCCTACTTTTTACTTGTCTCCTGTGTAATTTGGTGTATATAGCAGAAGTTGACAGTTAAAAAATTGAAGCATCTATGGAAGGATTTTGACGCTTTTAAGAAAACATAAGAAATGCTTCCGACTAAATCACTTCACAGTATAACACAAAATAAATGATTAAATTTGTCACCCAAATATATTTCATAAACAAGAAAGTTGTTTCTAATTGCTTCTACCCCAAATTCTGTTAATTGGGTAATGAATCAAATTTACCACTTTTGAATAAAAGACAGTTTTACTAATTAATGTTAATTTGAAAAGGAAAAACAGTATTTGGTGATAACTCATTCATTACTTATGAAGAGTGCTGGCTTATGTGGAATCCTCCTTCTTGTTTAGTTTAAATAATAGACAGTCATTTTGGTGTACATTTTTACCCGATGGCTTAAAGTTATTTATCAATATTATTTGCACAGTTGAGAAAATAACTGTGTAAAGACCCAGGGTAAACTATGCCACAGTAGAAAATAATCTCTTTTATGTATGTATTTTTCTTAAAGACTCATGTCTGTCTGAAATTCTTATGGAAGAATGGGCTGTTTCTTCCGGTGGTTTCTATATATCATTGAGCTGTGGGACACCATTGGCAATTTAGAGAAGACTAATGCCCTACAGGTTAGAGACCAACAGCAGGAGTTTCTCCTATAAAGACAGATGTTCTAAAGATTTATCTGTTTACCTACATAGTTTTTTCCTGTCTAAGATACCTAGGGATTTTTGTGCATCATTTGATACTGATTTGTAGGGTTCTGTTGTCATGAGAGAAAAAAAAAAGAATGTTATATTTCTCTCATTGAAAATACCTCATTTTCTAGCATTTAAGGAGTAGCAGAGCCTATTAAAAAAAAGTTTGTGAATTCCAAAATGATGCTACTAATTGCCTTTGAAAATCTGAGTACATTAATGGCATTTTGAATTTTCCATATGTGAAAACATCATGCTTAATGTAATTTTAGTGCTATTCAAAAACTTTAAAAAAGCTTACTGTTTATATTTACAAAATCTCTAACCCGTTTTGAAGAATGTAACGTATAAAATTAATTTAAAAATACTCTAGAACTATTAAAGAAAAACATGTTACAAATAATTAGCACTAAGTCATAAATATGTCAAGCAACTGTTTTCAAAGGAATTACATAATTATCAAAAAATTTAAATAATTTCTGTCAGGTACAAGCAATAAGTCACACTGTAACATAAATACTTGCATTATAATAAAATTACAATTATGAATAATGACATTGATATTAGTTGAATTTAATACTTAGATATCATTATGAGCCTAGGAATGGTGATCAGTGGCTCATTTAATCCTCACAGAAGTGATGTGAAAGCATCTTTTCCTACCCTAATGCCACCATAAGGAAATTAGGCACTGAAAATGTGTGTTTATAGTTAACACAGTTGTTTAAAAATAATGTTATAAAAGCCTACCACTCCATGGCTCTCCCCTTCTGAAAAAAATAGAAGAGATTAAAACTTTAACCTCAATTTAGAGTGGTCTTCCCCAATCTCATATGCATATCTAATTTTTAGCCAATTATGTATAGCTCTGTAGTAAAAAGTGATCTATTTGATCATTCTTAGATGGAAGATACAACAGAGAATAAAGAGAAAAGTTCTCATTCAGAAATTATTTTTCTCTCTCTACTCTCTTTACTCTCATCTCTGAGGATTTTATTATGAAAAAGATGGTCTCTCCACAGTGGAGTAGCATCCTCACATAGTGGAAAGTTGTTTACATGTCCACATTTCTAGCTTTGATAGCATATGTGAGGCATTTTACGCTCCATGGAAGAAAGGCCTGCCATGCTCTGAAGGGAGCATTACAGTTATTACACCCAGGGCCCTTGTTTAAGGATCTGTCTTTAAACGACAGCTACAAGGCCCATTTAAAATTCACTTCAGCTTCAAACATACTGATAATTTAACTTGAGAATACCCAAATCACCAGTGTACTATTTGTAGAATGTAGTTCTTATTCAATCTACATAGATCATTACTGACACCTAAAAGCCATTCAAAGATGTATAAAACTTGGTCTGTTGAAGGTTAAATGAATCAAAAGAGACTATCATCAAATAAAGAGTCCAACAGTATGATCCGGTAAAGTCCTTAAAAATAAGGAAATATATCAATCAAACTATTTGCCTTTGTATACTGCAACTACAACAATTTAAAATAGTATGAAAATATTTCCTTTCAGTCTTAAATTAGGCACTTAAGTTGGAACCTGTCAGTAACAGTCAGAGAATTTATGAACTATCCCTAGTAGCAAAATTTAATGGATATACATCTGTAGGGGACTTGTTTTTGCTTTTTGTTTGTTTGTTTTGGTATGTTTGCTTTATCTTCCCTTAGAGGATCTACAGCCTTAATCAGATTCTCAAAGGTCTGACATGTCTATATGCATGGATTTAAATGGAAGAATTTCCTCATGGCAATCCTTACTCTTCACTAGAATAGTAGTTGGAAATTAAATCCCAGGAAGTGGCTAATCTGAAAATATTTTTCACTTCTCTAGATTACTAAAAAAATTACCACATGTTTCTCTAACCTCAACTCACTTATGTTAAAGCACAACTAGAAAGGGGAGCACATATGAATATTTAACATTTTTTTCATGTGTTCTTTCACAGCTTAACTTGTGACCTACTTGACTGCATGATTTTTAAATTTTTTGGCTACCTGTGACGTTTTATATCTCTGCTTAGAACACTCTGTACAACAAATGTATATTACCTATTATGTGCCAGGTATCAAGGACACAGCTATAAACTAGAAAGATGGTCCCTGTAAACATTGAGCATGTATAGCCTAACAGGCAAGACAAATATTAAACAAACACTTGCACAAATAATGTTAAATACAGTTGTAACAAGTGCTATAAAGAAATATGGAATTTTGTGTAAGTACATAATAGATCCCAAGTAAGCAAAGAGCAAAATGATCTCAGAATATGAGAATAACTGCAGATGAGAAAGAGCTTGATTTAATGGATAATATATTTAAAATAGCTGAAAAATCGCTCACGTTCTCACTTCCTAATGTAAAATATCTTTACAGTGATACAATCATTGTTTCCATTATCAACCAATATCACATCGTTTAGTGATTCTTTTCCATGATATGTTCTTTCGACAGTGTATTTGTTATTTTTTATTTCTAGAACATTGGAACTTATGATTACTAGTCTTTGATGACCTTCTATCTCTTCCAATATGACCTTCTGTCTCTTCCAATATTAGTCTAAATATTCTTGTCATTTTTATTATTCCTTTTTAATATAATTTGCATTGTATGCAATCACTGAGACTCTAATCAGAGCATATCGATAATACTTTCTATGTGACTGAAGTCTCAAACACTTAGACCTGCCGCCCCCAAATGCAAAGTTAAGCAATAATATCAAATATGAAGTCTACCATTCCATACTGTAGAATATTTAGATTTATTATTTTCTGTTACTGTTCATTGTTGAGAAGTTAGTGGAGATTGTACTGTCTTTATGAGTGAACTTTATTGCAACAAAAGGCCACAAAATGATATTATTTATCCCCAAAGCACTTCCCTTCTGGTTGCATTTAAAAGGAGTGTGTTGACACTAACAACTTCTCTAAAGTCTAGAGCATGTGGTGCAATATACCTTGGTACTGTCTATCTGTTATGGCTTTGATATTTCTACATGATGCAGACACTGAGACAGTTTTTATGTTTCTAAGATACAATTTAACAACTAAGTAATTTAGGTTGAGCATTTAAAAGGAACTGTGTCATGCAAAAGACTTATGAATAGGACAAAACCAAATGTTTCAATGCATACTGTTTCAAAAGAAAATTTGAAATTATTAACAAAATGAAATCTTCTTAAAGAAGAAAAGTATTTTTCTTCTTCATTTTTTTAACTGTTGTATCTCATAGCTACTGAGACTACCAGGATCTTTTTCTGCAAAATGGGGGTAAATAATTGTGCTTATTTCATAGAGCGGTATCAGGGTTACATGAAAACAGCACGACTGACAGAGATATAGTACATCAGCCATTCTCTTACATATTATTTTTGGCCAAAAGCTCACTTTCTTTAACATTTGACACAATTCTACCTTGAGGTTCATTTAACTTAGTTTATATATGCTCCGTGGCATGTGGGAGCTTCCTGGACCGGGGCACGAACCTGTGTCCCCTGCATCGGCAGGCGGAATCTCAACCACTGTGCCACCAGGGAAGCCCTTGAATGATTTTTTTTTACTGAAGAGGAGTTACATGTGCATATATATGCATGCACATAGATTAATATAAATTGTCAGTTGTATAGAATAATAGGTAAATTTGCTTTGCAAAGGAAAGTTAACTTATGAAAAATCACCCCCCTGTTGGCAAAACGTTAGATTGAAGAAACAAAAACATGCTGTATTCATCTCAGGATAACTGGTACTTACCCCACCGAGCATGAGACATTGGGCACAACAGTTATTTGGAAAAATTAAATGAATGAATCCCTACTCTTCACACTGTTGCCGGCCTTCATCATAGCAAAAAGCCTAATATTCTCTTACTTCTTACTCTGTCTTCTTGTATTGTTTTCTTCTGCCACCATGACGTTTATGTTACTACTTAGATAGAATTCTAAAACACTATTCTGTGTATAGCACTCCATTAATTACAAATCCTTCATGATTCAATAAAATTTCTCAGTATGGTGTTATAGATCATCTATGAAATAGTCCTAATCTGTAATTCTTTTCTACTTACTCTCCCTCTTATAATTCCTACTTTCCATTCTCTCAAAACTCTTGATTCTATTCCTTCCCAGGCCTTCCCCATTAAAAAAGTACAAAATCTGTTGTCTAGTTGTTCACATAAAATTTAGAATCAACTTTGATTCTTCTTTCCTTACACTTGAAATATCAATCTGTCACACATAAGTGATATCATACAGTATTTGTCTTTCTCTCACTTCATTACTGGGTTGGTCAAAAAGTTTGTTCAGGTTCTTCCATAAGATGTTACGGAGCAATAACTAAGCATAATATTCTCTAGGTCTAGCCACATTGCTGCAGATGCTACAAATGGCAAATTTTCATTCTTTTTTATACTCCATTGTGTGTGTGTGTGTGTGTGTGTGTGTGTGTGTGTGTGTGTATAATACTGAATAATACACCATTGTGTGTGTGTTTAGGTATGTCCCCTTCCAAAGCCTATTTTATTTTAAAATGTGGTCATTTATTTTTATAATTATAGAAAGTGTTTTTCTATTTATAAATCAATAAAAGGTATTATAGAATCTTTGGAAAACTTAGATGACTAATAAAATCAGTTAAATTCAATGGCCAAGAGGTAATGTCACTTACCAACTGTGGATGTGTGTGCATCTGTGTGCTTGAGAGTGTGTATATGTATAAAATGTATTACTTTTGAGGCTTCCCTGGTGGCGCAGTGGTTGAGAGTCCGCCTGCCGATGCAGGGGACGCGGGTTCGTGCCCCGGTCCGGGCAGATCCCACATGCCGCGGAGCGGCTGGGCCCGTGAGCCATGGCCGCTGAGCCTGCGCGTCCGGAGCCTGTGCTCCGCAACGGGAGAGGCCACAACAGTGAGAGGCCCGCGAACCGCAACAACAACAACAAAAAAGTATTATTTTGAAACTGTTTCTCTCAGTTAAGAATTAAGAGTATACATTTGACTTTTGTTGGTATAGGTGCTTTTTATGTCATTATCCTTAATTATCCTTAACTCCCTAATGTTCAATCAGATGGATCTGTCAAAATATGGAACCAGGTTCAACATTTTGATTTTGGGGGGTTATTTCATAAATAATTTGTATTAATGTTATCAGAATTCATTTAAATTATCTGTCATTTGCATGTACTATCAATATATTTTACTAAAATGGAATATTGGTTCCTGGGTCAATCATAATAATACCTGTTGTTCATTAAGTTTTACTATTTGTGAGCAGTATGTTCAGAATTTTTACAAATATTAACTCACTGAATAGGGAGCAACCACTTCAGATAGGTACTATTATTATTGACAATTTTGACAATAAAAAAACTAAAGTTAATAGTTATAAAGTGTTTTACACAGTTATTAGCTAATGTTAGTTTTAGTAAGTTTTGTAAAATTGATGTGAATTTGTATATGTAACTATGGTGATATAATCAGTTAAAGGCCTTATTTTGTAATGGTAGGGGCTACCTGCTGGGACAGAAACTGCTTAAAAGTATGTAATTTTTGGATTTCTCTGCAGAGCTCTAATGCCAATTTTTGCCCAATTTTGCCCTATCACAATAGTGAAGTAAATAAAATTCAGAATTAAAATTTTGTATCCTCTATTTCCTAGAATGTTAGATTCTGTCCCCATCCCCCAAGCAGAAACTGTTTTTTCTAAAAAATGGAAATGACATAAACAACCTAGAGTTTTTACTTTAAGTATAGCAATGAAGGATAAAACAGTCCAAAATTATGTACTGAGGTACAGTTCATATCCACCCAGAATGTTAAAAAATAGTTTATATAGTGCTATACATATTGTCTAAACATCAATAGTTGCTGTCCACCATTGGTTTCCAAAGCATTGAGGTTTATAATATAAAATACTGGTTTCTCCACAATTCTTGACAAATGGTAACACTTCTTAGTCTAGTTGAAGCCCATGTGCTCATGGGTTTTAGAAGCAGTTGATAATCTACATTTCTTTGTCAGACTGAGCACTAGGTTGTATCCTGTTGTCTCTTATGTAGCTAATGGGAGAGTGGAATAAACTATGCAGCCAGGTCACTTAACTCCTCTTTCTTGTTGGGTGAATGATAAATTTTGGGACTTGAATCATTGTTTAATGTCCTTTTACTTATTTTGAAATATACCATTACATTGTATTGTTTTGAAAGGTTTCCAGAAGACAATTAGTGATATTACAAACACTACTGATAATATACCATGATCTTAAAAGAAAAAGAAAGACAAAGAAGAGGTGACTTAAAGTCACAGAAGAGTGGATAACATGGTCTTACCAGAAAAGCCATCCGTCCGTCCACTTTCTCATTTGTTAATTGCTCAATGCCACTATATTATATTACTGTAATAAGATGCCATATCAGACTTCTTAAAGCATGTGGGTCCAGGATTTTTACCTAGGGACTTCAGTGATGCAAGAATTTTTGCATTTGAGAGCAGGGACACCAGTATAGCCAGGAGGTATATATTGAGCAGCTATTAATTGCCAGAGACTATAAACTGTGACTATACTCAAAGGTACGACACCCCAGGCTTTGGAACTCACTGCCCAGTGATAGTGACACATACGCAAATAAATTATGCACACAGCAATATACATAAGAGGCTTGATGAAGCATTTTGAGAGTTTCAAATAATTTCCTAAAGGAAAGGATAAACTCCAGTAATAGCTTGTGGGAGTTAGGTGTGACTTCAGCTGAAACTTAATGCAGAATTTAGTTCTAAGTGAAGTGAAGTGTACGTTATTGACAATGGAAATAATTTCCTTCATTTCGAATTCTTTTTTTTTTTTTGCGGTACGCGGGCCTCTCACTGTTGTGGCCTCTCCCGTTGCGGAGCACAGGCTCCGGACGCGCAGGCTCAGCGGCCATGGCTCACGGGTCCAGCCGCTCCACGGCACGTGGGATCTTCCCGGACCGGGGCACGAACCCGTGTCCCCTGCATCGGCAGGCGGACTCTCAACCACTGCGCCACTAGGGAAGCCCCGAATTCTTTGATATTCTCCTAATTTAAAATAAATCAAAATGCTTAATCCTGTTTTCTAAAAAAAAAATCATATGGAAAACTTGAAAATATTTATAAACATATCGTGTTATTGTAGTTTTCCTACTTTATAATATTAGTATATGTGCCATAATATTGAATTTTTTTGCCATCACCTTTTTATTATCAAAAGGTTTTAACATGCTATGCCTAGTTTTCCTCTGTTTCCACCCAGATCATCTCGTCAAACCTTTTTTGGTTATTCTTACAGACCTTTATTATATTCATATATGTGTATAATACATCATTTATTAATAAAAGTATTTCTGTTCTTTGCATTTTTTTTTTCTTTTTAGTACATTATCTGACTCGGAGAGATATATCTGTGTCTTTGATTTTTATTTAAAAATGTTTACTCTAAGACCAAAAACTTGTTCATGGTAGAAAATTTGTAGACTACACTGAAAAAAATAAGAATAATGGACAGTAATTATTACAATTTCAAATTAAGAAAAAGATTGATAAAGAGAAAAGAGGGAGAAAGAGGAGGAACAATTGAAGGAGAGAAGAGAGGGGGAGGAAGAGGAAGGAAGGAAGGAAGGAGAGAAGATAAGATCAAAATGTGCTAAGCAGAAATCTTAAGATGGGCCCCAAGAATCCTGGTCTCTCGTGCATACATACCTCGCGGTTATTTAATCAAACAGTAACTAGTTCATTCTGTGCTCTGTGAAAGATTTTGCAAACATAATTAAATTTGTGGTAATTTGTTATGCAGAAATAGAAAACTAATACAATTTCTGTCCAAGTACTCCTTTTTTTATTAAAAGTTAAAAAAATTAAAGGGTATTTAAATGAAAAATTAAAGCGCTTCTCAACATGGATGTCTCTCCCCACATAATGACTGATTCCTAGACTATGTCTAAACAAAAACAATGTACACACTTTAGCGATTTATGATTTATGATTTAAATAAAAGATACGCTATAGAAAATATTTTACTGCTTGTTTCTTTTTAACCTATAACTATATCTGGGCTATAGCTGCATAGCAGAAATAGAGATCAACCTCATACTTTTTAATATATGCATCATATAGTATGTTATGTGTTTTATTTAACCAGTTCTCTATTGTGGACACTATATTTGCTTCCACTCATTAGTGCAAAAATATGCAAAAATAAATTGTCTTCTCTTGCAAAAATTTAATTGTGATTGAGGTTATCGTTCTATTCAGAGTTACTGAGAATTTGAACATATGTTGCTTTAAAATTTTTCATATTCTTTGTGTATTTTTCCTATTGATGGTTTATCATTTTCTATTCAATTTATCATTGCTTTAACATTTAAAGAGTAGTTTATTAAGATACATTAATTTGTCATGAAGTATGTCCATTTTAGACTTTTATAAATATTTATAAATTGCCTTCCACAAAATATCCACAACTAATGCTTCCTCCAGCATTACATGAGGACATGTTTTTCCCTCATCTATATCAATGCTAGATATGTGAATGATGGGTCTCGCTATTTTCTTCTCAAATGGTGATTCATTTTTGTTACCTTTCTGAATGGACCCTCTTTTCATTCAGTTTTTAAGTTACTGCCATGCGTATACAAGAAATTCTTGACTTTTATCAGCTGATTATCTGAAGAGGTGGTAAATTAAGTATCAATTTATTACTTTTGGTACATTTCAGTTGATTTTTTTTTTTTTTGGCTTTTCTAAGTATTTAGCATATCATCTTAGATGATTACCTTCCAATATTTATAAGTAAAAAAAAATCCTGTCTTGTTTCATTGAGTGTTGATTGCTAATACTAGCAGTAATAGTAGACTTTTTTCTCTTAAAATTTTTAAGTGAGAAGACTTTGTCCTTTTAATGTTGTGCAATGCATTCGGAAAGTTCCTGATACATATATATAGTTGAAAAGGTTGAGGTTTATTTATTTAATTATAAAATTTAGGAATATGTGCTGAATTTCTTCAAATATTTTTGAGATATTCTCATTTTTTGTTAATTTTTTAATTTAACTAATTTATAGAGCGGATTGAATAAAAAGAGTCCATTAGGTTGAATGGTATTAAGTGCATTTATTTATTTATGCCATTTATTATTTATGCCATTGATCAGAATTATTCATTCATATATGGCTTGATTACATATGCTAAAATTTATCTTAAAATGTCAACTGATATTCATGAATAAGATTGCTTTCCAATTGTTGTTATTTTTTATTATTTTATTATTTTGGAATATGTGTTGGAGTAGTTTCATTGAATAAGTTTGGAGTCTTTATGTAACATCTCCATGGATTAAACATTTTAATAGAAGTCACTTCAAATATCATCACATGATTAATTTTTAAGCAGTGTACATTGACCACATTTTGCAACTATTTAATATACATATTTATAATTTTAAAAATTGCTACTCATCTCAAGAAGCATGCACTTGGTTTTTCATATATTTTGCCATAAATTTCCAGATACATAGTAATGTATTTTTTTTGTTTTTTGTTTGTAAAACAAACATTTTTGTTTGTTTGTAGTTAGCTCCAATTTGGACTTAATGTTTCTTAAGCTAGAAGAGTTATGAATTCTTGGGGATTATATAGTTATTGTGCCGTTTTACAGAAGAGAAAATCTAGGAACAAATAGTGACATTGTGTACTTTTTTCTTTTTTAATATGTTATTACAAGATATTGAATACAGTTCCCTGTGCTGTACAGTAGGACCTTGTTGATTATCTATTTTATAAATAGTAGTTTGTATCTGCTAATCCCAAACACCTAATTTATTATGTTGAGATATGCTCCCTCTGTACTCACTTCGGTAAGAGTTTTTATCATGAATGAATGTTGAATTTTATCAAATGCTTGTTCTGCATCTATTGAGATAATCATGTGATTTTTGTCCTTTCTTTTGTCCATGTGGTGTAGCAAATGATTGATTTGCGTATGTTGAACCATTTTTCTGACTCTGGGATGAATCCAACTTGATCATGGTGTATGATCTTTTTCTATGTGTTATTGGATTTGGTTTGCTAATATTTTGTTGAGAATTTTTGCATCTATATTCATCAAAGTTATTGGCCTGTAATTTTCTCTTTTGGTATTGTCTTTGTCTGGTTTTGGTATCAGGGTGATGGTGGCTTCATAGAATGACTTTGGGAGTGTTCCCTTCTCTTCAATCTTTTGCAAGAGATGAGAATGATCAGTATAAGTTCCTCTTTGTATGTTTGGTAGAAATGCCCAGTGAAGCCATCTGGTCCTGTACTATTTTTGCAGTGATTTTTTTTTATTACACATTCTATCTCACTTCTAATGACTGGTCTGTTCAAATTATCTACTTCGTCTTGATTCAGTTTTGGTAGGCTGTATGTATCTAGAAACTTGTCCATTTCTTCTAGGTTGTCCTATTTGTTGGCATAAAATTGTTCATACTATTCTCTTATGGTTGTTTGGTATTTCTGCTGTATCCATTGTTATTTCTCTTCTTTCATTTCTTATTTTGTTTATTGTATCCTTTCTCTTTTCTTCTTGGTTAGCCTGGCCAGAGGTTTGTCGATGTTGTTTACCCTTTCAGAAGAACAGCTCTTGGTTTTATACATTTTTTTATTGTTCTTTAATTTCTGTTTTATTTATTTCCTCTCTGATATTTATTATTTCCTTCCTTCTGCTGACTTTAGGTTTTGTTTGCTCTTTTAATTCTTTAAGGTGATAGATTAGTTGGTTTATATGAGAGTTTTCTTGTTTTTTTGAGGAAGACCTGTACTGCAATAACTTTCCTCCTAGGACTACTTTTGCTGCATCCCATAGATTTTGTATGGTTGTGTTTTCATTGTCATTTGTCTCAAGGTATTTTTTAATTTCCTCTTTGATTTCATTGTTGATCCATCGGTTTTTTAGTAGCATGTAGTTTTAGTCTCCATGCAATCATTTTTTTCTCATTTCTCTTTCTGTGGTTGATTTCTAGATTCATGCCATTGTGGTCAGAAAAGATGCTTAAAATAATTTCTATCCTCTTAAATTTGTTAAGGCTTGTTTTGTGGCCTAGTACGTGGTCTATCCTAGAAAATGTTCTATGTGCACTTGAAAGGAATGTATATTGTTTCTTTTTTTTTTCTTTTTAATGTAATATCCTAAAAATATCAATCAAGTCTAATTGCTCTATTGTACCATTTAGGATCTCTGTTGCCTTGTTGATTTTCTGTCTGGAAAATCTGTCCGTTGATATTAGTGGTGTGTTAAAGTCTCCTGCTGTTATTGTATTCCCGTCAATTTCTCCCTTTATGTCTGTTAGTATTTATGTATTTAGGTGCTCCTATATTGGGTGCATACTTGTTAACGAGTGTAATATCCTCTTCTTGTATTGATCCTTTTATCATTATATAGTATCCTTCTTTATCTTTCTTTCTGGCCTTTCTTTGAAAGCCTATTTTGTCTGATATGAGTGTTGCTACCCCGCTTTCTGGTCATTTCCATTAGTATGAAATATCTTTTGCCATCTTCTCACTCTCAATCTATGTGTGTCCTTCACCCTAAAGTATGTCTCTTGTAGGCAGCATATTGTAGGCTCTTGTTTTATTATCCAATCTGCCACTCTATGTCTTTTGATTGGAGCACTTAGTCCATTGACATTTAAGGTTATTATTGATAGATATGTATTTATTGCCATTTTAAACCTTGTCTTCCATTTGATTTTGTATTTCTTCTTTGTCCCTGTTTTCCTTTTTATTTTGTGGTTTTATGATTTTATTTTGTATTTTGCTTGAGTTTTCTTTTTTTGGTTTTCATGAATCTACTGTATGTTTTTGATTTGTGGTTACCCTCTTTTTCAAGTATGTTAACCCATTACTGTATCTAATTACTTTAGACTGGTAGTCATGTAGGCTCAAACACATTCCAAAATAAAAAAACAATGTACATTTTCTTACACCCCTCTCCCACATTTTGTCATTTTGATGTCCTCTTTTACATCTTCATGTCTGTCCTGACATAGTGTACTTTTGATAGTTATGTCTCATTTATGTCTAACCTTGCCTATAGAGCTAGAAGACTGATTATTTAGTCACAATGTTATCCTGATACATAATTGAGGAAACCTGGTAACAGATGCATAGTGAAAGCTTTTGTAGTTGTGCCCTCTTTCCCCTAATCTTATTTATAAAGCTAGCAGAGTTCTTAGGCACTGTGGTTAGTAGCTGATACTTTTAAAGCATCGCTTCTGTTTCAATTATGTAGATATTAAAATATATTAATCTAATCAAATACTTTGGTTTAAATTTAAAATTCAAGTTAAACTTTAACATCAAATAATTTAATCAGTAATAATAAGCTAACAGATTAGTGTTAGTTTTTATAAAAGTATTCAACTTGTACATTGCCACTTATATTTTAATGTCTCTAATAAAGCAAGAGAATTTTAAGAGTTTATTTAGTTAACACACACTGTTCCATTATTATGCAAAGAGGCAGTGAATGAAAAGGGTGATGAAAGTGTGAACTTTTTAAGAATCAGTGATCAAACCTCATATCCTTATTCCCAGAGCTTCACTCTGCTATTTATATGGAGATACTATAAAATCATATCAATGCTTTTATCTCTGACCCCAAAATATATTAAATAAGGTTGACTGGTAGGCATATTTGCTTTTTGATGTGACATATTTTTGAAGGCCTGCAAAGATTCAAACAGGTTACAAACGAATTTTTTTTTTTAAATCCCTCTGAAGTTTTGACAAAAGTGGGACATGTCTCAGTAGTTTTCTATTTTCTGTTATTTGTTACTTTCTGAGTCCAGTGGCCCATATGTCAGAAGAGCTCTAAGGAATTATTTAGCTCCTCTGGGATGTATAAGGGCAGAACCACATGCCCTTCATTATTTGTATGTACAACATACATTTTCTTCCTTCTAATACTTCCTGGTTCCCTTTAACTTAAAATCACTGACTCTTCCTTTGAAGAAAAGCATCCATCCTTGTTGTTAGGAAGAAAGCTGTACGCTAGCACTCTATTTTTTCTTCAGGTGAAGCTAGGTGAGCATGATGTCTCCTTTACTTCTTTCTAAGGCATGAAGGCACAGGCTCAACATTTTTTCTATCAATTCCTTGGCGGTTCTGTTTGACAAAGTCGGAGGAAGAATTCACCTCCTCCCTCAGGCTTACAGGTTGTAAGATTCTCAGAGATTTCCACTGCATAGCTTTCAGCAAATTCCTGTTTTGAGGAAAAAAAATCAAAAGTAAGCTAAGCCATGTAAAGTGTTAGCAACAGATCTGTCTCTATAAATGACATAATCTGTCCCGACAAGTTACAGTCTGTTATGTGCTAATGTTTAACCAATTTTCATCTCTTAATATCACAATGGCTCAAAATATTTGGTGAATTCGTATTTTTGGTTATGTTATCCACCATTATTTGTGTCTAAGTGGGGGGCTTTCATATCATCTCATTCTACCATGTAGGATAGAATTATTTTCAAAAATGTGAAACTTAGCCAGGTTGTCTCTGGGAGTAAAATGAGAGAGTCAGAAAACAGAGGTCAGAGGGTATATGAATAGGGAAGAAAATGATTTTTCCTTCTATCTATGGTATCAAATGAATAGACCAGTATATTCTACATCCATTTCATCTTTCACCAGTTGGCTTTCTTATCTCATAATTAAGCATATTTCTATCTTTAGTCTCCCTTTTTCAAAAAATTCGCATTCTCTATTATGTATATGTAACTCATGTTTATAATTATTGACCTTCCTAGGTGACAGTGGCCTGAAATTTAACTGGAATTTGGAATAATAACCCCTAGTAATATTTGTGAACCTCAGCTCCACTGGTTGAGGAATATGGGTTTCAGAATATAGATGTGAATGCAATGGTCTCCGTGTTCTTACCCAGATTGCTGTTTTTCTCTCATTTCCCCTCTCAACCCCTAACTTTATCCTTCGGTTTTTATTAATATAATCATCACATAGTCTGGTGGGCTTGGGATTGAGTTTATTTACTCCAGAAGGAAAGGAAAGCACAGGGAAAACATACAGGTATCATCAGTCATTCTGATAATTTATGAGCTTCCATAGTCCTGCAGGCACAGAGCCTTGTAAACATCATAGTTTACCTTTCTTGCACGCGAATGTAATTTATTTCTCATATAGCCCGAAAGTCAATTGTAATTTACAATCACTAATCTCCTCAACATCCTGGAATCACTATTCTACCCTCTTAGACACCAAATTTTCTATATATTTATATCCTAACAATTTCCCATGTAACTAAAATTGTGGTTTTTTTCATTCTTTAAACTTACCTTTGAATTCAACATGTTTAGCATACAGTGCTCGGTGCTGGAGTAACATTTTACGAAAAGCACATTCATTTCATTTTATGTATTCAACAAATTTATGTTTAAGAGGGGAAATATTTTTGAAATACTTCCCTAGGTATCTTTTCCCCAATAGTCCACATACTTCTTTTTCTTCACATTTGCAACCTCATTGTGGCTGAAGCAAAGATTTATCACCCCGGGAAGGGAAATGTGGGTACTGCCAAGAATGGTGATTTGCAATCCTAGATGCCCTTTAGAACCAACCACCTGGGAACCGTTTAAAAATTGCCAGTGCCTGGGATCCAATCCAGACTAATTAAACCAGAATTGGGGGGATGGGTCCTGAACTGATTATAAAAGTACTCCAGGCATAATACTTTTCTGTTATGCAGCCAGAGTTGAGAATGATGGATCTAGTAAGAAATGGATGACTTGTCAACTTAATGAGATTCCTATTTCTTAAAATCCGGAATATCCTAATCCAAACTTTTGAAATTCAAGGGAAATTATCTACTTACCTATAGTTGGAAGAGATGGAAGTTAGTTTTATTATTGATGATATGCATTTATAATTTAATCTATTAAATACTTAATGAGCACCTACTATATATATGCAAGGAAAGTGTGATTAAAAACCACTCCTGGGAGCTGTTGGTTTGTTTGTTTACTTTGGGTCATAAATGAGTCCAGGATGGATGTATGAGTCTCTTTCACAGTGGAAAAGAGATGGTAGTAGAGTGAAACTAGTATCTGAGTAGGATTTAATAAAGGAGCCGTTTATCATGATGTGGGCAAAGTTTAGGGAAATCAACAAGGAAAGGGGCAGGACCCTCGAGTTGGCCAGTAACGGTGAGAGACATCAGCGTTCCTAAGCCTGAAGGGGCCAGTCAGCCTGGCTGTATTGGGAAGGCTTCCTGACAGAAGCAGTGAACCTCTCGAGGGTGATGCAGCCAGTCCCACAAAGACCCTGGGTGATTCTAAGTTAATTCTAGTTGAGTTCCTGCCTCATACAGCCCAAATAAACCCAATAAAGGCAAGCAACTTACTGTGGAATAACAGTGTTCAGTAAGAATTTGGCTTTGACTTTAACTAGCCATATAGCATCTTAATGTTATTTTGAAATTTCTGTTTTCAGTTTCCTATAGAGATGTGATTTGGGCACAGTTGAGGGAAAGATGCAAAACAGTGCAAAACCAAATCAAAACACACATAATGTCTGTGCCCTACGGTTATTGCAGACTGAAGCCCTGGAGTGCTAGGGTGAAAATGTGTCCCCAGGGTATATTTTGATTGACTTTCACAGGGTCTCCACGCCCCTGGGGGAGGGATCTGAATGTTTTTTGACAGAGAATTGTGCACTTCCCACTTAGTTATTATTCTGTCTACTACCTCTATCCTACAGACCATCCAATTCAGTGATTTTCTACATGAAGTCTCTGGGGCTTCAGTTATTGGATATTATGATCTATGATCTCTTAGATGATGAAAAATTCAAATAGGAAATAAGTTAATGGGAAAGTCCAACTATTAGGAGAATCTCAAAGGAAAGTACATGGTACGATGAAGATGATACCAGGTGTTTTGTAAGTTTGTATTGGAAAATGTGTATGAGATTTCCTAGGTGGATTGGGGGTTTGAAGTAGAGCAATAGAAACAGAGCAAACGTGAAAATTCTTCTAATGCAGAGTTTCTTAAAGTGTGATCTGTGGACCCCTGAAGGGTCCCTGAGATCCTTCCGGTCCATCTGTGACATCAAAATTATGATGTTTCACTGTGTTGAGATTTGCACTGATCATGCAAAAAACAATGGTGGGAAATACTACTGGACCTCAGCACAAATCAGGACAGGGCACCAAGGTTTTAGTTTTTTACCATCACTCACCTGCAGAATGTAAACATGCCTGTTTCACATAAGAATGTCCTTGGGAAAGAATTAAAAAATTAAAATTTTATTATATAGTGATGCTTCAGTACCTATCTTTTTGATATTCTGTTGGACAGTTGAAACCACTGATAAAGCACTTCTCTTGTAAGTTCTTGTGTTGACAAAGAGCATTTACATGATCTTTTCTGTTGAGAGTGGAACTAGCTACATTTTTTTTTTTTTTTTTTTGTGGTACGCAGGCCTCTCACTGTTGTGGCCTCTCCCGTTGCGGAGCACAGGCTCCGGACGCACGGGCTCAGCGGCCATGGCTCATGGGCCCAGCCGCTCCGCGGCATGTGGGATCTTCCCGGACCGGGGCATGAACCCGTGTCCCCTGCATCGGCAGGCGGATTCTCAACCACTGCGCCACCAGGGAAGCCCCCCTAGCTACATTTTTTTAATGGGAAACCATTTCTACATACAAATAACGGTGTGGTGAAAGTAAGTCAGAATTGGTTGCTGAGGGACAATTTACAGAGGGCCTTTTAGGCATTAAAGATGATGCCCTTTCACATAGGAACAAACAGAAGCCATTTAAGGAAGTGAACATATGTGGAGATAATTACAAAAATTAATTGACCAATTTCTCTTTAAATGAATTATTTCAAGTTTAAAATTAGGCCTCAAAAACGCCCTTGCAAACTACCCATGTTTCTGAATCAAATTTACTTCCCCACTCCATCAGCTAAAATTTACTATATTATTTTATGTTCTATTTCTCTTGTGTTTCCCATATGCCTTTCTCTATTCAAAGTTTAAGTTGGTAATCTCACTTGTTCCTCACTCAGTAAAAAAGAATTTACCAGATGACAAGTCCTTCATCATATTAAGAATATAATATCCAGGGGGCTTCCCTGCTGGCGCAGTGGTTGGGAGTCCGCCTGCCGATGCAGGGAACACGGGTTCGTGCCCCGGTCTGGGAAGATCCCGCATGCCGCCGAGCAGCTGTGCCAGTGAGCCATGGCCGCTGAGCCTGCGCGTCCGGAGCCTGTGCTCCGCAACGGGAGAGACCACAACAGTGAGAGGCCCGCGTACTGCAAAAAAAAAAAAAAAAAAAAAAAAAAAAAGACTATAATATCCAGTCTTTAGAAGCTATCTCTATAAAGAGATGAGGAAACTACAGGCCTACTTGCCTACATTTTTTAGTTGCAGATTTAAAAGCTAGATCTACTGTCTGCCAGCCTGGCAAGATTTGTGCCTAATATATTTTTAAAATACTATTTATTTATTCTGATATTTTAACCTATAAGTAACAATATTTAGGGCAAAGCATTGGAAACTAGGAAGACATGTATTATCACTATATTTTCACAATCAATCCTGAAGCTAAAGTGTTTTTCTCTCTTGGAACAATTTTACCTTCGATGTGGTTCCTAGCCTAGAGCTTTTAGAGCTCTTAGTGACAGGTGATACCAGACCAGGCCACTTACCAAAAACAAAACAACAACAACAAAAAAAGCGGAGACTCCCTTAATAGAGACTTTTTCCACATCAAAATTATAGAAGGTCAATTTTTTTTTAGGCAATTTCAGTCAACAACTAGAGGAAACAATCTTCAGTTCTTCAGGCAAGTCAATATAAAATTCTTCATTTTTGTCATCAATCATTATTGGTGACCATTATCCCTAACTTCCTGTTGAAATTTCTTAAAGGTTTTATTTTCCTCATCTAATAATTTTCCTTTAATAAAGTGAATTAGCTGACCCTGAAAATATTCCTCTAACATGTTACTTGTAAAAGCTATGTACAGTCTTCAAATAAATGCCCATTTTTATCATTTATCTTTGTCTAGATAAATGATAAAATCACAAATGGATGGATATAGCATTTATCACAGAGGGGCTAAGAGGAACATTTATAAGGAACTTAGAGTTCAGACTTTGGATTAAACATCTCCATTACCCTGTACTTCCACTCAGAAGGATAAAAACAATTGAAAAATAGCTCTTTATCTTGCAGTTTTCCCCTTGAAACGTAAATGATCACACTGTGTGCAGCATGAATTCATAATTTTACACATCCTAATACCATAGCTACAGTTATGCATATATGCTGTATTATATACTTTTTTGTGTTAAAGATGTTTATTTGCTATATATAAACATTTAAAATACTTAGCCTTTGGTGTTGCCCTTTTTTCAATTCTTTGTTTTCGAATACACTTGAAGCCCTTATACACAGAGGTAACTCCAAATCTCTAAATCTCTGAGAATTCCAGTTTGATACAAACAAGGAAAAATTTTCCTCCTATTTATACCATTAAGTATCTGTCAGACCAATAAGAAATAAATGTATTTAGGGAAGTTATAGCAGCATAAAATCAGTAAGTAAATTTTGGGTTTAAAATATAGTTTAATGTATTGTTATTAATTGTTTAGTTTATTTTACATAATGCGATGTTATTTATTCAAGAGTTTTCGATAGATGAAAACTATATATCAAGCTAAAATTCACTTCAGTAACAGATTTCCACTTTTGGAGAGAAAAGTAAAGGAAAACTAAAAGATAATACGCATTAAGCAGATTCTAAAAAGGAAAAGATGTGGTGGGAAGTAAAGGAAAGCTCAGTTAGAGTAAAAACGTTAAACCTTAAGCTGAGTTGATAAAATATTAACTAAACAACCAGCCACACCTACTGGCATTTTAAAGTAGCATTCCCAGTGAGGAGTGCAATTGTGTGTGTGTGTGTGTGTGTGTGTGTGTGTACCCGTTTCAATGTTGAATAGATTGGAACAGATTTAAAGTTATAGCCACAATAGTTGCTTAACTGGAAAGAAATGTAAGTATAAAGCCATTGTTTTCCAGTTAAAATTATTGTTATTTCATAAATACAGACTAACTCTTCCCAAATTTTTTTTCTCGCATATGTTCTGTTTATCAGAACTATTTTTTTAATCGAAAATTCTTCTGTTTCCAGCAATAGTAAGTTGCAAAAAGGGGCATCTGTTTTACTTCCTTCTTACGTGTAGCCTTTACAGTGTGACTTTGCAGTTACTCCCATTGAGATGTGAAATCTAGTTCTCTTCCCCTTGAATTTGGTGTGTTGTTGTGATTTTCTTTGTCTAATAGACTGTAGCAGGATTGATGGTGTTCTAGTTCACAGCCTTGTTTGCTTCCACTCTGCATTTTTGGATTACTGGCTTCCATGTGGGATGCCTGGGCCAGCCTGCTGTAGAATGAGAGATTATGTAGACCAGAACCATGTCATTTCAGATGATGCAGCCAAAGCTCCAGACGTTTAAGAGAAATGAATCCAGATCAGTAAAGCTAACACACAGCTTACATGCATCTGACAACAGATGAATGAGAGAATCCAGCTTCAACCAGAAAAACCACTAAGCTGAACCTAGCTGAAATTGGCAATCCACAGAATCATAAACTAAATCAATCCTTAGCCACTAAATATGGAGATGCTGCGTTACGCAGTAATGACTAAGTTACACCAAAACCCATACTGAAGTGCGTTGACTCAAATGCAAGAACGTCCTGCTGTAAAACAATTTTTAATTAGTAAAACTGGTTATCTTTTCATTTCACTTCAAGGCAGGTAGATAAAATATACACAATTAGAAAATACACAAATTATCTGACTTTTCTTCTATTATTATTATCTTTAGAATTTTTATTTTTACATGATGTTTAAGTTTGCAAATATATTCTTATTATATGGTTAAGCAGGAAATTATGCTATTACTTTAGATATAAACCATTGTTTATTTTATACAAATTATTAAGTGAACAAAATGTTATTTCATGTGAATATTGAAGTTTGTATATATTTTGCATATTTATCATAAAACTGTTGCATTAGTCATATATTTTAACCTTTGCTTAGCTGCAAATGGAAATTACGAATAAATGGTATAGATTTAGTAAATCTACATTGAAAACTCAGGTGTTGTAAATTGACAAATAAATTGTACAGTTATTAAATAATTAAGTTCTATAATACTGAATTGTCTGCTCTAAGAATGAAATACAGTAAAATATAGTTAAATAAAATATCATTTTAGGTACTAACTATTACTCTATTAATATGTGCTACCTTGGAAAAACTAAACTCTGACAAAATAAACTTCCACAACTGAATGAAGTGGCTCTTGTTCTGAACACTTGAATTTCCTCTCAGAACTTATTTCATTTCCATGGCTCTTGTGTAGAACTCATATCCTATGTCACATAAAAATATTACATTTTAAATTCTTACTGAGAAATCCTTACTGTAGTGTATAGACACATAAGGATTGGGTAGCATGCATACTTAGGTAAATGTACAGAGAGATTTTCTTTGCAATTTTTAAAAAGAATGTGATGTATGACACTTACATTCTGTTTAAAATTGCATAGAAATACTGAACTTCATACAGTTCCTATAAAAATAATTTAATTTTGCATTATGTTCATAAATCATCTCTGGTGTTGAATACATATATAAAAAATGTAATGGATTCAAATAACGTAGAGATATGTATGTTCAACTTATTGATGAAAATACCGGATCGTAGATCCTCTTAAGAGTAGAGAGATTTCATGGTATATACTCTTTGTATTAACTCCCGGTTTATAAAAAGTTTCCTGGTTTATAATGTTCATTTCAGTTGTGAAATATTTAATGTCACAGGATGGCACTTGATTTAGCATGAAAGGGAATCTATAGCATGGACTTGAAATCCATGGATCCTTGCGTTTCAGTCCATACTTTTAAAACGTTGTGTCAGTTTTAACAATCACCATTAATTCACTTTGCTATGAGACATGTAATTTATAATTTACCTTGTTTTATGAACAACATAGTAACTTTTATTATTTTTTTATTTTTTTGTGGTACGCGGGCCTCTCACTGTTGTGGCCTCTCCCGTTGTGGAGCACAGGCTCCGGACGCGCAGGCTCAGTGGCCATGGCTCACGGGCCAACATAGTAACTTTTAAATTTCTATGTGTAATTTTTTGAAAACTGTTATTTTTATTGTATTATACAAATAAATGAAGATATAAAGATGAGTGCTAGGGAGATAACAATGGAGAAATATCACAAAGATTTATTTTAATCTGAATGAAACCAGAAAATTGTTATCAATAAACATCATTGATAAGAGTTTTTAATTTATTTAGAACAATGACTACTATATTTCCCATTTTGGTTATATGACATATATTTGTGGATTTCCTTCTTTTTGGCTGAATAATATTCATATATATATTCTATGAATGTATATATCACAACTTCTTTATCCATTCATATCTACAAATGTTATATCCTCTTGTTGGATTGACCCCTTTATCATTATATAATTATATATATATATATATATATTATATAATGAGCCTATTACAGTCTTTGTAATAAAGATGCTGACATCCTTACTGATTGCAATAATTAAAGTTAATTAGGTTTAATTAGTACAAAATAATTAACAGACTTCACTTGGAAAGAACATTGTATGATGTATCAAAAACATTTTTTCTAGTTCCAGAATTTATTATTCCAAATTATTTTAATGTCACCTATATTCCAGGCACATATTTTTTGATCCCCAATCTTGGGAATTCTTCAGGTGAAATTCAAAACTGGCTCTACAGACAGAGGGAAGGGAGAGACCAAAGGAAGAGGCTGACTATTTCAGATTGGTAAGTGGCAGTTCTGATAATGTTTATACAGAGGACTAATAGGGGTTCATTCACTTATTCAGTCCAGATTGTCTCAATAGCACATTACTCTCTCAAGTCTGCATCCCCAAAATGGCTGCCAATATGGGAATAGTAGGCAGAATGTACGGTCCAAGGACAGAGAGAGGGTAACAAGCTTCCAGTTGTCTGGTCCACCTTGTGGGTCAACTGGTGGTCAAGTCCTTCTGATGACCTCCTCCAACAACATTAAGAGGAAAAAATGTATATATATATATATATATACATTTTTTCCTATATATATATATATATATATATATAGAGAGAGAGAGAGAGAGAGAGAGAGAGGGAGAGGGAGAGAGAGAGAGAGAGGGAGAGAGAGAGAGAGAGAGGGAAAGATAGAGAGGGGCAGATAGACTATTTAAAATTTAAATTGTAAAATTTAGTCACTTTGAAATAGTAGAACATTAAATACATATGCTTTTTTTTCTTTAAAGCATTTTATCTAAGGATTAGATTTAAATTGATAGCTAAAAGATACCCTAGTAATTATCTAATTAAACCATATAATTTCATAGAAAAATTAAGGTAATCTACTGGGATAATAGAATCATTATCTAAGATTCTATGTTGAGACTCTGGATACAGGTACAAATGTTTGTTTTAGGAAAATTTTGCTCATTGATTATTTTATTTATATTTTCTTAATTAACCGCAAGAATGTTTTCACATTTAAGTTTTAATGTTATGTTTTTTCGTGTATGCTTTGCTAATTTTTAACCTTTAGATGCAAGTATAATTAATACATGTATAACCTAATGATTAAAACATTGAGTATGAAACAAGACATGTGTTCTATGAAACCAAAAATCACTCCTCTACGTCTATCATCTACAAAGAGATCATGCAAAGTTAAACATTTCAAAGGATTGCAGGCAAGTGAGGGGAACAATGTTAGTAGGTAAGGTAACAACAAAGAAGCAAAATAAATGAGTATGATTTATTATGCTATTGATACAATGCTAAAAATAAATGTCACTAACATATAGACAGTTTTAAGTAAACAAGCTGACTTAAATAACTTTAGAAAACAGTGTTTTGACTAGAAACCCTAAGGCTAATGATTAAAAAATTGTAATAAAAACAAAAGCTGTATTAAGTTCTTCTGCCCATTTTTTAATTGAGTTGTTTGTTTTTCTGATGTTGAGTTGAATGAGCTGTTTATATATGTTGGATATTAACTCCTTATTGGTCATATCATTTGCAAATACTTTCCCCTATTCAGTAGGTTGTCTCTTCGTTTTGTCGATGGCTTGCTTTTCTGTGCAAAAGCTTTTAAGTTTATTTAGGTCCTATTTGTTTATTTTTGCTTTTATTTCCTTTGCTTTAGGAGGCAGATCAAAAAAAATATTGCTACGATTTATGTCAAAGCGTGTTTTGCCTGTGTTTTCCTCAAGAAATTTTATAGTATCCAGTCTTATGTTTAGGTTTTAATCCATTTTGAGTTTATTTTTGTATATGGTATTAGAGAATGTTCTAATTTCATTCTTTACTATGTAGCTGTCCAGTATTCCCAGCACCACTTATTGAAGAGACTGTCTTTTCTCTGTTGGATATTCTTGCCTCCTTTGTCATAGACTAATTGACCATAGGTGTGTAGGTTTATTTCTAGGCTCTCTATTCTGTTTTGCTGATCCATGTGTCTGTTTTTGTGCCATTACCATACTGTTTTGATTACTGTAGCTTTCTAATATAGTGTGACGTCAGGGAACATGATTCCTCCTGCTCTGTTCTTTGTCAAGATTGTTTTGGCTATTTGGGGTCTTTTGTGTTTCCATACAAATTTTAAAATTATTTGTTCTAGTTCTGTGAAAAATGCCATTGGTGTTGGTATTTTGATAGGGATTGCATTGAATCTGTAGACTGCCTTGAGTAGGATGCTCATTTTAACAATATTTTTCCAAAGAGGAAATTCAGAGGCCAACAGGCACATGAAATGATGCTCAACATCACTAATCATCAGGGAAATGCAAATCAAAACCACAATATCACCTCACACCTGTCAGAATGGCTATCATCAAAAAGAACACAAAAAATGTTGGTGAGGGTGTGGAGAAAAGGGAACCCTCATACACTGTTGGTGGGAATGTAAATTGGTACAGCTACTGTGGATAACAGTATGGAGGTTTCTCAAAAAACTTAAATTAGAACTACCATATGACAGCAAGTCCACTCCTGGGTATATATCCAAAAAAACAAAAACACTAATTTGAAAAGATACATGCATCCCAGTGTCCATAGTAGCATTATTTACAGTTGCCAAGATATGGAAGCAACCTAAGTGTCCGTCAACAGATGAATGGATAAAGAAGGTGTGGTGTATATATATATATATATATATATACACACATATACAATGGAATATTACTCAGCCATAAAAAAGAATGAAATTTTGCCAATTGCAGCAACATGAATGGACTTGGAGAGCATTATAAGTCAGACAAAGACAAAGTATTTGTTATCACAAATACTGTGTGATAACACTTACATGTGGAATCTTAAAAATACAACAGATTAGTGAGTATAACAGAAAAGAAGCACACCCACAGATATCAGAGAACAAACAAGTGGTTACCAGTGGGGAGATGGGGACGGATAGAGTTAGAAAGCTTCTTTACAGAATAATCCCAAATGATATATTGATATGGGTTTCTTCCCTTTCTGAGATGGAGCTTATTCATCCCTCCCCCAAAATGGGCTGGAATTAGTGATTGCTTCCAAATAATAGAATATGGAAATGAGAAAATGTAACTTACAATAGAGAAATTCGGCAAACACCACCTTAACCAACCTTAAAGAAGTGATCAAGGTTAACTGCATCAGCAGTAGGGCATTTTGGTATCAGCCTTTTGATACCTGACACAGTGTGAAGAAGAGCACTTCACCTCCATCTGTTTGTCCTCAAAATCCATAACCCAGTGCAACAGTGGGACAAAGAAAATAGCCACACCCCAATTGAGGGACTTTGTACAACTCTTCAGAACTGTCAAAGTCATGGGAAAACAAACAAACAAAAAACAAGGAGAATCTGAAAAACTGTCACAGAATAGTAGGGACTTAGGACACATGATAACTAAATGCAAAGTGACCATCTGTGATTGGATTCTGGAACAGAAAAAAAGGCATTAATAGAAAAACTAGTGAGATTCATATAAAACCTCAAGTTTAGTTAATACTAATGCACTAACATTAATTTTTTAGTTTTGACAAATGTGCCATGGCATGTAAGATGTTAGCATTAGGGGAAAATGAGTAAAATATATGTTGGAACACTCTGTACTATCTTTAAATCCTTTCTGTAAAGCTAAAATTACCCCCAAATTAACATTTATCTTATTTATTAGAAAAAAAATGAGAGAGAGAGAAAACATTGGAACAGACCATCAAGGATTCAAAACTTGAGGAAATGAAAATTTTCATGATTGCACCAGAAGGAACTTCATCTCACCAACATGCCGGCAGATATAGCGGGAGGAAAATGAAATGAATGCTATAGGAAGGAAGTTAGGATTAACATCTTAAGTCTCACAACAGTTTAAGAAGCATTACTCTAGCTAGCAGCTACGTTTTATGTGAATTAAATTTTCTTTTTATAGTCTCCCCCCACCACATAATTTATTTGAAGCTTGCCTTATTTTCAGGTGGGACTATAACTGAATTAAAATCATCCTTAATAATACAATGTGTGATACAAAATTTGTGGCTTCCCTGAGTTGGGATAACAGGGTTTCATTCAGATAAACGGTGTGGAAAAGAGGTTGCTGTGTTAAATGGAGTTGTCCTTTCACATCTGTTCTCTACACTTCCCAGCTGAGGAGCTTTTGAACAGACTCTTATCACTTCTTCTGTTTGACTTCAGTTAGGAAATAAGAGGGCGGAGGAGGGTAGAATTGTAATTGATAATAGCTGTATACTCCACAGAAGCCTCCTATTGGGGGGTTTCTCCTGCTGGTTAAGCTTTCTATAGCTTCTAGCAAAGGGTCCCTGCTTTGGGCTGAATTGTGTCTCCCCAAAATTCATGTCAAGGTCGTAAACCCCAGTACCTCAGAATGTGACTGTATTTGGAGTTAGGTCTTTAAAACAGGTAATTAAGATTAAATGAAGTCATTAGGGTGGGCCCTAATCCAGTATGATTAGTGTCTTTATAAGAAGAGGAGATTAGAAAACACACATGCACAGGCAAAGGACCATCAATAAGCCCAGGAGAAAAGCCACAAATCAAATTAACCCTGCTGACACCCTGATCTCAGACTTCTGTGCTCCAGAACCATTAGAAAATAAATGTCTGTTGTTTCAGCCACCCACTCTTATAATTTGTTATGGCAGCCCTTGCAAATGAATATACTCCCACACCTGTCTCTTTTAGCACAGCCTCCTCTTACTACTGTTGCTAGTTCTGAGATGCTTCACCATCTCTTGTTGGTTTCCCTTATCCCTGAAAAATTTTGTAAGTTATTTTTAATCAATCACTGAGATTTTAGTATATTATGTTATCTGCCAGGATCCTGTTGGATGTATTACTCATCACAAAATAAACAAAATGAACAGTCCTTTTCTCTAGATATTCTAAATAAAATATATGTCAGTTTTCTGGATTATGAATCACAAACTGGATTTTAAACAAATGTTCTCAATGAGACATAGCTGGAGTTTGGGGGTAAGTATTCCACTAATTATCATTCTCATGTAGCTTAGCATCTTTGAGTTTATATTAATACGATTAATTTATACGTATACCAAAATATATGTTTAAGTAGCCGGCCTCTTTAAATTATGAGACTCTTAAAAGAGTAAGTCAACATTTCTTTGCCAAATGTGTCACCTTCATTTTGAAACTCATTTAAATCACCATTTCTTGTCACACATAAGATAATTAATCCTATTGCTTTGTATTACATCTTGCTTTTGAGAAAACTGGTATAATTCATTTGGATTACTCTTTCTGTCTAAAAAATAAATCCTACTGTCTTCCAGTGATGATGAAGATTTGTCATCACAGGGTACTAAAGTTCTTCCAGGAATGTTTAAATTGTAAATTTATTATTTTTTTTAAAATTAATTTATTTATTTTTGGCTGCGTTGGGTCTTCATTGCTGCGTGCAGGCTTTCTCTAGTTGCGGCGAGCAGGGGCTACTCTTCCTTGCGGTGCACGGGATTCTCATTGCGGTGGCTTCTCTTGTTGCGGAGCACGGGCTCTAGGCATGTGGGCTTCAATAGTTGTGGCACGCGGGCTCAGTAGTTGTGGCTCACGGGCTCTAGAGCACAGGCTTAGTAGCTGTGTCCCACTGGTTTAGTTGCTTCGTGGCATGTGGGATCTTCCTGGGCCAGGGCTGGAACCCATGTCCCCTGCATTAGCAGGCGGATCTTTAACCACTGCACCACCAGGGAAGTCCCAAATGTAAATTTAAAAGAAGTGTGTCAAAACTGGCTATATTAATAAAGGTGATTTTGGATTAAGTATATTGTACAGCTTGGTGACTATTCCAAAGTATTACTTATTGAAATAAGTATGTTAAAAGTTAATTTCTGCTTGTTTTTGTTTGTTTGTTTTTAGTATCTTCAAAATCTGTTATTCTCTGTGATATATTTACTTTAAGGAAACATGGATTATTAAGTACTGACAAAGTCTGAGCAGAAAAAAAATTCTTTATACTAAAGAAAAGAGAGAAAAAACATAATTTTAAATAAATTCCAAATTTTGAGGTTCATAGTATTGGCTTTTTTAGGCAATGCATTTCTTATTTACCATTTCTTATATTTGAGATATTAGAAAATTTCAAAGAAATCACTACATTTTTTTTTTTACTTGGCTCTTGCTAAATATTATTGTTGTATGGACAAGGCTTTGTAAAATGAAATGATTTAAGTTGATTTATATGTGTACAATATATATTTTTCCCATGACTCCGAATTCAGGTGAGACTATAAACCCCTTGGATTGTGCATAAATGTTCACTAGGCATTGCTGCTTAAAATTTTTAGAAAGATAAAAATTATTTAGTCTTTTATGAAAGCATTGTCCATCAGGTTGCATTTAGAATGGTACAGAAAATTCATGAGAGTAACAATTCATGTGTCTGTCAGTCAGACTAAAATGGATACATTAGATTTCATAGAGAATCAAAATGAAACAATTGCCCTGCTGATTGTAGGACAAATCAGTGAAGCCTCTTACAACATCTGCTGGAAGTTGTTAAGTGTTTGCTGATATGAAGCCTGCCTTCTATTCCCTGCCATCACTCAGAGAAGTCCTGACCAGTTTAAAAATCAGTGTTCACAGATGCACATAAATCACCAGAGATTAGTGTTATATTTTCAAAAAGCTGACTTTTTCTCTTGTGCCTCTGAAAGTTTAGCAAATTATTTAATATTCATTTTCAGATTCAGAAGTTGATTAAATTATTCTGAAGATCTTAAGATAATCAACCAGAATTTGTCACCCAACTTAATATGTAAAGATAATAGTGATATTTACATTTTCTTAGCAATCAATAGTTTTCTTGATTCCTCGCTTTACACTGTAAAATTGAAACACTACTGGAATATAAGGAGAAAAGAGTGAGATGCAGGGCATCATCTTTATTGAAGATTTCCATGTGGTTGGCTTTGGCAAAAGGGTTAAGAATGACCAGTAGGATTTCAGCCCTTCTAACTTCACTTTTTATCCTCTCTGGTCTTTAAATTTAGCTCTATTTCATTTCTATAGTAGCGCTTATTCCATCAGCTAGCAGAAACAGACATTTTTAAGAAAGTTATAAAAGTTCTCTTTTAGATTTACATGTCCTAATAAACATATGTTAACAATAATATCTACCTTAGAATGTAGGACTAATTTAGTTATCTATAAAATATACTGAGAACAGTGTCGAGACATATTAAGAAATACATAAATATTTTCTATCATCATCATTACCCTCATTATTATTATGAGAAGAGTTATTTGATTCACAAAAGTGTATTATAGACATCTACTTTGCTTCAGGAATTTAAAAAAAGACTCAAATATTTTCAAAATAATACAATAGCTTATTACCCAGTAGTATAACCTAAAATGTGATTCCTGAGTGTTCTGAGCCCTGCGGTTTGACTCTTTTCCTCAGTGGAATCATCAGAGGATGCCCTTAAAAATTCTCTAGATTACAGCTACCTTTTCCTTTGGACCTAAATTATCAGTATCCCTATTAATGATAGTTAAGATTAATCCCCTTACTCATCAAGGTAACTCTTGCCATTGCCTGCTAGTTCAGTAAAAACCTTATCTTCCTATTGAAGCAACCAATATGTTTATACCAGTGAAGTATTTCTCACTAGGAAAGCAAAAATTCTAAGCCAGATAATCCCAGTAGGCCAGGGAAGGGGGAGAAGGAAAAGCAGATTTTTTTGTTTTTGTTTTTTCAGTTGAATCATCACATGTAATAGTGAAAGATATGACTGCTTTTTCCATCTATTTTTGTTCTTTTTGTTTTTGTTTTTATTTTTTAAAAGTCTACGTTCTAACTGAAGGAGAGGAAACTCCATCATGCATTGCTAGTGTATCCCTAGAGCTACTCAGCTAACGTCTACATATATTATCAGCTGACAGGCTTCATTACTAAATTTTCAATATGTCACTTCATATTGTAAGGACTGTGGTTCTAATGTGAGGGGCAGTATGATAAGTCCAATGAAGGAGGTGGGTTTTATAAAAATGTATTTATCATATAAATAAAAACACTTTTGAAGAGTCTAGGAGAGAAATGAGGATAATATTAATAGGTTTACCACAAAAATTGGTCTAATCCAGGACCGCTTCAGACAATCCTGGATTTAAAGTCTTCCCACCAATGAATGCCATGGACCTCAACCTATCATATTAAATATATGTTCATGCATTGAATTATTTGCATAAAATCATTGCCATTACTAGGTTTCTCATGATGTGATATAAGGCATTAAGCAAGTCCAAGTATGCTTGGACTAACAGTAGGTAGAAGAAAGAAATCCATATCCCAGATAATCAAGAGTAAACCTTGCTGCTCCAAATGCAATCAACCTTCCATGATGTGTCTGCTTTGCTGTGAGACAGCACAGCAGTGTGGAGATCTAGAAATCCTTTTAGCTTTATTTCCATTCAGTGGAAAATGTTCAGATCAGCACAAGTGTGTTTTTTGTGGCTTAAAGATTACTTTAAAGAACGACGTCTCTTCATTCACTTTGGAAACAGTTATTTTACATACCCTAGAACACTAGATCAACAGAAATTTTACTGAAATGACAGACACATCTGTCATTTTATGGATTTAATTTTATGGAATTAATCCCCTACTTTATGCCCCCAATAATTCTTAACAGTATATATTATACCAGATATCCTGTGTTCTCTATGTACTATCAGTAGGGAGATGTAAGGAATTTATGCTGTAATGTCCCATGCGGTGTTGGACATTTAAGGCCCTTTTATTCTCATTTGTGTCTTAGAGCCAAAGGGTGACTAAAACCCAGTGTGATAGAATGAACATATGCTGTTATCTCTGCCTTCAGCTTCTGGTATTCTCTAACTATTGGAGTGAGAGGGGAAACCCCCACATTTGACAGTTTAGGTGGTACTTATCAAATCGCAGGGCTCTACTGATTTGCTCAAGTGAGGAGGACACGTCAGGTAAAAGCTCCGCATTTGAAGTTTCCAATTAATGAACACGTTAAACCACTATCTTTCTCCCAAAACCATGTGACTTCTTTTGAGAACAACCAGGAAACCTTATTTTATGTCTTTGTGGTGACACTAATCTCTGTGATTCCCCAAGTGAAATAGTATTGCCTTTGGTTGAGTATTTTGGGAGAAAGATGTTTCAATTTGGTCCCTCATGCTCAAATGATCATATAAGGATTAGAGCAAATATGAGAATTCTGCCGAATGCTGTTACAAATATATGTTTAAAAACCAGAAAAATAATTTTAGGTAGGATTAAAAGACTCACTAAGAGAAATATTTATCACTTGACAAAGAAAGCTTCACTCTCAGCAGTGGACCCCAGAGGTGTTCAGTTTGCCCAGAATTCATGAAGAGCTCAGAGCCAGTTTTGAATATTTTCTGTAATGTTATTTTCAAGATTTTTTTGGTGTCCTAGTACACATTTACTCTGTAAAAGTAGCAGCAATTATATTTGAGGAATTCTAGGAACAAGAATTATGGAACATACCTGCGATGTTTTATGAAATACTTTCTGAGACTTTGCTGTCCTGGGAATCCTGAGGTCCCAATTGAAATCAGAAAAGCCCATTTAACTGAAGTATCTCCCTACAGTGGACAATGAATCTACAGCGACCAGGTTCATTATGGGGAATTCATTATGGTGGCCATAGACAAGACCACTATGGACTCTGTTCAGTAGATTTCTTAATGACTTGGTGAATGAATTGACCTCTGTCCATTCAGAGGGCATTGTTTGGGGGCAGTGAGTGTCTTACACCTGATAAATCTACTCAAAAATTTTATTTCTCTGTGTTCTTAAAGTCTATTCACTACATTTTAATCAGGGATTTCTGGGATTTCAAATTTAGTCTTCATGGCCCACTACTGAATCCAAATATATCATCTAATCAAGAAGAGTGATTATAAACACTCCCGTCTGCTTGACCTAGCACACCAAGTACAGAATATCTGGCAAACACACTCATATTCATAAATTCAAGCCAACCAAAATTACGTTCAACCTTAATTTTTTACAGCCTTCAGAAGCCATTCACAGATTTTCTTCTCCTGATTTTATTCTAAATAATGAAATTTAGAACAACTTTAGAGTCATTAAGTCCTTACATGTAGGTCTTCTGCTCCCAGGTTTGACTTGGTAATTCATCCACAGAGCATGATCTAATCTGATACAGTCTGGAGAAAAGGGGGAGACTTGCATAATATTTCTTTCTTCTTGCAAGATTTTTCTTTCAGGAGAGGTTGCTAATGGGTCTTCAGAAGGGAGAGGAAGAAATGATCCTACTAGCAAGGGAGACTCTTCATTATAAGATAATGTTCATGACAAAGTGATATTGGTTTTTTTTCAGCGTCTAGAACAGGATGTAGAATGTAATAAACTCTCAAAAGAGATTTGTTGAATGAATGCATGAATTCAAACCTTCAAATTTGACCCCCATTCTCTTTTTCAATCAATTCCCAAATGTTACATAGAAAATCTGAAAGGTTATGAGTTCAAGTGTTATTTAAATTTGGCAATAGAGGATTTGAAATTTGATTTTTTTAATCAGTTTTCTTAACTGTGTGGCTGAAAAAGATAAGAATGTACTTTAGCATCATTATAGAATTATGGAATTTAGCCCAATCAGAGAACATAGAAATGTGAAGTTTGCATCCTTTTTATTTAAGCAGAGTATTTGAAAGGATCAGCCTTCCTCTATAGTATTTGAAATAATAAAGTAGAAATACTGAATTTTCTACTGTGGCAGTGACAGTTTATTCCTGAGGTCTTTAACTCATTTATCCATTCAGCACAAAGGGATTGGTGCGAATCCATCACAGCAGTGACACAGCAGTGAATAAAGAGATATCTTTATCCTATGGAAGTAACAGTTTAATAAAATGAGACAAGCAATAAGCAAATTGAGTGAATATGTGGCACATCTAATGAAGATGGATGCTATGCGAAGGAAAAAAAATAGTTTATAGGAGGATAGGGGGTGCTGGGAGAGGACATGGGTTGCTACTTTATATTTTCTGCCCTTTCCTACATTTTTCCAGGTGATGAAAGGGGATCATTTGATGAATTGTTTTATAACTGCACTCCTTGAACTGACATAAAGCCATCCCTTGTCCTTAACTGGATCTTCACTGCTTTAAGTCCCACCAGTCCAGATGGCTTCTCCCACATGTACCCAGATAGCCTACTCTTTGTGTATAATCAGTACATGCACCAGTTGCTCTGTCATTCAGGTTTTGGTGTTGAGTGTGAAGGCAAAAAACAAAACAAAACAATAAACAAACTGCAAAACTGAAGTAGGAAAATAAAATTATTAGAAACTGGTGTTAAGATCAATGGAAGCTCAAGATTGTTAGAGAAATAAAAATGTAATTACACAGTCACAGGGATGATACCCAAAATAGTAACACAGAATCAGTCCTCTCATGGCACAGATACACTGCAGTTTCTACCAAAATTCCACAGTTGTTGGATACTAGATGCTGCTACCCAAACTGTTACCACATCTACCTTTATAAATTATTGCCACTCCCACAGCACTTGCCAAAACTTATATCATCGGATTTTGTTTAAATGATGGGGATGTGTTTATCTCATTTATTGAAATTATGATGCAATTATGGCTAGTCTCAAGGAAGATAAAAATTGCTGACTCTCTTGGTAGGTTTTGATCAGAGGATAGATCTAACCTAGATATTTCAATCAGAACGTTATAAATACAGAGGATTGGAGGCTTACCACAGTGTTTGAGTGGACGATGAATGCCAGGAAAGCTGTCACTAGAAATGCAGGAATCGTAGGAAAACAACACTAATGATCACAGCTCCCTGATGCAATGAAATGACTCATTCACTAAAGAAGAGCCATATGCTTCTAGAAAATATCTCATTGACTATCTGACGGTCACAAATTTTCTTCTTCTTTTTTAGCAACTTTATTAAGGTATAATTGATATATAAACAACTGCACCTATTGTCTATAATTTGACGAGTTTGAAACATATGTACACACGATACCATCACCACAATCAGGGTAATAGACATATTCAACATATCGCAAAGTTTCCTTGTGTCTCTTTGGGGATTTTTTTGTTTGTTTGTTTTTGTGGTAATAATGCTTAACGTGAGATCTGCCCTCTTAACAAATTCTGAAATGCGCAATACCGTATTTTAACCATAGGCACCGTGCTGTACAGCAGCTCTCTAGAACTCACTTATCTGGCATGGCTACAACTTTGAGGTCAGGCCTGATTAGTACTTGGATGGGAGGCCACGAGCTTTCCGTCACTGCCAAAGCAGTAACAGCTTCTGCCTCTATTTTGGTTTATAAATTTCAAGCAAGTGATTCTTGTTGGTAAACTCTAACTCAGAGGTTTGCTGTAAGTGAACTTAGAGAATATTGTTCTAAAGTTTCCAGACATTTTGATGAGGAGAGAACATAGAAAGGGGCTGGGACTGGAACACAGATGGCAAGACTCTATCCCGTGCATTCACTTCATCAGCCTTCCTGAAGCTAATCACAGGCATATGTACTCATACAACATTTTTTAAGGTAAAAAACAAACAAACAAAAGTAATTATGTAATCACTGTTATGAATAAGAGCAGAAAGAGGAACTCTAAGAATTTAGAGGAAAATTATTAGAAAATGAGAAATGAAAAATAAACTGGTAGATCTCAGAAAAGAAATGAAAGAAAATAAAGAACCATTACAGTATTTATGTGAATATGAAAACAGTACAAAAGAACATAGCACTGTTAATATAATAAATTAAGAAACATAAAAGGCATGATCAAAAATAGAGAAAGGAAATGAAAATTAACAAAGTGTTAAATAAATTCTGAGTGAAATAACTGAAATGGAAGGCAGGGAAGAAAATCTAACTTCTACCTAATTGGTGTCCTTGAGGACAGAATTAAAACAATAGATTTAGAAAAGAGAGAATATTGAATACAGAAAAAATATTCCAGAAATTAAAAATAATTTTTACACATACGAATTAAAAGGGCATATGTTTTCCAAGGAGATAAAGGAGATTTGGCATACAATAATCAACACAAAGATACAGCTGGTAAAGTTACTGAAATTTTCTAATATAAATAAACAAATCTTAAAGCAGAGAGGCAAACAATTATAGTAATTTCTAATGGAAAATTTATATCCTACTTATCCCTTACTACATCCATTGGCAGAAAATAGTGACACAATGAGATGTTTCTCCAAGACATTTTGTAGTAAACAAACTATCGTTCCCCCAAAAAAGAAAAGGTAGCTGAAAACTGTTGGATCAAGTAAGAATTAGTTCCCATAAGCCCTTCTTTTAGAAAGTACTAAATACTGATATTCAAGCAAGCAAGAAATTAGTCAAGCGATTTTGCCAAAATCTTGGAGGCGACCAGCGACCATTGACTATTACAAAATAATAAAAGTAATACCAAAATAAATACAGTCACAAGCAAGGGTATTAATGATATAAAACCGGCATATGTAGAAATGATGTAAAAATATGTGAGTAAAAGTATATGCAGAAAACTACAAAACAGTGATGCAAAGTGTTAGTGACGATCTAAATAAATGAAGAAGTAAATCATGTATATGAATTGGAAGACTTGATATTCTTAAGATGTTGATTCTTCCCAGTTGTATCCATAGAATCAACATAACACACATCAAAATCTCAGCAGGCTATCTTGTGGATATCAATAAACTGATTCTAAATTTTATATGAAAAGTATAAAAACCTAGAATATCCAGCACAGTTCTGAAAAAGTAGAGGAATATTGGTGGACTCACATTATCCGATTTCAAAACTTACCGTAGAGGCCACTTTAATTAAGATAACATGACATTGGCAAAAGAAACGGTATGTAGATCATTGGAACTGACTAGAGAGCCCAGAAATAGATCTACACTAATGTAGTCAACTGATGCTTGACAAAAACCAAATTTCCAAAAAAGGAAATTAAGGAAGCGATTTCATTTTCAATAGCATTCAAAGTCCTAAATTAACCTATGGAGATCAGTGGCCTTTTCATATAAAAGCCACAGATAGAAAATATATCAAAAAAGTTCCATTTACAATGGCCGAAACTGTGTTAAAGCCTCTAGATATAACACAAAATGAGCTTGATCTATGTGAAGAAATATTTAAAATATTACTCCAAGACCCAAAGATGGCATAAATAAATATAATGCATAGCAGGTTCTACATAGTAATATTCAAAATGATAAGAATGCCATTTCTCTGTATGTTCTTCCATAAGGATAATGAAATCCCCCCAAGAATAAAAGTAATATTTTGTGGGAAGGAGACGAAGCAATGAATCTGGTTTTAAAGGTCACATGAAAAAATAAATCAGCATGATCAGCTAAGAGCTTTCTAAAAAAATAGAGTATAGCGGAAAGGCAGAAGGGGTTAACCCTATCAGGTATTAAAGCACAATGTAGAAATGCATAGATCAAAGTCAAAATTCTAGAAATAGGCTTCACACAATTCTGGAATCTACTATATGAATTATGGTACATTTAAAAACCAGTGGGAAGAAAAGATGGATGATTACATAAACTGGTGGGGAAACTGGAATGCCAGGTGGTTGGGGGGAGCCATATATTTTTTACTAGAGGCAATATTTAGCTTCTTGGAAAAAAATCTCTACCATGTATAATCTATATAGGTAAAACTTGTATATGTTATACTTACGTATGTTATATTTTATGTACTTACATATGTTATGTTTTATATTTTGTGTAAGTTCAAAGCATTTGAACCATATACCATATTACATTTGCCCCGAGAACTAGAACTATTTTAACGTTGGAACAAAGATGTAACCCTATATTTGCAGCATCAGATACGGAGCAAACTTGCGTGATCTGATGTTTGGATAGTTTTTTTTTCTTTCATTTTCTACTCTATAAATTTATCAGTCAGGTTGTTTGTATAATTTCTGTTTTGGTTGTAAAAAAATGCAGTAGAAGAAGGAATATATGACTTCTATTTGCAAGGTCTTTTTCAGAAGTAGAATTTGATGATGTGGAGAACTTACTTGTAATAAATAATCTTATTGAATATGTTAGTCACTATATTTTCTCTCCCTTATATTGATTTGCAAAGTTTGGAACATTGAATGTGCTACATAAATATATTGATTGGGCAAATGAGATTTATATACCCCTGAATCTTCAAACAATCTATGAAATAATTATAATAGTGGTTTTCCTCATTAAACTGTACTTCAACATAGTGTCACTTATTTATTTCTGTACATTATCTATACATTAAATTTGGACTTGATTAAATAATATATTATAAACAATAAAAGCTAATTACAACAGTTTAATAATTAAAACTGCATGATAAAATTAAACAAAAAAGATGTGTTTCACACGCTAAATTCAGTAAGTGCTTGTTTAAAAAATGCATAGAAATCAATGATCTTCTCACATAGAAGCAAACACCAGTAGCCTCTAAGGCCCAGATATATCAATGAATTGAATCAGGAGCAAACTCATCTGCTTCTAACTAATCTTTACATGGGATTCCTCAGTATATGCTCCGAGGTTCTTAAATGGTTTGGCTGTAAAAGAAGATTTGCAAATTATCATATTGCTAAAGAAATAGAAATTTGAAATCTAAGCCATTTTTCCTTTAACAAAAGAACCCCTTGCAACATCTTCATGAAACCTTTAAGGATTCACAAGCTGAAGGTTGGAGAATGCTGCACTAAACTAAACAACTACCAGTGTTTTGTTCACCATTGTGTTTCTAGAGCTTAACCTAGAGGATTGAATAAACGCATAAAGAATACATGATTACTGAAGTAGGAAATAAGGGAAAGAAGCTTCGCCAGCATGACTTGACACACAATAAGCTCCAATTACTTTCAAATTAAATGGCCTAATAAACATTAAGTTGTCCTAAGTAGAATTTTACTATCAGTTATATAACCTTAAATATTAACATGTTCCTAATGATTCTCTTTATAGGTTCTAAATTCTCAGGGTAGTAATGAAGCAAATGATGCACTAAACTTTGAAGAAATTTGCTGAATGGCATAAAGCTTGTGCGTGACAGTAGCAGAACTGAGACCCAAGTTTTCATAATGTATTTTAATCATTTTTATAAATTTTAATGACAGTTATTAAACAGATATTTTGAAAAATAAATACATTTTATATAGACACAGCTTACACTATCTCAAAGTTTCAGTTCGTATCTACTTTTATTATTTTCCTTCTCATTATCTTTTCTGCTTCCTTTTCTCAAGCTATATATCAAAACAATTAAAGTTAAAATGCATACCAATATAGTAGCACATTTCTCCCAAACATTGATTCATAATATTGATTATGTTTCAAAGTCTTCATACTTTAAGGAATCAAAAAGTAGAAAAGGAGTTTTGTTTTTTTTCTGTATCCCCAGTTGTGTTGCATGATGGATATAGTGTCATACTTTATCGATTGATGAAGGCCTTAACAAGAACTTATATTATGCTTTGATAATATGTATTTTAAGTAATTAACCTGAAATTATGTGTTACATGTCTTTAAGTTATTTACTGAACATTGTTTATGTTTGAGTAAAATGTGCTCTCTATACTTTATAACACAGAGACTATTCCAAAGAGAAAGAAGTGGGATATCGATACCTCTGTTAAAAAGCTAATTTTCAGAAGTAGCATGAACTAATGCCTAAAATACTTTCAAATAGGATTCTGTATTTTTCTACTGGGATTTTCTTAATACATGTGGCATGATCTTTATAAATAACAAAAATATCTGAAAGAAATTTCCAGAACTTGAGCATGAGAGAATGAGTCAATTAATGACAAGTAAAGGAAATAAAAGGTTATAAAACAACTTCCAAATTGTTCATAAAATTCCTTCACTTTTCTTTTTTATAATTAGAAAACTGGATATTGTCCCTAATAGAATTACAAGTCCAAAATCAATGGAAATGTTGATAGATCTCACAATTAGGCCAACTGAAATAGTAATTTCAGCTGTAAGCCTTATTGATGGCCCTTAATTTTTCAAATACATATTGCTTTAAAATATATTAAATTGTACAAGTTTATCAGTGTTAGAAAAACAGTTGCCCATGTAAGATTGGACTATGGCCCACAAGCAAATCTATTGTAATTGACAGTTAAAAATGCACTAGTTTTCTTTAATCTTTGCATAACATTTCTGTTCTTCAATACTGAAGGAACTAATTCTGTTTATTTTATAAAAGTAACTATAATTTGCACATGGTTTTCATGAGGAAACAGTAATATACTGTATTTTGTAAACCGTGCCAACCACATACTATCTGGTGAATTCATTCTCCTTTCATGCTCTGGTCATGCACATATTCATCCATTTAGTAGACTATATTAAAGATACGACTATTTTAAGTGTTCACATATTTAAAATGTGAATAGGTAACCACAACATTTCAAATCAGTAAGGAATTCATATCTAAAATATGCAAGAAATTCTTCCAAATAACATGAAAAATATAATTATCTGTAATCAGATAAATGCAAGTTTTAAAATGTGTTTTCATCAGCAGTGTATGAGTGGTCTATTTTCTCTGCATCCTCACCAGCATTTCATGGTGTTATTGTTTATTTTTCAGCTGTTCTGACAGTTAAGTAGTGACACTCAAAGTAGTCTCAATTAGCATTTTCCTTAAACTAATGACGTTTAACATCTTTTCATGTATTTGTTTGCTATCCATATAGCTGCTTAGGTAAAATATCTCTTCCTCAGGAGTGTTTTGTTGTATCCAGTATATAAATTTTGTATACAGTTTGTGAAATTTACATCTAAGTGTTTTTATTTTTAAGAAATTACAGATGAAATTGTATTTTTCATTTCAGTTTCCACATGTTGATTGCTAGTATATAGAAATATACTTATGTTTTGTATGTTGATCTTATATTCTATGAACTTGCTGAACTCACTTATTAATTCTAAGAGAGTTTCTTAGAGATCCCTAGGGTTTTTCTAAGCAGAAAATACTGTTATCTGAAAATAGGAACAGTTTATTTCTTCCTTCCTAGTATACATGTCTTTTGTTTCCTTTTTTCCCCTTATTGCACTGACTAGACTTTGAGTATTATGTTGAGTAGCAGAGATGAGAGTGGAAAATTATGCCTTGTTTCTGATTTTATAAGGAAAGCATTCAGTCTTTCACCAAGCGTAATGGGAATTCTGAGGTTTTGTAGATTTTCTTTATAAGTTGGGGAAATTCCCCTCTTCCTAGTTTCTGAAAAGTTATGAATGGGTATTGGATTTTGTTGAACATACATTTCTGCATAAATTAATATGATCATATATTTTTCTTCTAACGCTGTTATCGTGTATTGTGATAATTAATTTTCAAATATTGAATCAGCCTTGTATACATTTGATCATGATATATAATTATTTTCAAATATTTTGAATTCGACTTAATATTTTGTTTGAAAAAATTTACACTATATTAATGAAGGATATTGGCCGATAATTTGCGTCCTTCCTTTCCTCCTTCCTCTCTCCCTCCCTCCCTCCCTCCCTCCCTCTCTCCCTCCCTCCCTCCCTCCTTCCATCCATCTCTTTCTCTCTTAAATTATTTTCTTTTTGGTACTGCCTTTGTCTGGCTTTTGTGTCACTGTGATGCAGGCTTCAGAGAATGAGTTGAGTGGTGTTCACTTCATTTTTTCTCGAAGAGAATCTGTAGAATTGATGTTAATTCTTCTTTAAATATTTGATGGAATTCTCCAGTGAAAGCATCAAGACCTGACAATTTATTTTTCCAGAGGTGTCAAAGTATGAGTTCAGTGTCTTTAGTAGTTAAGGGGTTATTGAAATTATTTATTTCATATTTAATGTTTGTTGAAGTAGTTCTTACTTTCTGACTAAATCAAAGTGTGAAATTTGTGTGTGTAGCACTGTTTATAGTATTACCTTATTATCCTTCTGATGTCTGCAGAGTCTGTAATCATATCTCGTTTCATTCCTAATATTAATAGTATGTCTTCTCTTTTTATCCCCCTTAGGTGTCTTGCTAGAATTTTGAAAATTTTATTAATCTTTTCAAAGAACCAGCTCTTGTTCTATTAATTTTCTTCTTAGTTTTTCTTTTCAGGTTTCATTGCAGTCTCTGCTCTTATTTTTATTTTTTCCTTCTACTTCACTTTGATTTTTGTTCTACTTACTCTAGTTTCTTCTGATAGAAATTTAAATTATTTATTTGAGACCTTCCCTCTTTGCTAATATAAGCATTTAGAGCCATGCATTTCCAATTGAATACTGATTTAGTTGTGTTCCACATATTTTAATATATTGAAATTTTCATTTTCATTCAGTTTAATTATTTTTAAAATTTCTCTCAATGCTTTTCTTTAACCAAGGGATTATTTAGACGTGTGTAATTTAGTTTCCAATTATTTGAAAAGTTTCCTGTTTTCCTTCTGTTATTAATTTCTAGTTTGATTCATTGCGGTCAGAGGATGCACTCTGTAGGATTTTAATTCTTTTAACATTATTGAGGTTTGCTTTACAGCCCAGGATATGGCCTATCTTGGTATAACTTTTGTGGTCACTTGAAAAGAATGCCTATTCAGTGTTGTTGGATGGAATGTTCTATCAATCTTGATTAGGTACTGTTGGTTGATGGGGGGATTGATATCTTTGCTGATTTTCTATCTAGTTGTTCTTTCAGTTGTTGAAAGAGGGCTGTTGAAGTCTCCAACAATTTGAATTTTGCAGTTTTTATGTGTTCTTGCAGTTCTGTCAATTTTTGCTTCACATGATTTGTAGCTATTTTGTTATTCTAGATGCATAACGTTTAGAATTGCTGTGTCTTCTAGATTGGTTGAATCTCTATGTCTCTAGTAATTTTCTTTGCTCTGAAGTCTAATTTATCAGATATTAATATAACTACTCTTGCTTTCTTTTGACAATATTTCCATGGTATGTATGTGTGTGTGTGTGTTCTTTTATTTTCATACTACCTATGTTATTATATTTGAAGTGGGCTTCTTGTATACAGCATCTAGTTGGTTTATTTTATTAATATACTCTGCTAATCTCCTTCTTTTAATTGATATGTGTAGACCTTTTACTTCTCATCCAATTATTAATATGTTAAAGTTTAAATCTGACCTTTTTTTCCCAGTCAATTCTCTCTGTATTTTGTGTCTGGTTTCTTTTCCCTTCTTTCCTGTGGGTTACTTGAATATTTTTTAGAATTCCATTTTTATTTATCTGTAGTGTTTTTGAGTATCTCTTTTAATACATTTTTTTTGGTGGTTGAGATCTATCTATCTTTCTCTACACACACACACACACACACACACACACACACACACATACATACATAGTCTTAATATTTTAATAAGAAGCTTAAGAATCTAAATGTTAGAATGTCAAGTGCAATGACATTTGTGTGAAGCAAGAATCATTTCAATTCCATGGAATTATAGTAATTTCAAAACTAGTAATTTCTAGAAATAATTAGTATTGTAAGCATCCGCGTGTAACAACTCTAAACACAAATCTGCTTAGAGTACCTGTACTTCAGTTTCCCATTTCTGTGATGCTCAGGGGTTAAAATGAATTTTGATCCACAGTGGCTTAGAGAGTCTTTGGCTTGAGATTGTCTTTAAGATTGAAAGTGTTAACAAAAGAAATATTCCACAAGAGTGATCTATAAGTCTGTAAACCCTCCCATGGCTACAGAATCTCATCTAAATGGTACCCCTTGACTACCAAACAATCTGAAATACCAGTTCCCGTTGCTGCTGCTCTTGCCATGTATCTGTTCTAAAACCTGCAGACTGGCTGCTTCCATTGTGCCATCCAACTGCACGCGCATGTCTGAGGTTGATATACCAGATTGAATTGCCCACGTTTATCACAGCTCGGTTTTCCAGCCTTAGTCCCCTCCACTCGCTATCAGTCTGTGGCAGAAAATACTTCCATTAGCTTAGCTTTGGGAACTTGTCCCTGCCCTACCAAAGCCCACATCAGTCATGTGCCATGTTGGTGATTCTTTTATTCCAACTCCCTAGCTACAATCAAAAAGAAAATCAAGTTAATTCTCTGCTTTCTTTGCCATAAATGTTTCATCAAATCACAGAGCTTGAGGGGTTGATATATGTAAACTAATAGAACTGGTACCGCTTCTCATGAGCCCTTATACTTCTAAAAACATCTTTCTCCCTACACTCCCAGCTCTTTCGTTCCTCTGAGTTTGTTTTGCACATTTAACTTCAATCTTTCTGCTTTTACTTAAAGCTTTACCTCCACTTTTATTCAATAAATAATTCATATTACTACATTCATCTATTCATTCACTCATTGTAAAAATAATTCCTTCAATGAAAGCATTATGTAGTACTGAAGATAGAATAGGAACACTCGTTTTAAGATTTTTTTTTTATTAATAATGAAAAAGACGGAGATAGCAATTTGCACATTTGTAGGCACTTGGTATATCAGGTAGACTTTGCCTGGAATAATACACCTTAAAATAGTACTTCTCAAACTTTACTGTCAGGGATGTTGTTAAATGCACATTCATATTCATTAGGAATGACATAGGGCATGAGACTTGCCATCTCTAGAAAGCCAGGCAGAGTGCTACAATTGGAGTGGGATGGTCTTAGGTAGTTTCAGTTGAATATATCATCTTTGGGCAATCTGTGTTAGTGGTCTTTTTTTACATTAATAACAACACTTGAAAATAATATAAACCAAGTTAAAACACGAACCTGGAAGAAGATTACACTATGCATAAAAATGGATAAATCTTTATTTTGTTTTTAATTGTATCACCACCATTATTTCTTTTATTTTACTTTCTAATTAGTTCCACACAACTTGAATTGAGAATTCATAGTTTTGCCTACTCCAGATTCATTTATCAGAAAATGACTAATATGACACAATTTGATTAAGTAATAGTCATTCTCCTGAAGTTTTTCTCTAAGATATTTCACTTAAAATTTTAAAAAAGATATGAATATATTCTGATTTACCTTAAGTACTTTATGTGCATTGACTTTTTTAAAAGGAACTTCAAATTATTTTGTGTAAAGATGTTGAAATTCAATTTTTAGACCATTCAAGTATTCATATTCTTACTTGTCTAATGACCTATTATTTTTTAGATCATTTATCATTATTTTAATAATTTCTATAATTTTCTTCATAATATTTGATTGCATAACAAAACTATAACTCATTATCTGTTTAAGGTTTATAAAAAAAAGAAAACTTCAGATTTCCTAATGGCACTGCACCCTTAATTACACTTCAAAAATGACTAGCCCACTTAGAAATACTAGTAAAACATATTGAATATGCCTTTGCAATCTATTGATCTAAAGGAGAAAATTACTCTTTATATTAAATAGCTCTGTAGCTTGCTGTAAATGGAATTAGATATGGACTTATTTTAAATATATATCTATTTAAAGTTATTTGCAAGATTCAAATAGCATAAGAATTTAGTTTCATAGAAGAAACTAAAATTACCACCACACCCTCACACTTCAAAATCTTGCATGACACCTACTTTTCAGATAGATTACGCCCTTCAGAAGCTGAATTTTTATTGCTATTATTCTGGCTACTTTCAATATCAGCCAGGCAGCAAAGGTTTACTAATTTTTTACCACTAGTAATTCTACTCCTAATACTACTCTAGGTGGTAGATTTATGAAATGCAGTTACATAATAGTAACTTTTTAAATACAGACACTTACTCAAGTAGTCCACTTTGGGATGCTATCCATTGATTCCATAAAGCTTTGTAATCCACTTTTTAAAAAATTACTTTTAGATGCCACACGTGTCCAAGCTATAGCTTTGGTGTAGTTCATTCAGATCTTCAAGTATAGTTACCTTCTTACAAAATTGTTTTATTATAATGTAAATAGTTAAGTATAACCCCTCAGTTTTCTAGATCTTGTTATATAATGGTGTCTTGATGGGCTTTAGAATTTTGTTGCAGTTTCAAATAATAAAGAAATGAGCAGTTTCTTATTAAAGAAATTTCATTATTCACAGTATTTCTGAAACTTTTCTTTAAGAAATAATCTTAAGGCCATCAAGCAGCAACATAATAAAGTCGGTCTCATTAATCTGTAGTTTCATCTTATCTCTGACCTCAGATATTTCGACTCAACTTACTTGTCATATTAACTCCCATGTTCTAAGAGAAATTACGACATGAGTGCCATATTCTCTAGACCTATATATATATAGACATGAAACTAAAAGCATCAACTCATGAGTCTAAGAGGTTAGATGGAGCTCAGAATCCAGAGGCATATCTCAAGAGTTCATGTAAGTCAGAATTTAGGAAGATTTAATGGGTAAGAAACAATCTAAACAAGGAGAATTTGCCAGTGGAGATAATAAAGATGACCAGAGTTGGGAAAAAGGGATTGGTTTACCCTGAATATAGCTCGTGTTTTTTGCTAGCCATGCCGTTTTTCATATTTTGTGGAGTCCATCTATTTCAACTGCTTTCCATCTTTGCTTATACACATGTTTTATCTTATCCATGAGCGACTGAAGTGCCATTACTTCCTCCAGGGACCCTAACTGATTCTTTTACGACACTTATTCTCTCTTTGATTAAATATTACAAACAGCATACCATCGTATAATAAGTACTACTAAAATTTATCATGTGTGTACTTATTTTCACAGTTGGATTTTGTATTGATTGGTTTTTCAAAACCTCATAACACAGAGCTCAGAAGTAGGCACATGGTAGATATTAATTAAAATGATAATTGACACAATATATAAAGAAGCAGTTGAGGGCAATGACTGCAGCCACATTGCCTGGGTGTGAGTTACAGTGTTACCATGTTTTAGATGTTACTTAACCTCTCTCTGGTTAGTTCTTTCATCAGTAGAAATGAAAGTAATGTTACCTTTTAGGTTTGTTGTACTGATTAGTGAGCAAATATGTGCAAGAACTTATTCCAGTTCTGGGAGAATAATGAGTACTCAGTAAATGGTGGCCACTGTTATTCAGCAATAACTTTTGTGTTGATGATCTTTTCATCCTATCACAACTTACTGCTTACTTCATATAAAAATACAGTTAATGACTAGGTAATTTATCTGTAAGATTCTGAGATATTAATTACAACTATGAATAATAATTTTCCTATAAAGAGTAAATATAGAATATTCAAATAATGCTCTGACATTTTGGTTCAGATACACTTCATTTCAACATTACCTAAGTTAATTTTCTCAGTACGTCCTCTTTATTTAAACAATATTAGTTTTACATGAGCTCTGTGAGCCTCTTCTCTGTCATCCGTATACCGTGCTTAGGACTAGCTTTTTGCCCTTGAGTATCAATGGTCTGCTGCCAGATTGCCCTTCTCGAGCACAGAATAGAACGAATGGTCGTATTAAGTGAGTCAGCGAATCAGCAGCACTCTTGGGAAGAGGATAATGATTGATATATACTTTCATCAGGCATGGAATAATTAGAGGCCGGCTGAGCGTGGTCTCAGATGTGTTACCAGGTACTCACATCTGATCTCACGTAGGGATGCTCTCGTACCTTTGACTTTAGGTTTGTATACCCAGCCACAGAGAAGCTACTGCCAAGTATAACAGTTGATGGTATGGAAATGTACAATGTCTTTGTGCCTTAAGTACATGAGCAGGGTAAGAAGATTACAAATCTAAAATCAGATTATTTGAAGGAAACTGTAGCTGGTTGAGTATTATTAATACATGCAGAGTTTCAGGAGTCACAGAATACTTTAATCCAGTGTGTGTGTGTGTATGTGTGTGTGTGCGTGTGTGTGTGTGTGTGCGTGTGTTTGCTTGTTGGTTTTTTAAACTAGAATTCTCTTAACTGAAGGAAGAGGGAAAAACTTTTTTTTTCAAATAACTGTCTATGAATCAGCTATATATAATCAGAAAAACAAACAGTGATGCAAAATTGGGAACAGATGCTAGTCAATACATAAGGGATGTACTGTGCAGTGTGATTGCTTGAGCAACCCAAGTAATTGATAGAAATACATTCAAACACTGCTTTGTGTTTGGCAGAAACCAAAATAAATCAAAAGAAGAGAAAAAGGCATTTTTGATTGAGGAATAATAATTTTCCCAGATTATGTAGAAAATTGTATAATTTTACATAATATACAGTGGCCTTTGTGTAACTTTAGAATGCACTATTTTGATAAAATTGGAATGTATGACTGTTAGCCATTCTGAAGTAGCTGAATCATTCTTCATTTGAGTTAAGCCTTTTAAAGAAATCTGTATATAATGTATGTATATTTTTAAATGATTAAATAGCTAGAAATAATATTTAATAATGACACTCTTCCCTGGCAACATTATGCTATATAAGTTATGAATTAATTGTTTATAGTTGTAAGTGTAAGTGTATATTTTAGCTTAATATTTTACGTAGCAGCATTCTGTGTAAATATCTTTTGATCATCAAAACTCAGCTTAATGAAGTGTCTGGTTGAAGCACGGGGCGGCACACAGCTCTGTATGAGAAATCGAACCACCTTTTTAGTTTCCTCAAACTGGGTTCAGATTCTGGGTATTATCAACATTAGTTTATTAATCAAAACTTCATAAACATAGTATCTTCTCTAAACCAGAGAAGTTCCTTTGTCCATTAAAAAAAAAGGGACTAATAATAAGGTGAACAATCTGAAATTACCATTTTGTACTTCAGAATGACCAAACAGCAGCAAATTCATGTGTTTTAAATCTTTAACTTTCCCGTTTTAGTGAGAATATAAGCTTGATATATTAGTAATGCTTTCAAATGTTAGTTTTATTCATTTCAGCATTGCTTTAATAGTAAAAGACTATGAACATTCAATATCTACCAGAGGAAATTGTCTAATTAAATTATGATATCTAAGCTAAGCCTCAAACTAGTAATAATAGTAATAAAATAAACCAAAAATATAGAGTTAAGTAAAAAGAGAAAGTTAAGCTTAGTGGTTTTTTTTTACATTTTGTATTATAATGAACTAAAAATATATACTCCTATTTTTACTTGTATTGATATAAAATAATCTCTGGAAGCATAAACAGCAATAATGGAGCTTCTGTTATGTAGAGGATTGGAACTTGTTCCACGGTGGCAAGAACGAAGTCTTTTTTTTTTTCTTGCTGTATAATGTTTCAGTTTTAATAATCTTGAAGCACTTGGATGCATTCAGAAATTAAAAATAAAAACCATAGATAAAGTTCATTGCCTTTCTTTTCCTCATGGTCACTTCCCTTTTACCCAATCTTTTACATCACTGTAGTTGCACTAATAGTAATACAACTTTTCCTGATATAGGTTTCAAGTACTTTAGACTTCCCTTTAATCGTGTAGCTTCTTCTAATATTTGGATTTCCAAAATGGCAACATATATAAGAATTCATGGAAAACTCCATCAATAGCTCATCCCATTCCATATAAGAATTCATGGAAAACTCCATCAATGGCTTATCCCGTTCCAAGACACAACAGAAGTAGCCCGGTTTACTTGTTAATCTTTCATCCATTTAAATTCCTTCAGATTTCTCCCTTTTGCTTTTTTCTCCTTTGTATAGCAATATCAAACTTTTCAAGAGAGAAACACCCATTGGGAGTGTCTCATCAGCAGTTTAATGAAGCATCCACAATGAGAGGTATCAGACCACATCCACATGTGTGGGTCCTTTTTCATGCCTAGTCTACAGCTCGTCGTTTTGGCTCAGGCATCAATCCATAGAAGAGTAAATTGTGGCCACAATAACGTGGCGGCATTGCATCAGACATGGCACAATTACACAGAAAATTCTCCTGTGAATATTTTTCCAGATTGGAGCTCTGGGCATAGCAAAATTTTAGTGTGTCTGTGGATATCAGTTACACAAACATCAAACTTACCTTGTAGAGTCTATGTGAATTTTCCCACAGCTTGAGTGGCTACATCACGTGGACCTTCAAGAAATGGTAAACCATTTATTGATGAGGTATTGAAGCGTTTGAAGAGCATAATGATACAATGTGATTTACATTTTTTAATGAACCTCTGGCTCTCCACAGAGAACAAAATTTGGCGGGGGAAGAATGGAATTGAGAAGACTGGTGATAAAGTTCTTCCCCAGGGACAGCAATGGGGAGGAGATCAGCCTAAATCGTTTACTTACTGACTAGGTTGATAACTGTTCTTAAAATTGAGGTTTGAAACATAAAAGTAGGAGCAGTTTTGATACAGTTTACGGGATAAATTTGGACTGTGTTTTTTGCTTATGTACGTCCAAGTTGTATTATAGTAATAATATTTTGTTACATGAGAGAGAAAATTCATATGAAGATATAAATTTATGTATCACCACAGTTAAAAAGAATATAAGTACTCTTTTAAAAATACGTATTTAATCCTAATATAACATCAAACTTAAATTATTACTTTAAATACTATTTTTTAAAACAAACAGAAAATTTCTTTTACTTTATTCCCCAATGCAAAGCCAAGTGCAATCAGACTGCGCCATCGCAATCGTAGAAGCGCTCGCATGGTATATTGCTGAATTGCAGAGGACGAGTGTGGACTAGCAAAAGCGTCGTAATCTTCTAGGGCATGAGATGACTGCTGCTGGGTATGGGGTTTCCCACACAATCCTGTGAATATACTAATACACACTGAATTGTGCAGTTTAAATGGGTGCTTTGTGTAATATGTTAATTACATCCCAATAAGCTGTTAAGAAATGGAACACAGCAGGTACTCTGGAGTCAGACTAGAGTGGCCAAATCATTATACGTCTCCATAAATCTTTAGTTTCGTCTCTAAAATTGGAACAACATTCTTCAAATTAACTATACAAATAATACATGATAAAGATAATTATAGAGCACTGAGAGAAGCGCCTGGCCTATGACACTCAATCATTGTTATTATAGGTATCTGTTAACCTTTGGATGTGAGGTTCCATATTCGAAAGTTTCTATGGAAAGAGAAAGAAAACCTCTCTAAGAGAAATATCAGACTCATATTTGAATAAGTTGTTGGTGGAGCGTAACACAAACTGGCAAAAACGAGGTTCTTGGAGTCTGTACTTACAGTTCCGTTGTGTTATGCATCTATTTGTTCATTTAAGTAGAAAAGTAAGACAGACTGAAGAACATCTGTACGGATGAAACACATACACACCAAAAAGGTCAGTAAGAAAGTGCGTTGGACTGACACTGGGTTGAACTGCAGGGGCCAGAGTCAGCCACATCCAAGGCTTTAAATTTTATCCTAAGTACAAAAGTCGTCTGAGGAGGAATAGGTTTCAGAGAATACTCTGTGGCCAAGATCTGCTGTAAACACGATTTGATTAATCAAATAAGGTATAGAAAATGGGGTCATTGACAAAATGATATAAATAAATCTGAGTTGATATGAGGATATAGAAAATGTTTTATAAGAGGAGGAAGCCTGTTCAGAGGTTTAGTAAAGGTTAAGTGTTAAGCAGATGCATATATGTGTATTGTATGTTTATTTCTGGAAAGTAAACATATTCAAATTGATTTAGGTGCATTACATGTTTTAAAGGATCTGTAAAATATACCTAAGAATTAGATGATGTTTAAATTTGCGATGTTAATTTAAATCAGTGCTGTGCAACACTGGCTAAACAGTAAATTGCTTGTGAGACTTTCAAAACCAAATAACCATGCCAAGTCTGTTAAATCAAAATTTCTGGGCTTTAGTAATGGATAGAGGTATTTACATTTTTTTTAAGTTTTAAAAGTTTTTATTTTTAGGTTCTCCAAATGATTCTTAAATTAGCCAGGTTTGGGAACCATTGATTCAAGTAATCCAAATGGTAAAGGGCTTTTACATAAAGGAATTTTAAAAATATAATTGTTTTTAATTAATTTATTTATTTCTGGCTGTGTTGGGTCTTCGTTGCTGTGCGCGGGCTTTCTCTAGTTGCGGCGAGCGGGGGCTGCTCTTTGTTGCGGTGCGTGGGCTTCTCATTGCCGTGGCTTCTCTTGTTGCGGAGCACGGGCTCTAGGCGTGCGGGCTTCAGTAGTTGTGGCACGTGGGCTCAGTAGTTGTGGCTCACGGGCTCTAGAGCGCAGGCTCAGTGCTTGTGGTGCACGGGCTTAGTTGCTCCCCGGCATGTGGGATCTTCCCGGACCAGGGCTGGAACCCGTGTCCCCTGCATTGGCAGGCGGATTCTTAACCACTGCACCACCAGGGAAGTCCATAGAGGAATTTTTTTAATTGGTAAAAATGGAAGCTATGATGGCTTACTATTAAACACAGCCCATATTTTAAGGCAATACCTTTATGTAGTAAGAACACTATTTCAGAATTAGAATGAGTTTAAATAAGTGAATATTTGATTTATCTTTGTTTTAAGCCTATTAATTCAAGAAATTCAGATTCATTTAAAATCTATAATTTCTTGATGACTAACAAGAAAAGATTGGATCTTTGGGCACACCCACATCATTGTGATATTAGTAATCAGGTCAAAAATTGGCAAAGTTTAATAAGGTTGCTGATCATGGGGAAATGTATAGCATTGATAAAATGCATTGAGGGAAATGGTGAATGCTAATATACTGGTCTGTGTTCCACACTATGACATATGTGCATATTTAATAGCCAATTATGCATATTGTTAAAGATTATTTTACTGGCAAGTGATGGAAACTCAACTCAAACAGCTTCAGCAAAAAGGAATTTTATGTTAAGTACTGAGTACGCACATGTCACAGGATCAAAGAAATAACTCAGGTTTGATCTGTTGGTTGTTTTGACTTTATTTTGCCAACAAATTCTCTCTCTAAATGGTTCAAAGTGCAGTTTTACATCAGCAGAAAGAAAAAAATTTCCCAATGTTTATATAGTAGTTCTGGATTTTTTTTAAACTGCTACTACTTGGTCATTTGTCCATCCGTCAGGAAGACAGACTTGATATATAGATCAGCCTGAGCCAGATGCCTATTGCTGTGTGTTTTCTGTAACTAGAATAAAGAAGTTGGGAAATTTTACATGCAGAGGAAAAATAAGCTACCACAGTTCACCCTACAATGATTAAAAAAATAGTATAAGTATTGAGGTAACCATCTCTTCATTTTATCAATAACCTATCTTGAAAAATCAATGCCCATTTCTTTCTTTTTGAGTTATGTTACTATAAACAGTAAATCTGTATTTCCCCTAAAGGCCCACCAATGTTTAGTGCTACACAATGTTAAATTTATTTTGTATTGTGTGGTACCAAATTGAAACTACTGATGAGTTAGTTAGGTAATAGTAATTCTTCCATTCCCTTAAATCAGTAGTTTTCAAACTTGCTTCTAACAAGTTCCCAGGTGTTGATGAGGATGCTGGTCTGGAGGTCACATTTTAAGAACTACTCTCCCTGCGATCTATAAATTACACAAGTATAAAAAGAAATGTTTCTATTCAAAATTTTATTTCAACCTTATGAACACCATGGTTATTAGGAAATATATAAAATACTTTATGTTGAACGAATCTTGATAATATCTTATAGAAGATAACATAGCATTTATGAAATACTGAGAGTTATGGCAAGATGTGATATGTAATATAAAATCCAACTCAAACTGGCCTTGACAAAAACTGACTTTATTGATTCAAGTAATGAAAAATGCAAGGATGGTGCTGGCTTCAGTCAAGACTAAATCTAATGACTCAGATAATGTCAGCAAGGTCGCAGTTCTTTCTTTTTCTGTACCTTTGCTCTATGGGCTTCATTCTCAGGTGATGATGAGAGCCTTTTACTTACCCAGCCAACACAGACAGCTCCAGGCACTCCGCTATTGGTCCAGAAGAGTGGTGGAAGCCGCAGCTTCTCATTTTGGACCATGGCATGCTAGAGAGTAGAGCATTTACTTTATTTTCCCACTGGCTATAGCAATATCTGCTCACGCCTCACTGGCTCTGCTTGATTGTCATGCCTAACCACCTAGGCTAAGAAGATGGAATACACAGATTCCCTTAAGGACAGCAAAGGCCCATTCTGTAGCCAAGATTGGGGACAGTTGTCCTTAAACATAATGAGTCCAGAGAAAGAGAATTGCTTCCTCTAGAAGAAAATTAAGATACTAGTTTATTAAAAGAAGTGTGACTAGTGTGACTCAAGATTGAGGAGGAAAGGAATTCAGGTCTACTATGCTAGTTAATCAATATCAGATATATCATCTTTATGAATAGACTTTTCTAATTTTATACATTAACAAATACATTCTAACATGTTCTTATACATGAAAAAGAGGAAAACAAATACATTCTAACATGTTCTTATACATGAAAAAGAGGAAAACAAAATAAGTTTATAAGTTGGTAAATTCAATTTGCAATTATATTCCATTTTAATTATTATTGGAGGAGTGATTCCCAAATTTTATGAATAACCTCAGAATTTTATAAAAATGCAGGTTTTTGGTTTCTACACACAAAGATTCTTTTTTTTTTTTTTTTTTTTGCGGTACGCGGGCGTCTCACTGTTGTGGCCTCTCCCGTTGCGGAGCACAGGCTCCGGACGCAAAGGCTCAGCGGCCATGGCTCATGGGCCCAGCCGCTCCGCGGCATGTGGGATCCTCCCAGACCAGGGCACGAACCCGTGTTCCCTGCATCGGCAGGCGGACTCTCAACCACTGCACCACCAGGGAAGCCCCACACAAAGATTCTTATTCACAAAGAATATGGTGGTTCTTCATTCTTGACTTTTAACAAATCTCACAAGTGAGTCTCCCATTCAATTGATTCCCCTAAAATACTGTGAAAGTTTTAAAATTCAATATTTATCTTCAAGTTCAGAATTTTAAGTGCAAAATGCAGGTAGAAAAACATGTGGTATATACATTATACTGTTTTTATTTCAAGGGAGAGAACTCAAATTCACAGGAACAGGAAAAAGGACATTTTAGGCTTAAGGGAAGAGGATTAAAATAATCTCTGTAGGATCAATATCTTCTCAGGCTCTTTGTGGTCTCCCACTGCTTTGGACTCTCCACTTATGGACATAAGTTGGCTACAGCCTCAGAATTTACCATGTCACCCCACCAAATCCATGAAAGAGAGAAAAATGCAATGTAGCAGAAACTCTAACAGAGGTGTCCAGTATTTCCTTCTTAGGCCATGTGTTTATTCCTGAACGAAACATATTTGCTAGAAGAATGAAATATATAGAATGGCCAATCAGAGCTAATGATGGTGTCAGTTTACCCCCAACCACACAGGTTGGATGGAGGAGTTGTGATTTTTCAAGTGAAAATCAGAAAGCTGTGCTTGGAAGAATGGGGAGATGCATGTTGTGAACAAAGTTAACTTGATAGAGGGTAATATGGTATATTTAGTTTCTATTGCTGACATTAAAAATTACCACAAACTTTGTGGCTTAAGTCAACACAACTTCACTGTATCACAGTTCTGTAGATCAGAAGACTGCAATAGTTCTCACTTAGCTAAAGTCAAGGCGTTGGTTGGGCTGCTGCATTCCTTTCTGAAAGCTTTGGGGAAAGGGACTTTGTTTCCTTGCTCATTCAGTGGTGGGCAGAATTCAGTTTCTTGCTGCTGTAAGACTGAGGTCCCCATATTCTTTCTGACTTTCAGCGTAGCCCATTCCCAGCTTCTGGGGGCTGCCATCATTTCTTGACTCAAGATTCCGTTTCTTCACCTTCCAAGCCAACAACAGATATCTCATGCTTTGCATCTATTCTGCATTTTCCTCTGTCTTTTCTCTCCCTAACTTTATCTGGGAATGACTCTTTGCCTTTAAGGATTCATGAGATAAGCCAGGTAAAGTCTCCTCATCTCACCATGTCTACTTTAATCACAGCTGCAAAGTCCTTTTTCTCTGTAATGTAGCATAGTTACAGGTTTTGTAAATTAGAGAATAGACTTTTCTGGGAAGGGAGAGTCATCATTCAATCTCCCAAACATTGAATATTGTTGTAAACCAAACCTCTATGCTTTGCTTTCCAACGTTGTTTCGCTAACTTTACAAATGTAAATTTGAGGTTTATTGTTAAGTCAGAAACTGAAGATCTTACTACTTACAAGGTAACAAGTACCCTGTTACAGCATGAAATATATGTATATAGTGCGGTAACACTACAAATATATTTGTGTGTGTTACAGAAAGACACAAAAATTTTAAAACAAAGAAATAGGCCTTTTATTATTCACAGCAGAAACAGCAACCAGAGCAACATCTTGCTCTGATGATGGCTGGACATTACCTGTGTGCACAGTGGAAGAACCCCCAAATTAGGAAGTGCTGAGCTTTTATGGGGCTGCTGGCATAGCTTCCCATTCTTTCCTCCATAAAGAGAGATTACACAGTACCCTTAAGTATAAGTAAGTCTTCTCTGGGAGTAAAGAGGGAAGATATCTTAGGCTTATTACTATGGAATGTAAGCAGATGTGTCTGAAGAGTGGAAAGATAGGACTTGAGCTTTAACACCATGGTATGCCCCCCGGGAGTATCTCTAATTCTCCCTGGGGCATGTACTAACTGTAGCTTCCAAGACATATATGCTATTCAAACATGTCCTTTGTTCAGAAGCCCAAATCATGCAAAAAACCCCATAAATCTATAGAGGATTTGTCTCCCAACAGTGATATTCTCGTTTTAATAATTCTGTTTTTGAATCAAAACCAGATTATTCAAATCTTTAAATATAAGTGAAACTTATAGTGGAGGAAGTGTTTTATCTTTGATAAAATATAGATAAGCTTATAGGTGGACATATGTTATTTCTTTGAACATCATAATTAATAATTGAGTATGTATATTAGGTATTATAAATCAGACTCTCTCTAGCTACATTCTTTATGACATAGTTAAGAATAGGTCAAATGTTGCAGTTTTTAGGATGTGGCAGTGAAAAGAATGGTGTAAGTTAGTGATAACCAAAACTGTTACATCTTCCAAACCTCAGTTAACACAACTTGTTTTCTGTGATTTAGTTATGAAGCATCAAGTAAAAAAAATATTTAAAGAAGTGTATTTTTAATCTCTATATATATATAAAAATTTATTTTTAAAAATTATCCAGAAAGATACTCATGCCTATTTTTAGATAGTGTCTCATCTCTTTTGAGATGTGGAGTAAAAAGTAATTAATTTTTCATCTATATAAGTTAAGAATAAAGGAAATTTTCAATCCATTGTAAAATGGCTTCTTACATCTTTTTTTATATTGCAGTGTAAAGATTTTAACATTGAATTTACCCTCAATAATATCTCAGCCGTTTTCCCTTTGTGATCACTAAACTGTTGCTTTACCTTAAGACTTTATCATTATCTACAAAAAATTCCTACTTTTTATGAAGTCTAGAAAATATTATTTTAATTGAGCATATTTAAATTATTATTATTTTTGATGCATTGGTTTATCGCCTTTAAAAAAGCAGATATAGTGGTTGCTACTGCAAAGAACTGTGGCCAAATGAACAATAAACTACTTTAAAATAACAGAAGGAGCCAGCAGCTTTTCACATTTAAATACACTCTTTATTCCACACGTTGAAATGGCATCTCATTTTTCAGTGAGTCCCAGAACAGCAGGCATATATATACAACTCCATCAAAGCACATGAATCAATAGACTAAACAAGTTACACTGTAGCAGTTTATACATCAAAACCACTTGTCTATTTCTTTGAGCAATATCGTCAAAATCAATATATCCCCCAGTCTACAGCTATTCCCCAAACTATCCTTTCATATTACATATTCTAACAGCAGTAAACAAATTAATGAATTGCTGTGGACTTTTGTTTTCTCTCCTCCTGAATTTTAATTGATTCATATCATGAGAAAATCCATGCAGGCTTGTTATCTTGGCTTTTTCCCCTTTTCTGGCATGAAGATGAATACAGTGAATAAGAGTTTCAACCTCACACTTCACTAACCACTTGTAGTTTTGATGTTAAACTCAGAGTTCTTCTGTTAAACATTTAGTATGCAATTTTCTTCTATCATTGAAACACAAAGCAAAGAGTTTTCTTATCCAGACCATACTGATGAGCCCTATAATGCCAGTGGAGCACAAAATGTACAGATGTCATTAGAAGGCATCCAGTCTATGCCAGCTAATAAAGCAGTGATTAGATAACTGACGTCTGCATAAGCTAGAACACTCAGGAGGAGTTTATTGCTAAATGTCTTACTTGCATGTTATATTAAGGAAATTACCCTATTGAATTCCTTTTTCCTTTTTATTGGCTTTTCTTTCTGTATTTATGTGTGTTTTGTGCTCTTATAGTGAAATGTTATTACTTAAATTTGAAATATTATACCTAGAAAACAAACTTCAACCAACCAGCAGTTCAACTGTATTTAATCTTTTGTTGCTGTTAAAAATCATTAAGTTGATTTCAGATGAGGTTCGTATTTGATACAATCCTAGGTATAAAATTATAGATATTGTGTAGTGGTAAACAAGAAAGCATAAAATGTATGGGATTTGGAATTTTGAGGCAACATAGCTATTAACCTGGTCACGTGGTGTGACTGATGTTAGCCACAGGTTGTTCAGCTGTTGAGTGATGATAATGATACACAGCTCTTATGGTTATTTTCAAGGTTAAAGATGAAGTATTATAAAGTATTTATCATACTATTCAATAACATTTATTTTCTGTATATCCTCAGTTCACCACATTTATTTGCTCAGTAATCAAAAGAGTTGCAGATTTTGTGTGACAAGCATCGAGTGGACAGGAATCTCAAGAAACTTGACATGGTCACACAATGTCCAACCAAAAAACTTCAGGTCACTTTTCTATTTGTGTTAGGTTATTTAGGGTTAGTTCATCAAGAGGATAAAACAATTATAAATGCACACATTGGGACACCTAAATATATAAAGCAGATATTAACAGACCTGAAGGGAGAAATAAACAGCAATAATACTAGGAGACTCTCAACAATTGACAGATCATTCAGACAGAAAATCAGTAATGAAGTAGTGGATTTGACAGCATTATAGAATCAAAGGGACCTAACATGTACAGAATATTCCATCCAACACAGCAAAATGCATATTTCTTTCAAGGGCACACAAACGTTCTGCAGGGTAGATCATATGTTAGGCCACAAAACAAATCTTAACAAATTTGAGAAAACTGAAATTATATCAGAAATCTTTTCCAACTACAATGGCATGAAACTAGAAATCAATAACAGGAGAAAACTTTGGAAATTCACAAATATGGGAAATTAAACAACACATTCTTGAACAGTAAATGTGTCAAGAAGAAATCAAAGGGAAAACAAAATATATCTTGAGAGAAATGAAACTAGAAACACAACATACCAAAACTTACAGACGCAACAAGAACAATTCTAAGAAAGAAGTTTATTGAGATAAACACCTACATTAAGAAAAAAGAAAGAATCTCAAATAAAAAACCTAATTTTACACTTCTAGGAACTAGAAAAAGAAGAAAAAACTAATCTCAAAATTAACAGAAGGAAGGAAATAATAAATATTAAAACAGAACTAAATGGAATTAAGGCTATGAAAATAATAGAAAAAATCAACAAAACTAGGAGTTGGTTTTTTGAAAAGATAAATAAAATCTACAGATCCTTAGCTAGACTAAGAAAAAGTGAGACTGAAACAAAATTGGAAAAGAAAAGGAGCGATTACAGCTGATGTCACAAAAACAAAAAGTTTTGTGAGAGACTACTGTGTATACTTATATGCCATCAAATTGAATATTCTAGAAGAAATAGATGCATTCCTAGAAATATACAACCTACCAACACTGAATCTTCAAGAAATAAGAAGTCTAAAGAGATCAGTAATAAAGAAGGGCATTGAAGCAGTAGTCAACAATTTCCCAAAAGAAAAGCCTGGGACCAGATGGCTTCACTGGTGAATTATACCACTCATTTAAAGAATTAACACTGATCTTCTCAAACTCTTCCTAAAAGCTGGAGAGTAGGGAACACTTCCAAACTCATTTTATGATGCCAGCATTAACCTCAAACAAAACCAGACATGGGTACTAGAAGAAAATACAATTAATGGCCAATATCCCTGATGAACATAGGTGCAAAAATCCTCAACAAAATATTAGAAAACCTAATTCAACAGCACATTAAAAGGATCATACAACATGATCAAGTGGGATTTCTTCTAGGGATGCAAGGATTGTTCAGTTTCCACAAATCAATCAGTATGATACACCACTTTAACAAAATGAAGAATAAAAATGATATGATCATTTCAATAGATGTAGAAAAAGCATTTGTCAAAATTCAACATCCTTTTGTAATAAAAATTCTCAACAGATATAGAAAGAATGTACCTCAACATAATAAAAGACATGTATGACAAGCCACAGCAAACATTATGCTCTACGGTGAAAAGCTAAAAGCTTTACTTCAAAGATCAGGAAAAATGCATGGGTGCCCACTCTCACCACTTTTATAGAGTGCTAGATGTACTAGCCAGACCAATTATGCAAGAAAAAAAGGCATCCAAATCAGAAAGGAAGAAATAAAACTGTCTGTTTGCAGATGACATGATATCATATATAGAAAACCCTAAAAACACCATCAAAAATCCGTTAGAACTAATAAGTTCAGTAAAGTTGTAGAATCTGAAATCAACATACAAAAATCAGTAGTGTTTCTGTACATTAAATGAACTATCTAAAAAAAAAAGTAAGGAAACAATCTCATTTACTGTAGCATCAAGAAAAAAAAAACGCTTAGGAATAAATTTAAACAAGGAGGTGAAAGATCTATACACTGAAAACTATAAAACATTGATGAAAATATTGAAGAAGACACAGATAGATCGAAAGATATCTTGTGTTCAAGGACTGAAAGAATTAATGTTAAAATGTCCATACTACCCAAAGCAATCTACAGATTCAAGATAATCTCCATAAAAAATCCAATTGCATTTTTTACAGAAATAGGAAAAATTCTAAAATTCATGTGAAGCCACGAAGGACCACAAATACCTAAAGCAATCTTGAACAAAAAGAGTGACACTGAGGAGAGTGCACTACCTAATTTCAAAATATACTACAGAACTATAGTAATCAAATCAGCATGGTACTGGCATAAAAGCAGACATATAGACCAGTGGAACAGAACATAGACCCCAGAAGTAAATACATGCATTTGCTATCAATTGATCTTTGACAAAGGTGCCAACACACTGTGGAGAAAAGACAGTCTCTTCAATAAATTTTACTGGGCAAGCTGGATATACACATGGAGAAATGAAATTGGACCCTTACTTCACACATCTACAAAAATCAACTCAAAATGATTAAAAATTTAAATATAAGATCAGAAACTGTAAAATTACTAGAAGAAAATATAGAGGGAAAGCTTCTTGACATATTCTGAGCAGTGTTTTTTTTGGATCTGACTCCCCCAACAGCACAGGCCACAGAAAGCAAATATTGACAAATGGGACTGCATTAGCCTAAAAGCTTCTGCACAGCAAAGGAAACAATCCAAAGAGTGAGGATACAACCTCCATAATGGAAGAAAATGTTTGCAAACCATCCATCTGACAAGGGTATTCAAAAATTATAAGGAACTCAAACAGTTCAATAGGAATAAAGCAAAAACAAGATTAAAAAATGGGCAAAGGACTTGAATAGACATTTCTCAAAAGCAGACACACAAATGGTCAACAGGCATCTGAAAAACATGATAATATTATTAATCATTAGGGAAATGCATTTCGAAGAAAGCTACAATGTGATATTGTCTCACACCTGTTAGAATGGCTGTTATGAAAGAGACAAAAGATAACAAGTGTTGGTGAGGATGTGGATAAAAGGAAACCCTCCTGTGCTGTTGGTGGCAATATAAATCAGTACATCGTGGAAAACAGCATGAGGTTCCTCAAAAAACGAAAAGTAGAACTGCCATATGATCCAACAAAATCAATTCTGGGTATATATTCAAAGGAAATGAAAACAGAATCTTGAAAAGATATTAGCACTCCCATGTTCATTGCAGCATTATTCACAATAGCCAAGATATAGAATCAGACTAAGTGTCTATTGATGGATGAATGGATAAAGAAAATGTGGCATATATATATATATATATATATATGTGCACTTACATATATATTTACACACATATATATATATATATGGACACATGGAATATTATTTAGCTTTAAAAAAGAAAGAAATCCTGCCATTTGTGACAATATGGATGAACCTGGAGGACATTATACCAAGTGAGATAAGTTAGGCCAAGAAAAAAAACAATTACTGCATGATCTCACTTATATGTGGAAGGTGAAAAAGTTGAACTCATAGAATCAGAGAGTAGAATAGTGGTTGCCAGGGGCTCTGGGAGGTGAGGGAATGGATAGATGTTGGTCAAAGTATATGAAGTTTCAGTTAATGTAGGATGAATGATTTCTGGAGGTCTAATGTACAGCATGTTGACTATGGTTAATAATACTGTATTATATACTTGAAATTTGCTAGGAGTATACATCTTAAATCTTCTCACCACACACATAAAAAATACCATGTGAAGTGATAGATATAGTAATTAAATTGATTGTGGTAATCGTTTCACAGTTTTCAAAACATCTTATTGTACACTATAAATATACATGATTTTTATTTGTCCATTATACCTCAATAAATCTTGAGAAAAAAGAAAAAAAAATTGGATCTTTGTATTTTGAAAGTTTCTCCTAGACTAGTTTTCTAGACAAGCTTGCATCATGTAAAATATTCTCATCAGTCCAATACCAGGTATCAATTAAAATAAGTCTTTTAAGCAGATAGTTAAACATAGGGAAGTGGAATCTCATATATTTTAAAGTGCAAAGAGAAGGCACTGGTGCCAGCTATCTACTAATATTTCTCTTTCACCCATGGTTTCTGAGTAATAGATTTTATAGACTAGGTGTTCTTTTCTGTAGGATGGATTTGGCTTCTGTGTGTGCCGAGGAAGTCAGTCTATGGTATGTCATAGACACAAATTCCTTTAAAATCCCTCCAAGAAGACATAAAGGAGTAGTGTTTGATCTCAGTTTGGCAAGGTTGGATGTTCAGTACAGCCCATGGCAAGAGTTAAGACCTTTTACAGAAGTTCCCCCCACCCCCGTCCCAATTTTGCAAATCCATCAGCACTTCTCTGTCAGAATAAGGATAGTTCTGTAACTGGTCCTTTTTCCCTCAGCTTGTTACATCACTAGAGGCTTTTCTCTAATTGACCGTTTCTTCCCCCTTAAACCCAGTCTTAGGCTTGAGAATTAAAATTACTTTTGGTTTAAACATTTTATCTTACTTATGGAGACAGGTATAATAAATCAAACATTTTTCTAAGTTATGATAATCAGTATAAAATTACCTGGGCTTCATAATGTGTTTTATGCTGAAACCCACTCCCTATCTGAACTGTAAACATGCCAACTTCTTTTTGTTTTGCTTTTCAAAACACAGAACTTAAAATATTATATGTATAAAATCATTTTCATAAGATACATATTTTCTTTAACTCTCTGGCCTGCCTGTTGGCTTCATCACGAACAAAAGGTTTTAAAAATACCTAAAAAAAATTTGCATTGAGATATTCAGCCTGGGCACTAGAGAGAGGGAAAAGAGTTTCATTCGGTGAATATTTAACTTTGATCAGCTTCTTCCTCATTTGAATCTCAAAGCAGTGTCTGAAGTAGGTATAATTATATCTTTTTGCAGATTAGAAAATTGAAGGACTGTGTGACTCATTTGAGTCACTCATTTGAGGTACTACATCTGTTGAGTGATGGGACACAATTTCCATCCAATCCTGTTAAGCTCCAAAGCCACAGTATAACTATGGAATGACATATGAAACAATACAACATACTGATAATGAATTCTAATTCTGGCTTCAGAATACTTTAATTTATACCCTGGTACTACCACATAATTAGAAGTATCCTGGGAAAGTTACTTAATAACCTTATACATCAGTTTCTATGAAATGTGGATAATAGCAATGCCTATCTCAAATAGCTGTGAAGACTAAAAGAGATAATGCAGGTAGAATGCTTAGCACACAGCCTGCCTCAAATTTATTAATTTAATATACATTCAATTTTCAAGTCCCATTTATTAAAACCATGCAGATTCAACTTATGTGTTTCTACAACTAAAATTCCCTTTCTAGTGGATGGCAGAAAGAGGAAACACCAACATTTTGATGATTCAATATTTTTAGAGGGTTTGTAATATATCTGGAAATTTGAAATCAGATTTGAGATTTCAGGCCATTTCAAGCCAATTATGTTTTCGTAAAAAAAAAAAAAAACTAGGGAAATTAATTTGAAGAAGTCATACTAATAATCTCTATTCAAATCCAACTCCCAAACCTTTCCTCTTCACTTCATCAAGAGTTATCAAGGTTTCCTAGTTTTTGTCCTAGAAACCTGAGACTGCATCTTGAGTTTTCTTCATACTGCATTTTCCACAGCCATCGGTGTATTTCACTGATTGTGCCTTCAAAGTACCTCTTAGAGCTATTCACTTTTTCCCACCTCACTGTTGTTCAAGTGGACACTTTAAAAAGCTTTTTAACCGTTCTTCTTACTAAATGTTTACCTGACCCTCTGCATTTCTACAAGACTATCAATTGCAAATATAAATCTGATCATATCACAACGCTTTAAATATTATTCAAGGGGCTTCCCTGGTGGCGCAGTGGTTAAGAATCCGCCTGTCAATGCAGGGGACACAGGTTCGAGCCCTGGTCCGGTAAGATCCCACATGCCGCGGAGCAACTAAGCCTGTGCGCCACAGCTACTGAGCCTGCGCTCTAGAGCCCGCGAGCCACAACTACTGAAGCCTTCGTGCCACAACTACTGAAGGCTGCGCGCCTAGAGCCCGTGCTCCGCAACAAGAGAAGCCACCGCAATGAGAAGCCCGCGCACCGCAACGAGGAGTAGCCCCCGCTCGCTGCAACTAGAGAAAGCCTGCGTGCAGCAGCGAAGACCCACCGCTTCCAAAAATAAAAAGAAATAAATTTTTTAAAAAATATATTATTCCATATATTACCATTAGGTTGAGCATAAATCCCAAATTTTTTTATCATGGTGTATTATTAGATACAAACCTGTGTGCTTTCTAGGAGTCCTTCAATATTGCTTCCCTCTCTCTCTGTTCCGCTGTCTTTCTTCTGTTAATCATGACCCTTCATTTTTCATATCATCCCTTCACTTGTGTGCTTGATGAAGCCGCAAACTATGGGGTTTCAGAGCCTGATGACAAAACCTGAAAGTGGAGGGATGTGAGTGAGATCTTTGGCTAATGGAAAACAAGAAAGGGAAGGGATTTGCACAGATTAACTCTCCCCCAGACCTTTTTTCTTTTCACAAAACTATCCAAGTTTAGTTTCCTTCTTAAATCCTCTGGAGGAAGCCTCACTTTCTGAGAAAACATATTTACTGGGAGTCCAGCTGTGTCTCTTCTCAGCATTTTATAAGAAATGGGCCAACAACGTAAACTATTGCGTGTAATTTCTTTGCATTTTTCTTTTCTGTTTGCTTCTGGTTATTTTTCAGCCTCCCACTGGGAGTGCAACTCACAAGTAAACTCTCAGAATTTTCATCCTTACTTCGGATTCTATGACTGTGGACAAGGGCTCGGGCATATAGTCCATAAATGCCTGAAAGATGGATTCCCAGCCTGGCACTACCACATTGTCCCCTGACTGGACCTTGAAGACTAGGTGCAGGCACTCTGTTTCTCATTGGTATATGAAAATATAACAAGTTTTTTCTTGTCTCAGCCCATAGCAAAAGTCAGTCCTTTTCCTAAGATGCTCTTCCTTCACACACCTTGATTCTTGTCTTTCTTCCTTTTTCAGAAAAGCTTTGGCACAGTATACAAAGCAGATCTGGTACACCATTAATCTTTCTAACAGCGTTCTGTTATTCATGTATCTTTTCACATTTGAAATTATAAGTTCATTTGCTTTGAAATTATTTTTAGTTTTCACCAAACTGTAAGATCCATTAGAGTAGAAACTGTGTTCTTTTCTCTATGCAGAGTCTGATCCTGACTGTGGTGTTCATTAAGTTTAACTGTTTTCTAATTAAAAGGATAAATTTCTATAATTACCGGCTTGGTCTCTAATCTACCATGTATAGAGATACAGAATATATGATTCCATGTACTGAGGCAAATCGCAAATAATGCTGAGCAGAGATTTTATAAATCCACTAGTTTCAAAGCATTTTAGAAGATGCAAATGCCGCAATGAGTATTGACTTCTTCCATTTGCTTCATGAATAAAAATATTGAATGGGAATAATGCTTTAGAGTCACATGCTCAATGGTACATGCTTAATAGAAGTATTTTTTTTTCTAAAAGTCTAAAAACCTTTGTCAAATATTTATTGTTATGACAATGTCATTTTATGGATATTCATAACTGGACTTTCCCTTACATCTAATTAAAACCAACTATTATTGATTACTTAAAATCATCAAACTTTTAGGTAAATATATAAGCAAGATTTAAGGTGATTCTTTCTCCCTTAACTCACCTCATCTCCTCAATTATACTTTTCCTGTGTCTTACCATTTGCATAACTGAAAAATTAAATGTGATGGATAAGGAAATAAGATGATATATCTAGCTTATCTATACAGTGATAAGTATACTTGGAAAATTTTGAATTGAAGAGATAAAGAAATATTCCTAAAGACTTATTAATTCAAAAAATGCGTTATCTACAAGGTAGATAAGTCAGTCTGGCCTCAGTTTTAACTGCAAAATGAAATTTGAGCAGAAAATGAATTATTCTCTACTGAATACTGAAGAGAAAATACTATAAAAAAAAAGAATAAAAACCCATCAGTTGTCATTCAGTTAGGACATTTACAACATGTTAAGCCCTGAAAAAACAACACTAAGACAACCTTGCAGAAAAAAAGCATATGCATGCATATATAAACATATATGTGTGTGTATGTCTATACCAAATAAGTTCTCAAAAAAATGAGAACCGAATAATGGTAAGTCATGGAATTAAAGAACTTAAGTTTAGCATGGAAATTACTTAACAATATTTTCCTGTTGCATTTTTCATGGCTACCTTGATAACCTAAGTGACAAAAACTTAACTGAAGCTAACCGAAGCAAAACAAAACAAAAAGTGGCAAAGGGGATTGACAGATGTAACTGAGATGTTTAGAAAAGTCTTGAGGTATAAATGAAATGTAGATATATCTAAATTTCACATAAGTTTCCCTTTCCCACTCTCAGCACACAATTTATATTATTTTCAAGTATACATGAGATACTTAGCAAAACTGATCATGTATTGGACCGTAAAAAAGCTTCAGTAAAATTTCACAGGTGAAATCATTAAGAATTTATTACCTCAACACCGTGGAATTAAACCAAAAATCAGTAACAAAAGTTAAGGTGTGATTTCAGCAAGGAGGCAGGATAAACAAGTCTTATTCAAGCTGTTCAAAAAACATTACTGATTGGATAAAATGTGGATAGAATATGTAGTACAATAAAGCAAGAAGTTTTGCTAATGAAGATTAAACAAACTTTAAACAAAACTTTTAGAACAAGATTCCTCAGAATATTTAATAGGCAAATATAAATTGTTAATTTTCAATTGTGAATAATACACAAATTTAATTATTTGGCCCCAGAGCAGAGCGCTTCTTTCCAGGAATAATTATTATCACTCTACACATTGGTGTCCAATGGAATACAACCTGGGCCATTTTGTTCTACTAAAGTTATTATTCCCAAATGTTTTCTTTGTATTTTTGCAGTGTTGTCATAGGATCTGCACATGATTGGAAGAGAGAGAATAATGGGGGGGGGGGGCTTTTTAGGTGTCCCAAACCCCATGATTCTTTTGTGTTTAAGATAGACAATGTGGAAATATATTTTTTAAAGTCTCATGATAAACTTATTGACCATACTTAATTTGTTGTGGAACCCTAAGCTACGAATAATTTGTTGTGGAACCCTAAGCTATGAAGTAATGTGGTTTTAGATATTGATCATTTTTATCATCTACTCAGAGTAAACAGATTGACTTGCTCCAAAATGTTTTAAATATTTTTGCAATTTAGTATATTGGCATGTGTTAAAACATGTAGTATCAATATTTACTATATGCGTGAGACACAAAGAAATGAAAAATGAAGATGGAATAAACATTTTTAAAACTTACATTTTAGCAATGTAAATAAAAGTATAATAAAGAGGAATAATTGATACAATTCAAACATAGTTGTGAACTACTTACTGATCTCCTTATTGCAATAAAATAACCCTATGATCTCATTCTGAAAGTAACCATATGGAACTGACAAGTCAGCTGACTCTTAACATATTCTGAAATTTCCTGGAAGCTTAGTTCATCAGAGTCATGATTTCCAAATTGCTCCTACAAGCTGACTGCTCAGACTTCATGAGGTTGAAAGGACATTTTGGCAACAGTTTGCTTTCAGGTAAATGAAACTGTATTACTTAAATCTCTGTACGGAATATGAAATGTTAAAATGAATTAAGTATGACCGAGTTACTCAAATGTCCTAATTATTTAAACAACATTTTTGGTCAGTTTAACTCTAGACGTATGCCACAGTTTTCTTCCAGTGGAAAAATTAGGTGGGAATTTACCATAAAATATTGTTTCCTCCACGTTCAGTTCAAATGTCACCTCCTCTATCATTCTACTCTTGTAGGCACAGACTTTTCTTCCTGTTGATATGTAGACTACAAAATAACTTTCCAAAAAAAATTCCCTTTCTGTTTAGGTTAACCCTAAACACATGGTAGAAGTAAAGATGGTGTGTGTGTGTGTGTGTGTGTGTGTGGTGTATGGTGTGTCTTTGTGTGTATTCCTGGTAAAGATGTGCCCATCAGTTCCTGTTCTACGAATTTGGTTTAACCAGAATATGCATGCATATTAAATGTATCTTCCTTGTAATTCTATAAGAGACCTCTTTCTCCTGGTGAATGCTATTTTAATATGCTGCTGTTCTTTTTCTAATAATTTCTTTATCATATTTGCATTATTTTTATGAGTGAGAGTTGACTGTAGTCATTTATAAGTGTTTTAGAAAGTAAAACAAAAGACAATTGCATTTTTGTATTATACAAAGTTAATTTTGCAGTGCTTTGACATTCATACAATATTTAGATTATGCTTATTAGTCTGTCATTAGGGATTAGATATTTGAAGTATACACAAACTTGAACAAAAATTTTAAGATGTCTGTTTTTTTTCCTAAAAAATGTTATTTATTTCTGTGTTATGTACTTCTTATCTATTTTATGTAGTTCTTACTGGTTTTATGTAGTGTCGTTCTCATATATTTTCTTTGGGTTTCAAGACAATTTTCCAGGACTAATCAATAAAGTAAAGAAGCAAGGTACTGAAATAATACAAAATACAGTAACATTTTTTTCTGGTTAAAATAGTACACAAGCACACCCACACATTTTGGAGGAAGATCTTGAAAAATAATTTCCCATCTTTAGCATTATTTTTGGACAGTAAAGATGGTCACTGAGTATGTTTAGTGTTTATCTATTATAAAATTACTTAGTTTTAGTTTTGAAATGTGAAAATAAGTAAGGTTTTAGTTTTGAAATGTGAAAATAAGTAAGGTATAATAATGACACGAAAAATGACATCATTATTCCGTGTGTTTATTAAGATTTAAATCCTATAGTGAGGTTAAAACATTGGAAGGTACTAAAACAAAATTGAAACAGATATTGTACTAGATTAGAGGAATTGTGGAACTTATTCTTTGTCCAGACGTTTTTAATTAGTTCTTGTTTTTAAATGTAAACATATTATCAAAAGACTTTTTGTCATGTATTGAGCAAATTTTGAATCAAAATGTTTTTATAGAGAGTGATTTAACATGATCAGCATGTCATTGATATCGTTAAGGGACTGTTTACTTCCTTGGAGGGAGCATGTTATTTCTCTAGGAGTATTTACTAAACATCACTTGTAAAGAGGTTGGATAGACATAAAATTACTCAATATGCTCATTTAAACATATTGGATAGCAATTCAATATTTTGTAGCATTTTTTGATATAAGTCCAAATATTACTATTTCAATTTGCAAATATTGATAACAAATGTGCAAAAAAATTTAAATGTGTGTTTAAAACATATTTGACCAGATCTTATCAGAACACAAAATATATTCAGTGAAAATTTTAATCAGTCTTTTGTATATTATATCATTTTACCAATGATATGCAGTTATATAATTCAACTCTTTACTTAAGAATGAACTGCAAATCTCCATGTTATTTGTTGTAGTTACTACATTGAATTTTAATTATTTAAATTCTGTCTTGGAGGAATGTCAGCATAGTAACTTGCAAAAGGATGAACATAGGTGGGTATCATTATTTTATGTGTAGAATATGGACCCATATGATTGATTTTTAAGGTATTGATGACTACTTATGCGAAAAAAAATATAAAACTTAGTCCACATTTGCAAATAGGGACAAATCTTCAGATATAACTGAAAAATGTATGTATTGTCAACATTTTAAATTTTTTTTCAAAAGTGAGTGGTAAGCATTTAATTTTTTCTTGTTTATGTACTTCTCATTCCAACAATGAACTCTCAGCTAATGCTGATGGAATGAAGTCCTAAATAAGACTCCATAATAAAAAGTTTTCAAGCTCTTTTTGCTTTGCCTCATTTTCCCTTATTTTTTAAATAGTTATGTCATCTATACATGGAAAGGAAGATGAATAGTAATGATTTTCTTGCTAGATCTTCTAATTTTAATTAAAATAGCCTTGAAATATTCTGAGAAGCATCATTTGGTGTTCAGTTTGCTCAGCATTCTGGAAGCATTATATGGCATGCAACATAGTTTCTTTGTATTTGATACAGAAACTCTACTGAATTTGTCTCTTCTTTCCTAGGTATTCTAAACTTTCCTATCCAGAGAGGAGGGGTTTTTTTGTTTGTTTTTGTTTAAGAAAAACAAAGTGAGAGAGAAAGTAAATAGTAATTAGTTAAGAGCTTCTGTGGATTCACCTCTCTTCGGGAAAATAAAAGGAAATAAACCATTGTTTAAATGTCCCTTTCATATTGAAAAAATAATAGTGCAAAATATCTACCTATTTTTTTAACAGCTGGGCTCACTACAAACTTTGAAAGACTACAGAGAAACAGATTGAGACCTCGCGAAGCTGTACACGTCTTACTCATGCATTACACATGGTCTAGTCGTAAGGGAGTCAGACATTTTTAACCTAGGTATTTAAGAGGACTAAATTATATATAAACTTACTCCAGATTAAATTTTGAGGTTAAAATAAAACCAAAGCCCACCTGATCAAATATCCTGGTTCAGAGGATATAAAGACTTTGATAATTCAATGAAAATTTACCCCAGAATTCAAGTGCTACTGGATTTCATTCTGTGAGTTGGTCTCTATGTTTTCATATCGGTTAGTTCTTAGTAGATTGATACATATAATGTTATTGGGAGATATTCTCCATCTTTTGACACCTTTTTGTTGACTTTCTTATTTACTTTAATGTGCTAGTATTTGAACTTCCCAAGTGCATGCTTTGCAACTTTTTTTATCTCCTTTTCTACATTATTTTTAATGTCTTATGTATTATGGTTATATGTTTACTTTGTCAAAAAGTTGTTATTTCCACTTTGGAAAATGTGTTAAAACTTCTAGCTATTAGAAATTGTTATGTTTGTGTGTGTGCATGTGTGTGTGTTTTCCCAATCTCTCCTCAAATCAATCTCTTGTTCCTATTTTTCTCTATATCTAATTTATTCAGATTCTGGCAGGCTATGATGATCTGTTCTATTTCTGGTTTATGGCTGTTTTCAATACAGTAAGCTAGTAGCTTTGGATTTCTTAGAAATTAAATTGAAAACTTTGTTTCCATTGGGTTTCAACTTATTGATAAGCGTATCATTAGTTTTGCTGTAAATTGCTGAAAACTTATAATAGTTTTTAGATTAACAGAACAATTTTCCAGTCAGTAATATAGTCTGGAACAGTAAGGGGGTGTTGCCGGTATCGAAGTGGTTTAATGGTTGATGATATAAGATGGGACATTAAAAGTTTTCCTTGTGTAACTCATTTTATTACAGTATCAATATTTTTCTTTCATGTGTGCTGTATTTCTCCTAATGGAAGCAGGGAATTCAAATGGAAAGCACATCAGACAGAGAATGGAGTGAAGTATATTCTGTATCAGTTCTGTCACTGACTGTTTGAATGTTTAAATGTGCTTGCTATTTTGCCAATTTAAATCCTATTAAGATGAAATACTAAAAAGCATAGAGAGTTTTGAGATGATTGGGAGGAATAAAGAAAAACATTTTATTTCTTATAATTATCATCTGTGAAAGGCTGCCCATCATGATAATATAAAATTTATTTATGTGATTATTTTATCTTAAAATTATTCATAACAATCATATGAGTCTTAAATGATTTATTTCATAATAAATAATATCTATTTTCTATGTTATACTTTTATAACATCCTTAAACTCTTTTCTATCTCTAAAGTATTAACCAGTTAGGGACTTCCCTGGCGGTCCAGTGGTTAAGACTTCACCTTCCAATGCAGGTGGTACGGGTTCGATCCCTGGCTGGGGAGCTGAGATCCTACCTGCCTCACGGCCAAAAAACCAAATCATAAAAGAGGAGCAATATTGTAACAAATTCAATAAGGACTTTAAAAATGGTCCACATCAAAAAAATATGTTTTAAAATAAATAAAATGTTAACCAGTTAATGAGATGTAAGCCACAAATTTGTAGCATGAAATATTAAATTCACTTTCCTTTTAATTCTGTTGGCTCATAGCTATCCTTTCAAAGAGTAAGGTTGAAATAAAACTCCAGAATTATTTAAGGACGTGATCACCCTGGTCTTCTTTACATAAAAAATGCGAAAATGAAGATTGATGATTACAGTGATTGATTTTCATAAACTACTTTTTATTATAGTAATGAATATGTACCTATTCTTATATTTTTATTAATTTTTTTAAAGGAAGAAGTGTTTTTTTAAACTGTAGAGCAAGAGAATTTTTTATATTCTAATGCAATATAATGGCATTTTGAATTATTAACTTTTTCTTACATTAATCAGTGTTTTCCTGTGGTCAGAGCAATATGCTTGAAATTTGTATAGTGACTGTACTTAAATACAGAACGTTTATACTGTCTGTGTGGAAAGCAGAAGGTATAATTATTATATAACAATACCTGTGGGTGCTTGAAGGCACATGGCTGCATCTGGCACAGATATTCTCTTTAGGGATGTTATTAGGTCATGATAACTATTATACCCCCATGGCGTGTTATTATTTAAGCTTATTCTTACCTCTAAAATCCACTACTGAAAAGTCTATGCTATCACAAGCTATAATATCACTGATTTAATGACATATTTTTTCTTTTCTTGTTTAATTATATCAAAAGCTATCTCAAGTTGTTTTCGGAGAGTTTGTTACTAGTAAGTAAACTGAAAATGGAATGATTAAATCTCCCGCTCTGTAGTGGATTTTTCTGTTAACTCCTTTTAGTTCTTCCAGTTTTCGTTATGGTATATTGATGTTAGAATCTGGTAGCTTACACAGTTAGTATTGATATAGCTTCCTATAGAATTGTCTCAATCATTTTTTTTTCTTTTTTTAACATCTTTATTGGAGTATAATTGCTTTAAAATGGTGTGTCAGTTCCTGCTTTATAACAAAGTGAATCAGACATACATATACATATGTCCCCATATCTCATCCCTCTTGCATCTCTCTCCCTCCCACTCTCTCTATCCCACCCCTCTAGGTGGTCACAAAGCACCTAGCTGATCTCCCTGTGCTATGCGGCTTCTTCCCATTAGCTATCTATTTTACATTTGGTAGTGTATATATGTCCATACCGCTCTCTCACTTTGTCCCAGCTTACCCTTCCCCCTCCCCATATCCTCAAGTCCATTCTCTAGTAGGTCTGCATATTTATTCCCGTCTTGCCCCTAGGTTCTTCTGACCATTCTTTTTTTTTTTTTTTTTTTTTTAAGATTCCATATATATGTGTTAGCATACGGTATTTGTTTTTCTCTTTCTGACTTACTTCACTCTGTATGACAGTCTCTAGGTCCATCCACCTCACTACAAATAAGTCAGTTTTGTTCCTCTTTATGGCTGAGTAATATTCCATTGTATATATATGCCACATCTTCTTTATCCATTCATCTGTTGATGGACACTTAGGTTGCTTCCATATCCTGGCTATTGTAAATAGAGCTCCAATGAACATTGTGGTACATGACTCTTTTTGAATTATAGTTTTCTCGGAGTATATGCCCAGTAGTGGGATTGCTGGGTCGTACAGTAGTTCTGTTTTTAGTTTTTTAAAGAACCTCCATACTGTTCTCCATAGTGGCTATATTAATTTACATTCCCACCAACAGTGCAAGAGGGTTCCCTTTTCTCCACACCCTCTCCAGCATTTATTGTTTGTAGATTTTTTGATGATGGCCATTCTGACTAGTGTGACTTGATACCTCATTGTGGTTTTGATTTGCATTTCTCTAATGATTAATGATGTTAAGCATCCTTTCATGTGTTTGTTGGCAATCTGTATATCTTTTTTGGAGAAATGTCTATTTACATGTTCCACCCATTTTTGGATTGGGTTTTTTTTTAATATTGAGCTGCATGAGCTGCTTGTATATTTTGGAGATTACCCCTTTGTCAGTTGGTTTGTTTGCAAATATTTTCTCCCATTCTGAGGGTTGTCCTTTCGTCTTGTTTATGGTTTCCTTTGCTGTGCAAAAGCTTTTAAGTTTCATTAGGTCCCATTTGTTTAATGTTGTTTTTATTTCCATTACTGTAGGAGGTAGGTCAAAAAGGATCTTGCTGTGATTTATGTTATAGAGTGTTCTGCCTATGTTTTCCTCAAAGGGTTTTAGAGTGTCTGGCCTTACCTTTAGGTCTTTAATCCATTTTGAGTTTATTTTTGTGTATGGTGTTAGGAAGTGTTCTAATTTCACTCTTTTACATGTAGCTGTCCAGTTTTCCCATCACCACTTATTGAAGAAGCTCTCTTTTCTCCACTGTATATTCTTGCCTCCTTCATCAAAGGTAAGGTGACCATATGTGCGTGGATTTATCTCTGGGCTTTCTATCCTGTTCCATTGATCTGTATTTCTGTTTTTATGCCAGTGCCATACTGTCTTGATACTGTAGCTTTGTAGTATAGTCTGAAGTCAGGGAGACTGATTCCTCCAGCTCCGTTTTTCTTTCTCAAGATTGCTTTGGCTCTTTGGGGTCTTCTGTGTTTCTATGCAAGTTGTAAAAATTTTTTTTCTAGTTCTGTGAAAAATGCCATTGGTAATTTGATAGGTATTGCACTGAATCTCTAGATTGCCTTTGGTAGGATGGTCATTTTAAGAATATTGATCATTCTGATATATCAATTTAACAAATGTATCTCTCTGGAGGGGAATGTTGATAATGGAAGAGTCTATGTCTGTGAGTGTGTTTTTGTGTGGAGGGGGGCTTATAGAAAATCTCTATACATTTCACTCAATCTTGCTATGAATGTGAAAGTGATATAAAACTTTCAGTCTATTAAGAAAAAAGAGAAAAATCCACACAATAATCCCAATAAGTGCACAAAAATCATTAAAAAAAAAATTCAACGAACTTTCATGATAATTGTTGTTAACAGACTAGTTGTAGAAGAAAATTACCTCAAAATAAGAAATGCTGCATATGAAAAACCCACAGCTAACATCATATCCCATGATGAAAAGAATGAAAGCTTTTTCTTAATATCAGGAACAATATATGTGCTTCAGTGCAAGCCTTTCCTGGTGAATATTAATTGAACTGACTCCAGTGTGTGTGCTGTTAACCCTAAACTATATACTGCTTGAAATTTTTCTCATAAATTTTGTAATTATAGATTAATATTAACTTTTTTTGGATGTTAATTGACATATGTTTCCTCAAATACAATTTTCTTACTGATGCAAATGTCACTTTTAAAATAAATTCTGCCAAGGGAAAGCTTTTGGCAGCCCTTTAGAAGCATCTTCTCTTCTGCCAAAAAATTGCTTGTAGTTTATAAAAGGAAATAGACAAGGAAAATTAATATTTACAATGTCATTTTTAGCAGGGCATGTGGGCAAAATTTCTGAGAGAATACTATTAGGAAAATATACATAAGTTCTGCATGTCTAATAGTTCAATGGGAATGTCCTTGTATCTTTCATATAATATAATGACAAGAACAATCCTATTAAACTGTCCTGCTGTATTCACATTTACAATATGATATTGAATATAATCCGAGTGTGCTATAAATTTAATAAAACAAGTTTTATTCATTAATAACAAAATCAATTTTATATTGAGAGAGAAGGAAGAAAAATACTTATTTTTCTAACCCATGAGACATTTTCAAAGATGATGTGATGCTCTAAAATAAATTATTCTAATGCATAATCCTATTAAATACCTTCTATTTTAAAAAAATTCTAGTTTTCCTACTTCCTCCTCCTCAAAAACACTATTTTAAAAGCCCAGTGATTTTCTACAGAATATCTGAAAAGTGTTACTGAATCTATCTCCTTATCCAAATACTTAGCAAAGACAAATACTTTTAATAGTTAATTTTACAGAATTTATTATTATTATCATAATCATCATTATTATTAACTTCCAGAAATGAAGGTTTCATTGGAAATAATTCTGGAAATTTTCAAATATTTTATTGTCAGCATTAATTTTGAAATTAGAAAACCTTCCCAAAATCATGTAAGGAAATGATTTATATCTCCAAGGAATAGAATTTAATATTTTCAGATTTCTTCAATGGGAATGTAAATGTCAGCATCTTTTCATACTTTTCCCTTAATCATTTCACATATAATCAAGATGTTTTAAAAAATGTCTAAAATAGTATTTAGACTGACATGTAATGAAATATTCTTAGATACTTGGATATGAATTCAATAGCAATTAAGGGATGGGAAGAGAATTGGAACCAACATACTATGAGGATAGTAACCTTATATGAACTTCTAGAATAAGAGTTGAAAAATTGTAAAAATGGAAAAAAATAATATATAATATATTCTCCAACCAACTTAATGAATATCTATCTATGTGTCTATCTATCTATCTCCATGAACTTCCATTTGAGAAATATAAATTTGATAAATATTTGCTTGCTAGCCAGAAATGTGGCTAAGATTATTTGGATATCAACCATCACTCTGACTGAAAAGATTTAGAATGGAATATGATAGAGACCAAAATCTATAGACATACACAGGTAATTGAGAAATAATAACTAGTTAAATTCTCAGATATGTCAAGGATGAATATAACAAAATGGCTGTGCAACAAAAGGGGACCATTAGAAGTATGTGGGAAATAAAGAAGAAAATAATTGCCCTCAGTGCTGTGAATAATGGCAAAATACTGGTGCAAAATATTTACAATAGGAAATATTAAAATAATTTTAATTAAAAGCAAAATCTAAATATGTCAATTGAAAGGGTTCATTTCTATTTTCTTCAACTTCCTGATCCTTCTAAAGTCAGTTGTAATATATGGTTTGGCATATTAATGTTATTCTTTTTATAAAACCTAGGACTTTTAAAATAATCTATTGTTAATCGATTTGCAGTATCCAATTTATCACATGTAAGGTATTATATACAGTAAAGTTTGCTAGAAATTTTTAATATTTTTCTTGTTTATCCATATGTCAATATCATCTCTGTATAACATTGTTTTAAGAGATATAAAATTTTATAGGATAAAGAACTTGAAAAAGTAATCCATAGTAGAAATATATTTTAAGAAGGTTCATCATTACATCCTTTAAATTAAATTAATTAAAAATGATCTTCTGCTTTAAACTAAAACATTGTCCATAAGCAAAATAAAACTATAATATTCAGTGAGGCTCAGATAGGGGTCCAGTTAATCCAGGAGTTGGGAAATTTCAAACACTGCAGTCATATTTTATTTACATTGTTGACCAATAATGATCTATCCAGAATTAACAGTTTTCATAGCTCTGCCCCTCTCTCATTTTATTACAAAAAGCTAGGTCTATGGAGTTAATTGGTGTTATAGACTAAGGTTTATTTTTCTGGATACAGTAACTGTGTCAGTTAGGGTTTGACCATGGGAGCAGGACTCCCATGAGTGAAGTGGCCACAGAGATTTATTATGGAATTTCACCTTGCCCAGCTATGGGAGTTGGTGAACAATCTATGGAAAGATGTTGCCTTTCATCTGGGGGTGCATCTAGGGTTACCAGTGTCATCAGGATCTGCTGTTAGTAAGAAAACTGAACCTGAAATCATGGGGTAGCCAGAACACACTGGGAAACATAAGGAGAACCAGAACCCATGAGGTTAGCCTCAGAGGTGACATGTCATCACATGCAACCTTAATCTATGGAGTCACCTGCTTGACTACTTCACCATGGGGTGAAAAGTGTAGCTCATCCAGGATGTAGAGTGGTTGAGGGAGAACATTCAGTGGGAGAAGAAGGAGCTTTGGGCCTAGAGCACTGCCCCACACCACACACACACACACACACACACACACACACACACACACCACACACACACATACACACCACACACACCACACAAACACACACCACACACACACCAGACACACACACCAGACACGCACACACACCACACAAACACAACACACAACAAACACACAACACCACACATACAACACACACATACAACACACACACACACCACACACACACGCACAACACACACGCATACACAACACACACACACACGCCAGCAGCTAAGGCAGCAGATCATTGACAACACGAGCAACATGAGGGGCCCTTCTCCAACCTTCAGAATCTAGTGGACGTCACTTTCCTCTGCTGTGCCGTCTTACACCCATTTCTCTTGTGGCTGATTCTACTCCAGAACTTTACAGGGAAAGGAATTGTGGGCATGTAAGTTGACATGCCCACAATTAAGTTGACAAAGATCAAAACCACCACAGGGAAAGTAATTGCTTAACTTGTTTTCAAAGGTTGTTTTAAATAATAAAATTTTTTTACCATATACTTGTCAAGAAAAAAAGAGGATTGTATAGTTGAAGATGCAATATAATGACAATAATTAATTGAATAAAAGACAGAAAACTCTCATGATAAAAGCAGGTATAAGATATGGTGGGATGGGGAATGATTTTTATTTTCCTTTCAATATTTTTGTTTTATATCCTCAAATAAGCAAAAAGTGAAATAATGATATTTCGCACTTCAGTGAAAAATGTTACTCAGGCCTCTAGTGCAGAAAATAAAAATAATTTTGCATAAGGATATTTCTCTACTGATATAAATGATACCATATGTGTGACCTGGTGATTATTCTTAAATGGTTCAGCTTTGACTGTTCTTGTGTTTTTCTTTTATTATCAGTTTCTGCATTCATTCACACATCTCTTTCCAGGAAGTATGTCTGACATTGCAAGGAAAGACCTGGCCTAATTCCTTTTCTCACTCTGAAGTTTTTTTGCACTAATGCTTTTAAAACTATGGCGGCATTCATCAATGAAAGGCTTTTCATTCTCAAAACTTAGAGTTTGACTTCATTTCAACCTCAGAGTTATCATCTACTAATAGTGCCCCTTCCTTTAGTGCAGTCCATGGAGGTTTAGAGAAGAGACTGTCCAGTGAACACCTCCTGGGGAACATATTAAGGTGGTGACTACTCAGCGCTCCATTCTGGGGTTGTTACCTCTCTGAGTCTCCAGATCCCTACCTTGACCTGGTGGATTGTGTTCGCCAAAGCTCTAGCATCCTCACCACATTTAATGCAGACTATTTCTGCATTTCTGTCCCTGGTCTTAAGAAACCACAACGGCAAAATATTATGACCAGCCGCTCATTTCCAGAGTTCCCTGCCCAATCATGGAATCCCATGCTATAAGTTACAGCCCCACTACCAAGGCATTCTCCCTTATTCCGTCATATTTTTGTCTCTACCGCTTAACACTGCCCAAAATATTTCCCCACTTCCTTCAAGTATTTTGGTCTTTGAACCATTTCTTTCCAGAGCTGAGTTCATACTTCGAGGCTCTGGCTGTGCTGAGAACTGACCCTGCCATTTTCCTGAAGGCAAAGAGAGGGAGTGAGTGTGGATGTCGAGGTGAAAGAGTAAAACCTTAGACAAATGCTCCATTTGTGATTGTCACAGAGTCTTCAGACAAGACTATTCTGCTTGGCCCAGTGGGATTGGGATCCTTCTGCCAGCCAGAGAGTTTCAGGGAATTTTGGTTGTTAAAGATTCCCATACCCTGAGCATAGCATTTTCTTTTTGTCTTTGCGAGACCTGCAAAGTCATGAAAACAGTCACCCACATCATAATCCTTCATAAGTGTCATAACCCTTAAATCAGCAAGTGCAACAGCTGCTTGATCTTCTGATGCCTTGACTTCTATCTATGCCCCATACCAGTTCACAAAGTTGGAAGCTTTAATAACGGGTTATTTTATGGCATGCCATAACTGCACCACTTAAAAAAAGGTGAAGGGGTCTTGTTGCTTCCAGATAGGTGAGATATCCCATCCAAATGCCCCTTATGAGTGGTTCACTTTCAGGACCATTCCTGGTACTATCTTACTCTGGGTTCCCTAGTAAACAGAGCAAAAGAAAAATCCGTATTTGATGTCTGAATACAATCTCAGGTGAACAAAAACAGGGGAGGGAAAGACAGTGTGTCAGGGAAAGAGGGAAAGTAAATTCAACGAGGTGTCTGGCTAAACTGCTCATAGACTTTCAAAATATTACAGTTATTTGGCTACATAGAGGGGTTTTATGGCTACTGCACCTTATAATCAGCTGTCAGGGAGAAGAAGTGTATGAATTTAACGTCTCAATCTTGATTGTCTCCTTTCTTTCACTAACAAAGTTCACTTCATCATGCGTTATTTTTCCTTCTCTTCTATGTTGAGTTATAAGGTCCTTCTGTGCAGATTCTGGGGAAAATGAGGGACTCTGTGTTCTGAGAATTTTTGTGTTATTGGACCCAGGTGTTTGTAGTGCCTGGGCTCTGGCCAAAGTGGGCACAAAAAAGGCTGAGCCAAAGCCATCCTTATCCCATGGAGGAGGCTAAAATAGCCAGTAGTATTAAATAGGCAACGATATAATCAACCTTCCAAGTGCAGGCACTTTTGAGATGGAAAGGGGTTATTATTAATGACACTAAGTATAATAATTATACTAATGACATAGGCATAAACTGGGTTGGGCACACACTATGAGGCATTTACTATTATTATCCACTTTTATAGGTGAGGAAATTGGGTTACAGTATCCTGTTGTATGGGGTGGAATTTGTTAGAAGTACAATAAATATAACCCCTCCTTCTCTATCCTATTTAAAAATTGATAGTAAAAGAATAAGTAGATGAAAAATAAGAATATAACTAATATTGATCAAAGTGATACTTGAGAATTTGGCTTAGACTTGGAATACTCTTGTATTTTAAATACTCGGTATAAAAATAGTATTCAACTGATTAGATACAAGTCCCATAGGGGTAGAGCCTTTATGGCTAACTGGTAGCATGTTAGAGAGTAGTTAAAAAGTGTTTTGTTTAGTTTTTCTTAGTGGTGATCCTAAAGGAGAGTGGTAGATCAGTAAGTTGACAAATCTTGCCAACTTCTTCATCCTAAAGCCACATGAGCAGACTGGTAGAATCCAAGAGTCTTAGCTTGAAGCTCCCTCTACATGGAGGGACATATTAGGAACGAGATCCTCCAAGAAGAGATGTTCAAATTGTTTACCAAAATTATCACATCACAAAAAAGATGCTGAAATAGGTTTCCAGGTGTTAATTTTTTTTGCATATAACAGAAGGTGATACAGTCCTATCAGTGGAATTGTTGGACCAAAGTGCATGCATCCTTTTTAAATCTGGGTTCATAATACCAAGTGTGCTTGGTAAAAAGTTTGTGCCCATTTATACTCCTGTTCACACAAGGTAGATATTAAATATATTTTACAGTTACTAGAACACAGACACTGACCAATTAGAACAGATGCTGGTAACAGTTGGAACATATGGTCACACTGCCGCATTGCACCTCAATATCAGCCCGGCACAAACAGTACATGAAAAGGACAAATTCCCCCACTCACTTGTCAAGATGGGGTAGTATCTAACTTTGATTTGTTTCCAATTCAATACAGGAAAAATGGTGTATCACTGTTATTTGATTTGCATGTCTTTAATTAGGAATAAGTATGAGAATATTTTAAAATTTCACTCACTATGTACTTTTAAATCTACCATATTGGCTTCATTTGTCCATTTTTCCTCTCGTGTGTTTCATATTTTTTAAATTAATGAGTTTCTGGCAAGCTAAAGAGCTTAGACTGATATCCTTCATATATGTTACAATTTCTCGTCATACAAATATATTAGTTTTCATGATATTTTTGCTCTACTGGATTTTCAAAAAAAAGTTTATTTTACTTAGTCATATCTTTAGTGCATTCTTTATTGCTTCTTGGTTTTCTTTTTTTTTTTTGAAATCTCTTTTCAACCTGATGATTAAAAACCCAAATAGTTTTCTTAGTACTTATGTAAAAACATTAGCTAATCCATATAGAATTCATTTTGGTGTAAAGATTAGATTAGTGATCCAACACTTTCTGAAAAGAGCATGCAAGCTACATGCCCCGTTACCATTTATTGAATAACTCATCTCTTTTATCACTAATTTAAAGTAGGTCTTTATCATTTACTAAATAAAAATAGCTCTCAGTATGGACTCATACTTTATTTCTACTCTAACAAATCCCTACGGTCGTAATCATGATTCCCAACAATGTCAATGCATTCACTCATTTGATCTATACTACAGAAACCAAAGTGGTTTAATTTCTATACCAATACAACTACTCACAACAAATATACTAAGTAAACTTCAAGATTCCTTTGTAGTTATTTTGTCCTAGTAATAAATATCCCATTGAGAGTGAACAGTCATAGTGTTGTGTTTTAAAGTTAACTAACGTAGTTCTTCATATGTGTGGTTATGTTTTGAATTTGATATAGGTTTTCTTTTTTGCTGTTTTAAAGGTTCATTATAAAGTTTTTACCCTGATTTTAAATTTATTTTACATTTCAGAAAATGTATCTTTTGAACATGGACATCATTAACATGTTAGGTCAAAATTATCTTCTGTCCAATTTTACCCGCCTTCTTAATAAGCATTTATACTGATTTCTGATTTGTAAATGCTTTCTGTCTCTTGTATTTTTTTGCAAAAGTAAACGGATACATTTCAATATGTTTAATTGCTTTTAGTATTCTGCACATTGCTGTTTTTCACTCTCCCTTAGCCGATTCTGCTGATGTAGATCCTTCTTATTATTTCTACTGCTGCACAGAACCTCATTGTGTGGATGTGAACCAAGTCTTCTATACATGGGTGTCTGGGTGTTTTCCAGTATATTGCTATTACAGATTCTGCTACAATATTTTTTTTCAAAAATTTCAAGATATATCCTTAGATTTACGCCTAGAAGTGGGATATCTGGGTCCAAGGGTGGGTGTGTGTGTAGCTTCATTGGATGCGCTAAATTTCCCTCTCTAGGCGGTCCATGTTGCATTCCTGCAAGCAGTGCGTGGGCGAACCTCATTCCCCACAGCTGTGCCTCCTTAGTTTGCTCTGAAGCCTTAAGCATTTCTATAATCTCCTAGGAGAACAATTTTTATCCTTGGGTACTAGTTTTACTTTGCATTTTTTTTATGTGTGAAAGGCCATTTGAGTGAAGCGACTGTTCATGTTCTTTACCAATTTTCTGCATTTTTCTTCTTGACTCTGCAAACATATTCTATACGTTAGGATGTTTGGTTTGGTTTTTGATTTCTCATATCTGGTGCTGCTATTGACCAGTCTGATGATGTTGGAATCAAGTAGCTTTTTAGATGGCTGTTCTTTTCTCTGGAAGCTTTACAAATGTGTTAACGTTCTTAAATTTAACTAAAAGTTGTCTGCTTCTGTAATTGTCCTTATCTCTTCTTTGGCATTTTTTGAGCCTTTTAAATGGAAATTTAATCTTTATTTAATTCTGGAAAATTGATCACCATGTTTCTTCGAGTACCTTTCTATCTACATTTGTGATATTTTTCCTTCAAAACTCCTACCCTCTGGTTGCATTTATTTTATATTATGTTTTTCTTTATCTTCTCGAACTGCCTTCCAAAGTATTCCTCTCTCTCATCCTTCTGTTTATTAATTTCTTTGCTGCAAAATTCATTCCAATGTTTTTCTCAATGATTTTGTCCTTTACTTCAACAAATAAATTTTCTTGTTAATATTTCCATAAGTCTTTTTTATTTTCTTGTTTTTTAGTCATATTGCTAATAAATCTCCTTATTTTCTAGGTATTTTTTTTCTGCCTATTTAAAATTCTTGGTGTACATGTTTCACTAATTCTGCTTTCAGTGGTGTACCTGGTTCCCATCTGCTTTCTATCTTTTGAGGGGCTGCACTTTTCAGCCAGGGGTCTGCTTATAGCCCATAAGCTCTTGCTCTGCTAGACGCGGCAGCTCCCTTTTGTGAGGAAGTACCCAGGAAGATTTGAAGCCAGGGCTACCATTTATATTGAGTTTAAAGATAAGGGTGTGTTGAAGAAGAAAGGTGAGAAGAAGCCCCACAGAACAATTTCCCAGGCCCCGGAGACGATTGCTAATCTCTCCCTTTTACAGCCATCCCGTTTGCTTCCTCTGGTCCCAAGGTTTACCTCAGAGAGAGCAGCCGTCTCAGAAAGGGTAGGGGGATGCCTGTCCCAGTGCCTCTCCTCAGCCCCTCCCTGTTTTCCTCAACTCCTGGCCCTGACGTGGGTTGTATTACACCCCTGTCTGTGGAACATTAGCCCCATTACCTGACCTGAACTGGCCACATATTTCTGCCACAGTGGGAAAAACCAAGAGCGGAACTTAGACAAATTTCTCTTGTGTGTCTTTCCACCACTTCCTCAAGCACGTGCTGCCCACTCCACACACTGCCCCCAAGGCGATACCACTTCCAGTGTCACTGGGTGTTTCTCATTTCTTGGTTTGCTTTTGGAATTCTAGTCTCCCTTGTGTTTTGTCACTTCTTTAGACTGACTTTGGAGTAAAAGGACAGTAGCTCATACTGGTTTATCTTCTTAAAGAAATAGAAGCCACTTCTTATATTTTTGTTTGCTGACTAGTTCGCCCGACTTCTGATAGCCACCTAAACCCTATCTGATTACTGATACACTTAGGGACGCAGACCGTCGGATACTAACCCCAGAAGTGTCCAGTCAGCATCTCTGGGGCTGTGGTTCAGAGCCTGTGCATTTAAAACTCCCCAGGTCCTCCTGATGACCAGCTCCACTTGGCAACCAGTTGTCTAAACTGTAGGATCGAGCAGTTAATTTATTACTCTTCATAAATACATATCTTTTCTTCTTATTGTAAACTAAGTTATCTATTTGATAGACAGGACTGTGAGACACACAGACACATACAACACACAAACAACATGGATAATTTAACACTAATGTGCTGAAAATTATTAATGCCATAGGTCAAGTCTAATACAGAATTCTCTGCTTTGTTCCCCTTTTTTTCAACCCTAAACATTCGGTTGTGGGTTTTGTTGATACATGACTATAGTCCAAATTCCACACTCTTCATTTCTTTCATTTAGTCTACAAATATTTACCACTTACTATATGCCAAACATTGTTTTAGGTGCTAGGATACAGTAGTGAACAAGATAAAGGTATTACTGTCGTGGCACATTCTGCAAGGAAAGGGAGATATGCAATAAACAAACAAACAGACTTAGACTACATCGGGTAGTGGTAAGAGCTATGAAGGAACAAAATAGCTAGAGAGTATGAGGTGTGCTATTTTAGACAGGAATGTTAAGGGCGGCCATCATAAGGAAGTGATGTTTTGTATAGAACCTAGAAGTGAGGGCTCCACTCACGCATGCAGGTGGGGAGAGCAGCAAGAGTGAACACTCGCACAGCTTCTCTTCTCTGCCCCCGACTCCTTTCACACGAGGACCCCTGTGGAGAAGGCGGTGCACTAGGATAACAGCTCGTGGCCCAGCTGTCCCGGGGTCCATCCTGACCTTTGAGAACCGTGCGGGGAGGGTCAATATCTGAGTATTTGTTAGAGCGGTTCCTGACACCAGGTTGGGAAGCTCTGTTCTGGGTCCTTGTAAAGGTACATGTAAAGGTATAAGAGTTTGTTCTGAACAGGGGGAAAAATACTGGATGCCTTTGTGTTTAGGACTTTAGCTGACAATTTCTCACCAAGATTACCAAGAATCTCATGGAGCCAGAGTGTTTTTTCAGATCCTGTCTTTCTTCACTTCTCCACATTTCATGCGCTTCCTGTCCAACTTTTTTTTTTGAAAGCTTTGTTCTCCTGTGGAACTACCCTCTCTTATTCCTCCTCTCTGTGCCCATGACTTTTGACCACTATTTGTTACTAACTTTTTTTGCTACCCCTTCATTTTGATGCTGCCCCGGGCTCTGTCTTTAGAGTTCGCTTCTCTTAATACGTCATATCCAAATACATGAGTTCGAATATGTAGATACGCTAAGGACTTTTCTGATTTTTGTCTCTAATTCAGATCTCTCTCCCGAGTTAAAAAAACTCTGCATCGACACTTAAAAATAACATATTCACCTTAAGATCATTAGGTTCAGGCTAAAACTAACAATTCCTTGAAGCAAGGAAAGTACTCCTCTCTGTGTGTTTCTATCTTTTGGAATAGGACCTTTGACTCAGAACTGTCCCAGGTCACAAACATGTACGACTATCACCTCTCGTATGCTTCGTACAAATCAGTGACTGTGCTTTCTTGTCTATTCATTCTCTAAAATATTGCTTGTGAACCCCCAACATTTTCTCCATTGTTACATCCATAATGGAGTCATGATCCTTTCCATAAAACTCTTTAAAAACAATGGATTCATATACGATGAACATTAAGTGTATTAAACTTCATATGTGACAAGAGAAGGAGGGATTGATGGGGAGGACGGCAAAGAGAAGGAGTGAAACACATGGCAGTCATGCCTCCATTTCAGTGGTGAGCATGAAACAGGATTTGGAGTCTGTTTTTTTCAATCTTAGGTCCCAAATGCCTCCCCTTATGTATGTAGTTTTCATACGGTAGGGACCCGAACCGTAAGCTAGCGACTTACATCTGGCACTAAGCAAAACAACAACAACAGCAAAATAAAACGAATAAAGCCCCTCTCTCTACTAGCACAGGAAGACAACTTAGCTATTGTTAACTAATTCAACTATTCAACCGATATTTACTAAGTATGCGATAGTGCCAGACATCATTACAGGCTCTAGAAATGTGGTAGTGAACAACATAGGTAAAATCCCAGCTAGCAAAAGCTTTATTTTGCATTTACAGAGAGATGATACTTTGGTTCTGAGTATGTCATATGTCTAACTAAATTTTCTGGGACGTATTGACTGGGTGTTATTCCTACCTTAGGTTGTAAATTTAGAATCAAACCCTTTTGTGTAAATGACTCCATTGTAACCTACTTATGATTCTCCCTGCCTCAGCTTCTAATTGGCTTCACTCTTTCAGTCTATTAATGTCTCAAATAAATGTCAGTGAGCTGTCTTTAACAAATCAAATATTGCGTTCCTCATTTTCCCGGGACTCCTCATTTATTCTAAAAACAAAATCCATACTCCTTATTGCTTTCAGCCTTGCTTATGTTCCCAACCTTATTTCTCAATTATCTCCCTTTTGAAGTTCAAGCTCTAGAGTCTCTGATGTGCCCTTAACCCCTAACCTCAGGTGATCTTTCAGGATCTGGTATTTTCACGTCCTTGCCTGTGATACTCTACACTGAGAGTCTCCCTGACAAAATACTACTCAGATATCTTCTTCTTTTCTCTGCTGCCTACTTGTACCCTCCTCCTCTAGGAAGATGGAGGGGCTCCTCCTCTTGTATTCCCAAACAGTTAGCACACCCCTCTACTATAATATATAGTTTATACTGTAATTCTTGGAATGTTTTTCTCCTCTGTAGTCTATTAGTTTTCCTTTAAAAAAAGACTTTATTTTTTTCTAGCAATTTTAAGTTCTCAGGAAAATGGAAGGGCAGGTACAGAGGTTTCCCCTGCCTCCACACATGGGTAGCCTCCTGCCGTATCAACACCCTCTACCAGAATGGTGCATTTGTTACAAACTAATGGAACTACATTGACACATTATTACCACCCAGAGTCCATAGGTTCCCTAGGGTTCACTCTTGGTGGTGTACATTCTGTAAATTGGGACGAATGTGTAATGACATGTACCCACCATTGTTCACTGCTCTAAAAATCCTCTGTGCTCTACTATTCAGCCTTCCTCCCGCAACCCCTGGCAGCCACGGGTCTTTCCAGTCTATATAGTTCTGTGTTGGTTTTATTTTGATGACAAATACTTATCTTTTCATATCCTTGTATTTCTGTCATCAAGCTCAATGCCTGGTGTATATATATATATATAGATCTATCCACAGATATTGATATTTGGGAAAGAACACAGTTTCTCCTGTGATAAGTTGAGTACAAAATTTGCACCTAACCTATGCTTGAATGTATGATTAGTCAAACAGCTCATAAGAAAGCAGGTACAAGAAAAGAACATGTTTTTAAAGAAACTGTGAAGGGAGTAGAAACAGGATACAGAGAGAAAAAAAGATAGGAGCAGAGTTAGAAGGAAAGAGAACGAGAGAATACAGACAGAGAAAATAGCTTGCGTCAGTCAAGGATAAAGCTGGATAATTTTACATCTCAACAACCACCGTACCACCACCACTTCCCCAAAAGAGGACGCCTCTGCCTTCTGAAAGCTTTATAGACTGATAGGTTCCCATTGTAATAGATTTATTTTACAGGCGTGGTGAATAACAAAAATATAGAATGCATTTATTTCTTCATGAGGACATTAAATATTTTAATACTCTGTAAGCAAATAGTCTTTTGATTTGTGATATTATTTAGGGGAATTATGCATAATTCAGCTCATGTTGATATAAACAATAATAATTGATGCTTTATAACATATTATATAGTATAAAAAACACTTCAGTATACACTCTGTACATTAGTCCTAGTAAAATCATTAAGAGTCTGTCTTTTCCAGACAAAGAAATGGGCACAGGAGAAGCTGATTGATTGATCTGATCAGCAGAAACGCCACACCTAGATCAGGTCAACACTTCCCAGGTCAATTCCATGGCATCACCTCTTGCCATAAAATCATCTCAGTCAAACATCTTCACCAGCTGGTTCAAATAAAGTTGGCATATATGTAACTCATTTCTTATTCAGAATTCCCCAACACCTGTAACCTGAGAGTGGGTTCTCAGAAGAAGTCATTGCATGAATTTGTTGTGTAAAAGCTAATATTTTAAATTGGGAGTATATGTGTTGCCACTTTTAATTGACAAATTGACCACCTCCAAGAAGATTGCATTCAAGTTCATAGTGTCAGTTATTATCTCTGTGAGAACAGACACTTTAAGCCAGTGAAAATTTTCAATTTTTGATATTTATAATTTATTTTCATGTGATTCAGTGTTATTTTGAAATACCAGTTTGCCTGAAACAATTTTATGAAAGATAGGAATACTTTTCTGAAATAATACTTTGATAAACTTTTGCTACAGAAAGTTAATTTTTCTAAAGTTCTAAATTTTAACACATATATGTTAGTTTAAATTAAATATGAAAGTAAACACTTATAATTGGCTAACTTCGCTGACTTTGTAAGGAACATTTAGGGAAATATATTTTGTATTATTTTCAATTGTTTAGTAGCAGCATGAGGTCACTGCACTTATAGTAGGTAATTAGATAGAAGGTTCAAAAACATATTATCCAAATATCACATTTTCCATTTTAATTAAATTATACTTGCAGACACAGCAGGTATAGGTACCCAAATTAAGTTAAATTGTCCTATAATTTTGTAATCATCTTGGCTCTAATCCTTCATGGCAGAAAAAAACAAAAACAAAAACTTTGTCTACAATAGTATATTTGTATGTATACAAATATATTTTCTTTCTCTTTTGCTCCCTCTCTACTGCAAAGAAAATATTCCAAACGAGGGAAGTAGAAGGTGCTAAAATGTATGGCATTATTTAAACTCAAAATCTCTCCTTAGTGTGTCCCAGAGTACAGCACTGGGGTCATTTGCATCAAAATCATGTGGAAGGGCTTCCCTGGTGGCGCAGTGGTTGAAAGTCCGCCTGCCAATTCAGGGGACACGGGTTCATGCCCCGGTCTGGGAAGATCCCACATGCCGTGGAGCGGCTGGGCCCGTGAACCATGGCCGCTGAGCCTGCGTGTCCGGAGCCTGTGCTCCGCAATGGGAGAGGCCACAACAGTGAGAGGCCCGTGTACCGCAAACAAACAAAAAATATCATGTGTGGAATTTGTTATAATTTCAGACTTCTTGACCCTACCACAAATTTGAATCATAATCTCCAGGTATGGAATCCAAGTATTTATATTTTTAGCAAAATGTTATGTAAAACTTGACAACCAGTGCTATAGCATATTAATTTAATATCAAGCAATTTATCTCCAATACTTTCTATCTCACCTAGAGAAGGTACAGTAGCTATAAACGTAGCTGGACAGCTGGAGAGGTAAATAGGGATAAATTGATACTCTTACTTAGCAGAGCAAGACGTGGAAGACTGGGAATTTCTGGTTTCTCTTTATACAAAGCGCATGTTGAAATTGCATAAGTAAGTAATGCTTATGTGAGAAGGACACTGCTAGGAGAACTCAGGCCACTAGAAAAGGGTGGGTTTTGTGAAACCAAAATAGAACATGAGCGAAGCAAGTGGCTTCTTCACCACTCTGAGCTTGTTCCGTCATCTTTAGAAGAGCCGTGGGGGTGGTGTCTCAGGGCTCCACAGACTTGAGAAGTGAGACGACGTGACTGGGAGTGCCCGATCCCGAGTATATAGTCCCTCTTTCACTCGCTGTCTCTCGCTCCCTCGCTGTCTCTGTCACTCCTCTCCCACCCCCCATATGAGTGTAAGTGCTCTATAATATGGTGCATGTACATTAACATTTGTAACATTAATTTCAGTAGGTGTCAGACAATAGTGCCCATACTTTTTGGGGGTGTAAAAGATAAGCATTGGTACGTCAGTTTATTAAAGAAAGAAATCCATTTTTTCATTAACACAATGTAATATTTAACACTAAGCATTATTCTATCGTTTCCTTACTTATTTATTTGTAGTCATTTGTCTTAACTTTAAGAAAATAACTCACTAGCATGCACAACAGTATCTGATTTTGCTGTTAAACGTTTGAATATTAAAACTTTCGATGAAAGTTTCTTTTGGCTTCTTATCTCACGGACATTTTAAGCTTATTCATTGTTAAATGTGTTTTGTCACATTACATCTCTTGACATGGTTTTTCTTCAAACAAGATGTTTCAAAATTAAACTGAGTCAGAGAACATCATTGTGACACAAGAAATATTTCTCAGCCAACTTAAACTGGAAACCATGTTTTGCGCCATGGCATTGTCCTCTCTTGGTTTCAGATACATGAGGAATTATGTGTGAGGAAGGACCTGCTGTTCTCCCCTCCTCACTGATATTTTCTTTCTCAGATGAGACAAGTGACATGGGCAAATACCTGCCAGAACAGTCATCTACTGCTTTTCCCCCATCTGTCTGATACGGCTATTAGGACGCCACATCACACAGTTAATATCAGATGGTGCGAAGAACAGAGCACCTTCATTGAATCTGGCATCTAAAATGAGAAGTGAAGTCTTGGGTTACCCAAGGAAGCTGAACGTTGCCATTAAATGCTGGAAGTATTCAATTCTCCGTCTTACAGACTCTTCACTTTTCTAGTCTCTGTTCTCTTCAGTTAGACCTGATGAAAGCCCGACCTTTATGGTCCATTACCTGTATGTAGTAGAAATCAAAGAAGTTGAATATAGGCACCCTAATTTGCTTTTTATCGAATGTTCAATTAAACAGGATTGCTTGGTTGGAGAGAGAGGGGAGCATTGTTTGACCTCATTAAATGAGAACTTCAGAAATCTTTATGTGTTGTTACCTTTCCCCAAAGTCCCACCTCATCTTCGTGGTTTCATAACTAGTGACTGCTTCTCTTCCATCACTGTTGTTTCCTTCTCATCCTGCATCAAAAAAGACTGCGAAGAAAGAAAGGCCACTTCAGATTCAGAACCTTCCTCCTAGTAAAAGATCACCATAAAACTGAAATGTGGGGGAAAAAGACTACTCATTAGCCTCAAAAAAAGGACAGGGAAAGACGATAAACTCATCTGTTATATCTTTCATTCTCTTAACATCACCCTTAGAGAATAATATCTTGCTTTTTGCATCTGTGTTGTTTTTTTTTTCATTTTCATCTATTCCTATGTCTGTGTCTTTGTCTGTGTCTATGCCTCTGTCTGTCTATCTATCTATCTATCAGTCCATCCATCCATCTTGGAGAGAGTTCTTCAGGAACCTCTGGGCTAAATTGTTTTCATCCACAGACTCCAAAGAATATCTGAATTTATTTTATTTTACTTTTATTTAGTCCTATTTTATTGTTTTTTTTAACATCTTTATTGGAGTATAATTCCTTTACAGTGGTTGTGTTAGTTTCTGCTTTATAACAAAGTGAATCAGTTATACATATACATATGTTCCCATATCTCTTCCCTCTTGCATCTCCCTCCCTCCCACCCTCCCTCCCTCCCTATCCCACCCCTCTAGGTGGTCACAAACCACTGAGCTATTTTATTGGTTTTGATGCTACTGTAAATTGGTTTGTTTTTTTTTTTCAGATAGACTAGATTTTATTTTTTAAATTAAAAAAATGTATACAATTTTTAAAGGTTACTTTCCATTTACAGTTATTACAAAGTATTGGCTATATTCCCCGTGTGGTACAATACATCCTTGAGCTGATCTTACACCCAGTAGTTTGTGCCTCCCTCCCCTGCCCCTTGTTCCAGGTGCCCCACTTTTAAGATCTGTTAACTCTGTTCGGCCCTTCAGCCATCTCCTCCAGAACCAGCGAACCACCCTAAGTAAAAGTCTGTTCCTGAATTAAGCTTGTATCCCAGCTCATCACTCTATTTTAACTTAGGAATTTCTAACTATTTTCTAGCTCTTTCATGCAGATGGATTTTATACTTGTCCAGATTTTTTGCTTTCTTTCAGCTAGAGGGTAGGTCTGGATAATTTAGTTAACAATAAGCAGAGGTTTCAAAATGGTCTTTTTTCTCTCAACTTCTTCGCAGAAGTAATTTTTTTTATTGGATTCATGATGCTTCCTTCTTACTCATGCTAATTATGGGTGGTACTACTAAATGCATCTAAATTTTCAAACCTGATAGAGTGAATTATCTATCCTGACTCCTTCTGTAGGTAAAGTTCACATTTTGGTCCAATAAAAGTATAAAGATTCTGTCTCCTCCCCCGGCACTATCAATGGTTAGGAAAATTCTCCCTAAAATGGAAGGGAATGTGTCTGTCTCCAAATTTATATGCTTTTAGCCTTTGCGTTTTTACCGAAACACAAGGGCTAATGACTGATTAACAGCTTGTAGTAAATTGGAATCTTTAGCAGAAAGAAGCGCACAAAATTATTTTACAGGATAGGATACATTTTCCTAGTTAGAAGTGTTCTAGTGTTATTCGAAGGGAAACAATTTTTTTTTTTTTAATATCAGGTACATTTATAGTGTTGGACTAACCACTGAACACAATTAAAATGCCACCATTTCTTGTGATGAGATGAGAGCTTGTTAAATTATGGAGCCCTGTTGATGTATTGTCATCAGCAGTGTACAGGTAAATGTATCATTTCAAACAGAGAATTTTGGACCAGAATTTTTTTTTAGAAACAAGTGTTATTTTGTAGATATGTTGTGTGCATGTAAAAATAGATGTACATGATTATTTTATACTATTTTTTTATAATGTTAGATTAAAATTGGCATTTATGTTTAAAGGTAGTTAAAGCATGAACATTGAAAGATGGCATTAGAGGGAACCAATGAATAACTATGCTCTGTTCTGTGCTCAGATATAGGCAGGATTGAGAGATGACACAGGAATCAGGCAGGTATAAACTCATACTTGTTTTATGGCTGGCTACAGTCTAGACTTGTCCACCTACTTTATCATGGCATACCTTGAATTTAACTTATACACCCCTCATGGTCACAGACAGTACGAAGATAGTGAATAACTACAGCCCTCCACTGTAGAGCCTGCCCACGTATACGTACTGCAGAGAGCAGCGTGCTGTTTCAGGTAGAAGATCCTCCTAAAGGGAGAGAGTGGGACCTAATCAACCATGCTCGGTGCTTCTGCCAGACTCACCAGCCGTATATGTCACTGCCTGCACCAGGGGGAGAGTTAGGAGGCTGGGGCAACAGGGAAGATTATTGTACTAGGGGACCTCCCTGTAATTTTTATTATATTTTATCATAGTTATTATGCACAATTAATTGTTATAATTACCTTATATTATCACTGTACATAAGGCAACATGTAACTAGTGAAAAGATGCTCCCAACCAGGAACATTCTTCCCTTTCCACTAATCCTACTGCACTTAATCCCACGTCCAACAGCTTTTGCCTAAAAAGTTCCACTGAACTTTCTCTTCCAAACCATACCAATTCCTTCTTCAAAAGCTTTTAAGACAAAATACCCTTGTGATTACTTCATAGCCACCAGTATCCGTTCCCTCTCAAACTCTACTTTATTCTCTTTCCTTGTTTGCATGCTGTTTTCTTTGGCTGCATTTCATTATCCTGCACTCCCTAAGGATATAGACTGAATCTTCTGTGTCTTCTGTTCTTCCTAATTGTGCTGAGTACAAGAGTGGATATTCAATATTTTTTTAAGTTAAGGTGAAATATAAGGAATGTCTCCTAGTAAATATTCTGGAGCATATAACTAACTTTAAGAGAGTAAGAGCCTATCTCTCCACTGTTGCTCAGAAATTATGTAATTGTTGTCCAGTAAGAGTAACCATGTAATACTTTTTTATTATTAGTGGTGAGTCTCCCGGCCTCTGCGAAGAGGTGCGGATCGATTTTCAGCTTATGTTAATCGACACCATGAACCTTATGAAGAAAGCTGCTCATTGTTACCAAGAGCAGACAGAACCCAGAGGGTGTTCAACAGTCTGTCAGTGACAAATGAAACTAAGCCAAAGTCACAAATTACACAGAAACGTGCTCTTTGTAAAGGAGTGTGACTGTACATGTAGGTGTGGCTGTCTGCATGTATATATTCAAACAAATTTTGGTAAGCTTTGGACTGTGTACTGAATTCTTATTTGACTGTAACATGGCTCAGCAAAAATATTTATTGATATTTCAGAAAAATACATTTTAAATACCTTGTAAAGAAGTTATCCTGGGAGAAAATTATACTCAAATCAAACCATAATAATTTAGTGTTTTGGGCTTGGAAGGATAATATTTGTGATAGGTGAATAGGGCATTTATTATTTTTCCAAAGTTGAACTATATTTTAAGAAATGTAATTACTCCATACATAAGAATTCAGAATACAACATCAACAGAGGGAAAAAAAGAAGAAGAAAAATGTACTTACTCTACACTATAGCAAACTTACCGAGGTTTTAAACGAATATATATTTATAAAATTGCTTCTGACAACTCACATGATCTGATTATGTGGCAGGATACTCTGACGAAGGATTTGATTACATGGTGCATTGAGCTGTGGCTGGTGAATAACAGCCTTCCCTGTTCATGCTTCTACTTATTGTTGGGAAAGAGACAGAATCTTGAGAATTAGTTCATATCATAAACAAATCAATTACTGATTCAAGACCTAGGATGGCATGACATTTATATTATGCCACTGAAATTTTTCTAAAGAGGATGTTAATTTTGATTAGGTCAACTGTGCTTATAGTAACTGGTCCATGTCAAAGATTTCTTCCATCTGTGCTGAACGATTGCATAGGCCTGTAAAGACGTTTCTTAGGTAGAGGTGAAAAAGTCATTAATCACGCTTTTCTGGGGCAAGAATTGCCTAAGACTCTGTATTCAAGTTCTGTGTAAGAGTTAAAATAAGTGATAATTTACATATTAGGGGATAATTTAAATATTAGGGGAAGAGTTTGAATTTGGGAGAGAAGAATTTCAGGAAAGCGTACGGTTTAAGCTATAAAAATCATAATTTTAATATAATTATTAAAAAACTAGTTTTCTTTATATTGCATTTCCTGTTAAGTAAATGTGCTTGGCACAAAAACAGATGCCATGGCAAACCCAACTGAACTCAATTATAGGATTTATATTATAAATAAGTGTATTCCTATATGTGTGTGTTTATGTATATTTACAAATGATAGGAAAAATTTTATATATATATATATATATATATATATATATATATATATCCCAAAGAATCAAAAATGTTGCTGTAGCAAGTAATTCATCTCAGAAATGCAAAGTACTCACAATGGGAATAGTGATATTAGTGAATGTGAATTATGCATGTAAATTGTGAAGCTTGTATGCATTATAAAACAGATTGGGTAAAGTTTAAATTTACTTGGCTTTATTCAGTTTATTTTTTGACTCGAAGTTTGTGATGTGTAGATATTTTATTTACATATGGCGTAGTGTCTTACACCAGTAAAGGTGTTCAATAAATATTATTTGATTTTAACTATGAAATTTATAAATAATTCCACGTCTTCTGACACAGATAAAAACTAATGATTTATGTGACTTTTAATAACGAAGATTAATATGACTTCTAACAGTATCTTTATTGTATGATTTTTACTGTTCTTATTGCATAGACGGATCATGGTAGAAATGTTGGATCAGCCAGTTGATCCAGTCTCATTATCATCTGGAACTGCAGGGAAGATATAGACAACATTTCCTAGACCATCTTTAAGCTAGGAGTCCTGATACAGTGGGTGAATCACTGTTCCCACGTGGCAGCTGCCGCGTGGCTCTGGAGACAAGTGGTCTGGAGCACACTTCCTGGTTCCCAAATTGAAGCCAAGTTATTGTGTTCCTGAAGCCAGAATTTTACGAAGTTATTTTTTATCCCCAGAGTGTGGATAAAAAGTAGTCTTGTGTCCAGCATTGACACAATGGCTTTCTGAACACAGTAGTTCCTTCTTTTCTGAAGTTTCAGTTACCTGTGGTCAACTGCAGTCTGAAAATATTAAATGGAAAATTCCAAGAAGAAACCACTTGTACGTTTTCAACTGTGCACCATTCTGAGTAGCGTGATGAAATCTTGTGCCATCCTGCTTAGTCCTGCCTGGGAACTGTCATCCCTTTGCTCAGCATATCCCACTCATTAGTCACTTAATAGCCGTCTCAGTTGTAAGATGACTGTGGAAGTATAGCAGTGCTTGTGTTCCAGTGGCCCTTATTCTAATAATGTCCCCAAAGTGCAAGAGTAGTGATGCTGGCAATTTGGATATGCCACAGAGGAGCCATAAAATGCTTCTTTTAAGTGAAAAGTTAAAAGTTCTCCACTTAATAAAGAAAGAAAAAAGTTGTGTGCTGAGGTTGCTAAGATCTACAGTAAGAACAAATCTTCTATTTGTGAAATTGTGAAGGAGAAAGGAAATTCGTGTTATTTTTGGTGTCACTCTTCAAAATACAAAAGTTATGGCCAGTGCGTGGGAAGTGCTGGGTGAAGATGGAAAAGGCATGGTTTGTACAATAAGATATTTTGAGAGAGAGAGAGAGAGAGAGACCACACTCACATAACTTTTACTATAATATATTGTAATTGTTCTATTTTATTAGTAGTAGTTGTTGTTAATCTCTTCCTATGCCTGATTTATAAATTAAGCTTCATCATAGGTATTTATGTATAGGAAAAACAGTGTACATAGGGTTTGGTACTGTCGATGGTTTCGGGCATCCACTAGGGGTCTTGGAACCTGTCCACGGCAGCTAAGTGGGGACCACACTGCAGCAGAGGCAGCAGCTCTCCTGATGGGCAGGCTGTATGGTGATGCGTGGGAAGGCGTTTACCAAGCCAAAACTAGCCCCTACGTCTACAGCCTTCTCAACAATCTTGTAAGCACGTAAATTCCTAAATTTAATCGGTTAATGCTTGTAATACCTAAAGTTATTTCTATCAATATTACCTACATACAAATCTTAATTGTTACACAGATTAAGTTACTGATAAAACCTTGTGTCATTTCCTTAATTTTATTATATATTATGTTGCTTAAGTTGAGCAGACTGGGATTTTGGAATAGTTACTAAAAATTTAAATGCTAGGATACCTATTTTGGAGGTTTTGATGAAATAACAAGAAGAATATATTTTATCTTTCAACCAATATATATTTATTCAGTGTGGGTCCCATGACACACACTGGGATAGATGCTGGGGATTTAACTGTAAACTAAACAGAGTTCCTACTCTCTAAAATAGCAGTGTATATTACGGGGAAAAGATAGATAAATACAGAAATTAACATGCAGTTTAGTAATGCAACAGCGAAAATCATGCGTGAAATTTTTTTTTAAAAATGTGTTTTTTCTGACATATCAGGCAAACTTCTATAAAATAGACACTTGGCAAGAGTTAACCGGTCAAGTCCTGTGGGGAGTGGAAGGGCTCCCGCAGCACTCCTGGCTCTAAGAATCATTAAGCTGGTTTCCTGCAACAATAAACCATTTAGTGTTGCTCGACCATAAAATACAAAGGGATGAGAGGTTAAGTAGAGACTTAGTAGTCCAGCAGACCCCATCATGAATGACATTTTGTGGCTTTATAGCAATTTTCAACAAGACCCAGGAGAAAAGGTCAACACTGGCATGATTCAGACCAGGAAAAGCATGACCTTATGTTAATGTGGATAATATTTTTTCAGCGTTTGTGAGGAGGCTATGTCAAGGATATGAGATAACAACTAAACAGGTGTCGAAATAGAGTAGGCCAAGAAAGTGAGAGGCGTTTGAAGGTAATTTCCAACTCCATGCCGACTGGAGCAGGAGCTAAAAGGAAAGAAGGTGTCTAAGCGGGTTATCAAGTTCTGGCCCGAGTGGATAGATGTATGTTGACAATACTAAGATTAAAAACAAAATAAAGAAAATATAGATAAAAAGTAGATTGGGACTGCATATGATTGATGTTTCATATTTTACATATTTGTATATTAACTTGGGTTGTAGCCCAGTTTTACCTGACAATCATCTTTCCTCTTCATTATGTTATTTTACATATCTTTCAACGGGTATTTTGTTGTTGTTGATCTTATACCTCTGAGGAGGAAGCCGTTAATTCCCATGTAGATCACTAGAATGTGGCTATGTAGGCTTATTGATTCTTTCCTTTTTTGTAAACCTAAAATTATATTCTGTAAAGGCATAGTATATTATACATGTCCATTCTTTTTGCTGACCTGTATTTTGCTGGAATGATTGTTTAAAAAAAGACAATGTAAAGTTGCTGGCATATCAATACTCTTTCTCATTAAATATGTTTATATTTATTTTCCAAAAACGATCCCATTTTGGAGATATTTGAGATTAAAAATGTTATAATCACACAGTGTGTGTGTGTGTGTGTGTGTGTGTGTGTGTGTGTGTCTGTGTCTCGCAGGTATCTCAAACTTTTCAAAGAGTTCCATATTCTAGCACATCTGCGAGCCAGTCCGTGTCCACACATGTCCACACACACACACACATTTGTAGGCTCTGTATACTTTCAACCTCAATGCAAACTTGACTAGATTGCTAAATGGAACTTTTAGAGAAGGCTAAGTAATAAGAAGTGTGAAATTTTCTTTGTAGTAGCCTTTTATACTTTAAAATATTCATAACTATTGAGACAGTACCACTTCACAAGATTTATTATATGGAAACTATTATAAGTTGAAAAACATTTCTGTGTTATGTGGTTTCTGTATCACCATAATATGAAAAGTAGAAGCTACATTTAGGTTCATCAGAGGGAAATGGTTAAAAAAAAAAAGTAAACTTTCATATAATAGAATATTACACAGTTCCTAAAACTAAGATCGTCGAGTAACTAATAATGTATTTATGATATGAATAATATGACATAGTAAAAATAAGTATTATAGAAAAATCACCTTTATAATACATTAACTTTTAAATTTCTTATTAATGAAGTTATAGTTATATGCAGTTTTACTTCTGTATATTTTCAAAATAAAAATAATTGTATAAAAACAAAGTGGAATTCTAGAAATTGTTCTTGAATTCACTAACTTTTATATAAGTCTCATCTCTTTCATTGTATTTTATTATTATAATTAAACACAAACAAGCAAATAAATAATACTGGCAAAATTACCTTGCTCCACCTTTTACTTGATGTGTCAAATCAAAATACATACTGAAAAAGCCTTTTGAAATGTAGCACATTATTATTAGTTGGCAGAATTAGAAGCATCAGTGTCATTTATATATCACTGCAACAGTGAACCATATCGTAGAAAGAACATATAAATTCTTCATATAAATTTGTCATGTAAAGAATCCTGAACTAGTGGTGGATAAACTTGGTTTCAACACAGTATCACCTTGTTCATAAGAACTGTAGCCTTGAAACTTTAAAATATGACAGACTAATGTTTTCATGAGTAAATTTAATGCACTGAAAATAAAAATTAAGAAAAAAAAAGAATTATAGCCTTGAGCCAAGTACTTCATGTTGGTGGGAAAACATCAGTTTCCATATGTATAAATTGAAGAAAAAAAAGTTAGTGCTTATTAATAAAGAAGTATAAGTGTTTCTTAGAGGGAATATAATATCTGATCCTATACATTTTGCCTTGGGAAATATTCTTCTCATTTGCAGTGAAAGATGAAAGAGTCCTATCAAACATTTAGTGTTAGCTGAAGAGACCAATCATTTTTTCTGTGATTTCTTCATCAAATTGGAAAATAAAGAACAAATAATAATTTTTGAGATAATAGAAGTATAGCTGTATTTAATAATATACATTTTATCTCCTAGTATGTTTATGCATACCATGGTATAATGATATAAAATAAAATTAGAGTTATTCCAAATTGTTAATTAATTACAGAACAATGCTTCTCTCTTTGGAATGGGTGACCAGGGCTGCCATTCATGGTGTTGCAGGATATGGGCAGTGCATAGCCAGCCCTGCTCTATGCAGAGGAAATGGAGACATAGAATAACAAGGGCAAATTTAAAAATCACCAGGATAATTTTGGCAATAAAACAAAATATGTACTTTTTTTTTTTTTTTTTTGCTTAATCATCTAAGTATTTCACAGATAAAATCTGGGGCTATGCTACTTCTTGATTGTTTTAATAATCCATTTCACTGCTCTATGTAACTTGTAAATTTAATTCTTGAAAACAGGCTTGAAGTACAGAGCAAAGATTATAATGGTTTGCTTTTGGAGATTATCAGTCTTGCTCCTGGATGCACATGTGAAATAATTCTCATGATCTACTGGCTAGTAGTTTTTGCTACACTAAACTTTCTCTCTCATTAAGTTTTTATATATACATATATGTACATTTTAATACTATATATTTTTATCTCATTAAGTTTTAACATAGACAGATAACAAGTCGTGTGTGTGTGTGTATACCATCTAAAACCTTAACCGTTAAGACAAAAAATGGGTGTTTTGAAAAAAGGTATATTGGGTGTTATATAAAAAAAAATGTACGGAACACAAAAATAATGTAAGACCTAAGGCAAGTTAATGGGAAAAAGTTTAAGAATCAGCTAGAACAGTGTCCTTTTCTCAGGAGGGCTCTGCTAGTGAGATTGCTCTAGTATGATCTTATGTTTCCCTGGTAGGATATGTTATCACTTAACAACCAGTTGAGAATCCTGGTACTAAGATATTGTAGATGGACTCAGATAAGAGAGTGGTTTTCCTCCTGCCATGTTACTGTATTAATTTCTTAAGCTCAGTTGTTCTTTCTGTAACTTATCTTAGGTCTCTTGTGTGCCACTGCTTCTTAACTTTAAGTATATAACAGGTATCGTGTTGACACCTGTAAACGAATGTCTTATATATTGTATAACTTAAAAACCAAAGGAAGTCACAGATATTACAATGTACTTTAATATTTTATCAAGGAACCTTTGTGATTCCTTCTACTGGATACATATAAAATAAGTGCTTCTTCATCACATTCCTAAATAAAAAGAAAAAATTAAATAACTGTTCAGAAATATTACTTCTAGATATTATTAGTTATATGGAAGATATAGATTACTAGTCTCATTATCTTTTGGAATTTATTATTATAATCATTATTGAGAATGGAGAAATACTATATACTGATTACACAGCATGACAGATAAAAATGTATTTATATATTACATGACTACCATTGCTAACAAGAAGAATCTCCAACAGATGTATAAAATTTTCAGATTTGATCTCTATTTTATGAAAATTATTCAGTGGAAATTATATTAAGGAGGAAATAATAATTATTTTGAAGGAAATGTTTCATACAAATAATTATCTTAAAATTACAAATGTGCAAATATTTGCAGAAAAATTAATTTACATATTTTCCAGCTAAAATTCACAGAACGGATTACTGTATTCTAGCACATTTATAAATAACAAAATCAAAAACTAAATAATATCCAAATGCTATAGGAATGAATTATTATTGAATGCAAAGAGTATTTTATATTTGTTTTCTTTTTTGGTAAATAAATTATGTAATATTCTTCATAAACAAAATTAGATTTATTTAGGATAAGAGTTCCATATGGGAGGAAAAAACGCTATTTTCAAATTTGATTTTGGCTTTTATCCCAAAACAAGAATCAGGATTCATTCCATTGAAGGCTACAAAACAAAACCAAAAAAGTCACTGAATGATTGGTTTTCCTATATTCCAGGCTTTTGATGCATCTTCTGTGCAAAATGTGGTTCCTCTCAGCAGTATTGATCAAGTAGCAAGGAGCTAGCCATAAGCAGCTTAGAGGTAAGTGGAGGAAATGCAAATTTAAAGCAAACAAAAGAACATAATAAAATATCATAATGGTTGCAACAGAATAAATCCTGAGTGTTACTCTAAACAAGAGATCTGAGAAAATGAGCAGATAATGCCAAAGGACAGAAACTCTGTTGGGGAATTTAAACAGGGTTATCTCAGAACGAACTTTGCAGGAAGAGACAAAGCACATGAACAAAGGCCTGGAAGAGTGTGAGAAGGTGACATCACAGGAACCTGCAAGTGTTTTAGTATGTTACCCTGGAACCGGAAGGAAGCAATAATGAGTGATAATGGAAAAGGAAACATAGGTCAGATCATGAAGATGTGCACCACACCGAAGCATTTTGTCTTTTGCTGAGAGAAATTGGGTTCCATTGAATAGTTTTAAGCAAGGGAATGCGTGTTTCAAGTTTAGAACAGAGGTTGGTCAATTTTTCAAAAAGGACCAGATGGTAAAAAAATTTGTCTTTGCTTTGCAATACTGTTTCTGTCAGAAACTACTCAATTCTAATACTGTAGCTCAAATGGAGCTGTGAACAAAATATGTGAGGGCATGTAATTTACAAAACAGCAGTGTTGGATTTGACTCATGGGCTGTGGTTTGCCAACCCCTGGGTTGGAAAGATCAATTTAGAAAGATCAATCTGGCCTCAGTGAGGATAATGGCTGCTCCTGGGGACACAAACCAAGTCACTGTAGGCCACAGAACGAAGCCTTTGGGAATGAAGAATTACAAAGTTATTTAGGTTATAAAATACAAAGAACACAGCACCAAATTAGGTGTGAGGGTTATGGGAGAGACTAAATGTGGGACGGCTCCCAAATTGTTGGCACTGACGAGCAGCTGCATGGTGGCAATGCTGTTGGGTGTGAACAAGAGTAGATTCAGGAGTGTGAGGGTGGATAGAAGTTAAACTCGTGTGTGTTGGGTCTTGGATGCCACTAGATATCCAGGGAAAACTTTCAAGGAAGCAGTGACATGTGCATCTATCTAGAGAGAAAGATCTAATCTGGGCTTTAGCCTGTAGGGGCTACCTGATGACATAGAAGCAAATAAAATTACTCAGCGATAATATGTAGTGTGGGATGAGCTTAGGGCTTAGGACAATATCTTAGAAATGCTCACATTAATGTTATTAGCCAAGAAGACTGAATATGCAAAGGAAATGTAGGAGAAATAGCCAGAGAAATATGACAGGTAAACAATTGTGTATTGAAAGTTAGAGATATTCCAGCTCCCAGGTTGGAGAGAGCTCAAAGAAGCATCAGTCCTACTCCAACGACAACAAAAAAGCTTACGAAACTTCTAGATCATGTATGTATTCAGATATAGAGAAACCCAAAAGTTTAAATTCTAAAGCAATACAGGGCACGTGGTGCCTTCAGGTAGAGAGGACAGGGGAGCAGACACTCATCTGAAGTCGATGCAACTGGATATGGATAAAAAGAGTTCTTCCTGAGAAATTGACAAGTGAGTACTGAGTGCTGAGTGGAAGGACAGTGTGAAAACCATGGGAACTGCAGGACTGGGGGAATCTTGCAGGTCTTCGTGAATCGCACTGGGCACTCCCAGAAAATAATGGAAAAATTACTAAGAAGTGCTCACTGGGGATGCTGCTGGAAAGGAGAGCAGCAGCTTGTGAGAAGAACATGAACCTCTACCTAGGTCCTTCCCTCCTTTTCCTGCTATGGGGGAAAAGCCTTGATCTGTGAAGGAGAGGGCAACAGACACTGTTGTTTTTATTACAGTGGTAAAAACATAAGGCAGCTGCAGGGAGAGCACAGGAAAGAAAAATATTTCTCTGAGCTCACAGCCACATGGAGGGGGGAGGGGTCAGGAAATCCCAGGAGGCCAGACCCCCACGACCTAGGAACCTTATACCTGTCTGAGACTAAGGTGACTTTTCAAAACAAAGAGACATACCCCGCACAACCCCTCATCAACAAGCCAGTAAGACTGAATAATAAGACAGTGGACAATTCGTTGGGAAGGGACAGAGGAGGAGAAAGAGGACACAAAGATATCCTCTTCGATGCACAGCACAAAAATCTCAAAGCCAAAATTGAGCGGACAGGCTCTGGGAAATCAACTCTCATCTGAATTTCAAGGTGTCTCTATAAGAATTTAAGTCTGAAGGGCAAATATGTATAAAGACAGCAATCATATATCTCGGCCCCAGCCCAAATCTGTATAGATTAGCTCAACCCCTGACACTGAAGGTCTAGCAGGAAAAAAAGGTGTGATCAACTTCCTGATACAAATATTTATCCCAGATACAAATATTTATATAAATATGAATATTTATATACAAGATGTATACTGTAAAACTTATTTATATAAACCACTATTTTTAAAAGAAGGTATAACTAATACATCAATACAATAAAATGGAATCAGAGAGAAGACAGCTAGTGAGTTGGTAAATTATAATCTAGCGTATCACCTTCAATGTGAATAATTTTACACACCAGTTAAAGGAGATTGCCAGATTGAATAAAATAGTAAATCCAAATATATGTTGCCTACAAGAAAATCACTTTAAATATAAAGAAAATATTATCCAATCACATTTATGACATATGACTTGAATTCAGATTTTATAAAGAACTTTTAAAACAATAAAGAAACAAATTTTTAAAAGTGACCAAAAATGAAAAGCAATTGGAACTCTCCTATAGCACTGATAAGAATAAGAGCAGTTTTGGAAATCAGTTGACAAATTTCTTATCTATTCGTTAATGCTCCTAATATATGGCCAAGCAATCTATCTGCTATCCTACTGCTAGGTATCAATGCAAGAGATAAAACTTTATAGTTACACAGAATCTTAATGTGAATGTTTTATTCTATTCATAATTATAAAATAATGTGCATATGTCCTTCGACTGGAATATTAATAAGCAGCTATGATATACCAGTAAAAAGGAATGTTAGTACTTAGTGAATGAAAGGAATAAACTGTTGATTCTTGCAAAAACATTAGTGAAACTTAAGTGCAGTTTTCTAAGGGAAAGAATCCAGTACCCAAAGGTTACATATTGCATGATTCCATTTATGTTATCATCTGCAAAGAAATTAGATCAGTGGCTGCTAAAGGGGTGGGGTGCATTTATATATACAGGTGTAGCCTGAGGGTGTATTTGTGCTGATGAAACCGTTCTGTATGAAATTGTGATGGTGGACACATGACTCCACATATTCACAAAACTGCACACAAGAAAGTAAATGTTATAACCACCTTCCGAGCTCACCCAAAATTTGGTTTAGATGTGCAGACAGATGACTCCACGTGTACATACCAAGAGGGTTTGGAAAGGTTTATTACTTACATATTCGAAGTCTCTAGGGAGAGCAGGGAAGTCCTCTCAAGGAGCTTTGAAATGCCTTGAGACAACAAGGAAAACAAGCCTGGGATTTTATTGGAGACGGCTCATTCTCCTCCCCAAGGGATAATTAGAAAAGAATAAACTGGTCATTAATTATTTTAAAAAAGGAAAATAAACACTTGCAATCAGGGAATCAAAGGTTTTTGCAGTAAAACATTTGGAAGTATAAAGGAGGAAATATCTAAGAAACATTCAGCACACCCATGCATTCCCCTATTCAGATGACACATCCAATGAGGAACTGAGTTGAAATATATGTAAAATAAAAATTTCTGGTCATATGTCATCATGGGTAGACTAATAATGTAGCTCTAGTATTTGGGCTGGTTAAAGGAAAACATCATTTTTTTCACCAGCAAAATTACTCTGAATCTCTGGGACCATAGCTAGAAGCAGGGTTCTGGAAGAGATACTCAATGGCTTCCAGACAGGTAATGAAAAAGAAAAAAAGTACTAGTACACTTTTCAAAGGAAAATTAGAATGCCTTTTGTATGCATTTTATCTGGAACAAATTTAAATGAATTTAACATTATTTCCTTGAGAATAAATAGAGTTACAAAGTGTTTTCAGTTAAATCTAGGAAAGTGATTGACAGATGGATTGAGCAGCCATTTATACAGATTTAACCTACGTAAGTTGCCACTGTATTGTAAGATGCTTCTGAGCTGCTCTTAGTAACGTGTGCTCACTGCAGTTCTCCCTAGTCCATCTTCATGATTCAAGTGAATTGTGTACTTTTTTACGCCCGGGACTAAAAAGGAAGAGGTAGTAGCTGATGAGTACATGAACACATTGGAAAAGATAAGCTTGGAGCCAAGCCTGCCTACCTCCAGGACAGAATAATTTGCCCCATACGTTCGTGTTTCTCATTAAGAGAGGTGGCTTTGAGATAAAAGAACATTAGCAGCTCTATGTTTTAGTAGATAAAATTAGTAGTTCTATTGAATCTAGATTCAGCTATATGAGTCACTCCTTGCTTTTCCAATTCTAAAGAGACCTAGCAGAGAAGATTGGAGCCTATGGTATTGTCCTAACAGGATGGAAGTAACTCCAACTGATATAGCTTCATTCTGTGATCAGAGATGACACACTTCATAGTGCCATCCCCACCACACGTACACACGTGAGTTCACGCCTGCACACTGGAGAAAATTCAGTTTCGATTCAGCTTCTCATTCGGCTCTGTAGGAGCAGATGGCATCTGAGAAGGGCAGCGGGGACGGGAAGGCTGCTACTCCATAGATTGCCTCTGAAAAATAGAAGCAAAGGACAGTGGAATCTAACTTTCACTGGAGTAATAATTTATCTTATTTAGGGACACAGTTTTAATAAATCATATCGCAGCTGGGCCATATTACCAAACAAAACGGTTTATTTGATTCAGAATATGTTTTAATGTTTACCCATTATTTAAACTAAACCTTATGTGGCATGGATTTTCTCTTTTTCAAAGGGCAAAAAATTATCTGCAGGAAAAGATTCTAACAAGCAGCCTAAACATGTTTTAATTTTTAATCCAAAAGCCCAAGGTAGCTAATCACCAAAATAGTTGGGAGATTTTTCTCTATAAAACATATTTGATATTTATTTCAGTGTATCTAAAAATCATTATAAAGGCTCTTAAGGATCCTTATCAAACCTAACCCTCCTCCCCACACCCGCTCCCCCAAACCTAATTGTCTGTACTTAGGGAAAGAGTAATATGAAGTCTTTATTGTAGAAAGATTATGGGAAAGATTCATTATCTAAATATTATGTCATACAAGCATGCTCTGGAAATACAAGATGACAAGAAGTTCAGATTTATTCTCAATATAAGAGAATTACCTGTGTAATTCTGGCAGAAAAATAATTTCTAAACTATTACATCTAAAACAGCAATGTACAAGTAAATGAGGGATCTCCTCACACCTGGTTTCCTCTGGAGCCTCATTGCTGCTCATAGACTAGTATGTGACTTTCAGAATTAAGGAAAAACAGAGTCTCACTCTGTTTGCAAACACTGTTTATTTATTCACGTAACAGAACTGGTGCCTGCCAGCTTGAAATTGTGCGATCTTTTTTTAGTTGGATCAACTGATTCACTCTAACTGAAGGACGTTTCCCCCTGATGCTGAGTAAATTGTTCTTGGTTTCACTGGGGTCTGTATTGTGGCTATCACACATCGACAGCTTTATCCACGGCCATTTTTTAAAAAACCGTAGCCATGGCTTCTTGGGTTCAAGAGACAGACCTCATGACTGGAAGAAACTTAGGATATTTCATGGGTCACAAGTCATTCAGCATTCTCTGTGCCATGCTCAGTTTATATCCTGGCTCAAAGAAGGAGAATGTCATACAAAATTTATAGGCTCCAGTATTACAGTATTTCCTACTTGTTCTCCAGTTACAACAGAGGCACCAGGAGAGTTTTCTGCTGCGATTTTATCCGTGGGATTTGTTCTCATCTTTTCATATCCTAAGACTTACAACTCTATCAATATACTCAGCGTTAACCATCCAGATATCCGCACTGACATTTTATGTGTCAAGGAGGATTCAGAGTTCCCATGAGAGGAATTTGAAAATAAAGTTTTCTAAATTAGTGAATTGTGTTAAAAGAAACACACACAACCTAAGACTAAGAACAATCGAAAAATCTTTAGGCAAAATCATCTCCATTCGAGGGTGTTCTGTTTTGAGGAGATGTCAGATTTCTAGCAGAGAATGAGGGAAGTAGAGGATTATAATTTTATTTGAATTACAAGCACCTCTATGATTAATACTAATGCCAGTAACCTCTGCAACTAAAACAGATAAATACCCCTAAACACCTACAAGGTGGCAAAGTTAGGCAGGGACTATAAGGCGCTCTTCCTACTCTGCCTTCTCTTCTGTTAAAACATTTTAATGCATTGCCCCAGTGCCTTTCCGTTTGAAATGTTTCCTCTGGCGCTCCACCCAGATGCCCTGCCTTGGCTGACCCAACGGGCTCATGTTTTGGTTGTGATTCTCAGAACACCAGGCCCTACTAAAATATCTCACTCTAGATCTGCCCTGCTTCATTCTAGCTATGCTGGATTCTTCAATTCTGTGATCTCTATACTTCTATTATTCAGCTTCAGTCTTAAAGAAAATTTGGTATTTCATTTTCTCAGAATCTTCTAATCCCAAATTTCTTTTTCAGCTGTGAGTGGAGTCTACCCCAAGATATTCTCCCTAGGTTTTCTGAAAACTCTAAGGAGGCATGTGAAGGGAGAACTCCTAGAAAAAGAAAGAGGTTTTATGGAAATGTCTAAGTGACGGTTCTCTTTACTTTACCTAGCAAATAAAAGATACACATACATACCTTTGATTACCTAATAAGGAAAACCTTTGTATAATTAGAAGTTTCCTAGGAAGCCAACCAAAAAAAGCAATTTATTCCACAATAACTAAATTTTATTTGCATATATTGACATGTTGGTTCAAAATACCAAAAGTGATATTTCCTTGTTACCTTTAACAAAAGAGAGAAAAGGAGCACATAGAGGCGTACACAATAAAACAAACTGCAAATAACACATTCAAGTGAGACTATTTTATAGGTTTGTTACTGTAGTCAGTATATATGATGGTACCTTGTATATTTTAATTTAAATGTAACTTTATGATATCAAAATTAAGGTTAGAGTCACCTTGTTTCTGTAATTTCAATAATTCATTTTATATTAATTTCAGTGAGGAATACATTTCCAATATTCATCAGATTTCTGTTTGCATTATTCATTAAATAATAAAATGACAACCTTTATAGATGCAAACTCACCTTCATCCAGTGGGTGTTGAGAGAGCAAAAGGAAAATGAAAGAGCTCCAGAAATGGTGCAGATGTTGGCTTGACTAGAATGTTAATACGTTAGTGCTTCCAAATGCTACTTTGTCTGAAAGAAGAAAATGGTGCTTGTGTTTCAAGAGGCTGAAACATAATATGCCATACACAGCTGGCTGAAGGGAGAAAGGGAGTGAAAAATTATGATTAGGAGAGTTTAGATAGGAATACAAATGGCCCACTATGGAGAGATATTGCAGTTCCTCTGGTATTTGGTTTTCAGTTGGGATGCTTCGGGAATGAACACCTAAGGTCATTTTGGATAGTCTCCAGAATATCCCCACAGTAACAAAACCAGGTAACATTTATCGTCGACTGCTGTCATCTGTTAAAAATAGAAAACTACACATCACTCTTTATTTCTGACTGACATATTAGAAACACAGCTAAGCACAGAATAGTTTAATCCAGATGAAGAAGACCATGGAAGGTTTCACCATGTCCAACTGAGTTGAGTTCATCATTCTTCCAGTGTGTCCTCTGTAGCTGTGATCCTGGGAATAGACTCCAAAATTATGTATGCCAGAAGAAATCCTGAATTTTCCACTCAATAAATAAATGATATTTATTGATTTAACAAATTCTATTTAGTCTTTCTTCTAAATAATTATAATATAACCTTTCCTGTTTTTATTCTGTCTTTGTTCAATTCCATTTCCTGTAGTCTCCTGTCCCTTCTCACTTAATCACCCCTCCCCATTCATATCAGTCTGTTCTGTTTCTTATAATTTCCCTTCATATCGTGTTGTTGTTTCACAGTCTGTCTCCATCTGTCTGTCTGTCTCTCTCTCACACACACACGTAGAGTATCGAAATTTGAATAAACAACATGGATCCAGGTTTTGTTTACAAGATACAAACCACTTCCTCATACCTTTCTAAATATTTAACTTTTACTTTAATTCCTTTTTAAAATTCAGATTTACTTTCATACTATAAAATCCATATTTCAGTTTACAGTTTAAGGGGGCTTTGGAGACGCATACAGTGATTTAATCACCACCACAATCAAGATACAGAGTTTTTGCATCTGAAGGATTTTAGCAATATTTTGAAAGAGCCACTTCAAAGTTATATGATTAAACCATGTTTAATCACAAGTGACGTGTCCCAGGCCATTTCTGAACTCCTGTACCTTGTGACCCTGGATGTTTTCCTAGCCTTCTTTATGTTTCATGATTATCTGTTGAAATAGTTGCATCTACTTCACTAGAAATGTGTAAGTATATGTACAAAGTTTAGACATTGACTGGCACAATTAATGCTAAATGAATCAAAGTAATTATTATCAATATCGTTATCACCATTATGACAGCCTTTATTCCAGGAAGTCCTCACTTAAGGACAGACTGATTGCTTTTGTGGGGGGAATGGAGAGTAGTAGTAATGACCGGTGACAGTGCTTGAACTCAGAAATATCTGCTCTGATACCGAGCTGCTGCCTATTTTCTGCTCTCCCTTTGAGGCAACAAGGGTATCATTCTGCTTTGCTTTCTGTTCTATTCGAAGGTGTTTTCCTACCACTGGGATTGTTGTGGAGCCCTCATGACAAGCAAATAAAGCTCAGTTCCAGTAGTGATTTTGTGGATAACTGGACCAAGCACGGGTGAGTAACAAAAGTAAGACATCTTCAAAAGTTTATGATGTTAGTATATAACCTCAGCATAGCTATTAAAATAATAAGTAGCAAATATTGGAAATTTCAGTAATTCACGTATATTCCTGATGCTAATATTCACCAGACTCCCTACATTACCCTCAAGATTGCCCTTTGCATAGACAAATGTCACATTCCTGTTAGATAACTTGTGATTCTAACCCCTGTCTTTATTCAAATCAACTGGATAAAATATTGTGTCCTTTGCCCAAATAAGCTAATCTACATTTATGAAATACTACAGATTAGTGATACCCTAGTCTGGGTATTTAATGGAAATTGTTTCTTGTAATTGACCAGTTCCTTTCAGTGAGCCTTACATATGGGATTGTCACACTATTTGGCATCAACAGGTCACAGAAGGTCAGAAGGCATCTTCTAAAAATCATGCGAATAGGAGACATTCTGGGGAGAAGAGGCGGGATTTCTGACTTTGGCATGCACCTAGTTGATATTTTCAATCTAAGTTTTTGTCCAACTGTTAGAGGATAATATTCATTCCATCTTATATGAAATGTCTAATAGAATACTCATTTTATGGAAAAGGAAATCAATTGAAGTGTTATCGCCTTGCTCTTATCTAGATCATTCTATGAACAGCTTTGAAACTCATTTATGTTCCTAAAGGCCTCAGGCATTTTCTATGGCAATCACTGATGGATTTTCAATCAGAGGAAAATAAGAGGCAAATAAGTTTACACATGTATTTTTTCATTGAATTTTCACAATGTGTTGTACCAAAAGATGTGTATGGAGGAGAGAAGAAATAGGAACAGGTAAATAAATGTCAGAAAAATTCGGCATAAAACAAATGAGAAGCAACGTATGGAGAAAGATTAGTAATTATAGTTTTGACTTTGCAAGGGCATTTTTACACAGAAAATCATATATGTGTGTATATCCATATACGTAGTATAATTTACATATGTGAAATATAATTTCATGGGTCAATATATTTTTTTTATATTTTTCTTAAAGTACTCAGTGCTAAATTTTATCATTCACATCTTTGCATCTACATAGCCAAGTAGGGAGCCAATGACGCAGTTTTCCTTTTGTCCTGTATTACAGGCAAACATGCTTTTAGGGTTACTTTTTTCCTTTTCTTTCAAGTTCTATAGAAACTTTTACAGAAAAAAAAAAAAAAAAGGACCTTAGTTACCAGTGAGCCTCAGCCCTGCCTGCATTACATTTAGTGTCTTCTCCACTCTGTAGAGCAGCCATTCAGAAGTAAAAAAAAAAAGTTTTTTAGCCTGCTACCAATTATTAGTTAGAAATATTTACTTCATATCTGCCTACTCATAAACTACTTTGAAAGAGGATGCTTTGTGTCTTAAAACAGAAGTGCTGAATAATAATTTGTGACATCAAATACACCTTTGAATGATCATCCCTGTCTTTTATATCCCAAGAGCACCTGAAAACTATTACATTGGTTATTGCGGTTCAGCCACTATTCTACTTAATGTTAAGTGAGAGCTGAACTTCAATTTCTTTCCTGCAGCCTCTTATAATTTTACCAGTAATTTGAGCTCTTTAAAAATGAGAGAGGTTAAAAGTTAGTCCTAATGGAAAAAAGAATGCAGTTAATATTTTCAGCATATTTATAGGTAGCATATAATGTCAACTTGAAGCTGACATTAAAATTCTCCATCAAGGCCTTCATAAAAGTCTTTCAGTATATGTTTAATGATAAGTCTACAATGTGGGTTTAAAAGTATTTATCCACAAGAAAATCTTTTAGTAAAAGTACCTGCATTTAGCATAATAAGGCACTTAGTCTCTTCTCTACTGTTACTCTTACCTTGTCACTCCAGTGCCCTCACAGTGCATTTTTCCTACTTTTCTTCTAAGAATTATTTTAAGGTATGCAAATCATATAATTCAGAGTACAGCTAGACATTAGGACCAAAGAGAGGTGTAAGTATGGTGACAACACTTTCTGTTTATTTATTTAGAAAGAACAATGTAAAATTAATACATTATATCTACACAAATTTTTTAATATTAAAATTGTTCTAAAATATGGAGTATAAAAATATACATGAAAAATGTATAGATCTTATTCATGTTGACTTCAGGGGATGTATATAGATCTTATTGTCATGAGAAAAAATAAATGAAAACAACTATTATTTGTGTATACACACAGGAAAAGCACCTGTTTTTAACTCTAGTGAAAGTAGTACTTAGCACAGATCACGCAATGTAGCAATTGAATACATAATAGAAATTAACACTGATTCAGCATCCATAAAAACAACACCTTCTTAAATTTTCTAAAAATTAGAGCAAAATAATGTGTTAAAATCTTACTTGTAAAGAGTCTATAAATTTCCTGATCAAATATCCAGTAAATGCATATAATATAAAATGTGCAAAAATTGTAAAATAATGTGATTTAAAATTTTCAGAATTCTGTGTCATACCCATTTCTAAAGGGGGCACTTTATTTTTGACAAAATTATACCATGAAGAGAAGAAAGTGTTCCTCTATCATTTAAGTGCATTTTATAAGTGGTTAACAAAGAGTACCAGGAATGTTAAAATGTGCTAATCAAATATGGTCATCTTTATTTGTGATGTTAAACTATATCTAAAATATGGATGACACTTCCTCTATCTTTTTCTCCCTCTCTCTAAATATATGTATATGTGTGTGTGTGTGTGTGTGTGTGTAATACAGGCACACACATATGCATTCTGATTTTGTGGAAAAATAACTTTAAAATGCTTAGAAAACTTTCATATCTGTTGGACAGTTAATTAATGTAAAGAAAGTACTGGAATGTAGGTTTCCATACCTGTGATATTGTGATTTATAATAAGAAATATGTGTTTGGTCTTTGTCCTCATTTCTGACACAGTTCCTAAAACCCTTGAATTTCCTAAGTGTTGAGAGCAGCAAAGGTGTCTTTTGTTATGTTAATGAGTCGACCTTTGGAACTCACCTAAGTAGACTGCAGGTTGCCAGTGGAGCCAACCACAGGTGATTAGAGGGTTGGAACTTTCAGTCCCGCCCTCAGATCTCTGGGGAGAGGGGGGAGAGGGACTGGAGATTGAGTTCAATCACCAGTGGCCAATGATTTAATCAATCATGCCTATCTAATAAGGCCTCCATAAAACCCCAAAAGAACAGGATTCTGAGAGCTTCCAGGTTGAGGAACAAGAACGTTTCCACCCATGCACAACGGTGCCGGACCCCAAACTCCACAAGAATAGAAGCTCCTTTGTTCAGGACCTCACCCTACGTATCTCTTCATCTGGCTCTTGATTCCTATCCTTTAAGATATTTGGTAATAAGATCTAGTGAGTAAACAGCTTTTTGAGTTCTGTGAGCTGTTGTAGCAAATTAATTGAAGCCAAGGAGTGGGTCATGGCAATCTCTGATTTATAGACAGTCAATCAGATGTCTCGGTAACAACCCGGACTTGTGATTGGTGTCTGAAGTGGGGTGGATGGAGAGCAGTCTTGTATCCTTAGTCTGTGGGATCGGACATCACCTCCGGGTAGATAGGGTCAGAACTGAGTGGAATTGTACGACACCCAGCTGGCCTCGGAGAATTGCTTTTTGGTGGATGGGAACACCCCTCCACACAATGAAATTGGGTCCAGGAACCCAAAAGAATACCTCTCCTGGCAAAGAAGGTCATAAATTGAGCTAAAGCTGAACTATAAATATAGAGTTTCAAGGAAGGATTTTGTTTGATTGTTTTAAGATGGGAGAATTGTAAACATATATAGAATCTTAATGGAAAGATCCAAGATTGAAATAAAGATTAAATACAAATCAGAGACCAGGTATAATAAACTCTCAGGAAGTAGAAGGTGATGGAATTCATCATACCGAGTGATTACCTTAAATGAGACTAGGGACACACATACATACATTCACATGCACAGAGGGGAAAAAAATATATGTGTGGATAAATGTTGTTCTGTAGATTTTATGATAGGAAATGCGAGGAGTAAGAAAAAAAAAAACCTGAGACCTAAGGTTATATGTTGTCACCTACGATCTTCTCCCATATGCTCTATACCTCCCCTAACCCATCCACAACGCCACCCTCTCCAACTTCCCAGATTTTCTGCCATATGGTCTGGAACCCATGGTCTAATATCAGAAAATCACCATCACATTTTGCTTTGAAGAGTCCCTTTGCTTTTTTTGTTTAACAGAATCTGGTTTTCTATAGCTTTCATTACTTTTTTTTTTGCCCTTCCAGGAAATGGTTTTTGTTGGTTAGGTTTGGTTTGACTTTTTTCACCTAAGTATGCCCTAAATAGCACAGATTTGCTGGTGGGATAGATATTATCCTAATTGCTCTTTACTGCTACTTCCAAATTATCACTCTTCATTCAAAACCTCTTTGCTAGGAATCTTAAGGTCAATTCTACCCAGTCAGAAGTTTTCAACCTCTTTCCCTGCATCGCCCTTAGTGACAGGTTGAACACCATGGAGGCAATCCACCTAACACCCCTGCCTCTCAGTTATTTCAGATCTGCACTTCCAAATCTTTTCCTGTAGGCCCTCAGAACCCTTAACCTATAAAGTCATATTCTAGAACTTGACGCCATCCATCATTTCACTACCCCCAACAGTTCAATTTCAATCATCCAGTCCCCACATATTTTTCTATTGTTCCAGCTTACTTACCCTATGTAGGAAATAAGACTGTTTTAATAATTCTGTGGCTCATTGGAGCCCTTTGTCGACACAAAACAGTTGTTTCTAACCATCCCAAAATCTTTGTAGATTTAGCAATTCTTCCTTTCCTAACTACCTTCTCTAATATATTGCCTTTCCCATAGTCATTCTCACTATCCAGTACAATTTATGTTTTGCTGTGTTATTTACAGTAATCTGTACTAGTTGAAAATATGTCGTATCTTTGCTTGTTCAGTGCTGACTCAGTTACTAGAATGCAAGCTCTCTGAAAAGAGAATTTTTCTCTCATTTCCTATTCCACCCCCAGGTTTGGCAAAGAGTAGGCAGTAGTAAATATGTCTAAAAAATAAGTGGATGAATGAACTGATTATCATTTCCACTCTACTGAATATATTTAAATATGGATGGTAGCCTACATTTATACCTCAGTTATACTTAGAGTCAAATCAGGCATTACCATTTCAATTGTGGGTTAGATCATTACAAATACATAATTATTTTGGAACAAGAGAGAAAACTATATAATTTATTTTGTTCTTAAAGTGGCTATTTTGTAATAATGGTTTTCTTAATTAGTATTTATCAAAAACACTGCTCATGTAAGCTTAAAGAGAAGCCAGTGTTTAAACACTATTCTTTGAAATTGTGTCATATCCTCTTTAAATTGTGAAAGCGCAAATTATGCACTCTGAAAAAATTGTTTAAATTAATTTTGTCGGGCTAGGTAAAAGACTAATATATGTAGTAGGTAGCATCCATTTTCATGATCTCACTGCTTATCATGCTGTATACGTTTATATATACATTTCTTTACCAGGTTATACATGCAGAACTATGTAGGGTGAACTTAATGGGTGATTCAGGTGATTCTTTATTTTTTTGTCGTTTTTTACTATAAGTGAATTTCACTTAATACATAGGTTTCCTGTAAAATCTAACTTCTACCTAGATGCAATTCCGTTTCTCCTGAATTATGACAATTATAAGGCTAAAAATTTGGCAAAGCTTAAAGAAAGGTTGCTATATATTGGCCTTAAAAATGCAGATTTCCTTGAAACAAAATGTGCTTGTTTTAGATGAAAAATAAAGACACAGAATGTATGAGATATTTGGAATAGATAATGCTGTACAAATGGAAAATATGAAGTAGTAACACTTCGAGTTACATATGTATTAATGTTATACCTAAGTAAAACTATTTTAGCAAGGTTCCTCATGTAGAGGGTGTTATTCCATTTCACATTCTTCTTATATTGTACAACAGGCAGTGAATATAATTATATAGATGATACCATCCACTGAAATATTATTCATAGTTCTCATCATTTTCTTTGGCTCACTCTACTTATCATCATATTTTTTATCCTCTAATCCTTTCTACACCCTTTAATTCCTACAACCTGAAAACAATTCCAACTCATCTACTTTCATAGTAAGAACAAATTCATTGTCTTTTTTCTATATTCCTCCAATTCAAGCCCATCTTCTATGGAATACCATATTTCATAATCAAATACTTAAGGAAATAAATATAATCAAGAAAAAATTTTAATTTCTAAATGAATTCAACCAGCCTGCTCAGTAATCTTCTTCCATTATTCAAAAACTATAGTAATACGCTGCAGTGATAAATAGTAAAGTAGAAAATGTAACATCAGTAGCAATAATTACAGTAAAATTCATTCAAATTTCTTGTATTGCTGGATTTGTCCCAGGTATGCTGTTTCTATTAACTCACTTAATCCTCACACTTATTATTGGTTAAAATGTAAGTCCAACTCTGTAGAAAATACATTCACAGGGGGAGTCTAGCTCCATACCTCTTCTCTTAGCGCTGTGCTGCACTGCCTTTTCCATGTAGTGTACCTGCTCTTGTTTTAGTGGTGCATGGGCATCGAGTTAGGGGATGATGCAATATGATTGTGTCTTTAATGGGAGGAGAAATGAGAAAAGAGTAAGGCTAAGAAGTAAGACACAGAATGCAAATAGGGAATTCAGTAGGCAGTATTTAGATAATGAAATTATCTGGGCTTAATGTTTCCCTTTTAATATTTGACTTAAACATATGTTAACTATTTGTAAACTATTTGGAGAAGTAACTATACCTTTTATAATTCATATAGCATCAATCTTTAAAAATCGTAGCATATATTATTAAATAAAATATACATCTAATAGAGTAACATTGGTCCATAAATAATCTTCATTATAGGAATTATAGTATGAAAAAATACTCTATCAGAAATGAATTAGTTCCCTCAGCAAGTACTTTATTTTCAACCAGGAGCCCAAAACATAAACTTTCATTCTGCACTAGTGCTCTTTTCTACCATATTTGTTCCTTCCCTACAGGCAGGGCATCCATCTTTCCTTACTGCAGATTCACACACACACACACACACACACACACACACACACACACACACACACACACACACACAGAGAACCCAAAGTGCAGTTTATTACGGGCTGTTCACTTCTCTCTCTGTCCTGAAATAATTCTAGCCACACTAAAGCTTTTAGTTATAGGCCTGCCTTGAAGATGTTGTGCATTTGGTTCCAGACCACTACAGTAAAGCAAATATAACAATAAACTGAATCACATGAGAATTTTTTTTTATTTCCTAGTGCATGTAAAAGTTATGTGTACACTATGCTGTAGCCTATTAAGTGTGCAAAAGCATCATGCCTAAAAATGTACATACCGTAACTAAAACATACTTTATTGCTAAAAAATGCTAACCATCATCTGACAGTGCAGGTTTGCCACAAATCTTCAATTTGTAAAAAACACAGTTTATGCAAAGTACAATAAAGTGAACCATAAAATTTGTCTTTATACTATATGGAATACCTATAGGGAATATAGGTATTTTGGGGCTGAAAAAATCTAATTCTCATTAGCTGTCTTTTCATAAATCTTCTATACCCTTGTCACATTGTTTGTAACAGGCCTGTTGACATGTAAGTCTCCCACACTTGATTGAGTAAAAGAGAGGATTGATAAAATAAAACTTACAAATAGTCAAATTAATGTTATATATAGAATGAAAATAGTGCATTTTACTTTCTTCTGTAATTTATTAGCTCATCTAATTTTAACTTTATGTAGTTTCCTGAATTAAGAACCAGCCATCCTAGTTATAGCCAATATACCGTATTCCAGTGTTTTAGCTAAAAACTGTCACTAGAATATGACCTTAGTTGAGAGCTCAGGTGGGAGATATGCCAGTCCTCAAGAATCCTGTTCTATGAATCTCTTGAGACATAAAGACTTAATAATGAATTTTCCAGAGATGCTCATAGACACCTTCTCAGAGAGACCTGGTGTCTGTTGTTTCTGGTCAGGACCCTTAAGGAGGCCTGACAAACACAAATCCTCAACAGGCTCTTCTCTCATTCATTGCAACCTGGCACGTGGCGCTGCCATAGGAAAAGATGTCAGCCGTCTTAATGATGACATGTGTCTCGTTCAGTAAGCACAGATCAAGTGTCTGGGATTGTGATAGTTTGCCCCTTTCACACACACACACACACACACACACACACACACACACACAATGTTACATGTAATCTCACAGTTTGTGAAATAAAATTGCAGTGAGCCGTAGTTCTCTTGTTCACTGCCTGCTGGTTTTACATTCATTGTTTTGAGGTTAAGCACAACTAGAGACTAGATAGCTTTCTTTAGGAGAATATGACTGAGGTATTATAATTTTTAAATATATAAATAAAATGACTTCTCACAGGTTGCAAATTTTCACAAAATAATATTTTACACAGAAGTGCACAGTTGAGGCTTTTGCTCACAAAGGATCAAAAATCCAAATCTGTCTTCATTATCAACCCTCAAAAGAAATAAATTAGTCATAAATGTAATTAATATAAAAGTTATCCTATCCTGAATTTTAAATGAAATCAGAACATATGTGAAGTCTAACCCCCCATTTTCCTACTATATATTTAAAATGTGTGTATATTGAAATAGTTATCTATGAAATGTTTTAATCAATGTCACTGCATCATATTTATTTCAAATAATAGTTGTTGGAGGAAAGCAATTAATGTACATTAAGAGAATCTAGAGTTTCAAGTCTTAATTTTGAAAATCTCACAGATGATAAATAATAGTTTATAGACGTGTTGAGAGACATTAAAAGTTAAGGAATTAAAACATAAATGGGAAAAATGATATAGACTCAAAATATTAGTTTCTGTGTAAATACATTAAAATTAAAAGACATAAATATAATGAAATATTTATTTTAAGTGACATTATTTTATTTTCACAAAATATAATTGTCCTCTATTGAAATGCTATTGATTATAGATTTTCATAATTTGGCAATATTATATATTTAGTGTGCATAGTTCCACAATTCAGGGTGCTTTTTAAAATTATTTTTTCATCACTTTCTCTTGCAAAACCATAAGAAATATATACGAAAAACAATTCAATGCTAATGTAACAACAAGCTTAGAAATCTAAACATACAGGTCAGAGCAGAAAAGTTACACTTCTCCTGGTAACATTATATTATCAACATTATACAGCGTGCACACTAAAATATGTACTTAGAAACCTAACTGGTAATTTAAAGTAGCACATGTTATATATATTAAATGAGGATAAGTTAACATCCCTAGGAGAACCTTAACTTACCTAGTTTTGTATTAATATGTCTTAAATTAATAGCATTTTACTATTAGAAGTTTCCAGCATACAGCTGTAGTCACCCTGTGCTTGAATTCTTTTGCCCTTTCTCTTTGTGCATGGATTTATTATAAAACTGAGTACAAAGGGTTGGAAATGTGTGGAGATGGTATGTTTTATACATTACATTATTAGCCTCAGCATTTTTTTCTAGGATAATGCTCTGCTATTACCATATTTTATGATAATATGATAACTACATCTGATAGAAAAACAAATTAGATGGAAGCCATACCATTAGAGTGTCCAGATGCAAAGCTTCCATTCTTGAATTCTGAGTAAAATATTTATGATCTTATTTAAATAATAATGAGATAGAATACACACAGTGCCATTGTTTAAGAATTATGCCACATATGTAATACTAGAGGGACTCCTCATCATAGGAAACTTAGGTTTCAAGCTAAGAGCCAGATTCTAAGTCACACAGTTCCAACCTGGTTATTCAACTGCAGTAACCCATTGAAATAGACCCTGATAACTTCTGATCTGTAAAAGTATTTATTACACAAACCCTTTTCATATGGCACCTTACATGAAAATGTGTATATAAATATATACGGATATATCATTAATATTTCAATACTTTGGTGATTCTCATAATTCCAATCATATTAAAATTAATTTATAATGCCATTTCTAACATACAGGGTATATGTTTATAAGCTCTCTCCCACATAAACCTGAAAATGTAAACTAATTTTTTTTTGATGTGGACCAATTTTAAAGTTTTCATTGAATATGTTACAGTATTGCTTCTGTTTTATGCTTCTGCATTTTTTCTTTGGCCCTGAGGCATGTGGGATCTTAGCTCCCTGACCAGGCATCGAACCCGCACCCCCTGCATTGGAAGGCAAAGTCTTAACCACTGGACTGCCAGGGAAGTCCCAAAATGTAAACTAAATTAAGTTTATAGAGAAATATGTATCTTTGGACAACTTTTAATTAGACAATGGTTTGATTTTTAGGTCCTAAAGGTATTTTGAGAGCTCAGTGAGGTGCATGAAGTTGAAAGATAATAAAAGTCACGTTTTATTTTTCAGTAGAATTAGGATTGAAGCACTTACATATTTTATTTTCTGGCCAACTCCAGCTGAATTGGACATAAATATGCCTGCCATTTTGTGTTCTTTTTTTTTTCTTCTTCTCCACACTAAATGATCAGGGTCATAAAAGTTTTTATATATTCACTTTTTCAATAGAGTGCATAACCATTTGATTGAAGAAAGCCAGAAGGTACAATACTCTCTTTCATATGTCTCAGTTGCATTTACTGGAAATACCCGAGTATTCAAAAGCATTAATTAAATAGTATTGCTGTTTTTGCACATCGTTCATGATTCTGAGTGAGGTTAGAAACAATCAATCCAATCCTTAATTTATATTCTACTTGAAAATTAAATGGTATAATTTACTGATAGAAACTTGAGTACGTAAGCAAAAAGCAAACTGGCCCCTTCTTCATAAAAAGAGAAAAACAAATCAGAAGAATAAACATCCCAGTATCCGGTGACATCTTGGTTTAGAGTTGTTCCCAGTGAAATGTTACTGCCTTGTCGGAGAAGGAATTCAGAGACAAGACAGGAAGGTTAAGAAAGCAAAGTGAGGATTTAATTAAGCAACGGTTGGCTCTCGAGATGAGAGGGGGCAGTTTCAGGTGATTAGCTGCCCGGAGTTCCTTTGTCAAGCCAGTTAAGTGGGGTGTACAAATGAAGGGGTGGAATATTCATTGGGGAGGGAGGGGTTTGGGAGCTGTATTCCATGATTTTCATCCCAGCACTGCCTTCCCGCGGGGAGGAGGGATTTTTGTCCGTATTTAGCTTTGATGGGAAGTGTCAAGGTGTAGGTGCATGATGGGAGCTTCTTGTCTGCAAGGCTAATTTTATTGTAATGAGGGTATAATGAGCAACAGGTTACATTCTGACGCTGGAGATTCCCGCCTTTTCCCACCTTCTTTGTCTGCCTCCAGGACATATATCACCCCAAAATGTGTGGTTTCCTGTCATTCTGGAGGTTCCTGCCTTTCTTTGTCTGCCCATGGACCTCCGCTGTTTATAAGATGCGAGGTTTCCTGCCGTCTGGCCTGTGCCCACTCTTTCTGCTCATGTCAAGCTATCTGCCTGCTATAACAGAGTCAGTAGCTTGTAAGCTGCTTAAAAGGTGATTTGTGTCTTGTTTAAAATAATACTTTGCAGTAGTGAAGTACCTGGTCTGTGCTCAGTAAATGCTGTTGTATGGAAATACGTGCCATAAAGGTAATCAGATTTTTTTTTATAATATGTTGTAACTGCCATATAAATGCATGGATTATTATTATATAAAATATCCTGGAAAATGCTCTTCAAAAATCTAGTAAAGAAATTTAACTAGATTCTGTATGTATCACCAGACTACAACCTCTCGCCCACCCCAGACTCCTTTATTTTAGAGATCATGGTTGATTTCCATAATTACCCTTTAGGTCTCAAGCCAGCAGTAGAGAATTTCTGGAGTGTCAGATCTCCCAGGGCCTAATATCTCTTTCAGCAGAAAGAACCCAGGTCCTTCTAAGGGCTGAACTGATTCGGTCTGTCCACTTAGGATAATCTCCCTTTTGCAAAGTCAACTGTGACATAACATAACCATTATTACCCTTGATGTTCAAGATATTTTTGTACAATGAGCCTTTTCCAAGTGGTGGAGGAAATTTTGCTGACCATCAAAGAAAAATATACCACTTTAGAAATAGTGATCAGAAAAATAACATCTTCATTTATATCAAATTTCAGAAATCTCAGTTTGAGTACATTGAATTTTTGACAGAATTTCTACATGGTTCATAATACCTTATCACTTAAAGATTTTTGTAATTATACCATCTTATCTGTTTCAAGTGTGTATGTCTAATCCAAGCACATCCTCTTATTTTTTTTGCCAGCTTCCTCATGTATAAACAAGAATGCTGAACTGTGCATCATAAATACATATGCATACTGATAACCAAATAAGATGATGTTCATGCACAAAACGTAAGAGACTTGTATTGCTCTTCAAACACTTGTGAATGTCATTGTGAAATGATACAATACATGTCTTCTCTGAATATAAGCTGCTACATTTCTTCAGCCCCCTTTATCTATCATCAAGGGCATAATTTTCTGGTTACAATTAAAATGTAGATGTCATTGGAAACACAATGGAGAATATCCAGTCCACTCTGTGTAATGTGTCACCGATTGGAAAACTATGTCAAGCAGTATAATTTCCAAACCATGATTGCAAAACTATATTATTGAAGTCTAGGAACAAGTGGAATCTAGTTTCTTTAAGATGTATGGGAATCATAATTATAAATGTTAATATATCCTCAAACTGATTTGAGAACCTGTAAATGAAACACAGGGCTGTTTAGGGAAATCGACAGTGTAATGTTGTCATTTACATATTTTTGTTGTTAACATGAAAAATATAGATATCTTGACAGGCCTGATAAGCTGTAATGTAAGACAGGGACTCTGATGGAAATGGGAGGGAATTGTCTGTCTTCTATGCTTTCACTGGAATGTTGTTTAAAATCATATCTAGTTTGCCAACTGCCAGTTCTGTGTCTCTAATACTTAGAAAAGCCACATTTTATTAAATATCAGCCGTCTTATGCGATTGTAGTCTTTAAATGCTTCCTTTTCTTGGGTCATATGGGCACTTTTGGTTAACATTTTATATTTCGATATAGCTTTATTTTGGCATTTAGCTTGGTTCAAAAATTGTGCAGGTGTCAAAACAATGAATTTCTGGAGGCTATTTTTTTCCTTTTCTCTTTTAAGAGCTTGGGTATTGTTAATATCAACAGGAAAAAGAATTACAGTGACACATAAAGTAGAAGTGCAGTTTTTGTTCTTTATAGGTAGCTGGCAGTGGTTCTCTTAATTTACCAATGTAATAAAACAGAAATGACAATGCTTTTTCTAAAAGGGGAAAACATATTTTCTAATACGTGGAGAGGCCAAAGCGGTAATATTTTTAATCACAAGTCCCACTTAAACAGCATGATCCCAGATAAGTGTATCGGAGTATGTTACTATGTGAGTTATTGTCTAGGCTCTCAGTAGCCTACTGTAGTGAGAGCAGGTGGTTTGAGCTCATATCTTTTGTGCTTCTCAGTTATTGATGTGGATTATATGAGAAGATAATTGGCAGGGTTTTGTACATAATTGATATAAAATGCTGTTTAGGATCTTCTCTGATTTGTCAAGTTTCTGGGACATCTGGGACAACAGTCTCCTGGATTACATATGAAAAAGATATAACTTTCAATCATCTGTATGCTAGCAGCAAACTGCTATAATGCTTTATAATTTTTCTGTGCATTTGAAAAAATTAAAATAGGTTTACTCTTAGGAAAATTGCTTGATTCAGAACTGAGAAACCACTAATTTAAAAAATATTTCTCTTTCCTTTATTTTTCCCTACACAGGAGGGTAGGAAAATAGGTAAAAAGACAAACCCAGTTTAAAAGGAAGAAAAGGGGAGTAGAATATATTAAAGCTATGTTTGTGGCACTCTGCTATTTCTCCTTAAATACTTTTCTTCAACACAAGATATTATAATGATTTTACATGTATCATCATCTGTCTGGAGACTTGAAAAACACTGGGAGAAATTTGAATAATGATAATGTTTATAACAACAATCAGATTGCCTAGCAGCACCTATTTAAGTAGGTGGAATTTGTATCTGGTATCTCCTCTTTTCTGTAATGCCCACTATTCCCCTCAATTAATCAACCCAAGTGTTTTCCACAGGTAACACATTATTATACTATCTTACAAATCCCTGATACCAACTGGAAATTTTGCTTCTCTTATCTGTCTTCCTATTTTCAAATACCATGTTAAATTTAGTAGTAGCAAATAAGTAGGATGTTGACCACAGACAGATTTTTGACAGATTTTAAATGTACAGATTTCAGGAAATTCAAACACACACACACACACACACGGATAGATAAATAGATTAATGGATGGATATCTTGATCTCAATAACAATATTTCTTAAAAGGAATATATTTGTTTAAGTTTGAGAGGCTGGAAATAAATTCAGAAAGAATAATGAGTCAATAATTATGTTCACTAAACTAGTCATGCCAGACTGGCAACTTTTAGGTACTATGATTACTATGATAGTGTAGGTCAGTTTTAGTCAAATTTTAAAAATGTTCTATAATGTCATTATAGATAATATTGGAAACATACGATACATATAGGCTCTAGCCCAGTATACTTACAATTTTACATCAACCACACTCAAAATGTGATGATTATCAGTGTGTCATTTGGGGAAAACATAGTTCTGCCCTTGAAGCTGTGCTACCAAAATGTAAATTACTTACTTGTATTCTTGTTGCAGATATTTTTCTGGCTTTCCCCAAAGCATAATTATTCTCCACTTTCCTCTACTTTCAATGTCTGTTCCTTCTAGATTTTTCCTGTAGTCAAGCCTTGTTTAAACTAAATAACTAATTACATTTCAAAAATCGTACTATCTTCAGGTAACATGCTATATCTCCTCAATCCATTAGGTTTTAAAGGTTTCTTAAGAATATTCTACATGTTCTCTGTCCAATTTTTGTTTTACAGTTCAAAGCTCTTCAACCCTTTGCAGTCTGCCTCCAGCCAGACTCTATACGATGTGATATTCCTGATACCTAAGACTCAATCAATAACCAATAGACATACAAATAAATGGGAAGATGTGATCCAAAGACGAGAAAACACGTAGTCAGGAGAAAAAAAAACTGAACGACTGTGATGATAGTTTTAGCAGAAAAGAACTTTCTCCCATGCATAGGTCTAATAAAATAATAACACAACATAAATGTACATTTCTCACTCTTGTGGGTGCTCGTGATTAGACAGCTCTACTGAGCAACTCTCCTCAAGGAGGACATTCAGTGATCCAAGGCCCTTCCACTTCTTTGCTATGGCATCTTCCCAGAAATGAGAAAAGTGGAAGTGTGGGGACCATATATGAAAGTCATCTACTGACTTCTTTCACTTCCATAAAACTCCATTGCCCAGAAACCAGTAACATGACCAACTATAACTACGGAGAGTTTGGAAAATGTATTTTAGTAGAGCGTCCGGGAAGAATTAGTTAAGCTTGCTGAGAATCTAGCTAATTCCTCCCACACTCTCCACCTGCTGCCTTGGCTCCTTTTCCTTTCATTAAACATAAAGTAAACATTTTTCCTTAAGTCATATTCTAAGACTTCTTTTCTTCTCCCTTTACACTCTTTCTCAGAAAGATCATCCCAATCTATGTCTCTAAATGACATGCCTATACATTACACACTGGATAATTTTGAACAGACGCAGAAGAATGGAGAGTAGTATAATACACATTGAAGTAGGACAAAATAAATGAACAATTCACTTTGTGCAGATAACTTAAAATTTGTATGCATGGATGGGCAAAATTTCTCCCAAATCCGAGATTTCATTATTCTCTTATGTCTACTTGTGAGTTTCTGTCTTCTCTTTTCTCCATTTTTTGTCTGACATTTTCTTTAATTGTTTGCTCCACCTCTTCACCTGGAAATCTCTCTTGCACCTCATGCCCATTGTGTTCAGAACTAAACTCAACTCTCCCACAAGTCTGTTCTTTGCCCTTTGCACCATAAATAAGATAATGTCAAATTTCTCTAATTCAAACTCAAAAATGTAGACTTAAATGCATTCTCCTTTTTGTCTCCATTATTAGGCTAAAATTAGAGTCACTATAATGCCAAATTTAAAATGATATTTTATGGTTTCATTATAATTCAAACTTACGCATATCTCAGAGCATTGATGCTTATAAATCACTCGCAAAAATTTAGACTCTGGATTTCTTTGTGAAATCCTAATTGCTCAAATATACATTGGAAACAATAAGTTAACTGTAATTTATATAATACACTTTGATATGGAGATTTTAGTCGATCACAAGTTAGTTTTAATTGAAGGAGGCTGTATGATTGCTAATTCCAAGTATAGTGTCATTCTCAAATAAGGTAATAGTCACATTGAACTTCGTACTTCCTAAATGTTATGAAAAGGGAAGTTGACAGTCTGAAGTAGGGCCATAAAAGGGTTCCCAGAAGACTGAAGGGCTGGAAAATGAAGTAACGTAAGGAGGACCAGAAGTAGCCCATGTTATTTAATATGGTTAGTAGGAGACGTAGGCATCTGTGATAGTTCCCTTCAGATATCTGAAAACTGTGCTCTGCCAAAGAGAATACATCTTTTATTTGTGCTGGAAAGCAGAACTGGAATACACAGCTATGAAACACCAAGAAGTTTTTTTTTTTGTCTGCTCTAAGAAAGAATTTTCCAAAAGAGCTTCCATCAATGGAATGGCAGTTTTATAGACAGTCTTCATCCACCATTGAAATTATTCCTGGTATGGGGAGTGAATTAGAATATTTCATTTAAAAGGTCCCCTCTAAACTAGAGTTTTATCATTGTATGCATGTGTATCAATTTAATAATGGATAAAATGTATAAAGAAATATGTTAAAATAAAGGAAAATACCATTTTGCATCCTAAGAACTCACATTTTTAAGTGCTTAGAAAGCAACTCTATCTCCAGTGGAGGGAGGATAGAGCAATTAGTATGTATCAGAGAGATCCAGAACATTGGCCTATGTGTTCTAACACTCAGTAGGAGACAGTGAAGTAATAATATGGGCAACTAATATATAGGCTCTTAAGAAAAGAGTTCAAATTGTGGTTCAAATCTAGTGCTGATTTAAGGAAATAAGGTCTGTAAAAGGACATTTACCCTCTTTGAAAATATAGTCAGGTGATCTTTACAGGGAAAACTGCCTTAATGGAGTAGGCCTTTATTTGAAATACATGTTATTCTCTATATGTTTTGTAAATGAGACTTTACACGAGGAAGTCATACTATTTCACATTTTTACCATGTGTAAGAGCGTAGCTTTGGCCATATTTAGCTACAGACTTAAATGCATTCTGCATAAGACTCATTTTAAAGGATGTCTGCTGATGAAAATATTAATGTGGCCATTTTAAGTAACTTCTTCCAGATAATTGTTACATTAATTGCATAAAATTATCCTAGCACATAGTCTATACTGGTTGAACCAGGTAAACTAAAACCTAACGTATATTTTTGAAATTTTTTAAATTAATGCTCTAAAGATTTGAGGAATATATCCAAATTAGATATAAACCTAATGTTAGATATAAATAAATTAGTATAACTGCTGTAAACTTATTTTTATGACTAGTAAATTCATTAAGTCTTTATATATAAATTCACTACTATTTATATGCAATTTGGAGATATACTACCTTACGTATTAGTCAATCATAGATGACAATGTCTTACAAAATTCATTTTCAGTATCTCAGATACAAATACTCTTGGATGAGTACAAGTTACCTTAACCAGAGATTAATGGTGAAGTGATATAATTGATATTCCCAGAATAGTGCTTGAATAGTTCCTGAAAAGAGAAAATGAGTTACCGAAATAACTTCAATTGAAAATTTTCTTTTTTGTGAGGTACGGTTGATTTACAATATTATATTAGTTTCAGGTGTACACCATAGTGATTCAGTATTAATTATTGGTTATCACATTCAATGAGTCATACATATTACATTCATATCATACATTTTACATTCAAAAAAGTTTATTCTAGATTTTCTTAAAATATCTTATATTTTATCAGTTTTTTATTGTTTGTATATCTTTAAAAATCATATCACGAACTGTATATAAACACAGTTCATGTGAATACGTATAACTATGTATTATATATACATACGCATACACACTCACATAAAACAAATTTAAAGATAGTTATTTAAATGAGGGAAAAATCCACAGCCAGGTAACTGTAATGTTAATACTAGCATTTTCCCCCAGGATATTGTCATCTCCTCAGGGCTCCAGAGTTACTTAAGAGCTTAAGACATTCAAAAGTATATCAATTCATCTCAGTCAGTGTAGAAAATGACATAGCAAAGCCTGACTTTTGTACTCTGTTTCCTACACTGACAGACTTACTATTAAAAGTTAAACAAAACATTGTATGCTTTATCTTTCCTCTCTGATAATGTACATTTTCAAAATCTTTATTGTTCTCATAATAAATATTTTTCCAGTCTTTTCTATCCAATATTCCTTTTCAGCTATCCCACACTATTAGCTATTACAGTAAATTGAACTTTGGGATATTTATACCCACACCACCCTCAAACGCAGCACACCCTTCCGTGCTCGTGTCCTTTTCTGAGTCCTACGGCAAGTCTGTCAAACGACTGCTACCATCTCCTGTAGCTTTCTCGGCTGCAACTTAAATCCAAACTCTTCCACTCCCCAAAGTCCTGGCTGTCTACATTTTATCTTTCAGGCTTCCCCTGTCTCACATTTACTTTTCAGTTCCTTACAGAGGACAAGAGTGGCTGCTGGCATTGTCACAGGGTTAGGAGGATGGCTGAGGGAGCATCTCTCAGAAATAAAGCTGAAAGTAGCGCTGAAATCATAGTAATGTACAGAGCCAAGCGTTCAGGAAGGTGATCGAGTTTGTAAACTAGAGAATGAGGTGCAACCTGGCCTTTCCCTGCAGCCTCTCATCTCTTTGAGAAAGGCAATACTTTCATTAAGGTACAGCTTAAACGTTTTATCTGTATATCAAGAGGACTCTTCTAACTGCCCATACCAGGTTTGGTTTCTCTTTTACATGTTGCAGTAGAACACTGGCTTGTTCATAATTTAAGACTGTCTGTATACAATTTATTTTGATTACTCACATGGTAGGTTATGAACTCCATTTGAATAGGAACCCTATCTCTTATGTACAGCTATATCACCAGCCCTTAATGTAATGGCTGACGAATAGAAAAAGTTCAGTGAATATTTGTTGAACAAATATATAACTAAATAAATGCATAAAGAACAGGACCTCGAGTATATATAAAGAGCTGAAATACTGTACAAAGAAACTAAAACCCAGGGAGGTAAAATCGTAAAGCATAAATGGAATTTGTAGGTTGAAGTGGGTTCTGGGTGAATACCTCTGGGTGGCACTGTTGTTCCAGATTGGCTTTTATACACTGTGTATAGCATGACTTGTAGAAAAGCTATGTTCGTAAGTCAAAACATGGTACATCCATTCAAAGAATATTCATTGAGTATGTATCATGTGGCAAGATACCGTGTGCAAGGAACAGCATGGAACAAGATACAGAGATCTTGGAAAGGAGACAGTCAATAGTCAATAGTCATAACTTGAAATTGTGATAAAATCAAACAGAATTATAATATTCCTGAACCTAGACTGTTTAAAACAGGGCCTAGAGCAGACTAGGGCCTCAATAATTATGTATTCAATGACAAAATAATAGGGTAAAAGGGACATCGTACTACTCCAAAGGAGTAGCATTTAAGCTTAGATCTAAATGGAAGGGGAAAAAAAGAATAGAAAAGGGAAACATTGGAGAAATCAAGCTCAAAGACGCTGACATTAAGAAATAGCTCAATAATCTTAACTCCAGAAAGCAGGCCATGAATACATTCCATGAATACATCCCCAAAAGATAGAACACTGATGGACATTAAGCAAGGTGGAAAATAATTTATTTGCATTTTCAAAAAGCTGTTTGTAGCTGTTTTGAATAAACGATTGTAGAGCAAGTAAGATTGAAAAGTATAAAACCCAGATCGGAAGCCACTGGCAATTTTAAGAAATGAAACCATCATCATTTGCTCCTGGGGTAGAAATGAAGGTGAGAAAAAGAAAGACGTAAAAACATCATGACTCCTACGTATCTTTGGCTGAGCAACTGTGAGGCTTAGGTTAGTGGAGAAACATACTTGTGTGTGTGTGTGTGTGTGTGTGTGTGTGTTAGGATATGGAATTGTTTGAAAAGCCTGTGATACTTACGTAATATCCAAGAAGAACTAGCATTATAGGAATTATTTCAATTAGTAGTTTGTGGTTTTCAATGCTTAGCACCAACTTCTTATATGAAAGTTCTTCCACTCTTAAACTTTTAATTTTGAACTCTAAAATTTACTTTTAGATTACTCAGATTATAATTTCCATAATATTTTTCAAGGGTAATACATGGAAGATATAATTCTGGAGGGCTTGGATATCTGAAAATTTCTTTCTGCATATTTCAGATGTGTGAGATGACTTAGATAGAAATAGTATTATTGAGAAATATTCTCCCCGCAAAACCCAGTTCCATTGAACTCTTTATATTTTCAAATATATTTTATTTGAATATACGTTTAAATGACAAAAGTAATATGCACTTATTTTAGCAAATTCAAATGGACAAAAATGAAAAGAAAAATGACTGTGCTCCTTCCTCCCACCCCTTCTCTCCAGAGGTGTCCACTGTTAACTCTTTTTCTATCCAATATTATCTAGACTATGAACTACACTTTTGATTAATTTAATACATTGTTGTTTCACACTAAAGGTGAGATTTTTTTTTGTGGAAAACCCTCCACTGAGAAAAAGAGGGTCAGATAAGAGAGTCACAGAAGTAGGCCACTGTATTACTTGTTAATTTGGAAGCTCGCTCCCTAAAATGACGCTGGGGGTGCTTGAGCTCTTGTACCTGCTCTGTCACTAACTCTGTGTGAGAATTTCGACAAGTCACCTCACAGCTCTGGGTCTGTCTTCCTAGAGTGAAATTCTTACTGTATTTATGCAACTAGCCGTGAGCCTATTTGAAACACATACGAATATTTTGAAATTCATTTTTGAATGAATCTTTGAAATAGAATATTTGAAATTCATTTTTGAATATTTTGAAAAAATATTTGAAACCATATCAGTCTCAGCTCTCTGATCTTGGATCATATCTGTTAAGTGACTGGACTAGAGGCTCTAAGCTCCTTTCTGTATCAGGAGGTCTGAGCTTGCCCTTCCTTCCTTCCCTCCTTCCCTCCCTCCTTTTCTCCCTCCCTCCCTCTTTCCTTCCTTCCTTCCTTCTCTCTTTCTTTCTCTCCCCCTCCCTCCTCCCTCCTCCCTCTCTCTCTCTCTCTTTCTTTCTTTCAACAGCTTTATTAAGATATAATTCATATACCATACAACTCACACATTTACAGTGTATAACACAATGGTTTTTAGTATAGCGTCATGTATGTGGAACCATTACGTCAATTTTAGAACATTTTCATCTTGAAAAGAAGTCCATACCCTTTAGCTATCACCCACCTACTTCCCTATCCCATCCAGCCCGAAGCAACCACTAATCTAATTTCTGTTTCTCTAAATTCGCCTATTCTAAACATTTTATATAAATGGAATAATATGGTGTCTTTTGACTGGCTTCTTTACCTTATGTACACATTTCATTTTGATATAGAAGTCAAAGGCAGCCCTTTCCAACAGGTACACAACCATCTGGAGTCAGTAGACATATTCTGAGAAACGCAAGGATTAATATTCTACTTTTTCTTTCCACTTTGGGAATCGTCTATTTCATGAGAGGAAACCTGACGGAAACTCCAGAGAGGTTACTCTTAATTTTATTTGATGGGAAGTTAGCAGAGATTTCCATGGGGTCTTAGATAATTTGTTTCTCCAAAGGTCATAGAGTTTAGCTCTTTAAAGATTGTCAACATATTTCGTTATTTTCATTTTATAATTATTATAGTTGGAAATTTGAGAAAGTTATGTCGGGCAGTGCTAGCCAGATGCCACAGGAGGCCTAAACAAACATTTTTCGGTAACTGCAATCAATGCACATTCTCATCTTCTGTGTTTATACCACATTTGCAGTTAAAAAGTAGAAACCTAATGAGCCAAAAGCAGTTTCAACCAGGCCTGTTGCTATTAGGAGACATTTGAAAAGAATAACAAAGGAAGTAATTGTAGTTTAAAGGTCATTGCAAGATTTGAAGAGACACTTTCTGCAGAACTCTGATCAGAAGTTTTTCTTTTCCTTCAAATGTCAGAAAAATTGATTAAACTCCTCCCAGTGCAGCAGTTCAGTGGGAGAGAAGGGCCTTTTCAAAGCAGTCGCTTTGCCTGTTAGAGAACGACTTCATATCTTCATGTTCCTACCTTCCTAGGGATCCGCACGCCGATAAATAAAAACAGAAACAATGACACTGAAGCCGTTCAACTGATGTTCTCTGTTCCTTAAAAGTATCAACTTTAAAAAAAAGAGCAGGCTAAGACAGATGCTTCTCTGCAATTAGTATCAATCAGTCCTGACACAGAAAGTGACCCATCCGACGTAGAAGTTGTTTGGATCGATCAGCACATCTTTTACTGAGGTGGGACACAGAAAAAGAACAGAACACGAATAGAAAAATACTGCATGAAAAGAGGATTCTGAAAAGGCCAGGACAAAAGTGTTTCTCGTGACTACATTTAGTTAAACATCTTCATTCTTTCTTTGGAAAGAAAATCTGATAACACATAAAATATGCTCTAAGCTTATAGTTTGATCTGGGTGCACAAAAGTTAAGTAATTTTTATCGTATGTACTTGATTCCCCAGTTTGGGTTCAGTCCTCTTTAAACATTTGTGTAATTTTTGTTGTTGTAAAAGAATCTTTTCTCTTACTAATGGGACAAACTAAAGTACGTGATCTTAACTGGTAAGGAAGGAAATCCTTACCATGTGGTGCTTACATAGGGTGAATGTCTGTTTCAGAATGTGTAGCATTCCATACTTGAATTTTAGCATTATATTTTCAATATATTGGTCTGTTTACCAAGAATGCTCACGCATTCATTTCATTGAGATAATAGATGGAATATGCCCTGATTTCTGAATGAGTTGTGTCCAAAATAGTACTGCTTTGAAAGACTATTGGCAAACTTTATTTTTCATTGAAAAAGAAAAAATAAACACATTAACGATGAAAATCATACTTACAACAGCTAGCAATAGATAGCTTCTCTAAAGACTCCTGTGTTTTATCTTCTAATTTTTGTCCTTTATACTTATTTACAAAGTCGTATTATATATAAATAAACGTCCTTTTCTCACTTCTTATTCCATCATGAATTGCATATCATGAAATGCATTTAATACATGACTTCAGGCCGCCATCTTATCGTACATAATGGATATACCAAAATTATATAACCATTTTTCATATTTTGAAACAGCAGACATGTTCTGTATTTTTAAGGTATAAGTAATATATTTGAATATAAGTTATAACCTCATAGCTAATTGCTTTTTCAGTATATATTTCTAGAGCTTAAATATATGAACATTTCAAAATACTTTCTTAGTTATATCCAAATTGCCTTCAGAAAAGGATATTCAATTTGCATATTTAGTTTGTTAGAGTAATATCTCACTCCACCCTCAACAGTATTTGTTTTTATAATAATAAAGTGCTTTGTAATTTGATAGAAGCATATGGAATCCTTTTTTTTCTTTAATTTGACTACCTTTTATTTCTGACTAGGTTAAACTTGTTTTTTCAATTTATCTGTTAACCAGTTGCTTATATGGTGAATAATCTGACTGCTTTTGTTCATTATTATATTAGAGTATTATTTATTACATGATTTATTTACAGGGGCTATTTTGATTTAAATGATTGATCTTTAATTTATCATCTTTGCAAATCAGTCATTATCCTATTTTTCTGAATATACAGACTTATACTTCTGCTATACAGAAGTTGTATCAGTGTCTATTTCCTTTCCTTTGTTTTCCTTTCCCTAATTTTGGGGTCTTCCTCTTAAAACATTTCCACCAGTTGAGAACAAGTCATTATTGACCTATGTTTTTATTCTGGCTTTTTAATGATAATATTATTCACATTTAATTATTTAATGTATCTTAGAATTAGTTTGGTTTAGGCTTCGAGGAAAATTGCTTATTTTAGTTCTCCCCTTCTGGTTTGTGATTTAACTGCTCTATAGGACACAGATTTGAAATTCTCACATTTATACTTTATTCCTTCAATCTGCATATGCATGCAGCCACCATATTTTACTTATTTTATAATTATATATGATTATGTATTATGTATATATTATATATAGTTATATGTAAGCTATAATATATAATATACTTTTCATTATGGAAAATTTCAAATATATATTAAAAAAAGAGAACAATGTAATAAACACCAGTCGCACATCAGACCACTCTGACAATTGTCAACGTTCTATTGTCTTTCCACCTATTTCCCTCAAATTTTTTCTTTGCATTTTAGACAAATGGAGTATTTTCCCACTAACAAAAAAAGAAAAATTTAAACATATAGAAAAATGAAGAAGCACCTCTATATCCTCCGTGTACATTCAACACTTAATATATGTTGCTGTAATATTTGAAAATAAGTTACATGAAACTTGTAGAAAGCATTATATTTCATTCTCAAATACATTATCATGTAGCCTCTAAGAATGAGGGCATTCTTTCATAAACCACAATAACATTTTCCCTTCCAAGGAATTAAACATTGAAACAATAATATCATCTAATATAGAGTCTATAACATCTTTCCCAAACGCACTCATCATGTCTTTTTTAAGTGTAATATCAATTCACATATGTATTGACTTCATTATAACTTTGGCATCATAAAATATTTGTTTTTTATAACTTTTATTTTTGAAGAATCTACACCATTTGTCTAAAAAAGTCACAAAAAATCTCAATTTGATTATTTCATGTGAACAGATTCAGAGAAAACATTTGGCAAGACAGCTATAGAGGTGATGTTATATACGTTCTGTTGCATCATGACATAAGGGTATATATCAGTTTGTTTGATTGGTGGAACTATGAGTGTCTGCCTTAGTTAAGTTACTGTTCACCAGCTTTTTCTGGAAGTACATTATATTGCATTTCCCTTTGGAAATTATACTTAATCTGTGTGAGGTTTTGTGAATATCTCATTTGTCATAGTTGTTGAAGTTATTAATTGCCTGGATTAATTCAGGTATTAATTGTCTGAATCAATTAACATGCTATTGGTTACAAAATGGTGATTTTATTTTTTCTCTCATCCCTTCTATATTATCTGCCACTTTTCAGTATGTGCAAGCTTTCTCCACTTCCTTCAATTTTCCCTCATAGTTTTTCTTTTAATATGATATGCTTATGGATTAATGCTCTAGTCAAAGTATTATTAAAATATAATTTTCATTATTCTTTTTGGTGATACAGTTTTCCCAAATTTGGCCGGTGGAAACCCTTCAGGTTGGCTGTAGTGTCTTTTGATACATTTCTTTTTTGGTACTATCTTAATTTCAGTCCCTAGAAGGTACTGCAGCCTCATTTCTAAAAAAAATATTTTTACAGCCTCAGGATCTGTATTCAATACTTTCTTCAGGGAGCTCTGGTTCCTTTTATTGGGGATGATATTTAAACCCCAAGATCTAGGCAATATGTGTGCTTACTGCTACGGGTGTGTCATTTCTTCCAGGCTCTTTCAGTGGACAAAAGTAAGGAACATATTTTGTAAAAGATCATGTGGCTTCATACCAATTTCTCCAGTTCCAACTTAACATCACAGGATTCTTTCTCTTCTTCTGTCATTTCAAATGTTTACTTTCCTACTGCCACAGAGAATATGCTGGTTCCTTACACTATCTTCTATTTAATCATTTGTTCTATCTTATAACGTACACATAATATGTCTAGAATCATTATACTGGTAACACTACCCCCCCAAAAAAAACACTACCCTCCAAAAAAACTTAACTAAAAATGTTTACAATAGACTAGAAGATTATTTGTCTAATTAAGGGTGCTCAAAGGTTACTTAAGTTCATTGATTTTTGCTTGTAAGATGTGTGTGCATGTGACTTTGCTGTAGTTCAATATATGTTTAGGTAAATCTTGAGCTTTCTTTCCATTCAATTTTTTGTTTGGCTTTTATTATCCTTTCCAATTCTCTATTATATGCATAGAATCATGTATCTAACATGCAAGATCCATACAGAATAAATTTGGCTGTATAAAAATAGTTTTAAAAAGAAAGAAAAACAAAGGTTAAAGTGATCCCAGGGAGGAATGCAGACAATGACAAACAAACATAACTGTATCACAAATGCATGACACAACTTAAAGCCGAAGGTGAGAAAACAGAAACTGACTTAAGTAACTTTGGAAACTCAAATTTTATTGAACGCTATAAAGCCAAAGGAATTGAGCCCAAATACTGTTCTCTAGATGATAAATGGGTTTCTCACAGGGTAAACCCATGAGTTAGCAATTCTGAAACTCCTTTTTTATATGTCCTAGAGTTGACCAAATAAGTAAATACAGTGAAGATAATGGAAGCCAGGTTTCTCAGGTTCTTTGTAACTTCAGAAAAAGAAGTTACAAATAACAAGAGAGGGAGGCTGGAATAAACCATTCCATAGTGAATTAGAGTTGGAGATATCAGCAGCATCCGTGTTCAGCAGAATAAGTTATAAATACGTGTGTGTATGCATTAGTGCCCTGACGGAGAGTTCCTAGCTGGGAGGGCCCTCCAGCAGCTGCGTACAAATGCCCATTACCTATATCTTGGTTTCTAAATACCATTCCCCAGTGAAAGGAACCAGGACTCCTTGGAGAAATGGCTGATTCTAGGACTGGGTGAGGGAATATACAATAGGATCCTGGAACACACACACAGGAAGGCTACTGAGCTCCACCTTCTGGTGCAGAATAGTCAGGAGTTGTGGTGGAAATTATCTGCATAAATTATTTGGATTTGTCTTTTTTCTTTCTTTCTATTTGTTTATATCATATAGAGTTAAATAAAAAGAATTTATTTTATTCTTTGAGCTGTAATACTATCATTGTTTATTTTGACGCTCCAGTTATTTCAGATTTGGATATTTGGAGCCCTTCATATGGGCTTCTGTGACCTTTGCCATGCCCCACTCCTGGGCAGGAACAAGAGAACAGCAGGGTCTTGGGCCAAGAGTGTTACTCTGGTGGAATCCTCTCTACAGGGAAGTGTGAAACCAGGGTACAGGTGACTCCCCTTCTAGTAGAAAATTATTTCAGGGTACAGGTGATTCCCCTTCTAGTAGAAAATTATTTCAGGAATACCATTTCATGAAAAAAAAAACCCTTTCCAAATTATTTTGAATCTAAATCAATTCTAGTTGGTTTCCTTTTTTAATTGGTAAAAATTGGACCAAATACGTCTGACATTTTACTGTAGCATTTGTTGTTGTAGTTTTATTGAAGTAAAAAAATAAATAAATAAAACAAATAAAATCTGTCGATAATGGAAATTTTACCAGGATGAATACGATGAATAACTGCTCTGATAAAAAAAAACTTTCATCTAATCAAAGTAAATTTACTTCTTAAATAATTCATGGAAAGGTAGAAGATTAGCTAGAATAAGTGTCTATAAGAATAGAAGAAGATAGAATAAGTATTCATTGGTAAAACTCCAAATTTCATAAAAGCCAGTTTATTTCATTTTAAACAAAGTGGTTTCTTTGTTTAATTAAACAAAATTTTAGATATAACAATGCCTAGAAAAGGTTGCTGCTGGTGATGATACTACATATATCCATGAAGCAAAATTGCCAATAAAAATTGTATTCCTCTCCTTATTATTGGAATTTGTAATATATTTAGTAACAGTAAATGCTAATTACAATGTGTAGTGCTTTTACTAAAGCCTGGGCCATTGACAAACATTCCCAATTATTCTCCTATACCTGTTCAATTTGCTCTCTAAAAATAGGTAATATATTATTTAAACTTGTGTGTCAAAGTACAGCCCTCTCCTAGTATTCATGAAGGATTGGTTCCAGGACCAACCCCGCCCCAGAAAATACCAAAACCCCAAGATGCTCAAGTCCCTTTTATTAATATGATAGCTTGGTATTTGCATATAAATTTAGCACATCCTCCCATATACTTTAAGTCGTCTCTAGATTACTTATAATACCTAATACATTGTATGTGGTATGTTAATAATTGCCCGTGTATGGCAAATTCAACTTCTGCTTTTTGGAACTTCTGGAATTTTTTTCCAAATATTTTTGACTTGCAGTTAGTTGAATCTGCTGATGAGGAATTCGTGGATATGGAAGGCCAACATTATGCATGTGATTATTTGACTTTCAGTTTTCTAAGTGCAGAATATAATATATATGGTGCAGTCCACTTACTGTAAATGAACAGTGTAATAAATTGAAAAATGAACATCCTTGAAACCATCATTATAGTCAAGAAATAACATTGTCAATATGCCAGAAGCCCTTAGAACAACCCTTCCCAATTACCTACACCCCTTTAAGCCACAGGCAGCCGCCATCATGTTGTTTATGGTAATCACACCCTGCTTTTTGAGACTGGCGCCTCCTAACTGTATGTACTTTATACAACGGAGAATAGATTTACTGTTATTTTACTGTATGTACGTGGAATCATCAAATGGGATTTTTTCATGATGGCTTTCACTCAGCACCATGTTGTTTCAATTGATTTATGTTCTCGTGCATAACTGTAGATTTTTTCCATTGCTGTATAATATTCATTGTGCATAAATATAGAGCAGAATAGGAGGGACTAGAATAGAGTAGAATCGAAAGGAAAAGACAAGAAATGGATTGAGTTATCGAGGAATTCCCTGTTTATGGCTAATAAGAACAATGGTGAGGACTTTTTTTACTCTAGTTTGATGCTCACGGTCAAAACACTACTTCTGAGTATATTTCTAGGAGTGGAAATATTGCATTGGTAGGAATGTAAATCTTAAACTCTGTAGCAATGCTATACTGTTTCTACTGTAGTTGTTTCAATGTACATTCTTATCAGCAGTTGAAAGTTCAAACTGTTTTATATTTTTGCCAGTAGTTGACGCTGTCCGATGTTCTCACCTTATGTTGTTTCTTTATAATGAAAATGTTATTGTGTGACTAATTCTAGTGAATTATTAAAACTAAGATGGTCATGGGAATCCCAGATTTATAGCCAATTGGTCAGAAATGCCAATGGCCTGGGTACCCCCAAAGTACAACTGGGGTCTGAAATAAGGGCATTCTTGTTGGAGACTGTGCCCTTTATCTTGTGGGGTCTGCAGGTGGTCACTGTCAGAACTGGACTGCATTACACCCCAACTTGGCTTTTAAGAGAATAATGGGCTCTAATGATTGGCCAATATTCTCAGAACCTGAAAAGCCACAACGTGTAACTAAGAGCTACTGCACCTGAATGCAATATAACAGCAATGGTGGTAGTAACTTAATTTTTAAAAATCAGTTGCACAAGTTCAAGATAAGAAGGAGGTGATTTTGAATGCTTCTGTCTTATATCCCCGATGGCCTTTGCTTATTTCAGGGGTTCCTTTCACATATTTTTTGGAAGAGTTCTCTAGATGCCCTTCATATCTCACTCCTTTACAAGATTCTCCAGGAGGAGCCTGTCCTGACCCCAGTTCAGTGTGCATTGATATCTGATTGGTTTCCCCATGCCATGCTAGCTAACAATCAATCAGACTGTTTTTTGTTTTTGTTTTTTTTGCCGCGCCACGTGGCTTGTGGGAGCTTAGTTTCCCCACCAGGGATGGAACCCGTGCCGCCTGCAGTGGAAGCACGGAATCCTAACCACGGGACCACCAGGGAATTCCCTAGACCGGTTCTTACTATTAAAACTTTTCAGGAGCTCCCCTGACTTAGGAGACATTGGAATTGCTGTCATGACTTACAGATCCTTCATAATTTGGATCCTGCTTGTTTTTCCAGTTACCTTTCTATTCTCACTCAAACTGCAGTGTTCCTACACTGAATTTAAGTTTTTCAAATGACCCATCCTTTTGTCAAAAGAAGTGGTTTTATCTGCACAAAATGTTCTTCACTCACTTATTTCCCTAGATATGAATACACAAAGTAGCTTGTAAACACTCTAATTTTAATTTAGAGCTAGGTAAATAGGTGACTTTACTTAGTAACTGCTGAGGGTTATGGGTTTTAAATAACCTATACAATTAGGGACTTTTTATAAGTTTCAATTTTCTGTGATTATTTTAAAAATACATTGATTTAGTGGCTAAATACCTAAAATTTGAAAAACTATAACGTAAATCCCAAAGTTCTCTGAAATATATCATAGCTAGAATTTGAGTTACACTTTCCAACAAGACAAAAAAGTATTTCCGAGTTATTAGTCAGTCAATACTGCTTATAGGTTGTTATCCAGGTGTGTGTGTGTGTGTGTGTGTGTGTGTGTGTGTGTGTGTGTGTGTGTGTGTGTGTGTATAGGGTCTAGTAAATGTCCTCGAGATGATATGATGGATAGAGGGATTTGCTCTCTTTTTTTCTAGCATTAAAGCCCTGGGTATCCCCATGGCTGTGCATGAGGACGGCATCCCTGTGGCTATGTGTGAAGTTTAAAAGCTTTATTCTTGTTTTGTAAGTTTCTTTAAGCATAGCAACATTCAGAGATGAACCTAAAAGCAAACTAACTTTTAAGCTTGGAGTTCTGCTATGAAGATTACTTTCTTTGGTAAAGAGAATACACAATAGCGTCTGAAAACAGGTCTCCATAGGCACATTTTAAGATTTGAAAGACTTTCTTTTTTTTTTGTTTTTCTTAGAAAGGCTGTTTAGAAGCCTAAATAACTAACTTTAGTGAAAGAGAAAAAGAGCTCACCAACTTTGGAAAGTAGGAAAAGTACCTTACATTTCCTGTCTTCCATCCACAGCTCAGCTGACAATGGTAGCCATACCACCTAGGATCAAAACCGCTAATTTTCTAAATACCAATTTCTAGGTATTTAGACAACAACAAACATTTTCAACACATCAGTTTGTCATATTAATTTAACACATTTTGCGGCTTTCTCATCCATATTCATTCTGAATATATTTCTCTCCTTTACTAAATTTGACACCTCCTATGTACCCCTTCAGATCCTTTGGTCTTTCTCACCTGTTACTTCAGCTATTATGTGGGGGGGCTCCAATCACTTTTTGACAGCATCTTTCCCTGTTTCCATACTGCAGCACATCTTACATTCTACCCCCAACCCATCTCGGTTGATGTGAAAAGTTATAGAAGCCCTCTCTGTGCTCATGCATGCACAACCCAGAGATGGAGGTGAGTTAATATTACACAGGATATTTAACATTGATCAGTAGAGAATGTGGCCTAATAAAGAAATGATCACCCCTTTCTCCACTCTCTATGAAGGACAATTTTAAGATGTATTACATATTGCTTCTCTGATGGTCCTGAAAGAACAAGCAACTAGTTTCCGACAGGAAAGGCCAACTCAACGAGACAACATTGTCATGGCTCTCCTGTTCCCCTTTCGCTTCTTAATTCCCTTTTCCCAGGATAATATTCCCCCCATTTTCCCCTTACATATACATTTATCTCAGGCTCTTATTTCTAGGAGACCAAACTAAAATATTCATCATTTCATCTGATGAATCATTATGTATTTTAAGTTTTACTTATTAAAAAAATTGCAAACCTGGGCTTCCCTGGTGGCGCAGTGATTGAGAGTCCGCCTGCCGATGCAGGGGACACGGGTTCGTGCCCCGGTCCGGGAGGATCCCACATCCCGTGGAGCGGCTGGGCCCGTGAGCCATGGCCGCTGAGCCTGCGCGTCCGGAGCCTGTGCTCCGCAACGGGAGAGGCCGCAACAGTGAGAGGCCCGCGTACCGCAAAAAAAAAAAAAAAATTGCAAACCTGTTATTCCCAGGAACGCTGCTTGTATGAGAGCTTTAGTCCAGAGCCTCCTTATTTCTGACAGTAGCCTCCCGGTTTCCCTTTTACACACTCTCCAGATTCTTTTCATTACCATCAATGTTATCTTTCAAAACCTGCAAACCCTGCCCACACCTCACTGCATCTACTGTACTCTGATTAACATTGTAGACATTGAGCATGGTAAACCAGTCAATGGCTGCTTCTCTAGCCTCATGCCCTGTTCTCAGGCATGTAGATATTATGTTTGTAGGTAATAAAAACTTCTAGAAAGATAAGATGGGGCTATTTCATAAATAGTTCTCTTTGCTATGGTAGGTAACTGTTAATCGGGAGACATAGGTATACATTTGGCAACATTTGTGTGCGCATCTGTGCACATGGCCGCAAGAGCATCACCCCCTGTCTGGTATACTCGTCAGCCTCAAAGCATAGTCAGATATTACTTGCTCCGAAAAGTCGGCCCTGATCACCTCACTTGATGTAGATTTATTATTATTATTATTATTTGCGGTACGTGGGCCTCTCACTGCTGTGGCCTCTCCCATTGCGGAGCACAGGCTCCAGACATGCAGGCTCAGCGGCCATGGCTCACGGGCCCAGCCGCTCCGCGGCACGTGGGATCTTCCCGGACCGGGGCACGAACCCGTGTCCCCTGCATCGGCAGGTGGACTCTCAACTGCTGCGCCACCAGGGAAGCCCTTGATGTAGATTTCAGCACTCCTTTCTCTGTGCTAGTCTGTACCTGCTCTTCCATCTGTTATATCACAAATCCTTTTTTATCTTCTTCCAGATATTTGTTGAGCTGAGTGTGTTCACCATCAAACTGTTTAAAAAATATTTTTCTTTTTTAGTACATTGCTATGCCAGTAGTTTACACATATTTTATAAGCACAGGTTAATTCTACATCTGTGTGGCATACTTTCTAAGAAATTACTTTCTATGTGTGGTAGGTGCTTGGATAAAATGACATATAGTAAACCTCTTGTTGTCCATTGTGCTAAAAATTGAAAAGAAGTGACGAGTAAGGGAGAGTCCTATACAGTCAATTATATCTAACATTGCCCTTTAGAGTTTCTCTATAAGCAATGGTGAGAGGCCAGTCATACATGAAACACTGAGGAGGTGTCATGGCGTTATCACAAAACCGGTAATATGAGTAGTGTGAGCAGTAAGCAATCCAGAGAAAGCAATAAATAATTGAGAGGCAGGAAGTATTGATTTTTACTGGGGTGTTTTGAAAGGTTTATAATTGAGGGGTGGCACAGGCTATTTTGTTGATGTTGCAGAATTAATTCAAAAATCCAAAAGCAGTATCCAGCACGTGACAGAACTGTTAATACTTAGTACACATTGGTACGTAAAAGATATATACCATGATAGAAGGGACAGAGGAATTCAAATAGAGTAGATCAATAAATTGGTATTGAGTGGAACTCAGTGGATTCTTAATAAGTACTTAAAAGTACTGAACTACGATAAATCTATTAAATAACAAGGTGAAATAACATTTTAAATGGTGAAACACTTATTTTATCAGTTATATAAAGAATTTGATGCTTGCCTACTATTATATTATTATACAATTTTTTGAGGTTCTGGAAAATTAAATGCACAATAAAATTATTTAAAAACTTATTGAAACTTCACAAAGGAAAAATTAAACTATCTCTTTTTTTACTGATGACTTGATTACATTTAAAAATAAAACCCAAAGGATATATATAATAAAATAAAGTTGAATTAAGATAGAATGATAAAATATCTTTATATAAGCTGAAAATAAATCATTGCATGTTCTATTTAAAAAATAAGTACCTAGAAACCAAAATTTGAAAATAAAATAAAATCTTGATGAAAGGCATGGAACGAGTTTTGAACAAATGTGAAGAAATTATGTGCAATTGGATAAAGACATAGTATAAATATACAAATTAAATAAAGTTACAATAAAACTGTTAAATTTTTAAAGTAGATGATTTTGAAAGTTTATGTAAAAATAAATGTATAAGAATTGCCAAGACAGTTATTAAAAAATAATATATTAAAAAAGGTAAACATACTGTGACAGACACTGACAGGTGGCTTCACAACAACTGATTCCAAATTTCTTTTCCATTAATTGACTTCCACTCTCCTGATTAAAAAAATAAGGACTTCTCTAGCCATCACATTCTTAAGTGTATGCATGGTAACTACATCTGCCCAATGAGACAGATCTAAGAAGTAATATTGAGGGGTTTTAGCAAGACATTTCTCTTTGATTAAAGATATGTCCACAAGTAATATTTAAAATTCTTACCTAATAAATAATTTAGGCCAATCAAAAAAATTAAATTAAAAGGTATGCCCAATAATTAAGGTCTCCCTTATTTCTTTTTTCTCCACAGTCTATTTTCCCTTTAGGTGAGGTAAAGTGAGCCTCAAAGTGTTATCTATAGATCGCTTTTTGGCCTCATGAACTGTGGTTAAAAAATAAAGTTCCACGTGTTTTTATCCCCTGTTATCTGAGGTTGTGTTACTCCATCTATTATTAATTCAAGAAATATTTAAGGAGTTTTAATTAAATGGTAGAAGTATATGAAACTGAAATACTAGTTAGCAAAGCAGAAAAAAAAAAATTTCTGCCTTCACGGAACTTAACCTCTTGCATGAAGAAAAACCATAACTGGCAACTGATGGAGACTCTGTCATCAAAATAATATAGGATAAGGACTCATTTTCAGCCAAGACGGAATAACTGAAATCGAATTCGTCATTCTGCCTTAAACAGTTAAAAAAGAGTACAAAGTATGTGAACCAACAGTTTTCAGAATTTGGACAGGGCATGTCAGTGATCCCTGAGAAACAGGAACAAATGAGAGAAATGAAAACATATGATCATGCTACAGTCTGTATATTAATGTGCATAGAAGCTTTATGGTAAAAACCAAAAACTGGAAAGGAAAAAAATATTTCTCCATCAGGTGAATAAACAATTTGTGGTATATCCATAGTACAGGATGCTAGTTAGCAATAAAAAAAAAGAATTAACTATTGATACACTCAGTAGCCTAGATGAACCTCAAAATAATTACACTGAGTAAAAGTAGCCACACCAAAAAAGTATGTACTGACATACTGTATGATCCCATTCACATACGTTTCTAGAAAATGCAAACTAGTCAACAGTAATAGAAAGCATATTAATGGTGCCTTGAGAGTGGGGGAAGCAGAGGGAGAGAGAGGGATAACAGAAGGACATAAGGGAAATTTTGGTAGTGATGGATATATTTGTTATCTCAATTGTGGTGATAGTATCATAAATAAATATTTATCATTGTTTTCAATAGTGTTCAAATTATATATTTTAGATACTGCAATTCATTCTACATCAATTATACATTTAAAAAGCTGTAGAGAATACTGTCAAGTCCCAAATGCCCACAAGTTTCTCAGAAGATGGTGTCTTCCTCTTTGTATCCACTGCCTAATGGCCTTCAGGAGCTTCAAATTCTATTAAAAATTTTTCTTTTCAAATAATAATAGCTGACAGTTACTATGATTTTACTATGTGCCAGACAGAGCATAGTGCTCTGCAAACATTGTCTTTGCAGGAATACTCCACTGTTTAGAACACAGTTTCTGAATCCAACTTTACATGTATATAAACACATATATAGAGAGGGAGAGTATATATTTTATATATTTATGTATAAAATACATATTTGTAAATATATATATGCACACATACATACATATGCATCTATCTATATATTGCAAGATTATACAAATTAATAATTAGAACTGAATTGGGAATCCAGAAAATAATTAAATACATACACTTATTAGAAAGAAAATTTGAATTTTCTTTTCAATGGTTAAGAATACTGTTCCATAAACAGCACTTGATACAACTGACAAGTCATGTGAAAGATAAAAATGTTGATTTAAATTTCATATCAGATATAACTAATTTCTAGATGAATTATATTAAAGAATAGACATTAATAAATCATTAAAAAGTGAAGGTGATTGAGTGCATAGCAAAATGAAGTGGAGATAACGAATACAATAAAGATTTAAATGATATTTTGAGATCTACATTTTTAACAAAACAGTCACTGTTTATACAATTCATTTAAACCCTGGTTGGCTTCCAAGCATTTAATTTTCTGGTCCAATTATACTAGTGAAAACAAGTAAATCTTACAATAAAAAACATGCAAACATTTCTGGCATTAGTGACATTTTCCAGATAATACATGTACAGAATAAGTCCTTTTAATTTGAATTTCTTCCAAGAGTGACATACAATTTTGAAGAAAAAAATTATGAAACATGCAATTAAATTCACTTTGAAAACTCACCATCGAAGTTTCCAAATTTGATATTTGTCTTTAATTTCATCTTTCATGTTTTTAATACGGTTTTGTTTCGGTTCATTAACATTGAATACATGAAATTTTAAGGGAACATATTTATTTTGGTCTTCCAGAACAAGCTAAATGCAATCTGCCAGTTTGTTTTGTAAATAGGGCATACTCACATCTTGCACATACTCCATATTCATGTTCTTCTTAAGACATTTTACATATGGTGAGCCACCTATGTAGACTAGTGAAAAAAATGAGTTTGTTTGTTTTTTTAATAGGATATATCACTGAACTTCCATGTTGATTCCGTGCATACTTATGGGCCGCTGACAATGTGCACAGGGACATGCACCATTTCTCTTCTTGCAAATTTGAGTTCTTATTCAGTTCTCTGAGAACATAAAGCCATGTGTTGATATTTGTATGTCTGACCAAAGCAATCATATGTTTTCATATGATTTATTTTTCTGGGTCTTCCAATAGACAGTTATGTATCACTGTCTTTCTCCTAATTTGAATGAAATAAATAGTATTTAATCTAACTGAATAATGTGGATAATACCTAAAAATAAACATACATTAAACATTTTCCAAGTAGCATATTGATAGAATATAGAAATGGGCAATGTAGTAATAGAAGTTTTATAGAAATATGATATTTGCTATCATAGTCGTTGTTGGGATTTAAAAATATCTTCACTGCATTATGTCTATCGTTTGGCTTAACTGAAGCTGGTATCCTGCACCGTAAATATGGCTACTGTCTCTGAAAACTTACACCAACTCTGCTCACTTAAGAAACTAAAAGATGTAAATACCAAACTGATCCTTTCTATCTTTGCTATCAGCATTTACTTAGATATAATCCCATGTGTTTATACCATCTATATTTTGTAAATATAATAATTTTTAATTTCATTTCTATCATTAGAATTTACCTTTACCGGAAATGACATTTTTAAAAAATATTGCCTTATAATGAATCTCTTCTGTCACATTGATAAGGTCCAGTTGACTTCTTTGTCAGATTAGCTCCACATAAACAATGAAAACATAATAGATGGAACTACCTTTCCTTCCCACGCACTCTGGCATGGTCCATTTGTAAATCAAAAGCACCAGCAATTTTTACAAATGCCTTTGATATTCTACATGTACATGTAAATGATCAAGAAAGGAAAGGAAAATGTGTTATACTTACTATAGAGCTATGGTGAGTACTTAGAATGGCCTAGATGTTCTACTGATTTATTACACTGGCCTGCCCAGATGTTCGATCAGTCTGAGTGGATCTGCCTGCTGCTATAGCATTATGTGGAAACAATCTCAGCATCTAGGTATATTTAGAAATGGTATGTTTTATGAGAAATAGGTCATATAAGTAAATGGAAAGGTATCTTTTCTTACTTCTAGATTAACCAGAGTAGACCTGTTATCATGGATCAAAACTCAACATTGATAAGTGATACTAAGTCAAATTGTGTTAATTCTAACTTCACTATATGTATAAGCAAACCATATTTTTAGATATTACCACCAGCAGAGTCTATGGTGACTCTCTGGAAATTCTGACAGAAAATGAGTTATCTTGTCCCCAAAACTGACCGAGTGGCTAGACAGATATCACACAGAGTGTTTTACTATTCCGTTTCCTCTGACTGCACAGGTTCAGTAAAAACCAGTTCACTCTGCTATACAGATGAAATTAAATAAACTTTATGACCATGACCATGCTGAAATGTCATAATCAAAGGTGAATTTCCCTTACTCCAGTATGACAAGGCCATTACTATACAGAGTTCAATGGTGTTTTAGTCATCCTGCTATTAAGTGCTATTAAGAAAATACTATAGACTAGATGGCTTAATACTATAGACTAGATAATACTTAATACTATAGACTAAATAATACTTAATACTAGATGGCTTTAATACTTAATACTATAGACTATGTGGCTTAAATACTATAGAGTAACTAAACAACAGACATTTATTTCTTACAATTCTGGAGACTGGAAAGTCCAAGCACATGATACAAGCATATCTGGTGTCTGGCGAGGGCCCCCTTCCTGGTTGATAGATGGCTACATTCTCATTATGTCCTTACATGGCTTTTTCTTGGTGCATGTGTGCAGGGAAGAGCTCTGGTCTCTCTCATCCTCTACTTATAAGGACACTAACCCTTTCGTAGGAGCTCCACCTTCATGACCTCATCTGATTAATTACCTCCCAGAGGCGCCCACCTTCTAGCACCATCACATTGGGGGCTAGGGCTTCAAAATATGCATTGGAGGGGGACACAGACATGTCCCATAGCAAACAGTGTCCTCCCAGACTCGTGTCCACTCGAAGCCCAAGAATGTGATCTTACATGGAAACAGGGTCTTTGCAGGTGTAGTCGCATTAAGATGAGGCAGACTGCATTAGCGCAGGCCCTAGTTCAATACTGGTGGCCTTAAAAGAAGAGGGAAATTTAGACGCGGAGACGTACACGGAGGGAGGATGGTGTGAAGAGACATGCGACACACAAGGTGGAAGACCATATGAGCACCAAGGTGGAGACTGGAGTAAGGAACACCAAGGATTGCCAGCAATTGTCAGAACCTGGAACGGACAAGGAAGAATTCTTGTCTCGAGCCTTCAAAGGAAGAATGATCTTGCATACACCTTGGCTTCTGAATTCAACCTTCCAGAACTGTAAGAGAATACATTTCTGTTATTTTAAGTAGCTCAGTTTGTGGTAATTTGTAACAGCAACCCTAGAAAACTAATAAAATTACTAATAAAAAAACCCCCATATTTCATAACAAATTCCTCCTAGGAACTTGGCCTAGTATCTGCCCTTGCTCGATAGCTTTTAAATTTTCAGACTTACAGTGGTAAAGAACGTTGCCTCTTGGAAGATCAAGAAAACAGATAATTTGTGTAACCTCAGAAAAAGAGGACATCTCTACTTTTCTTGAGTTTGCAGAAGAAGAAGAGCCCCTGGAACAGTAGCTTCTGATTCAGGAGGAGGCTTGGAAACAGGACAGGGCTAAGAGAAGCCGTCCAGAATGCAGCCGTGAACATTTTGCTTAACCTCTAGATAGAAGCTAACTGGCTGGCTGCAGTAGATATTCACCACTTCCTAGAGGCTCTGGATTTGTTGACCCTACTAAAAAGGTTTTCTTTGCTAAGTAATGCCTGTTTTTTCCCTGATCTGAGAAAAACTGGCTGAAGAGAAAAAGATGTTCATGATATGAAAGCTGTGGTCCAAAGTATCTGAAACAGCTACCACTGAAACAGAGTCACGATGGGCCCTTTTAAACACAGGACGTTTATTTTAGTTTTCAGAGGCTGCTAAATTGAAATTTAAAGTTAGAGTAAGAAGGAGGAGAAAGGAATGTCATCATCTTGCCATGAGAGAGTAGAATGAGAAAAAAATGTACAGGAGAAATATGAGATACTAGGTATATTCTATTAACCTTCTTGAATGTTCTAGGCATTAGTAGGATCAGAAATACATTCATCAATTAAAAATGGCTTTCTGTGGGAAAGCATTCTCTCTTTATTTCTATCTGCCAACCCTCAGCACACACACACACACACACACACACACACACACACACACAAATGTTCCACAACATACATACACAGAAAAAGCATTTGTGAATTCACATTGGGATATATTAATAGAGTTATGCATTTATCCTGCCTAAAAAAATTTAAAAGGACCCATAAATGTGTTTGTTTATCGTCTGTTTGAGTGAGTTTGAGATGTAAATTTCCATGATTTAGCCATTTCCAGAAGAGAAAAATATTAAAAGTGATACGTCTGACCTTTACTAATTAAATCAACTACTTGCTTTCAAAACTGACTGACTGAAACAATCTTAAATGTATCATGAGTGCGGGTTAAAGGCAGGCGTTTCTGGATGCAGCTGTCACTTCCTACTGTCGGTGCTGCTGACACTGGTGACTAGATACAAGCTTTTAGTTTGCTCTGTCAGCCGCTGCAGTGTGACGTACGAGATGAGGTCTAGAAATAGCCTTACAAACAGTCAACCAGTCTGTCTTTCAAGTTTTCCAGCTCTGCTGCTATACAACCAAGCTTATTATACAGGTCACAAGAATTACCCCTATAAGGGTAATTCATCCACATGGAAAGGGACTACCCTAAAGTTTATCCCTAATTATAAAGAAGTAGAAAATAAATTTAAATGTTGCCTTAATTCTTTGAAACATAAGTACATCTAATATTCATACTATCATAACCTGTTCTAGTTTAAATTTGGTGTATATCTTGCTCGATTCCAGTGGATAGAAAAATTTCTCTTTAGCCCATGCCTTACCTTAATCAAGATACACTTTCCCTCTCAGTATATCGGACAATTGACACTTCCCATTGGATCTTTTCTTTCTTAAATATGACATGCTTGGCATGAAATGCTTCATAATCCATATTTCATATACAGATTTCATGAAAAAATTGATATAATGCTCTCTTTTGCCCTGAAGATAGATATAGTCAGAGATTATCACTTAAAACTAAATACCTTTTGATAATTCTCATTTTGAAATAACTCTAAGGTCTTTTACAAATAGAAAGGTTTTCTTCTAGAACCACCCAATGTATTATTTTACTTCTGAACTACAGAATATGTCAAGTTGATAATTTACTTCAAGTCATCCTCATATAATGGAGAAAACAGCAAACATGAAGATTTTACAGGACTTTCATAAAAGCCAGCAGAGAAAAGACTTCATAAAGTTTCTGTGAACTTTTTTCCCTTCTCAAAATGCTGAAATTTTGAGGGAGTGGATTTCCCAGGACCTATGATTAGTGATTTATTGACTACGAGTGCATGATTTATGGAATTATTATATGATTGTCATATATGTGATTATATAATGATGCACTTCTTAGTGTTACCAGATGGGTCTCCAGGACCCGCCTGGGGGAAGGTTCTTTTTCCATTTGGGTTCGGGCAGCCTGTGCTGAGACTGAAGCAGCGGGAGCTCTATTCCAGGGCCAGACAATGGAGAAGCGGAACTTAGTTCACAAATCACCTTCTCCTGGTGGGTGTGAGGGGGTGATCAAGCAAGACTTTTAAAGGTAGGGTTAACGAGGGGGAGCCATAGGTATTAGTTTTCTGGGAAGAGGCAGGGTTCTCCCTGGAACTGGGGTGGCAGCTCGTTTTCTTCCTTCTGTGGTCCTGTGTTTCCTGTCATGGCCGCCGTTGGGTGTCATTTGCAGGTTAATATATTAAAATGAGCATATAATGAGGCTCAGGTTACTAGAGGTCAAGATGGGGACTCAACCAAATTACAGCTGGATTTTGTTTTTCTCTTTGGTTTCCTCCTTTTGAGGTTTGGTTCTGCAAATGAAGGGAGCACAGTCAGTTTCCATTCGAGGGAGAGGCCGGGGTACAGGGCAACAACCTCAGTGACAGGTAGTGAAAGCGTACCGTTAATGTCGTTATTAAAATGTTAATATATTCTTAATAATGTAGACTTGTAACCCTCAAATTAATATAGTTCTTTTCACCATGAATTTCTCAGTTTAAATATATAGAAAGTAGCATAGAATATTAAGTTACCCAAATTGTCAAATTGATGATGGCAGAGTGAAATACTAATGAAAAACATTTCAGAATCACCCGGTTGGTTGTGTTTGGCATACGTATTGTCTCACTTAGTTTTTTAAAAATTAATTAGTTGGTAATATAACAATCAGAAGTTTTAAAATAAACATCTAGACTTTGGCTTTAATTAAAACTTTAAATGATCTGGGATCCCTCAGCCCACATTCTAGCATGAAAATTTAAAGGACCCGAAGAGCAATACATTCTTAGACTGAAATTTCAGAATTCTATCCTGACACTAAAACAGTATATTTCTCCTTAAACCTGGCCTACAGCCCTCATTTTTAATTCCTGTCTGGTAATTGCAGGCATGGTATTTCAACTATTAAATGTAGGTGTCATTGATCTTTTATTGGAAGGTTTATAGGTACTGAATTAGTAAACTAGCTCTTGGGAAAATTAATCAGTAATTTATAGCAATTCAAACATCATGTAATCATCCCCTCATTATCTGAAATTGTTCAGTGAGAAACATAATCAAAATATACTTTTTGGTATTTTATTTATTTTTATATTTTATAACATTTTTATAATTTACGTCAATAATAACTTTATTTTCATTCCTCCAAATATCTTTGAGATTTGAGTTTCGTCACATTCATATTTCATAACCAACACTTTGTTCCAGATGGTATTAAGGGACACATAATAGCAGCTCATAAAAAGAAAGAAAAAAGATGAACCGGTTTGCAGGGCAGAAGTTGAGACACAGATGTAGAGAACAAACGTATGGACACCAAGGGGGGAAACCGCGGGGGGTGAGGGGGGTGGGATGAATTGGGCGATTGGGATTGACATGTAGACACTGATGTGTATAAAATGGATGACTAAGAAGGACCTGCTGTGTAAAAAATAATAATAATAAAAAAAAAGAAAGAAAAAGACTTGGGTAACTCATTAAGAGAAGTTAGGACTGTGAGAAACCCTTCTACATACAGACTTGATATCGTTCTCAGCCCGGAAGCACAGCACCATAGAGGGTGTTTCTGGGTGTCAGCATGATGAGATGTGGGTGTTACTGGCTTGCTGACCTTTTGTGAACAATCAGGGAGGCCAGATCTCCTACAAAGCTATGTCCATTATAACAAAGAATTATCTTTGTTCAGCAGAGCTTGTGAATGCCCTGAATATCTTAAGACGGTGCTTTTCAATCATTACTATGTTTAATGCATCACCTGCAGATCTTGTTAAATTATCATTTCTAACCAGCTCTCAGGTGAGACCCATGTTGTTAATCCTTAGACTGCATTTTGAGCCACCAGTCAGGGGTCATTAACGTATGTGAAAAACTGTTTATAAATTTTAGAGGTAAGAAACTAGTTCTGTTTTGCATATAAATGCAAACTCTTTTTAACAGGGTTCTTATGTACTCTGAATTTCCCAGGAATGCGAATACCTGACAAATGGAAGAAAGATTGTACTTTGTTCAGACTTTACCAAAGATTGTTTCATTTCAGAAAAATTACATCATCAACAACAGCAATGCTGCTGCTTCTGTTTGTAATAAAACACACTGTATGAGTCTTGATAGTAGCTGCCACAACAATAGTAATTCTTCCTATAAGTGAAAGCATTTGACTATTTCATTAGGTATAATAGGTAATTGTGCCTACAGACTTACATATTAAAATGCTCATTTTTATGATAAATTCCTTTTATTTTTCTTTATAATTACATTGATTTTTTAAAAACTATGTGTATATATACATTTTTTCTATAAATTTTATTTCTTAATAGGAAATGGAGTATAAAAAAGTATTTTTGCATAAAAGTGGGGCATTGAGTTTCAGAGCCAAAATCCACTGTCTAATGCAGAGGGTTTTTGTTGTTCTGCTCTGCTTTGTCTTTCTAATTCTTTAAATAATTGGATTTAAGGTATAATAAACCTACCGATTACGGTTTTAAGTCATGTAATGAAGAGTAATCTTATCAGGGTACCTCTCTAAATTCCCCAGCAATTAGTACAGAGGTATTTCCCCCTAGGCTCTTTTACTGAATGTGTTACCAAGCAAGAGCTCACTGCCAGACATGCGTAGCAGCCAAGGCCATGGCAGCAACTTCTGAGAAAAGAGCTTTATTCTGAGGTCGACAGCCAAGGAGACAGAAGACAAGGCTCTCAAATCTATCTCCTCGATTCAGGGTTGGGGCGAAATTTAAGGGTTTAGGGGAATTTCACACCTGGAAGCTGATGGGCTAGTCTTGAATCAGTTCATCTGGCTTCTGGAAGACAGATTTTCCTTATGGGAGGACTTGTTGCTTCCTAAAGGGCTCAGGTGGCAACATTTCTATTCTTTAAGTTCCGTAGACTGAAGATTCTTGGTTTGGTGGGTCACCCAGGAGACGTGGGTTCCCCTCTTACACAAGAGTGTAAGGCCAACTGGCCCGAGGTAGGGGAACACAATCAGATTCACAGGTTGCATCAGACCAAATTCTCCGGACCACCCAGTTCCAGAAACTGCCCTGGAGACATTCCGGACCACCCAGTTCCAGAAACTGACCTGGGGACTTTGAACCCAGCCCAGCCTTCCCGCCTTTCGAGGGGCGGGACTAACGGTCCCCCAGGATACCGGAAAAGACCACCAAATAAGGAATACCCTGCGCCCTCCCAGATTCACCACACCCCTTTCCCGTCTTCCCCTATAAAATCTTGCCCAACCCTCGCCCGGGTGCGACTTCTCTGGCCGCCTTTCTCTCGGACCAGTGAACCTCGCCCGGGAGCGCTCCCTAATAAAGCTCACTTGAAGCTTTCCTCTGTTTCGCGGTGCCGTTTGTTAAGATCCGACCTTACAATGAGCAGGGCTGTTTCTGCAAAATAATGCAAGGCTTTGATTAATCAACAGCCTGTTTAAGGGGACAAAACCAAGTTTAAGCTTGTCAGTGTTTTAAGTGCTATTTCAAAAAGACCAGCAGTATTGGTCACCTGGGAGTTTTTTTCTTTTAGAAAAGCAGAATCTCAGGCTCCACCCAGATCTCCTGAGTCCTAATCTACATTTTACCAAGATGTCCAGGCAGTTTGTATTGCACATAACATTTGAGATACACCGCCCTACCCTAAATACTGGTACCAGCAGCAGTCCTGGCCCCCTCTCTCCATTTTGTGCACCACAATCTGCAAAGCTTATGTAGTTCAGCCTGCATCTTCTGCATGTTGGCGTGTTACTATAGCCCATCATTCCCTGAATGTGAAGGAAGTCTGCAGCATGGGTTATCTTCTGTTTTATTTTGGGCAAGTTGGAGATCGTTGTTTCCATAGGGAGGAAATTGGGAGATGGTAGGGGCAATAACAAGGTGGCAGGGAGGGGCTGTCAGGTGGGCCTAATATGTCCCGTAAGAACAAGTGATGGAGCCGGGGTGCGCCCCTGCCTCACGGGGGCTCTCGCCTCCGCCAGCAGCCCTGGCCTTGTTCATTACTATCGCTTCTCCAAGCAACAGCAGGACACAGAAGTTGACAGTTTACCCAGGTTCATGTTTCCTTTCTTGCAGGAGATTTTCTCTTATAAATAAATAGTTTTTTTGGTCCCCTTTAAAAATTTGAAAGACGGGGTTTGAGTAAATCTTTTCTCCCCCATTTCCCCTCTCCAACTCTCTAAGGATGACTGCTAAACCTGTATCACCACATCTAAGCAAAACTTCACTGCAATAATCCTTAATCACATAGGGTCTATAATTGAACTAGGAATTCCTCCCTTGTCCTGTACTTGCCCTCAAAGGAAACCAATCTTCCTTAATACCCAAGACACAGGAATTTCTCATTACACTAAATAATGGGAGACTTTACCTCACGCACAATAACACAAAACAAACACAAAAGCACTAACTTTAATGATTCTAAAGTACTTTCCTCTGTCCACTTTATCACAACGGGGGAATACATGGGAAGAGGCTGTCATCAAGGAGAGTTTAAGGTAATTTTCTGGAGTGATCTCTGTGAAGAACGAGGGGAAAGATGTCTCTACCTGGTATGGTCCACTAAAGAGGTAAATACAGGAGAATGTCAAGGACAAAGGGGATGGGTGCTACCTGCAAAGTTTGAGGTTATTGTCTAATTTGAGACTGGATCAGAAATAAGGATTCCTGACTCTCCATCAGATTCGTCCTGGAATTTAGGTTTAATGTCCTTTATATCAACTTTTACATCAACTTGAAATCTCTTGATTATCCTCAATAGTGACTAGATAGGAATGAGGAAAAGCTAATGGACAGGAAAATATTATTTGTCAATTTCCATTTCCTGAATTCTTTTGAGGAGAACTTTCCATTATTTCTAGGTTTCTTACATGTTTATTTTTGTTTTGTTTTTATTTTTGTTTTATTTTGCTTCCCTAAATCTCTCCTATTTAAAACCTTAGAAATAAAGAGGTTTTAGCCATACTTCTAAGTAATCATTTAACTCAAATTTCACTCAAAATATGTATGCATTTGTGGTTCACAGCTGTTAGTCAAGCAAGGCTCACGCAGGCTGCTGCTGGCTGTAATACACACACTGTGGTTGTGATTACACATCTGGCAGTACAGTTTGTTCAGACTGAGCCAACTGACATGTTTTGGTCCTCTAGAATCATGCTATCTAATAGCTAAAACACAGATGATTAAATTGCCCTGCAATAACTGTTAAAGAAGTTCTGGAATCATTGATTATGAACAATAATAAAAGGAAAAATACATAGCCTCTTAGTTGTATCTTCCTACTGCTGTAAATGTGAAGAGGCACTTTATATCCTCAGAGAAAACGTATGTGTCAGACTTTTTTGTTGTTGTTTTCTATGCCCCCTACACATTTCTGAGCCTACCTGAACGTGGCACCTTCAAGCTGACTCTTACACCTCCAGTGAAGAGATCCGCTGAAATATTGCTCCCTTAAAGATATATATAGATAGATAGATTTAGAATCTGCTCTATTCTACTGAGTCAATTCCTGTTTATGTCTAGCTAATGTCATGTGGGTCACGAACACTCTAAGACACAGGAGGAAATCCAGCTGTGTTTAAACGTATGTATGTAGCCATGTATGACTTTCAGGGAGCATGTAAATACCTTGTCAGAGCAATCAGATCCTCCCATTCATACAACAGGTTCTTGCCTGCGTGCATTAGCCCGTTTGTCCTTGGGCTAATGCACGCAAGCAAGAACCTTTTTATCCCTTTTGTAGACAAGACCAGTAATTCGTGAGAGAGCTGGGAGTAGAAAACAGTCCTCCCTTTCCCCAGCAGACTATTCTTGCCACTAGGTTATATTGACGCCTTGTACACATAGCCATTTCACTTGCACACTGAAACAGATCAGTATTTTTTATTGAGTTTGACATTTTGAAATGTAACTACAATAGCTTACCCTATAAACAGGAAGTGACTGTAAAACAGATGTTCTTATTTAGGGAGCATGTTACCAAAAGAGCAAAACACTAAATTTGTCCTTGCTGTAATTGTGTCATTTCAACCAAGAGGAAAAAGTCAGAGTCCTAAGACTGAAGAAACCCTGATAGGAAAATTATACCATCATTCAATGTTATAAGATGTCACCTGAGGAAAGAATGTGATTTAAGCTTCAACACTGCTCCCATGTGATATGAATACCAATTTCCAAATTCTGGTGTACAATTACTGAGTTCTGAAGTCTTCCAGTATGTATGGAAGTAAAGATTTGTGCGTGGTTTTTAATGAATTAGGGAAAAGACTCATCCTTAAACTCTGGAAGCTAATGACTATGTTTTTAAGTTTTGTTAAAATTAATCCTGTGCATTCATTAATCATGAGCTTTTGTCTGTGAAAGTCATGCAAATGATTTTTCATTTGTTTAAAAAAGACAAATTTAGCATGAAGCCAGTCAATTCTGAAAGCAAAATTTATCAATTTATCATGAATGTACATGTTGAATGGATTAACTATTGAAAAGTGTTTAAATCGTTTTTAGAATGATAAAGCAAGTATTTTCAAGTACTTTATCTTGTGATAATAATTATGACTATCCTGTGATGCCCCCCAAGGTAATCTACACTCAATCACAGCCCCTCAGAAAGGGTGGATACGGGGACCATACGTGCGCCTAATGGATTAATTTACATGGTTACAGCAGATGGAGTCATGGTGGATGACTGACCCACGTTGGGGCAAAGTATTTGGAATGAGCACGTTGACAGATTTGATCAGTTACGTATCAGAGGCCAAATAGCGTATGTGATTTTTTTAAGGTCATAAGTAACAGTGCCTTTTGGAGAAGCATAATAATGACACATGACCAGCTGGAGTTGAGATCAGATAGTGCTCATTTGTTTAGAGAGGAAAATGAATCAAACACAGAAGGAAATGCTGTATTGAGAGGCTCCATAGCTCTGCTGGAGATATTATTGACTTGGTTCTTACCGCTCAAGAGTAAGTCCCAGTGTGATCTGTCTGTACTTAATTTCCAGTTCCTAAATGATGTGGCATCTACTAATTCTTCCTTGTGAAAAAAAGTAAAAAATAAAAATTTACTCCATTACTTAAGCCAGCTTGACTGGGATAGTATTCTATATGTAATGACTATAATATTCCAAATGTTCTTGAGTCAAACACATTCAGATATGTACTTTCAAAACTGTATTTCTAGAACTGACTTTATTTTTAACTTTGATTTTGCCTAATGGCAGAGAATTTAATCTAGACACTTGAGCTTTCAATTAATAGTCTTCTCAGGATATATAAATTAATGATAGTCAATTTAGGAACTTCGTTTCAGTATTACCTGCTATTCTTGTCATTAATGTCCTGCAGAGAAGCATGGACCTACCTAAGTAGCCTCCACAAGAATGTACTTAGGGAATTGGGCACATGCCAGCAGTGGGCATTAGAATGGACCAGAGATTCATCATATTTCTGAATAAGGGGGTTCTGGGCTGGCATCAGCCACTGATTTTCTCATCACTTTGGAAGTAAGATGTCTCATACTGGCCCATACAAGTGAGTCATTCTAATTTGCTGGGTGAAAACTCTGATTCCCCTGGCGTATTTGGTTACATATTTTATCTACTCTGAGGTAGTGACATTATGGCGCATTTCTCTAATGTGCTACTCCTTGATTCAGGGGATGATGAAACACTTCAATTATCACTAGCTTCTAAGTTTATCAGGAAAAGTTAGACTTCTTTTTCAGGTACTTAAAAAGCACAGAAATCATAAGGAGAGGGATTATCAAGGGCCACCTCTCATATGTAGTTGCAGCATAACCTTCTTGGGTATTCTCCTCAGACAGTGAAATGGAAATTTTCTATTCTAGTTCCTCACTTAAAATTCTCTTTTCTCAGATAATCCCTAAAATTCGGAGATCTTTCTTATCTCACAAGATTTTATTGGTTACACTTGCAGTATTGGAATGGAGTCTTTGATCCCAAGGAACTTGTTATTTTATTCTTCCCGTATTTCCTGTATTTATTTATAACGTATCAGAAAACCATTAAGCATCAATTAATTGAAAAGCTAAAAGGCATTATAAAACCACTAATGAGCTGTATTCAGGAGTATAGAATTGTAACAAAACGATATGTATGTTCTGACTTTTGTAAAGGTAGGTATAAGCAACCACCCCATCAATGCCAATAACCAAAAGAGGGGAGGATTTAAAAAAAAACATATTGAATATAAGAGAAAGATTAAGAATAATGAGAGGAAATGAGAGACAGCAGCTGTTGCCATTTATGTTGGGATAATCTTTATAAGAATAAAAGGTGAACAGAAGTTTTGATTGTCCTTCAAACTTCTTATCTATTTCCATAGATTTCAGCAATAATCATCCCATGACCACAGTGGGTAGTGATAGCCATTTAGTGAAATAAATCAGAGCAGTACATAAGCATCTTACTTGCTTTTTTGTTCTAGTCTCAGGAAGCAAATTGCCTGAACATGTCACGTTATTTTTCACTCCACCTTACTTGTTCACCTCTCCACCCTCTACAGACATTCTGGGTTCTGAGACTATTAAAGGAAACCTAAGGCCAATAGTTCAAAACAAGTAATTTTCATCTATTAAGAAGGGGAAATGGATGAAATATAAACGTTTGTTTTGCACCTTTTATTCTTTTCTCTGACTGATTCTTTGTGAAAACTATGTACCCTAAACACAGTAATAGACTTAAAAGGGATCACAAGACACTCTATACCTATAATTCATCTCATTGAAGATGCATGATTTATATATTGCCTGTATCTAAAAGCATTCAAGAAATTTAATGCAGCTCAACTGTAAGAAGCATAAACATTATTAAAATTAAGTGATGTAACTAGTAATGGTAAACCAATAATTTATTGGTATGATTATTATTCTTTCTCACAAGTAAATTTCTATATTCAGGGTTAAAGAGGTTATATCTCTAAAATGCTACAGAAATGCCCAATAGAAAAGGAAGGCATCAAGGGATGTTACAAAAACTTTAGTTCAGTTATCTGAACTACAATGTAATAGAAATATGTTTTATTAGTATTTTAATAATATGATAAAATATAGGATTTTACATGTTAATTTATAGAATATTTTAACTTTAAAGAACCTTTACCCTCAGAATCTTCTGATTGAAATTACTTTATTAAAAACCAGAAGAATAAAATTTGCTATAAAATTAATTAAAATAGTCAAGAGAGTTTGTGGGAACAAAGACATGACATTATAAATTATACATAGCCACCTTTAAACTCTTGAAAAATCATGTTTTAAGAGATCACTTCCCGATAATATGACTCAAGATTGATCATCATTCTCTTTTTTAAAAGAAATTATGAACGTTCTAGAGCATGTTGAGAGAATTTTAACAAGGGTTTAGTATGTAGTGCCTAATTCAGACAATGTTGAATCAGTTGCAAATGTGGTGAATTTCTGTTGTTGTTTTTTGTAGGGTCAGAGAAAAGAACCTGAATGACTTCAGGAATAAAATAGCCTGAACCTGTTATTGTTCACATTAAATTCCTTTTCTGTGCATCACTCAGAGCTGATACAATTCTTCTACTATTATACGCAGATTGGGAAAGAAAATGCTGCTGCCTGGTAACTCCAGGCAAGGTCTCGAATCTGGTCAAGGTAAAGTGGACTTAATAAATTCCAGTCCACTTACAAGTTTCAAATCTTTAAAATTCTGCATGGACTTACTTCCATATCTTACCTGGCCTCCCTTTACTTACTTTGTAAGAAGGAGTAGATAATATACCAGCTTCTTTCCCCGTTTTCTTCTCTGGCCTCTTTGCATTTGGTGTGTTCCCCAGAGACCTCCTGGAAAGACACTGCCAGTCATTTACATACATCCTCTCTCTGTAGAGGCTGTTCTTGGGAAAGACTAATGTTTTTGTCTTTACAGTACTTCCTTCGTGGAAAATTCTTTCAAACTTCTTTCTTTCGTCTTCCAGCTTGGTCTTTTTGAACTCTTCTTATTTTTCGTGCCATAAATCCTATCAAAGAGCAGCAAGTCCCAAAGTTAGTTCCATATTATGGAGACTTGCTCAAAATACATGTATCTTGCTTGATGCCTTGATGTTCGTAATTCCAAAAGCAACTATACTGTATTTCCAAAGGTGAACTAGGATTCATATCATACTTGGTGACATTTATCCAGCAGACACAGAAAATAGTACAAGTTTTCTTATAAGCTTTGGGTTAAATGTTCAGTTCAGCCAACACATCAAAAATTTGAAAATGCACATCAGCCCAAGACCTGTCGCTAGGAAACAAACCACCAAACCAGCTCACCACCACCACCAAAATGCTAGCATGTGGAAAAAGTTGCGTAGATAGACAGATAGACAGAGATCTATCTAACATACTTAAGCATGTACACAGTTTCCCTTTTTTTTTTTGTATTAAATACTTCTCCAAAAACATGTAAGAAATTTAGAGATAAGTGTTTTCCCTCCATTTCAGTTTTAGAGTTGGTTTGATAAAGAAACTCATCATCCTCTATAATTATAACAAGGCCAACATATTTGCCATCCTACAAAGCGCTTCAGCTTCAATGGCTCTATTAAAAATAACGTGGTGTACTACTATAGGTAATATAGATATTAGTATAATAATGAAAAACTTAAAGATTCTTACGGAATTCAAAAGATAGGGACTTTTTTCTCACAAAAGGAATGCCTTGGCATTAAACTCTTTCCTAAATCAAATCAAATACCTCCTGTAATATCTGCATAGTCAAATTGAACTTATTTTCCAGGCTTCATGACTATTCAGTAGAAGTATCTAGACTCCATCTCTCACTTTTACCTCTAAAACCTTCAGTATGCCCCATGCGAGATTCTCATTTTTTTAAATGAAAGGATTATAGACCTATGACAGCCCTAATCTACCCTGAGCACTTCTATTGATTTCAACCTCTATTTTTTTCTTTAGTTCTCCATTTTCAGTTTTGCAATCAACTGTGAACTATAGTTGAGGAAAAAATGAAGACTGGAGTAAGGTATTTTAACATAACCACCTGAGAATCAGGCAGAGCCTGTGATGTCTCAGCCATTGTAATCATGGGCAAATCATGGGCATGTAATTGTGGACAAATGTCATTTTTTTAAAACTTACTCTTTCTCTATCACCTAAAACCTGGATTTGTTGAAAATTATTGGATTATCCAATGTGTACAGGGTTCAGTTGTAAGTGCCAAGAAGACTATAAGTCTCTGGAATGGTCTTGAAACTTCACAAAATCTTCTATAGAACTGAGGACTTCCAATATACATCCCTAATATATACCTGTGGGACTTTATAAGCCTAGTTGTTCTTTGTTTTAGCACACAACTCAAATTTTAACCCAGGCCACCTTTGCTGAGTGAGGCCTCTTGGTAGACACTAAATAAATAAATAAATAAATGCATTTACATAAATAACATTTACACATATATGTATAAAAATCTTATTTATTTACATTATGTGGGTATATATGTTATTATTATGTCACCCCATTAAAGCCCTTGTATTACTTGATCCCGGCTTCTCTCTAGCATCATCACTCAGTATATTTCCTCATGCACCCTATATTCCAGCCTATTGGACTACAGTTTATGTTTTCAAAGAAACATTATATATACTGTCTTGAGTCTTTGCATATTATACTCCCTTTGCCTGAAATATTTGTCCTTCTTTTGCCTGGTTCTTTCCAACTTTCCTTCAAGATTGACCCCGAGCTCCCCACCAGAATTTGTCTTACTCTGCTCCTTCTGTCCCCATCATCCTGTCCACAAATAAAAAGTTCGCCTGGTTAACAAATAGTATTTTTTATAGTTTTATTTATCTTAAAATAGATATGCTTCAGTCTTCAAGTTCAAGTAGTCATGTTGCCTAGACAGTAATAACTACTCAAAATGTTAAATGATCAAATAGTTGAATCAATGAATGTACTGAAGTCAGTAGAATTTGTTGGAAAAGTAACACCTCAGTTCCTGGCAGAGACTGGGAAGTTGTTCAGAAAGCCCATTTTTTATTTTCTGTGGCACATAATCCTGGCCTGTCCTGGCCCAAATTGCTATATCAGCCCATGTGATTTATTTTAATCAGAATTGTAGGAGTTATGTATGACACCTCTAGTCATGGCCAGCTAAATATTTCCTATATGATCCTCTTCTCTCTTTCTCTTTATCCATCTGCTAGGATTTGATTGATCTCAAATCCCAGGGTAAGTTTGAGATTTTTGAAGTTTATATCTCCTTCTTCTCCTTCTTCTCCTTCCTCTTCTTCTTCTCCTCCTTCTAATACAACAGCCTATTCTAGAATATGTGGAGCCCGTTTCCTCTCCATTCTTGTCACATTTTACTTGGGCAAGATATAAACTTTTCTTGTTACAACAGCTAGCATTATTTAGTTAATACAAATGTTGTTATAGAAGCGGGATACTAAATTAAAATTCCTTAAACATGTCTCATTGTTGGTCAGGCAGTTAACTCCTAGGATATTGATAAAAAGATTGGAAAAAGGGAGATCTTTGTTATGTAGTGAGGAAACAAATGTTCAAAATGGCATCTGTGATAACTTATGAGGCAGACTACATGCCTACTAAACCTCCAGCTCTAGCAGAAGTGATTGGAAAACAGAACTTAGTAATGTATGTTGGTCGCTACTAACTGCATTTGGCAAAATGTTAAAAGAATGAAATGGCCTCAAGTTATAACTGCCTTATTTGCAAGCAGAAATGGAAGTGAATAGAGAAGGTGCAAACATTTGGGTCCACAGTAGATTAGCTTCTAGAGTCCCAAATAATAAGAATAAAATTTTAAAATATTTTGGACATCAAAACCCTTTTTGATCCAGTTTTGAAAAAGAGTTAAGACTAATGCCATCAGCTTCAAGGTCACCTCTGTGAAACTGAGCAAGAATGGAGACTTGGAAACCATTAAGTAAGGAAACAAGAGACTGTGGGAGGCATCTGGAGCTGACTAAATAAATATTGCATTTTTGAGGGGATGTTATTGTCAAAGAAGCTGCAATTCTAAACTAAAAAAGAAAACCTGTGACAGACTATTCTGGTCCAAAAAAGTTACCAGTAGGAAGTTGGCTGCAAAAATGATAGCCTCCAAGGAGGCGTCCTTCTCAACCTCACCTTTGTCTTGGCCACCGAAGTTGATGAATAAGTGAAATCCTTCCAGCTGGTGGAGCCAGGGCAAGGAGGTCACTGAAAGCAGTTCCATGGTCTAGTCAAGGCATTGCCATTTTCCCAAGTGTGGGCCTGCAGGCTGCACCCTGCCTGATCTATGCCATTGAGAGCTGTGTCTCTCCCGTTTGTTTCTTTTGTGAATTAGAGTTGTCGTTGTGGTTATGATGCATCTTCTCTGTGATATATGTGTGTTTAGATAAATCATCTTTTTAATTTACAGATCCCCTTAGCTCAAAGAGCAATGTAGATTTGAGCCAGTGGCTAAATGGGGTTTGGGAGAGGGGGTGAGTGTGATATGTGTCAGCGCAAAAAAAAGATGAACAGCTACTTGGTGAACAGAAGGGCAGAGTATGACGGAAAATGGCTGGAAGTTTTCATGTCCTTATTTTTTGGACACACAACTACATCTTATTTTTCATTCTTTTCTTCACATGGCCTTATGTCTAAATTCTGACAAATATCTGGCAAATAAATTATGAGTAGGTGGCATATTCCACTGTTAGCTAAAACACCTTCTCCCACACATGCATACAAAATAAAATATAGTAAAGTAAATAAAATAAAATAGTAAGATAAAAAATGTCCGTGCAGTTGTCTACTTATTTTTTCCTGGTAACTTGACTGGTACTAACACTCAGAGTCACGTGGAAACCACTGATATGTGAAGATGGCAGCTCCGTGTCAGCTTGGGTCTCCAAGTGGACAAGCTTGAAGAAATGCCTCCTTCACATGTCCCAGTGACCTCCCCCCAACACATGCTGGATAGGACCTTACCTGAGCAAGAGAGAGACTTTTATTATGTTAATCACTGAGGTTTGGGGGTTATCTGTTTCAACAAATAGCATTATTTTAATTAACAGAGTAACTTTCAATTAAATCCCAAATTTAACATGTTACTTTGATAGAAAAACTCAGTAAAAATATATAATCTCTCAACTACCATTTAGTGTCCTTCTAAAGATGATTTTATTTTCATGCATTTCTGTCCTTAAAATGCATATACATTTCTCAGCTACAAAATGTGCCCGTCTTTCCTGCTGGTCTCACCTGGGGATCACACTTCTGCTAGTCTCTCCTCCTAGCTGCTACGTCAGTGTATTTACCCTAGGGCGGCTTTCCTATAACGCTTTTTGGGTCTAAAAGAAGAATTTCTATTTTTCCTGTTTTGAAAATGATAACCCTGATTAATTCATTTCAGTTTCTCATATTCCCTGTGAATCATCAAGGAGGTGGCTAAAAATAATCTATATATCTAAATAAACTACATTAACATTTTCAAAATATTTTCATGTAGAATATTTGATATGCACATGAAATCCTGTGTCAGAGGCGAGGCCGCTGCTATTTGTCTCATTTTACTAACAAGTGAAAGCCTGGGAGTTGTTGAGTTGCAGGTCATCCAGCTGGTGTCCGGCTGACTCTGGTCTTCAGATTCCTAGTTCAGGGCAATTTTAACCTCAGCAGAGTGCCATCCCTTTGTAATATACCACAGCAATCACTGCCGGTTTCTTTTCTTGTTCTCTTTTTAAAATTCTTTCCTGAGGCCAGAGAAAGTATACTATATCTGCATACTTTTTAGCACCCATCATAGTTTGTCAAACATCACAGACCCTGCTTTTAAAAAGAGTTGATTGGATAATTCTAAGCTTCATCTCAGTTATTTATTTATTCATTCATTCTTTCTTTCAGTTTTCTATGAGGAGTTACTCTTGACCTTCCTTACCATTCACAGCTGTCTTCTCTCTGGGGAGTCTATTTCCAAATACAATGCTTTATAAATGAACATTTTTATCAGTTTATTATTCCTATCGGTTATTATTACCAAATACTTGGAAACAGCATTAAAGGGGAGGAAGTTACACTTCAATATGATTTGTATAATTGTGTATCCATAGCCTTTGAATAAAATTTGGAAGAATAATGTGGAAATTTTCCTCTACTTGATGACATAATGCAAATATCTACAAAAGTAGGCAAGCTAATACCAACCTTTATAACTATTACGGGAAGGCATGTATATTATTAGATAATTTGTTATTTCTTCTCATTCTATTGCTTACAAATTAGTTGTTGATCCTATCTTGTAAAAACGTAAACATGTCTTGTCTGTGTATCATGTGTCTGGGTTTATGTGTTTAGGGGGAGGAGGGGGTCATACTGCCACCCTCACAGGATTGATTGACAGGTTAAATGAGAACCACATGAGAAAAGGATGTTACAAACAATACAGTGATCTTATGTTGTCATTGAATAGTTTCCAGATACACAAAGAAAAGTGTTTTAGTTAAATTTTCAGAATCATTAAAAGGGAAAGAGGAAACAATAAAAAATAATGATATTATAATTAGAAGATTGGATTAGGGGAGTCACACTGGAGGAGAGAGGGTTAGTGCAGGGGTCCTCGACCCTCAGGCAGCTAAAGGAGGCTGGTCCGTGGCCTGTTAGGGACCGGGCCGCACAGCAGGAGGTGAGCGGCGGGAGAGCGAGTGAAGCTTCGTCTGCCGCTCCCCACCGCTCCCCATTGTTCCCCGTCTCTCCCCGTCGCTCCCCGTCTCTCCCCGTCGCTCCCCGTCGCTCCCCATGGCTCCCCATCACTCCCCGTTGCTCCCCGTCTCTCCCCGTCGCTCCCTGTCTCTCCCCGTTGCTCTCCATGGCTCCCTGTCTCTCCCCATCGCTCCCCGTCGCTCCCCGTCGCTCCCCATGGCTCCCCGTCGCTCCCCGTCGCTCCCCACCACTCCCCATGGCTCCCCATCGCTGGCATCATGACCTGAGCCATTCCTACCCAGTCCGTGGAAGAACTGTCTTCCCAGAAACTGGCCCCTGGTGCCAGAATGGTTGGGGACCGCTGGATTAGTGGGAGGCTTCTCTGCTCACTGCCACCAAGGCTTTCTTTGAACAACCTGGTGCTATGAATGCTTGTGTTGTTTGGGGTCATGCCACAAGCTTTAGGCCTAATGGGATATGAGTTGCTCTTTTTAATGGGATGTTAAGACTTGTGAGGATCTCGTGAAAGTCGGGCCACATCATTTTCCCCAGGGAAGCCAGAACAGGGAAGCTGTTAGTCCATCTGAAATAAGTGGTTCCAGTGTAACCTTGTAGCCAGGGATCTATCTCTAGGCCAGAGAAAGTCCCAGAATGGAACAAAGTGTTCTCAGGCAGAATAAATGATGCCAGTGGGGTAGTTGACCCACTCCCTTCTCTTCAATCACTCCTAACCCATGTGCCTGAGAGAAAACTGCTGTCTGCACGTTCCCCTTGCTCGTTTCTTCAGTCTCATAACCCAGAGTTATCTGGAATTACCTCATTTACTTCTCACCACCCTGTGATCTGTGTATCGTTAGCCTCCTCTTTCAGACAGGCAAATTGAGTTTAAAGTCGTAGCTGCTTTCAAGAAAAGATGACAGCAAAGCTAATAATGGGAGGAGGTGAATTTGAATAGAGTTCTGTGTGGCCCCCTGAATTACTGTGTTCCTCACTGCATGCTTTTCCCTAACGACATCACGTATAAACACTTTTCAGAGAAGGAAACTGAAACTTGGAGGGATTAACTTCTGAACACTGTCATGGTCTGTACCTGGCTTACCAGGTCGTGGACCTTTCTCTTCAGTTTCTAAACCGGATGCTCTTTCCACTATACCACTCTCTACTTTAAATTGACATTTTAATAAGAAAAAAGGGTAATTATGTGGAGCGACAGATGTTAACTAGATTTATTGTGGTAATCCTTTTGCAGTATATACATATACCAAATCATCATGTTGTACACCTTAAATTAATACAACGTTATATGTCAATTATAACTCAATAAAACTGGAAACAAATTTTAAATAAAAATTCAAAAATTGTCATTTTACATCAAGTTGACACGAGAATTGGTAATGTTCCCAGTGTTATTTTGCTTCTGTATTATTGTAAACACTAGAAATTCTGGATCTAAGCCTTAGTTATAATATAAGCCTTTAAAACTATTTTAACTTCAATGACTAGGATTTTGGGTTTGGTGTTTAAAACAATCTGCAGTGTTATCCATATAATTTTTTAGCCAAAACATAGGAAACCTCATCAAAACCTTGATCCTTTTAAGTTTGTTTTTAAGTCAAAGTGTCAGTTAGTGGAAGTACATATAATAGAGTACTCCTGTCATATTTTCTAATGATTTTTCATGTCAACAAACCATGTATTAATTCTTTGTGCTGTTTAAAATAGTAGCATGAAAATACTTCTAGCTTTATCTTATGGCAAAGTGCCGTAACATGGGCCATATGAGTAGCCATATGGCAATGGTACCGCCATCTGCTTCTCCTGATATTCCTTTTCCTGGCAAACCTTGGACCCATATGGGTGCTTTGTGTCTCTCTGTGTACATCATTAGGAAAGGCAAAATCAATACCTACACTTTTCCCTGGAAACAAGTTTTTATAATTACTCAGAACATGAAGACAATTTTCTTTTCTGTTTACGGTCTTCTTCCTCTAGTTTTCACACCCCTGCCTTGTAATAGAAGCAGAAACAATTTGATTGCAGGAATATGTGAAAGCTGTCAGGGCAAGCTGTCGGGTTTGAGGCAGCACAATAACCTCAAAGGACTGATGGCCTGCGCTTTGTGGAGCTGAAGCTTCGTCACTCAGGAGATAAAATGATCCATCCTTTTACATGTTGACAGGATGGCAATTAGGTGTCAATGTGGAGAGTCTCATATTCAGACAGTAAGGCATATACAGCCTGTGAACGGGCCTCGTCTTTCCAGGGACAGGCATTTTCCATAATGCCTGAAATATTTGATAAGGGCTGTTTAGAATAATTTTAAGCGGTGATGTCAATTTCTTGGGTGACACATTCTTACGCTTTAGTGGAAATATGGTAATGGCCCATTTGCCATTCTTTAATGTTTGCCTTCAAACTAAATAATTTTATTTATATTATTAAAATATTTAAATGCACCTATGTATGTCTTTTTTTTAACTGTAGTATATTTCAATTCAATTTGAAATCTGTTTTGGGGTAAGTGAACTTTTTTTAAAACTTAAAAAGATCTCTTTCATATGAAACAATAACTATGAAAAAAATCACAGCCATATTGGGAATAATTAAATGAATGGCTGTAACTCATACAGGAAACTCCATGTTTACAAAAGGACTGACCCATAGGCTTGCTTTGTGAAGATCTGTATTAGGCCAAATTAATGTTTTAGCAAACACAATTATGAGCGACATGATATTCACAAAGGAAAATTTTCCAGAATACAAAGCCCATCTTTTGGCTTCTGCACCTGTCCCTGAGGCTGGTGTAAGCTGTCACTGTACTTGAGAAGTCAGCACAGGTTCCCTGGCAAGAGCCTCTACCAAAGCTTCTACCTATTGTTTTGTTACTGCTGCCCCAACTCCAGGAGCTTCAAAAAACTGAACAGCCGTAAAATGGGCAAATTTCTAAAGAAGACAGACTCTAAATTTGAGAACAATAATTTGCAACCAGCAAGATTTAAGGTAATATACCTACATATTTTAAAGTATGACTAATCTGAAAGGTGACCATTTTGAAGAAAGTGAGTGGGTGATGATAGAAATTAGAAGTTACAAGGACAAAGGCCAAAATTTGCATTTTATGTTCTTCCAAGGAAGTGAAATCTGTGTCCGAGAATGTAAAAGGGGAGTAGAAATGCTTAGTGTGCTTTCAGACAACTAAAAATATTAGTTTATCCTGTTTAGCTTGCCTAGAAACAACTGTGGAAAGCACCTAATAAATGTGTATTTTACTATTTTATTTGATTTTATTCTGGACTTTTCTAAATTAAGGCTTCCTACATGCTACCAGGTGAGAAAATTGTACTGTGTTACAGAAAGCACTGTGGTGATACGAGAAGTGAGTCTCTAAATTCAGTTTCACTAAGAAACTTTGATGTTCAGTTTTTATAGATGGATAGATTCTAAATTTCTGCTTAAAAAGTTTACTGAAAGTTTTTCAGTAAAAATAAGTTCCATAGTAACCTATTTTCTAATGAAATTTTTGAAAAAAAGAGGCAAGCATGTTCCTTCGTAAAGAACACAGGCTAGAATACAGGTGACATAATAGCAGGCTGGAGCGTATAAGGAAGTAGAAGGCACAGGAAGTCATTTCAACTGCCACAGCCTCAGATCCTGCGAAACCTGACCGCCAGTCAGGATGCAGCAAAGATCCAGAGGTCACAGTGGTCCACGATTCTACGAGATGGTTGCAGAAGGGCCCAGTTTCCTGTGGTCCTCCTGCAGCTCCAAGGAAGGATTCAGCATGAACTAGGCCAGGGGAACAGAACACAGAGACATGTCTGTGGCTCGGCAAAGAATAAGCTCATAATGTATTTTGACTTGAGAGTCCTAAATGTTGACCACCAGAAGCTTGAGGTCGTTAAGGCCACAGCTCCGAGGCCTCGCCTTGTCCCTCCTGCACTGAGGCTCTGAACCCTGGTGCACCTCTGTGAGAAAACAAGATGCAGAGGAACTGCGGGGCTCTCCCATTAGCCCTCTCATCTAATGGACCCTTTGCTCTGCTCATTTGTTCCATAGTTATGCGAAGAGAAAGCAACCTTGAATTTTGTTGAAATGAAATTCTGGCTCATCTTTGAGTGTTGACTTCGTGTTCTGGCCCTGATCAACGATCCAAGAAGATTTAAAGTACCTACGCATCACTGCTCCTTGCTGAGAAAAGTGGCTGGAGTAGCTTTATACTCACAACCACCATGCGTTTATCAACCCAGTCACAATGAATGGATGACACGGTTTAAGGAATGCAGATTTGGGCATAAAAATCATGCAGCCACTTTTCTCAGAAGGGAACCATGACCAGCAGGCATCTTAGGAGGTTTATAGCTGCCTCGTAAACCTGGGCTGCCTAAAAAAGGTGCTCTTACATATCACAATTTAATATTAAAATCTGTTTCTTCATATAAAAAAAGGCCTTAGTTTTCTACGCGCAGTCAGCTGGAGGGCCATCCTTAAGAAACTGTGGAATCAAAAGTCTGGTTAAGAATTGTCTATAAAATGAAAACAGTCTTATCTACCTTCATTACCTTATCTTTCATTCTATTCATCAGAAGCAATCCTTCTCTTTACTGTGTCTTTCCTTCCTGTACTAGAATATCAGAAGTGAGGGCTTTCTCTCCATTTATTTCTTCCTAAATTATGCTCAGAGGGTTGAGGGAGGATATACTTACTGCATGCATATTTGGGAAGTTAATTTAAATAAATGAAAACTTCTTTCAGGTGGGTATCAGTGACCAGGGCAACTCACTTGATATTTTTAATAAAATATACTTAAGGTTTAGATTTAAACATACACATAAGGAGTAGGGCAAAAAAAATTTTCTTCATCCAAGTAAAACAAACAAATCATTATCCCCTGGAAAATTTGCTCCCATATCTATACTTGTTTTCCTGATCCATCTTCACCTCTCACCCACCTCTCCCAATAGACACAGGTATGTGCTCACTCAGAGGTTTTCTGTTTCTTTGGTGTCTAGTTCATACTGAGTCCTTCATGGGAACTACAGGAGCACCACAGGTAGCAATGCCCTGCTTTAACCATCTACTAATAGCATGCACTACCGTGACCACTGGATTTTTGTTGCATCCCGAACAAATCACACTCTCAGGTAAAACCTGAACTAATATGAAAGTCATGAATTTTTAGTACAGTCAACATTCCAGTAGAAGCAATCTGCCTTCGTTTACCCATCAAATTGCTGGTAACCGTATTGCTCACACTACTCTTCCTGACCGAACTACAAGAGGGAGAATAATGATTTCCCTCTGTAGAATTCAACCCACTTGTAGGTGGACAACTGTCGCTTTTGATTGCCCATTGTCCATTCCTTTTTCTCTTTGAACAGCTCCTTGATTTTCCAGTGATTCAGTGCAGACCGTTTCCATTTAGTGGCTCCAGATATGTCAAGTAACTCAGGTCTATTTGATGAGATACTACATCACTCTGACCAAAATTCCTAATTAAGGGTCAAGTCAGGCCAATCAGAGCCATTAAACATCTCTTGTCACTGTTGGTCAAGGATAATTTTTTTTTTTTCCCTGCTGTGGTTGTAGAGCTGAAAGAAAATTACCTAGAGTTACTGACATCTTCTTTGCCATTGACTGTAAAGAGTTTGAAATCCAGAGAAAGTGTAACAGAGAACATTGTTTGAACACTTGAATCTGACCATATCTTAAGTCAATTCTACCTGTGGGTTTATATTATATATACCAATAGAGTCTCTTTTTAATTTAAGTCAGCTGAGTTGAATGTTTAGCTAATACCATTCTTACTGTCAGCAACTAAATATCAATACAATTCACAAGGCTGAGAATCACTGTGAATTTATACAATTTCATCACTTGTTAGGTTTAAATGACCTTAACTGCATATGTGCTGTCCTCAGTATGAAGTAGAGATTTCAAAGTGTACATTTTTGGAGAGGTCAAAAGGATGACCAAGATAACACTGTCTACCTACTATATCCCCTACTGGTGAATGATGAAATAAATAAATTGTTTTGGATATTGTCTATCTAACAAGTATAGGAGATTATAAGAGATATAAGGGTCAATATGAAACATCAACTTAAATCAACTTAAACATCAACTTAAATAGCTTAAATTGTTTTGGATTGACAGCCTTAATACATTGTTTCAGAGAGTATAATGATGCACTACATGGAGATTTTCACTATGTATATACATGTTGAAATCGTATTAAGATTGACATTTTTTGAGGGCCCAAATATGAAAATTTTAATAAACTATTTCTACCTCATTTGCACTTACATAAGCTTGGTGTTTTTTACCACAATAAATTATTTCTGACACCTATTGATGCTGTTGTATATCAATAGTCCATTACTTATATTGCTAAGTAGCATTCCACTATATGGATATACCATAATTCTTTTAATCTGTTCACCTGTTGAGGGACCTTTGAGTCACTTCCAGGTTTTGTCTGTTAAAAATTAAGCTGATATGTACAATTTTGTATACGGTTTTGTATGGACATATACTTTCTTTTTTTTTCCTGAGTAAATACCAAGGTGTGAAATTGCTGGATCCTATGGGAGATAAATATTTAACTTTTTCAAATAAACTGCAAAATTGTTCTTCAAAATGGGGATACCATGTTATACTCTCAACAGGAGAAGATGATAGTTCCAGTTCTTCCACATCCCCACTGACTCGTGGTGTGTCCAGCGGTTTGAACGTTAGCCGTTCTGAGTTGCGTGCAGTGATTTGTGGCTGGGGCATGATTTATGTTTCCCTAGTGGTTCGTGATGATGAGCCTCCATAACATAGTTTGCTGCTATGTTATTTTCCTTGTTGAAGTTTCTGTTCAGATAATGTGCTCCTTTTAAAAATTGGACTGTTCGTTTTCTTATTGACTTTTGAGGGTTCTTTATATATTTTGGATGCAGGTATTTTAATAAGGTATATGATTTATTAATGCTTTCTCCCAGCCTATGGCTTGTCTTTTCTTTCTCTTAACGATGTTGTTTTGAAGAACAGAAATTTTTAATTATGATGAAGTCCAGTTTATCACTTTGTTCGTTTTATGGATCATACTTTAGTATCCTCTATCAAAATAATTATGCTGATTGAGAGAAGTCAAACAAAAAAGAGTATATACTATATATATACATTATAATTACATATATATTATATCATATATATTTATATATACATAATATAATCTTTTATGTATATTTTTAAAACTCTAGAATATTTAAATTTATCTGTAATGACAGAAAGTGGGTCAGTGGTTGCCTGGGGGATAGAATTACAAAAGGGATATGGGGAAACGTTGAGAGCATTGGACATGCTCACTATCTTGATTGTGGCAGTGATTTTTAGTGTATATTTATGACACAACTTATGAGGTTGTAAGTTTAAGTATGGGTACTAGATTGTATGTCAATTATATCTCAATAAAGCTGATAAAAACATATATATTGCATGGAAACATAAGTGAATGCTAGGAGCTCAAATCAAATTGAATAAAGCATGATTTATTTTTGTTATCACTGTGGCTTGAATAGCTTTTGAAGTGTTCTGGGAACTGATTCTTAAATACGGAAAAAAATCGGGCACTCATTCGTCATCACAGAAGGATTCAAATGGTAATGAGATATATGGATATGTCAGTTTGCACTTTCCAGTGTATGGTAAAGTCCAGCTTTTATTTTCCATGTTAACTACAGAGACAGCCCTGACCCTATCTGGTAATAATCATAGTTACAATATTCCGTTACTGAATCCCCTAATTTTCCCCCAGGTGACTTATTATTACACTGAATTACTGTTAAATTCTGTTTCTGCAGCTTACGCTCCAGGTAGAATGCAGATTGTTTATCTTCCACAGGACTAGCCTTGGAATAACTCCTGGTCATAGTGTTCTGACAGCCTATTTAGGGAAAGAAAAAAGGTAGAAAAAAAATCCGTAAGTAATGAAGGTCAGAATGTATGGCAATAAAAACTGTAATTAATTTTCTTTTATTTAGAAAAAGAAATAGTGATAATACAATCAAAATGTGCTTAGTTCCAGGATAATTTGGCTCAGAAAAGATGATCACTTCTTTAACAACAAATGCGGTTGCCTTGGGCATATCAGTGGGAAAAAACATGGGCAGTAAAGGCATATAAATCCCAGCCCCATTGCTTACTAGCTGAGAGACTTCATACAAGGCATTTAACCATGAGTAGCAGATTCCTAACCTAATTTATTTGTTTAAAAAATAGGGAGAAAGCATTGATTCTTCTACCAGCATTAAAGCTATCAATTGTTTACTCACTGTGAAATGAAATTTTAAAAAAATTACAAGCCATTTAAAAGCAATGCTTAAAAGTAGAAGTGTACTATTTAGGAGTAAGACAAAATTTTGGTTAAGACTTGAAACAAAATTTGGAACAGTGATGAGCACACATATTCACTGAAACTTGCTAGGTATAAGGGGAGAAGGCTCCTCTAGGTTTTACTATGACAAGCACCAATCCTATCCTTCACAATACAACAAGGATCACAAAAGTATTAGTTTTTCTGCAAATTTTCTCTTTGCTCTTTTACCCAAAAAAAAACCCTTTTCAGGAAGCAAATCTATCCCAGGCAGATAACATCTTAAAAGTCTTAGTATGCCCTTCAGTTTTCACATTTAAACACTGTCCTTCTATTCTTTCCTGAAACTATTCTTCACCAAGAAAACAGCTTTTCTCAGGGCTGGGGTCAACTTCATGTAGGTGTGATATCAAATACACTAAAGATACATTTATACACATGTAATCCCTCCATGCAAATGTGTTGCTTTTTAATTGCAGTTAAAAAACAAACAAAAGACCACGTAACATAAAATTCCACCTTAACCATTTTTAAGTGTTCGGTTCAGTAGTATAAAGTGTATTTGCATTCTTGCACAACCATTCTCTAGAACTTTTTTTGCAAAATTGTAACTCTATACCCATTAAACAACAACTTCTTATTTCCCCCTTCCCCAAGTACCGTGCAACCTCCATTCGACTTTCTGTTTCTAGGAATTTGACTACTTTAGATATCTCACATGAGTGGAATCATATGGTATTGACTTTTTGTTACTAGCATATTTTATTTAATGTAACATCCTTAAGGTACATCCACATTGTAGCATATGACAGACTCTCCTTGTTTACTACAGCTGAATAATATTTCATTGTATGTATATACCACATTTTATTATGTCCATTCATCTGTCTATGGACATTTTGTGTTGCTTTGTGGGATAATGCTTCAGTGAGCATGAGTATGCCAATATCTCTTCAAGGTCCTGCTTTCAGCTTTTTTGGACATGACCCAGAAGTTAGGTTGCTGGATGATAGAATAATTCTATTTTTACTTTTTGAGGAACCACCATACTGTTTTCCATAGCAGCTGCAACATTTTACATCCCCGCCAGTACTGTGTAAGAATTCCAGTTTCTCAGCATCCTTGTTAATACTTGCTATTGTCTGGTTTTCAATTTTGTGTTTGTTTTTTATTTTTTAATAGTGGCCACCCTAGCCCCAATAGTGTGAAGTGATTGTGTGGTTTTGATTTGTATTTTTTTTTAATGATTAGTGATGTTGAGATTCATTTAGTTTGCTTGTTAACTCTTTGTATATCTTTTTGGAAAAATGTCTATTCAAGTCCTTTGCCCATTTTTAATTGGGTTATTTGTTTTTTCTTTGTTTAGTTGTATGAGTTCTTTATATATTTTGGGTATTAATTCTTTATCAGATATATGATTTGCAAATATCTCCCTCCATTGCCTTTTCACTCTGTTCATTGTGGTTTTTGATGCACAGAAGTTTTGGAGTTTTTTGGTAGTCCTATTTGTGTATTTTTGCTTTTGTTGCCTATTCTTTTGGTGTCATAGCCAAGAAATCATTATCAACTCATATGTCATGAAGCTTTATCCCTGTGTTTTCTTCTAGGAGCTTTATAGTTTTAGGCCTTATGTTTAAGTCTTTAATCCATTTTGAGTTAATTTTTGTATGTGGTGAAAGGTAAGGGTCCAACTCATGCTTTTGAATGGGTATATCCAGTTTTCCCAACATCATTTGTTAAAGAGACTCTCCTTTTCCCATTGTGTGGTTGGTATTGGCACCTTTGTCAAAGATCATTTGACCACATATGTAGTGTTTATTTCTAGGCTCTCTGTTCTTTTCCATTGGTCTATAATCTTTCTTTATACAACTGTCACACTGTTTTAATCACCATAGCTTTGTAATATGTTTTGAAATCAAGAAGTATGAGGCCTCTAACTTTGTTCTTCCTTTTAAAGATTATTTTGGCTATTCAGGTTCTTTTGAAATTCCATATGAATTTTAGAATTTTTTTCCTATTTCTGCAAAAAATGTCATTGGGATTTTGGTAGGTTTGCATTGAATCTGTAGATTGCTTTGGGTGTTGCAGACATTTTAATAATGGTAAGTCTTCCAATCCTTGAACATGTAATGTTTTACCATTTATTTGTGCCTTTAATTTCTCTTAGGATTGTTTTATAGTTTTCAGTATACATGTCTTTTCACCTTCTTGCTTATATTTATTCCAGAATATTTTACTCTTTTTGATACTGTTGTAAAGTTTACACCTATAAGCTTCCATCTTATTACTGCCTTTGCTGCATCACATAAATTTGGTGCATTATATTTTCATTGGTTTTTGTGTATTTTCTAAATAACCTTGTCATTTCTTCTTTGATCATTGATTGTTTGAGTATATTGTTTAATTTCAACACATTTGTGAATTTTTCAGCTTCACTTCTGCTAGATTTCTAGTTTATTTCCATTGTGGTTGGAAAAGATACTTTGTGTGAGTTCAATCTTCTCAAATTTGTTAAGAATTTTTTTGTAGCCTATCATGTGGTCTATCCTGGAGAATGTTCTGTGTGTGCTTGAGGTGAACTTGTATTCTATTTTTGTTTGGTGGAGTATCCTGTATATGTCTGTTAGATCACTTGGTCTATAGTGTTGTTCAAGTCCTCTGTGTCTTTATTGATTTTTCTATCTTACTGGTCTATCCATTATTGAAATTGGGATATTGAAGTATTCTACTATTATTATGTTGCTGTTTATTTCTTCATTCAGAACTGTCAGTGTTTGCTTAATATATTTGGGAGTTCTGATATTAGATACATATATATTTATAATTTTCATATATCCCTGCATAACCAATACAGTATTGAAGGAGAAGAACAAAGCTGGAGGGCTGAGACTAACTGACTCCAAGACTTACTATAAAGATACAGTAATCAAGATGGTGTAGACAAATAGATCAAAGATACAAATAGAGAGCCCAGGAACAGACCCATGTAAATGTAGACAACTGATCCCTGACAAAGGAACAAAGGCAATACAATGGAGCAAAAATAGTCTTTGAAACAAATGTTGCTGGAACCACTGGACAGCCACATGCCAAAAAATGAGTCTAGAGTCAGACTTCATATGCTTCATAAAAATTAACACAGAGTGGTTTATAGACCTAAATGTAAAATGCAAAGCTATAATACTCCTAGAAAATAACGTAGGAGGAAACCTAAATGACCTTGAGTATGGCGAAGACATTTCAGATACAACACCACAGTCATGATCCATGAAAAAAATTGATGAGCTTGACTTTATTAAAATTAAAAATTTCTGCCTCCAAAAGACAATGTCACGAGCTAGAGAGGATAAGCCACAGACTGGGAGAAAAAAATTGCAGAAGAAACACTACCCAAAATATATGAAGAACATTTAAAACTCAACAAGAAGAAAACAAGCAACCCAATTAAAAATGAGCCAGTCTTTAACAGACACCATACTGAAGAAGATATACAGATGGTAAAGAAACATATGAAAAGATGCTCCTTGTCTTATATCATTGGAGAGATGCCCATCGAAACAACAATAAAATACCAGTCCACACCTATTAGAATGGTCAACACTGACAACACCAAATGCCAGTGGGGACGTGGCACAACAAGAGCTCTCGTTTGTTGGTGGTGGGAACACAAAATGGTGCAGCCACTTTCAAAGACAGCTTGACTGTTTCTTACAAAACTAAACATACTCTTACCATTCAATCTAGTAATCACACTTTTCTGTATGTACCCAGATAAATTGATAAATCACATCTACACAAAAACCTACACACAGATATTTATAGCAGCTTTATTCACAATTGCCAAAACCTGGAATGTCCTTCAGTATGTGAATGGATAAATAAACTCTGGTACATCCAGATGATGGAATATTAATCATCACTAAAAAGAAACTCTGAAGCCATGAAAGGATGTGGAAGAACCTTAAATGCGTATTACTAAGTGAAAGAAGCCAGTGAGAAAAAGCTACATACTGTACGATAGTAAAAAAAAAATGAGAAGTTTGCAGGCATTTGGTGGGGAGGGGGATCAGGAAGGCTAAATAGGCAGGACAAAGAGGATTTTTAGGCCAGTACAGATACTCTGTATGAAACCATGTTGATGGATATATGTCATTATACGTTTTCCCAAACCCATAGAGTATACGACACCAAGAGCAAACCCTAGTGTAAATGATGGACTCTAGGTGATAATGATGCGTCAGTGTAGATTCGTCATTGTAACGAATGTGTAACGCCTTGGTGATAGTGGGGAGGAGCTATATACGTGTGTGGGGTTAGGGATATATGGGAAATCTCTGTGCCTTCCCCTATATTCTATCGTACACCCCAAACTGCTTTTAAAATAGTCTTAAAAAACAAGCCGCCCTTTCCTGTCTCGATAGACTGACTTTGTACAGGTAAAGACTTTCACCAATCAGTCCAGATAGAGATTCTGGGGACCTCTGAAACCTACTGGGGATATATCATCTCTGGGTCCATTTATAATTGCCCAGTTAAAAAAGGTTTGCCTGTTTCTTCTCTGAGGTCCATAATTTCTTCCTCCTGGTGTCTGTCTGCAGTGCTACAGTCTCTTCTACGTTGTAACTTGTGGTGGTACTTACCTTACTCCGAGTCGGATGAGATGGAAACCAGCCTCTGGGGTAGCTCTGCCACAAAATCCTGAACGTTAGATACATAGTACCTTTTCCTCCTAAGGAAGAAGCTGTGAGTTATGAGTTTTCTCCTGATCACAGTGTGTGGTGCTGGGGATGGGGGACCCGCGTGAGTAACATGCTGTGAATCTTCCCACCTGCTTTATTGTACCTCTCCTTGCCTCGCGCTCACCTGCTAAGAGGCTCTGCAACCTCTTCAGTGCATTCTGGAGTTCTCACAACGATGACATTGTCTGCATATTGTTGTTAAATTGGCGATTCCCTGGAATCAGGAATGAGTGCCTGGAGCTTCCTTCCTATTCTGCCATCTTGTTAAGATCACTCAAATGTGTTTTAAAAATAATGACTTTGTTCATACGTTTTACTACTTTTTGTATTCTTTTCTGTAAAACCTGCTGAGCCTTTTGTCATTTAGGATGCTGTAAAGAAATCAGAACTCATTCTGTATATTCCAGCAGAAAGTGATTTAATCCAGGAATTAGATGATTATGAATTATGGAGTTTTAAAACCACCTCTCTGAACGATCTGGAGTCAGGTGGCCACAGCTAGGTTGCTGAGTCCAAATGACATCTTCATAGCAGAGATGACAGATATTCTTCCGCCTCCACTATCACTGAAACTGCTTTTCCATATCCAGAAAACCTGGTGACTCAGCACTGCAACACTGAAGCTGGCCAGTTTCTAATCTCCCATGGCTCCAAAAATAAGAAAATATTTCCACTCACTTGTACTTCGCAAATGTCATTAAGTGTTTTCAGTTGAAATAATTCACTCACAGAATCTTAGCTGCAGGAAGCTCCTGAAATTTTCATTTGTACCTTTTCACCTTCACTGTCCACAAATGGACACCAAATCAAGTGAAAATAGAGACTGCGTTCCAATTGGCCACAAATGTCACAGCCCACCCTTTGGGGTGCTTAGTATTGAAACACATCCTCGCACTCAAAAGGACAAAAATAATGTGCTTATAACAAAATAATGAAAAATTCCTCTTACATGCACGATTTCACTCCTCTCCCCAAAAGGAAGTATTTGATGACCAACAGTCGTTCTCTTCTTCCCTAGATGCTGTTTCTCCTCTAGTTTAGTCATAATCCAATCTTGAACTACATCTCAAGTAATAAATAGAAAGTTGACTAGCAAAAACATCAGCTTAAAGTAACAGAGACTGTTCAGTGTTCTGCTTATGCCTAAGATGTACAAAACTGTAAAGAGAGTCGCTTCAATTTAACAAGAAGAAAAAGCTGGTAAATGAAAAGAAAAGAAAAACCAAACAAAAACAACTTCTTTGAACTCGTCAGAAAGTTGAAGTCCCAGGACAACCAGATAGCATAAAAGGTGATAGAGCGAGGCAACTCAAAATGATGGGATAAGGACATGGGAGCACCTGTGCCAGGGAATATGCAGCAATGCTGGGGGATTCTCAACTGCTAAGAAGAATTCACTGAAACTTTTTAGTATTTTGCTAAAAATTTAGTGTGGGCTAGCAGGCAGCTCACAGCCCCTGCAGCCACAGATGTGAGTAGAGCTTTACCGACCCCCAAAACTGTTCTTCATCGCTCTCCACTGGGTTTCATGACAATAAGGTAGGTATGAAGATACAGAAAAGGCATGTTGATTACCTTTTTTTCATTCAGTCACCCAACAGGTATTTATTTGTTACAGGCACTGTTGTAAATGGTGATGATCCAGCAGGTCATAAAACAGACACAGCCCTACTTTTCTTAACTTATATAATAATAATGAACAAATGATAACATTAAAATTAAGGCAGCTTTAAACTGATGCTATTTATTCTGTGGTCATGAGAAAGCTGTTGAAATAAAGTAAGGAAGTTTAAAATGTAATTTGAATGCTGAACAAGGATATAATAAATTTCTTACATTTTATAAGTTAACCAAAATTAAGGTGTGATTTATAAAATTTCATAAAATATGTCTTATATATATAATTTCAAATAAATGTAATTCCATATAAAATAGTTATATTATTCCTTTTTTAAAATGTAACATTAAGGTAGAATTATTTAGGTAGATACATGATCCAAAATACATTTTTTTCTTTCTCTTTCTTGATTACATATACATACACACACACACACACACACACACACACACACACACACACACTCTTTCATTTCAATCCCTACCTCTTTCCCTTTCCTTCGTATATTAATTACATTTTATTATCAAGGAGCTCTAGCATCCTTTGACATTCATATCATCTTATGGAAACTGTTACCTGAAATGTAGACTTAATAATTTATAATTCATTTCATTTCTAAGAACAATTCATTTGTTCTCCATGCCAAATATATAATTAAGAATTGTTTACTGTGAACACAAGTACAATTTTAAGAGGCCTATTGTTTGCTGAGTGGTGGAGTTATTAACCCTGCAAATCATGTTCCATCCCAGGCATTCCAAAGCTGACAAGTGCAATCTATATGTATAAATGTAAAATGGGTAGACCACATCGAATTTAATTACACTCTATTTTACCATTTGAATAGAGTTACAAAGGAAACAACATAAATTATTGTTATAGTTACTTATTTATTTGCCTTGAAATACTTTGACCAGCATCAAACATCTTTAGGTAATCAATTTATCAAGGGTTCTATATGAAAAAGAGAATTTAAGATAATTTAATGAGTTAAATATACAATTAACCTCAGAAGCATTACCTAATCTTTCTAATCTCCAGAATATATTCAAAACATTTTACTTCACTATTTTATGTTTAACATATCTTTCCGATTAGAGATCAAAATTTAGCATTTAGGCCTGTAATCTTCATATATTTCAGGTCTGTATTTGATACTACTGATGAATGATATTAATTCAAAAGTGGCTTAAAAGATCAAAACATGTAAAACCCCACTTGAGTTTAGTTATATGACGTATAGCTTTTCTGGGAATAGGGATGTTGTATTAGAAGGAGAAGAAATCCAACCATATCAATTATAAAGATAAAAGTATACATGAAAAAGTTTTCAGAGTGTTTCATATATAATCTCCATGACCGTGAGCCCTAGTAGGTTTTGTTCATCATTGCATCCCCAAGTGTTTGTGTGAAATTTGCCCAATAATTACTTTGTAATGAAATGGTAATGAAGAAAAAATATAAATATTTATAGCCATGTCAAAAATGCTTTCTGCCTCAAGAGTTATGCCATTTCTGTTTTGAGAGGAAAGGACAGGAAATGGGGAAAACAAATACTGAAGACCCCGTATGTCCTTCGCAAATATTTTTGTCATTCAGTATTCACATCAACATTGTGTGGAAGTTGCTGCCTTTATTTTCCAAGAAAATGAGGCAAACTATATTGAAACAATGTAACCAGGATTGTAGTTAAGAAAAACAATTAGTTTGAACATATTTGCCAGGGGAATTTGTTCCATTCTCTCTTAGAACTTAAGCCAAGGCTACATTCACAGAACTAGCAAAGAGGGCATAGTCAATTTGGTCATGCTAGCCATTCTAGTTATCCACAACTGTCATTGAATTAAGTATGCAGTCATCTGTTAATGAGAAAATTACTTAAAACTTTAATCATATGTATTTAATTATATATATATATATATATATATATATATATATATAGTATTAATCTTGAAGAGTTAAGTTTATTTGCAGAGACTATGATCTTTATTTCTGACTGGCTAGGATTCACAGACAGGTTCTTGCAAGAGTCACCCAACACAATTTTCTAAGAAGTTAAAACCATGGGATACTCTAGCCAATTGCATTCACTTAATTCCCAGCAAAGACTTCTAATGTGATTTTTTTTCCTATCTCTGTACCTAAAGAAGAGAGATAAAAACAGTGTATCATGAAAATTAAAGATTAACTGGTAACCTGGTCTCTCCCTCTCTTTCCCATCCGGATCCTGATATGATCCTTGAAAATACTTGAGAGTAAAGCAAGCCTCCCAGTTAGAAGAAAACAACACCGTCTCAAACTTTTCCCCTTCGAATTCTTTTAGTCTTTTTCTGGAAAGTACCACTCTGTAGTACACAGAAGATATATTGTTCGTCTCATGACCAACAGTGCATGAGAATGCCCAGTTCTCTTGTCAGTTTTTACTCTTTCATCCCATTCTAGGTAGGAGACTGGGCTACAGACTGAAAACATGGGGTCATTTTATAATCCTTATGTGGTACAGTTCAAATGATATGTGTGTAATCTTCCATGCAGATTAGATCTTCTTTGATTATAATCAAGTCACTGAAACCAGTCAATGCTCTGAACCCTTCTATCCAATCCTAATAATCCAGGAAGAAAATCCTGTATGTATAGGTAATTTTATCTTGATATTACAGATGTACATCTGAGACACTCCTATTTCAATATATAATGCTGGGAATTCCATTTCATCAAAAAGGGACATCACCAGAATGATGAACAATAAAGGTGTTCTATCCTTAGGTAACATTTTAGGAATAACTGATGACCTTAATGACATATCTAGGAAAGTGATGTAGCAAGATTACTATATTGGCCCATTTCAAGGCTAAAATAACTGCTGCTCTGGCCCATTTTACGCTTAGATTTGCTTGGTTTTGAGAATGTCATTTTAAAAATCATTATGTTAATAATAACTCTCGAATACTAAGGACTTACACTGTGTAAGACTCTTGGCATAGAGCTTCAAGTTTATTGTTACATTTAATCCTTAGAACAATCACTTTTATTTTGTATTATAGTTTCCATGTTATAGCCAAAGAAACCGAAGAACAACGACAAAAACAATGTCACATAACTGGCTTAATACAACCTATTTAGTAAATGGTAGTTAGAAATTGATTCATTTTCTTGATTGACTCACTATTACAACCCTTGTACATGTGCTACAGTTGAAATTATTTTCAGTGTGTTGATACATATAATACTAGAATAAAATTATTTTAAATTTCTAAATCCTAAATTTAAGAAATAGTCTATTGAAAATATTTGTTTAATGAAATATATTATTAAAATTTATATTGATTTTAAATTTCAAAGCCCTCTATTTTAAGTGATGCCAAATTTTTTAAATGTAGATAACAAATTGATATACAAATATATTTTCACATCACACCTATCATTATAATTACTTTAATTGGTAAGTTCTATCATCCTAGTATATATTACTTTCTTCTGTAAAAGACAAATTGCATACGTCTGTTTTTTTGTGTCTGCTTAACAGTATTTTTAATAATATCACTATTCATTTAATGGAAGATGTTTAGACAAATTTGATTTAGCTTAGGTAATACAATTATCTAATATTTTCTCTCTACTAAATATTTTATAATATTAGTAAACTAAAATGAATCAGTGTTTCATCCATCTAAATTTATCTATTTAAATTTATTGAAAACTATAAATCTATTATTATTATAAATATATATGTAGAAAAAAGAAATAAATATATGAATGTGTTATATATAAATATAAATACACAGTAGTCTCCCCTCATCTGCAGTTTCGTTTTCCACAGATTTAGTTACTGTGGTTGGAAAACATTAAACGGATAATTCCAGAAATAAACAATTCATAAATTTTAAATTGTGCACCGTTCTAAGTAGCATGATGAAATCTCACGACATAAACTCCATCCTGCCCTGGACTTGAGTCCTCTTTTGTCCAGAGTAGCCCAGCTGTAGGAGCCACCCTCCAGTTAGTCACTAGGCAGCTATCTTAGGTATCAGGTCACCTGTTAAGGTATCGCAGTGCTCACGTTCAGGTGACCCTTACCTTATTTAATAGTGGCCCCAAAGCACAAGAGAAGTGATGCTGGCAATTCAGATATGCCAAAGAGAAGCCATGAAGTGCTTCCTTTACGTGAAAAGGTGAAAGTTCTTGATTTAATAAGGAAAGAAAAAAAATCATGTGCTGAATTTGCTAAGATCTAAGGTAAGAACAAACCTTCTGTTATTGAAATTGTTGAGAAGGAAAAAGAAATTTGTGCTAGTTTTACTGTCGCACTTCAAACTTCAAAACTTTATACCACAGTGCCTGTGATTAGTGCTTAGTTAAGATGGAAAAGGCATTAAATTTGTACAATAAGATATTTTGAGAGAGACCACATTCAATTAGCTTTTATTACCTAAATTGTTATAATTTTTTTCTATTTTTATTAGTTATTGTGTTTAATCTCTTACTGTGCCTAATTTATAAATTAAATTTTATCATAGGTATGTATGTACATTAAAAGGCATCGTGGGGCTTCCCTGGTGGCGCAGTGGTTGAGAGTCCGCCTGCCGATGTAGGGGATGCGGGTTCGTGCCCCGGTCTGGGAGGGTCCCACGTGCTGCAGAGCAGCTGGGCCTGTGAGCCCTGGCCGCTGAGCCTGCGCGTCCGGAGCCTGTGCTCCGCAATGGGAGAGGCCACAACAGTGGGAGGCCCGCGTACCGCAAAAAAAAAAAAAAGGCATCGTGTGTGTGTGTGTGTGTGTGTGTGTGTGTGTGTGTGTGTGACAGAAAGTTAACTGGAATAACTATTAATAGGTTCTAGGAAAAAACCTGAACTTTTATCTTCTTATGCTGATGACCACTCAATGATGTGATGTGTCAGTAACAAGCACTCTTGTTGCTTGATTGACAAAAAAAGTAATGCAGGTGTACAAGTGCATTGTGTGTGCATGTATGAGCATAATTCCTCAACTATTGAAATGAGATAAAAATATTTTCCCACCATTAATTTTAGAGTTACACTTTTAATTAATGTGATGATTTTGAATTATTTTGACATCCTTCTTTACAACAAGTATCACATATAAATAATTATGGATAGGTTTCCTTGTTCTCATTAAAAAAACAAAGGAGGGCTTGCCTATACTATTATGTAATTTACTGACTTTATTCAAACATCATCAATTAACCCAATACTATTCTTTTTTTTGAAATTAATTTTTATTGGAGTATAGTTTCTTTACAATGTTGTGTTAGTTTCTACTGTACAGCAAAATGTGTCAGCTATACATATACATATATTACATCTTTTTGGATTTCCTTCCCATTTAGGTCACCACAGTGCATTAAGTAGAGCTCCCTGTGCTATACAGTATGTTCTCATTAGTTATCTATTTTATACATAATATCAATAGCGTATATGTGTCAATCACAATCTCCCAATTCCTCCCCTCTCCCTTTCCCCCTTGGTATCCATATGTTTGTTCTCTATATCTGTGCATCTACTTCTGCTTCGCAAATAAGGTCATCTATTCCATTTTTCTAGATTCCACATATATGCGTTAATATATGTTATTTATTTTTCTCTTTCTGACTTACTTCACTCTGTATGACAGTCTCTAGGTCAATCCACATCTCTACAAATGACCCAGTTTCGTTCCTTTTTATGGCTGAGTAATATTCCATTGTATATATGTACCACATCTTCTTTATCCATTCCTCTGTTGATGGACATTTAGGTTGCTTCCACGTCCTGGATATTGTAAATAGTGCTGCTATGAACATTGGGGTGTATGTGTCTTTTTGAATTATAGTTTTCTCTGGGTATAAGCCCAGTCCAATAATATTCTTTATAGCAAAACAAATCTAACATCATGCATTACATTTATTTATCATGCCTCATATGTCTCTGTAATCTGGCAAATTTGCTGAGTGATTCTTTGTATTTCATGACTGTGTTTCCTAGGAGGGCAGGCGAGCTGTTTTGTAGATCACATTCAATTTGTGTAATACTGCCACATGATTGCATTCAGGTTATGCGCTTTGGGCAGGAATACCTCAGAAGTGATGCTGCATCTTTAGTGATTTATAACTGGATTCGGATGTTACTGATTAGTCCTGTTACTATTCCTGTTAACTTTGATCACTTAGTTCAGATGGTGTCTATCAGATTTCTGCACAGTGCTTTACTATTTTACCATTTTCTAGTTAATAGTTATTGTGAGGAGATATGTTGAGGCAAAGTAACTATTGTTACTCTTCAAATGTCTGCCTACTATTTCAGCATCCATTGTTGTTTCTTGCCTAAATCTGTTATCGTGATGTAAAATTCCATGTGTACTTGGAAATTCTGGACTTTCTATTTTATTGCAAAGGTCTAGCTATATATCCATGTGTCAGTACCACACTTTTTAATTATAGAGGCTTCACAGTATGTTTTATTATCTGATATTTGGAGCCACCTTGCGTAGATTTTTTTTTTAATTTGTGTGTGTGTGTGTGTGTGTGGTGTAGTGTGTTTTCTTGGCTATTCTTGAATGTTTAGATATCCATATGAAGGTTTACATCAAATTTTCTAGTGCCATTAAAAGGTATGTTAACATTTATATTGGGATTACATTTAATTTATGAATTAATTTAGGGGAAACCGAGTCCTCTATTATATTGAATTATCATATCTAAGAATAAGAAATGTTTTCCTACTGGTTCAAGTCTACTTTAATGTCATTCAGAAGTGTTTTAAAATTTTACTCATACAGTAAAATTTTGCATATTTTCTGTTAAATTTACTCTTAGTTTCTTTTCTTCCTTTCTGATATTTAAATTTTTTTCTCTCATTATATCTACTATTATTTATGTATATGGAAACTATTGATTTCCTATTAACTACTGAGAAAGCTTATAAAACCCCTGAATTAAAAATTGCAATCTTGAATATTTAAAGTTTGTCCATTGAATTTTTTAGTTTTTTCATTATTGTTTGAGCATTTACAGCTAATTTTAACATATAAACAGATTTAGTTTTCACAAACTTTCTATCTGTGTGAAGAACATTTGTAGACATGACTATGTCAGACTATTTTCTAAAGATGTATGTATTCTGTCCTGATTTTCTCTCATAAGTTGCAAGAAGGTAGAGTGAATGCAGCGCCCTGCACTTTTGTGTTCTTACCACTGAAGTCGGGTGGCCCGGTGGCTCAGTCATGCGTGACTATCCTCTTATTTGAACCTCCTCTCTATTGAAGTATTTGGGTTGGGAATTCACTTGGGAAATTGACTTCCACATTTTCCCCTCTTTACTTACTTTATTGAATCCTTTTATTGTTTGAGTTAATTTTATCATTGTGTATCTGGGATTTTCCAGATGCCTAAATGGATCATCTACGCATAGAGATCATTTTATTTCTTGTCATCTAATTCATATTCTAATTAGTTTTCCTACTTAATGGAGTGATAGTGGAGATAATGGACGCCTTGCCTCATTTCTGATGTTAGTGGAAATGCCCATGTTTTTTCCCCAAAAGTAAGTTAGTGTATTTAGGATTAAGACACACTGCATATAATCATCGTAGGAAAGAATTATTTCTCATTCTCTTGTGCTTTTTTTTTTTAATTAGAAGTGAGTATTGAAGTTCATCAAAAGCTTTTTCAGCATCTTTGGAGATATTTATATGATTTTTTCTTAAGTATTAATATAGTATATCACATTAATACAGTTATATAAATAGATTTGCTAACACTGAAACAACGTTGAATTCCTAGAATAAATTTTGCTTGATCTTAATGTATCATTTTCTTACTGTGGTACTAGTTTCTATTTATTTTTGTACAGTGTATGTGTATGTACTTTTTGTTACAGTATATATGTCATTTTTGTTTCAGTATTTGTAAGTGATATTAGTGTAATTTTTTCCTTTTTTGTACAGTCGTTTTCAGGTTTAGGTATCAAGGTTATATTAAGGAATAATTTATGACACTTTGAGACAATGTGGCCCTTGAGATTGGGTGGACTCCTTGTGATACCGCCTTGCCCTTTCACTCTTTCCTGGGGTACTTTCTTAATAACATTGTTAATATCTCTGAGGAAAATTTATGAGTTGAAGCTCTCTGTTTTTAATGTGGTTATTTTGGAAAATTGAAGTTCCCTAGGAAATTCTGTTTGCAAAAAAAGAGATCATAGTTTTTGCAAATTAATTTTGTTTCCAAGGTCCTTTTCCCTTTAGAATCTTTTATTATGTTTTTGTGTATTTTCTTTGTTTTCCTTAATTACATTTGTAAGCAATATGTCTGTTTGTTAATCTGGACTAGGCACACACCTGATAGAAAGGACCCATAATCATCCAAACTTCTTGAACTTTAAGTTGAATGAAGTAAATAGCTGGGAATTTGAGAATGATTCCCTTGGAGAAGGGGTGTGTTTTATATGTCTAAGAAAGGGCATATGCAGATGTTTGGTGGCCAGAATGATGCACTGTGTTAGGAATTGATTACTGTGTTAAAATATCCATTTATTGGGCTTCCCTGGTGGCGCAGTGGTTGAGAGTCCGCCTGCCGATGCTAGGGGACACGGGTTCGTGCCCCGGTCCGGGAAGATCCCACATGCCGCGGAGCGGCTGGGCCCGTGAGCCATGGCCGCTGAGCCTGCGCGTCCGGAGCCTGTGCTCCGCAGCGGGAGGGGCCGCAACAGTGAGAGGCCCATGTACCGCAAAAAAAAAAAAAAAAATCCATTTATTGTCTCTGTCTTCAGGCTTCTACAGAAATGGAAGTGTCACTGGTTTAGTCAGCATATCACCACATAAAAGAAAAACTATAGTACTAAGCTCCCTTGCAACAAAATTTAGCCAAAGATTAATGGTGAGTTTATGTGCAAATTCTAGGAGGGGCCCACGAAGAAGGGAAGAGGTTTCTATGTCTTTTCTCCTTTACTTTCTACCTTCATATTGACTAGGCTTTGGATATGGTGTCTGGAGCAGCCGTTTTCTGCTCTGAAGATGATCTTGTGAATGGAGCTTATGCACAAGGGAAAACTAAAGATAACAATGTCTGGTTCTCTGATGCAATACATACCACAGCATTTGTGGAGAAATGAATGCATGTCATCCTTTTGTTTTGGGCTATTTTGAACTTTAAAACATGAAATTGTACAGTGGATATTGTTTTGAATCTAGTTTCCTTTGCTCAAAAATATGCATACATTTGTGTAATATAACAATACTTTTCTCATTTTTTTTTCTCATTTTTAACATTTATAACCTAGTCCATTATATGAATTCACCGTATCTTATTTAGATATACTGTTGATGAGTGTTTGCTCTGTCTACTTTGCAGTTAGTGCTATGAAGATATTCTTATATTTCTCTTTTGGTAACTGTGTGTGTGTCTGTGTCTGTGTGCACTCAACTGAGTAATATATATTTATGTATAATATTAATATGATTTCCAATTTACTGCTGAAGTTCATCAAATTATTTCTTGAAATATTAAATTTTAAATTTCATGTCTAAAAATTCCAATATCTAGAACTTCTATGTACCTTCTCTACCTTGCTCTTTCCTCCTAATTTCCACTTATAGTATTCCCACAGTCATTTTGTATTACTTTATTTTTTAATGACAGTCCTTATATATGAAAAATTCTAAATAATTCAGAGCTTTGGTGATGTCATTTTCTATCTGAAAGGATTAACTTTTGCCTCTGGTTAACAGTTTGCAAGGAAGAGTTATCTTAATCCAGTCAGATATTGAATTTATTTGAAGCTCGGTTTCATTTATTTTAAAGCCTTATTTATTTATATCTTGCTGTTATTCTTACGCCAGAACCTTTGAATCTTCAAAGGAAAGCCTGGAGTATTTACCGTGTCTCCTTTCTGTAGTGGACCCTTAAACCAAGTTTGGTTGTTTTTTTTTTTCCTTCCAGCACTTTGAATCTGCTAAGTATTCTGTTCTCATAGCAATTGCTTCCAAGTCAATAAAAGTCGTACCGTACGTTGAACTCTTATCTCTTGGCTTTCATTCTCATTAGCATCCTGCCACTGCAAGTCCACGGGAGTTCTCCAATGCTTCCAAACAAATTGAATTTATTTTTTATTCCCACTTTTAAAGTTTTTCTTATAAGGAAGACTGATCTGAAACAAGCTAGCCCACCATTTCTGAAAGTGAAATCTGCATCCACAGTCACCTATAAGCCAGTGTTATTTGGGTTTTCTTCATTTGAAGATGAACATAATTCCAGATAGTGCCAGCCTGATAATAGATAAAGTTTTAGAACAAATTATTTGGCAAATAACTGTTCTTATATTAAGAAACGATACTGATTTGCCTACGTCTTAGAGGCTGAAATTCTCATCTCTGGGCACCATCTACGCTGCGACCTGACATCCATATGAAAACCGGGTGTTATATCCAGAAGCACTTCATTATCACTTGGAATTAGACTGAAGCAGTCTCTGAAAACACACTTCCTATGGATCTTAATATTCCCATGTGAAGAGTTACATATAACTATTAAATTTATAAATAATTGTTTAAAATGAGTCTGTATTACAGAAAGTTTTGTACCACATGTCAACACACTGATTTTTACAGTATTACAGCTGAGCCCAAGGGCATCCTTGAAGCTCAGTAATGCATGAACGTCCTCTCATTGGTCAGAACTTCAGGTAGTGTATTTCATTGGCCAGTTTTCTTGAATTGGCTATGAACAGCATGAATAAAAGAGGCTTTGAGGGATATCAAATTTTACTTACATATGAGAAAGGGGAAGCACCCTAATGTTAGTTTTACTATGATTCTTGTTAAGTGTTTGCTGCTGTTGACTCTGTGAAATCACCTACTGTCTTTTAGTGATTTTTTAAGATTAAGTAGCCAGATGGATTCTGTTATTTGTAAGAACCCCTAGTAACATTGGATTAATGGTTAGTTTCTTCAAGTATTTCTCTCTCCTACATTGCTTGAATGCAGACATGGTGATAATTGAGAAAAGTTTTCGTACAACAAAGGTTTGTGAATAATACTTTTCCTGAGTCTTTAAAAAAATGACTTAACATATAAATAAGCATATGCCAATATAACTATCACATATGTTTATATATGTGATTTCACATATATACTATGTTTATATTTTTTATTTATTTAATTAATTAATTTAAAAGAAAGGAAAGAGTAGAACATAGTTTCTAATCACTCCATCTAGAAATGAATCATAGTGGGAGACCTTTTTTCAGAAGTATAAAATTTAATTTTATGCATAATGTAAATCTTATTCTCACTCATTGTTCTTTTTTTCTATATGTGATTTTATGTGACTTTTATAGCATAACTCACTGTTTATACCTTTGTTAATTCTTTTTTAGGGGAGATGTTGGTTAGAATGAATAAAGAAAACATAATTTTAAAAGTTACTGTCATTTTTTAATAGAAATGAAATATTAAAGTTGGGTATTATTTTCATTCAAATTTCCTAAATACTAGAAGAATGTCAAAACAGTTTTCTGGGTTTTAAGTATTATTTTATTTAAGTATTATTTTAAGTATTTAAGTATTTAAATTTAAGTATTTAAGTACTTAAGTATTTAAGTATTATTTTAAGTATTATTTTATTTAAGTATTGTTTTACTCCTTTGTTTATAGCAAGTTCATATAACTGTGCCCTTTCTTATACCATATAAGCATTGGCTAATTGTCTCAACATAAAAAAAAAAAAAACCTCTTGAAATTAATAATTATTTTTCTTTATGTAGAAAAATTTTTCCTATGTTTTTGTAATATAATAGTCCCACCATAATTAAAATAATAATATGGAATATATTAATTGCTTAATGTTTAAAATTGGAGCAATGTAGTCTTTATATGTGATTTTGCCTTCCACTTATGTTAATTTTTCTATACTGCAACAGAACCTCCTTTCTTAAATGTGTTAGGGGATACAACAAAAAGTAAAAATGTGTCATTCTCATATCTACCCTCAACTTACAGATATATTTACATAATGAATAAAATAGTGTTAACCCATGGTCAGCATGTAGTTAATGATGTATGCCATTAAGAACCTTGTTCTTAACCATTCATTTTTTGTCTATGTTTCATATTCTTTATATTTTCCTCTATAAACATTGTGTTAATTTATAGTTTTTTTCTTTTAGTTTTTTTAAGTTTTCAATTTTTAAAAAGCATTTTGATTTTTTTATCTCAAAACCTAACCTTCTTAAAACTGTGAATACCTTTCATTTAGATCACCATTTTCTCGTATCTTTGATAAGTTAATGTTTGTTAATGAATTAATGTGTCTGAATAATTTTCAACAACATTGTTAGTAAATATTGTGGTATGTTGTGAGTGTATCAGAATATCTCTATTTCTTAATAGAAATTCCCAGAGCACAAAGACATGAGTATAAGTTCCATATGATCAGGATTTATATAAATCTTGTTAATTTCTCTTTTTCTTACACAATGCCTAGCCACAATATTTGTCACATAAATTAGTTGACCAATAATTGTTTAATTACTAATTAATTGTGAAAATACATTGAAATTTTCAAACAATGGTATTTCAATCTCTTCGATAAATGTCTCTCAAATATTTCCAATGGATTGCCTTTAACAGCAAAAGATAAAACAATATTTCTTGTGTCCAGTTCAGTTCTATTCCATTTGGAAAATTCACATGAACACTCAATCTATTTCTAAAATGTATAGATTTTGATTTCTGTTTCATAATATAACTGTGTTTTATTACTGTGAAAAAATCCTGTTTTCCTAGTTTATGAAATAAAAAATAAAATGGAAGTTTCTAGTATGTCAGCACACCATCACTGAGCCAGCTCCATCATGGTGCTTGTCCGTGTAGACCCCTGACTCCCCTCCCCACGCCATTACCTACACTCAAAGAGGTAGAAAAGAAATTATTTCTTTCCTTTAAGATATTTCCAGAGTACTTTTGTGCAGGCTGTCTTGGTGTTTGGCACTACTTTTTTTTTAACATGAATAAATGTGTTTATCCAATTTGCTATGTACTATGTATAACCTAAATTTGCAGGTATGAATCAGAGTATGATTATAATAAGTGCCTGTCTGCATTTTTTATGTAAATTAGAATGCTATTCATTTATAATCCTGTTAATCGTTTATAATTTTACTTTTTTTAAATTCATTCCAAGTAACTTAAAATATTTACTTATATTTTGGATTAAATTAGTTGACCAGTAACTTGTGTTATTGTTCATTAAACAAGATATATTTTGTTATTATTAGGTGTGTTTCTTCATATCTTTAAGTGTTGTGAACATCTTAACTTTTTCTTAAATGGAAGAGTGGGTGATACTTGTTGTAAGAGAAGGAAAGAGAGAGGGAGAATACTTTATTTTCCAAAGTTGAATCATGTCATCTTAACACTCATTTGTCATCCCAACGGCACAAAATTCTTCAAAATGTGATTCCGGCAATAAATATATTTTGTTTTTAAAGTTTTATGTCTCTAGATTGGAAGTTCACTTAAGTAAATACATTTCTCTGTATTCATAAACTAATCGAGGAAAGGAGTGAGGCTAGAGTCTGACACAGTATCAGACATCTTGTAGTCATATGATAAAAGATTTTCTTTTAATAAACTGAAGAAATTAATTTATTTCCATAGAGGTACAAGTTCATTCTTGTGATCATTTGTCTTTGCAGAGAAAATTTAGCTGTTTTATGGCTTTAACTTATCTAATCTTCCCGATGGTTCGTTCATTTGGTCATTTGAAAATATTTATATATTGAATGCTACAGTATGCCAGACATTTCTATTCTACAGGAGAGAAAGGTAATAAACAGAATAAATCATAGAGAACTATGAGAAATAAATACTAAAGACAAAATAAATTTGGAGAAAGTAAGTGATAAAGAAGGGACTCTTGAAACATGGGTAATGAGACAAATCCATTTCACCTACCTTCACAAAATAAGGTCATTTTTAAGACTTGCATGTCCTCCAAGTGGCGCATGGCCTAAACAGTAAGATGTTTGCCCGAGTTGTTTTCCAGAAACTTAGAGTCAGCTGTGTTTAGTTGGAGCTGAGCTGGTTAAAACTGGATAGGACCACTGACCCTCCATGCGCATGTGCGAGTGTCCCCTGGGTGACCTTTTGAACGTGCAGAGGCCTGTAGCTTAGTTATGCCTGCGCAGAACTATGATAACCACACCTTTTTCCAATCACTTTTCCCCACCCTCCCCATGCTCCCTGCACCTTGGACCGCTGCTTCTTCATTCCTCATGCCATCAATACCCCGAGCCCCTTGCCCTCAGGGAGGCGGATTTGAGATGCGTTCTTCCGTCTCCTTGCTTGGCTGCTGTGTGAATGAGCTCTCTCTGCTGAAAGTCTCGGCATCTCAGGGTTTTGCTGCTGCCTGTCGGGCAAGAAGAACCTGGTTGGTAACAATCTTTACTTAGAGTGTCGGGGGGGGGGGGGGGAGGGAAAGCTCACTTACTTAAATTATAATGAAAGGAATTGACTGAATCAACCATGTGTCTATTGGGAGTAGAGAATTCTAGGCATTCTAAGGTCAAGAACAGAGACCCTGTGAAGGAAGTATGTTTAACAAGTTCAAGAAAAACTGATGAAACTGGACGCAGTGTAGGGAATAGGAATAAAGTCAAGTAAGTCAGGACTTCCATATCTCGTGAGGCCTTTTAGCTCATCGTGAGGAATTTGGTATTTACTCTGAATGATACGAGAAGCTGCTAGGGGGTTTTGAACAGGAAAGTGGCCTGATCTGAATTACACTAATTTTTCTACCTTTATTGAGGTATAATTGACAAAAGTTATATACATTTAAGATGTACACATGGTATTTTGATATACATAATACACTGTGAAAAGATCAACACAATCCAGTTAACGTCTCCATCACCTCACATAGTTTGCGTGTGGTGAGAACACTTAAGGTCAACTCTCTTGGCAAATTTTGAGTATACAGTGTAGTTACCATGGTGTATGTTAGATTTTCAGAACTTATTCATCCTGCATAACTGATACTTTGTACCACTGGATCCACATCTCATTTCCCTACCCCAAGCCCTGGACAGCCACCTTTCTACTTCTGCTTTTATGAGTCGACTTCTTTAGATTCCACCTATAAATGAGGTCATGCAGTATTTGTCTTTTCCTATCTGGCTTCCGATTTTAAATTTAACAGTATTACTCTAACGTCTGTGTTGAAAATACATTGACAGGAGGCAAACGGTAGAAACGAAGAGTTAAGCTGCTAGGGCGGTGCTCCAGGTGAGAGATGTGTAGAGGCAGAGGGAGGGGCTCTTGAGGAGGAGGCAGATCCACTGTGTCCTTTGCTCCAGTTTACACACATTTTTCATATTCCCTAATTATACCAACCCTCCACCCACCTTGCTTATAGCAGGTCATTGCCTTTCTCCAATTCTTCACACAAGAAATGTTCAACTGCTTTTCTAACAAAAGCTATCAATCAACACCCTTCTAAAAAATAAAATTTCTCCACAAAAGTTTTCTTGATTCCTCCCAAACCTATGGCCCCCCAGGGTTCAATTTTTTCTGTCCAGTATTGACTTCCCCTGGCTAACCTGCAAGATTCCCGGGAGTATGAAATTACTTCTGATCTTTATGAAAGCCCTCCAAAGAAGAAATAGATGCTCCCTCTCCCCCATGCATAATGAAATCTAAGACACAGAGTTTAAATGATGTTTCAGAAACTGCCCAATTGACAAAGTACAGAGCTGGATCTTAAAGCCAGTTCTCTTTTGCTTCAAAGCCCCGAAATTTTTCACCCTACTGCATAACCGCCTCGTGTGTAATTTATATCATCATAGGTAATAGCAGCATTTCCACTGAATAAATCCTATGCTACTTAATGCAGGAGCTCTTTGTGACTCACCTTGGAATTTCTTCCAATTGACCACTATACAAACTGAAGTTTTCTATTATATTTAATTCTCCTTTTGGAAGGGAGGTAACATCGGTGTGTAGTTTGATAACATCCGAGTAGTTTATTCTCCTCCGAAAGAACCTAAGCTGTTCTGTTTGATTCCAGTATTGCAACTGTGTGTTTACTCTAGTTAGGCTTTTTAGTCTTATAATCTTAATTTAGATGTTTTAATAATATAAAGTAATTCAAAATGTCTGAGAAGTCGATTTAACTTATAAATAAGTTAAATAATTAAAAATTACTAAATTAGCCCACTGTGTAATTTAAGCCCTTTCTCCACTGCTTAAATTAGGATTTAAATTAAGTTTTAAGATTAGGATTAGATTTTAGGATTTGATTTAAAAATAACATATATTTATATCAATTGTATACTGCATTGTGAAAGCTTTATGGTTAGCACCTAAATCACTATTATATTATTATCATATAATGGTGGTTATTATTATTGTGAGATTCTTTTTAAATTAAAGATTCTAGGGATTCTAATTATAAGATACAAATTTCTTCACATTTTTCACAATTTCACTAATTGAGATATATGTGAGATTGGGTGAAATATAATTAGTCAGATATTATTAGAATTGAACTTCACAAAAGGAGTAAAGATAAGAATGTTTTTCTGGAAGAATCCATACTAAAGGCACTTCCTGTGCTAGAAAAGTATTAAACAGTTTTGGGGAAATGCTAGAAGCCACCCAGGTTTTACTATAGTTACTGAGCTTTAAAATATTGTGTTCCAAAGAACATTTTTGATTTTGAATATTTTTTACCTTCAAGCATATGGTAACAGAGAACATTTTAAAAATGTGTAATAAAATAGAAATATCTTTGAGATGCGTATTAATATTTTATTTCTAATTTTATCAAATAATTACATTTAAAATGAATGTCTCCTTAAGATCATCAGATTTATGGAACATACGTATAATTCAGTGCTGAAGGAATTTATCATTAAAAGGGCAGTTCTGGTTGGTCATGCCATTTCTTTAATCTGTCTGTCCAAAATTTCATTAACTCTCATGGCTTTGAGGAAACCTTATACAAAGTTCTAAAGAACTGAGAAAAGTTTATACTTCTTACATGTGTATAAAATTTTAAATGAGGAAGCCATAAAAGGGGTATTAGGTTTTTTTCTCTAATTTTGTCTGAAATTTCAGTCAGCTTAAGTTTGAAATATTTGCATCATTATTATTGCAGATGTCTTATAGTGATAATTATTAAAACAATATTAACCTTACTATCTAAATAACAGAAAAACGCATTTTTCCTTTAGAAGTGTGACACTTCTAGTGTTTGGAAGTGTTTAGGACCTAACAATTAACAGTCAAAAGGCCAACTGTCATCGTTTTTATAACATTATTTGGTATAGTAAACTTTGGTGTCTAGAGAATACAGTACCTCCGTTTAAACATGTTTCTCTGACCAATCAGCGCCTTTATTGTAATCCTCACAATCAATGTGATATTTATTTGTTCTCTATGTCCTATGTGCAAGGCACTATAGAGAGTATGAGGATAAATGGAAAAATACTGGACAGTTTATTCCACATTCTTTTTTGAAATGAATTGAGCAAGAGGGTGGAGGTTAGGCCAAAGAGAAATGAGTACACATTTACAAAGTATGCTTTCAATAAAAAGAAAATGTGTTTTGAAAGACCACATAACAAAAAAGTCATAGTCGAGCAGTAAAATAAAAACAAAGGGAATTTTAGTGCAAAGAAATGCATGTAACACATACTACAAATGTCCTAAATCTGTGATGCATGACCATCAGTGCAAAACAGCTAAACATGATCAGTTGTAGAATTCCTTGTTCAACACATGGCGGTATCCCAGTAAATCAAAAGAAGAGAAATGTTTCTGCTGAGACTTATACATATTTTAAAAAACCTTGTAGCTAGGCCCTCATGAAAGGGCAACTTGGTGATTTAGGGAATATGGCCCCTGACATAAATAAAATCACAGAGATTTTCATATGGCTATCTGTTAAAGTATGTCTGCTTTTTATTTGTCTCTTTTAAGAGTTATCTTTTAAAAATTACCTCTTCATTCTCTCCACCCCCAGATTACCCTGATAATTACTACTCTACTTACTGTCTCTATGAATTGGATTTTTCTGAGTACCTCATATAAGTGGATTATACAATATTTATCCTTTTGGGTTTGGTTTATTTCCCTAAGCATACTGTTTTCATGATTTATCCATGCTATATATAGCATGTATCAAAATTTTGTTTCTTTTTAGGGCTGAATAATATTCCATCTTATGTATATACTACATTTTGTTTATCTGTTCACCCACTGTTGGGCATTTGGGTTGTTTCTACCCTTGGGCTAATGTGAGTAATGCTGCTATGAACATGGTTGTACAAATATGTGTTCAAGTCCCTGCTTTCAATTCTTTGGGAATTGAAATTCCTACAAGTGAAATTTATGGATTATATGGTAATTTTATGTTTAATTTTTTGAGGCACTGCCATATGTTTTACAAAGAGGCTGCACTGTTTCACATTCCCACTAGCAGTGCACAAGCATTCCAATTTCTCTACAGCATCACTAACACTTATAAATTTTTATTACTTTTTTCTTAACAGTTCTCATCGTAATGGGTATAAAGTAGAATCTTACTGTGGTTTTGATTTGTATTTCTCTAATGATTAGTGATGTTGAGCATCTGTTCTTGAGCCATTTGTATATCTTTTTGGAAGAAATGTCTATTTAAGTACTTGACCCATTTGTTTTTCTTGTAAAGACTTTTTTTAGAGCAGTTATAGGTTTACAACAAAATTGAGTGGAAAGCACAGACATTTCCCATATACTGCCTTCCCCCATTATTTATTTTTTTAATTGAAGTATAGCTGATTTACAATGTTGTGTTAATTTCTTCTGTTCAACAAAGTGACTCAGTTATACACACACATACACACACACATATATAAATGTATTCTCGTTCATATTCTTTTTCATTTTGATTTGTACAGGATATCAAATATAGTTCTCTGTGCTATACAGTAGGACCTTGTTTTTTATCCATCGTATATATAATAGTTTGCCTCTGCTAATCCCAAACCCCCAATCCATCCCTCCGTTACCCCCCTTCTCCCTTGGCAACCACAAATCTGTTCTCTATATCTGTGAGTCTGTTTTTGTTTCATAGATATGTTGATTTGTATGTTATTTTAGATTCCACATAAAAGTGATATCATGAATTTGTCTTTCTCTTTCTGACTTACTTCACTTAGTATGATAGTTTCTATGTCCATGCATGTTGCTTCAAATGACATTATTTCATTCTTTTTGATGGCTGAATAATAGTCCATTGTGTGTGTGTGTGTGTGTGTGTGTGTGTGTGGGTGTGTGTGTGTGTGTATCTATCTCACATCTTTATCTATTCATCTGACCATGGACATTTAGGTTGTTTCCATGTCTTGCCTATTGTAAATAGTGCTGCTATGAACATAGGGGTGCATATATCTTTTCAAATTATAGTTTTGTCTGTGTATATATGCCCAGGAGTGGGATTGCTGGATCACAGGCAACTCTATTTTTAGTTTTTTGAGGAAGCTCCATACTGTTTTCCATACTGGCTACACTAATTTATGTTCCCACCAACAGTGTAAAAGGGTTCCCCTTTCTCCACACCCTCTCCAGCATTTGTTATTTATACAGTTTTTCATGATGGCCATTCTGACCAGTGTGAGATGGTACCTCATTGTAGTTTTGATTTGCATTTCTCTAATAATTAGCAATGTTGAGCATCTTTTAATGTGCCTATTGGCCATCTGTATGTCTTCTTTGAAGAAATGTATATTTAGGTTTTCTCCCAACTTTTTTGATTGGGTATTTTTGTTGTTGTTGAGTTGTATGAGCTGTTTGTATATTTTGGAAATTAAGCCCTTGTCGTTTGCATCATTTGCAAATATTTTCTCCCATTCCATTGATTGTCTTTTCGTTTTGTTTATGGTTTCCTTTGATAGGCAAAAGCTTGTAAGTTTGATTAGGTCCCATTTTTTTTGTTTGTTTGTTTTTATTTCTATTGCCTTGGGAGGCTGACCTAAGAAAACATTGGTAGATTTATGTCAGAGAATGTTTTGCCTATGCTCTCTTCTAGGAGTTTTATGGTGTCATATCTTATGTTTAAGTCTTTAAAGCCATTCTGAGTTTTTTTGTGTGCATGATGTGAGGTTCTAAGTTTATTGATTTACATACAGCTGTCCAACTTTCCCAGTAGCACTTGCCAAAAAGACTGTTATTTTCCCCTTTTATATTCTTGCCTCCCTTATCGAAGATTAACTGGCCATAGGTGTGGGGTTCTTTTTCTGGACTCATTCTGTTTCATTGATCTGTATGTCTTTTTTTTTTTTTTTTTTGGCCAATACCACACTGTTTTGATTACTGTAGCTTTGTAGTATTGTCTGAAATTTGGGAGGATTATGCCTCCTGCTTTGTCTTTTTCCTCAGGATTGCTTTCTCCTGCCCCCATTATTAACATCTGCCACCAGAGTGGTACATTTGTTATAATTGTTGAGCCCACATTGACGCAGTGTCCAGAGTTGTGTTCACTCTTGGTGTTGTACATTCTTTGGGTTTGGATAAATGTATAATGCTATATATCCATCATTATATTATCATACACAGTATTTTCACTGCCCTAAAAATCCTCTGTGCTCTATTCATCTCTCTCCCCACTTACCGCAATTCCTGGCAACCACTGATTTTTTTTTACTGTCTCCATAGTTTTGCCTTTTCCAGAATGTCATATAGTTGGAATCATTTAGAATATAGCCTTTTCTGCTTTGCTTCTTCCACTTAATAATATGAATTTAAGTTTCCTCCATGTCTTTTTATGACTTGATAGCTTCTTTTTTGTGCTGAATAATATTCCATTGTGTGGATATACCAAAGTTTATTTACCCATTCACTGACTGGAGGACATCTTGGTTGCTTCCAAGTTTTGGCAATTAGGAATAAATCTGCTATAAACATCTTTGTGTGGGTTTATGTGTGGACATAAGTTCTCAACTCCTTTGGGTAAATACCAAGGAGTGTAATTGCTGGATCACATGGCAAGTGTGCTTAGTTTTGTAAGAAACTGCTGAATAGTCCTCCAAAGTGACTATACCATGTGCACTCTCATCAGTATTGAATGAGAGTTCCTATTACTCTACATCCGTGCCAGCAGTTGGTGTTGTTAGTGTTCTGAATTTTGGCCATTTTAATATGTATGTAGTGGTATCTCATTGTTGTTTTAATTTTAGGATTACCCTAATGATACAAGATATGGAGTGTCTTTTCATATGCTTATTTGCCATTTGTGTATCTTCTGTGGTAGGGTGTCTGTTGAGGTCTTTGACCCTTTTTAAAATCAGGTTTTTACTTCTTATTGAGTTTTAAGAGTTCTTGTATATTTTGGATAATAGTCCTTTATCAGATACTTATTTTGCAAGTATTTTCTCCCAGTCTGTGGCTTTTCTTGTAATTCTCTTGATATTGTCTTTAACAGAGCAGAAGTTTTTTTATTTTAATGAAGTCCAGCTTATCAGTTATTTATTTCATGGATTATGTCTTTGACATTGTATATAAAAAGGCATACCATACCCAAGGTCATCTAGGTTTTCTCCTATGTTATCTTCTAGTAGTTTTACAGTTTTACATTTATAGTTTTGCATTTTACCTTTAGATCTGTGATCTGTTTTGAGTTAATTTTTGTGAAGAGGTAATACTTCTGTCTAGATTCTTTATTATTTTTCGTTTGCAAGTGGATTTCCAGTTATTCCAGCATCATTTATTGAAGAGATTATCCTTGGCCTACTTTTTTAAACCAAGTTGTAAGTTTTGTTGTTGTTGAATCTTTATATATTCTGGATGTTAACCCCTTACTAGATATGTGATTTGCAGATATTTTCTCTCATTCTGTAGGTTACTTTTCACTTTTTTGATAGTGTCCTTAGCACAAAAGTTTCCCATTTTAATGAATTTCAATTTACCTACTTGTCATTTTGTTCTCTGTGCCTTCAGTGAAATATCCAAGAAATCATTGACAAATGCAATGATATGAAGCTTTCCCCCTGTGTTTTCTTCTAAGCTCTTATGTTTAAGTTTTGATCTATTTTCATTTAAGTTTTGTATATGGTGTAAGGTAAAAGTTCAGTTTTATTCTTTTGCATGTAGATAGCACTTTCCCAACACCGTTTATTGAAAACAATATTATTTCCCCATTGAATAGTCTTGGCACCCTTGTCAAACATCATTTGACCATATATGTGAGGGTTATATCTGGGCTGTCTGTTGTCTTTGACTGGTCTCTGTGTCTCTCTTTTTGCCAACACCATATTGTCTTGATTACTGTAGCTTTGTAGTAAGTCTTGAAATCAGGAAATGTGAGACCAACAACTTCATTTTTCTTTTCCAAGATTATTTTATCTATATGGAATTTCATGAAATTATATATGAATTTTATAATAAAATTCTCAACTTATCAACTTGTACATTTAAAAATCATATAATTTATTGAGAATGGTTTATTGTATGGTCTTTCTGGGAGGCTGTGGCATGTGTGTCTGAAAAGAATACCCAGAGGGGTATTCTATAGATGTCTGCTAAGTATAGCTTGTTCAGAGTGTCATTCAAATCTATTTTCTTACTAATGTTCTATAATATGATAAATGTACTGTGTTTATGCCTCTTAATTTTGAATTATCTATCTCCCCTTTTAAAACTTTCAGTTTTACTTCATGTATTTTGGTACTCTATTTTTATGTGCCTATATTTTTAAAATTGTTAAATGTTGATGGTAAATTGACCCATTTATCATTATCAAATAACATTTTGTTTCATTTATGTTTATTTTGTGTGATAAAATAGCCACTGCAGTTCTTTTATGACTGCACTGTACATTAGTTATATTTCTTCCATTCTTTACTTTTTACTTGTTTCTCCTATACACCAGGGGTCCCCAAACCCTGGGCCATGGACTGGTACCGCTCTGTGGCCTGATAGGAACCGGGCCGCACAGCAGGAGGTGAGAGGTGGGCGAGTGAGCAAAGCTTCACCTGTATTTACAGCCACTCCCCATCACTTGCATTGCCACCTGAGCTCCACCTCCTGTCAGAGGAGCGGTGGCATTGGATTCTCATAGGAGCATGAACCCTACTGTGAACTGCGTATGCAAGGGATCTAGGTTGCGCGCTCCTTATGAGAATCTAATGCCTGGTGATCTGAGGTGGAGCTGAGGCGGTGATGCTAGCGCTGGGGAGCAGCTGCAAATACAGATTATCATTAGCAGCGAGGTTTGACTGCACAGAGACCATAATAAATCAGTTGCTTGCAGACTCATATCAAAACCCTATCAGTGAGTGGCAAGTGAAAACAAGCTCAGGGCTCCCACTGATTCTGCATTATGGTGAGTTGTATAATGATTTCATTATATATTGCAATGTAATAATAATAGAAATAAAGCGCACAATAAATGTAATGTACTTGAATCATCCTGAAGCCATCCCCCTGCCCTGGTCTGTGGAAAAATCATCTTCCACGAAACCAGTTCCTGGTACTAAAAAGTTTGGGGACCACTGCTATAGACAGTACAGATTTGGATGTGAATTTTCCAATAGATAAACTTTGCTTTTTGTTTAGATTGTTCAATCCATTCGATTTTAATATTATTATTGATATTGTTGATTTAACATCTGCTATTTTGCTCTTTGTTTACTACACATGGTGCCTTTTTGTTTCTCCATTCCTCCTTTAGTACCTTATTTTTATTAAGTGGGTGTTTTCTAGTGTAACATTTTAATTCCTTTAAGAGTTTAACAATTTTTCAAAAATTTTTCCGCTTTTTAAAAATTTTACCAGTTGAGTTTTGAGAAGCAGCACTTCAATAGCAGGTTTTTAGATGATACCACTGCATATTAACCTGTTGTTCAGGCACAAAATCCCAATGATGTAGCACAGAAATATTTCTAGTCATGTGTTACTCATATTTGATATCTTCTCTTTATATATATTAATACATATTAATGTTTAACCTTAGATTGTTTAAGGTTATAAATAAGTGGGCTATGTCTTTTATTAATGTCTTATCTTGCTAGTTCCTATATATCCTAGAAGAAAAACAATACATTACAAATTGACTTTTTTCTTTCACCATAGTGGCATTTTCTAGAACAAAGTATAAATCTCACTTTAAACCATGAGCACGACCACAGTGGAAAGGATGTGGTCAATGCCTGTTTGTTACCACACTTAAAAAGATCAAATTAATGAATGAAATTATTTTCAAATTAATAAATAAATTCATAAGGAATTGCTATCATAAAATTTTATATTATATGGATTATGTAATTTGTTTACCTTTGTAAACAAAAATAACTGTCACAAAAATAACTTCTTAAAGAGCTCTAAGAACTTTACTCTGCAAAAGTAGTATGCTCCCATTTCTGTAGATACCACTGTACATCTTCTTAGATTTTCCCTGCTTGAATTATTGAAAGGTAATTCCATGCATTCAAAACACCTTTATTTTCTTTATGAGATCATGATGTCTCCTAATCTATTCATGTAGCTTCCAGAAGCATCTATTGCTAGCTACTCTTTTATTTCAAGATTTAGTAGTGTATTTTTCTGTTATATAAGTGATCTTTCCACCTATTGATTTCCAGGACAAGAATACGTATAATTATGGCTACCTGGTCTGCTAAAATGCCATTTTGACCAACTGTGAATTAATTTTATCGGTATCCTTAGGGAAAATGAAACTCAGCTTGTTTTGGATTATCCACATTAACATGAAATACCCAAATATGTGTCAAAAGAATAAAATTAATCCACAGATGATTGTTAAGTCAAACCCAATATATAACATCTGTCATCATTACTGATATTTACAGTAATTGCTTCCAGACTTCAAGGTTTGTGCTGCAGTGTTAAAGGAAATTTTATTTGAGCAACTGAGTTACTAAAGTATCTTATGATTATAAGTAATAAAAATCCACAGAGGCTAGTTTAAGCAACAGAAGGTTGGGGGGGGGAATTTACTATATCTCAAATACTTTTCTTTATAAGCAGAAAATATACAAACAGTAGCTTAAATGAAGAGAAATGGTTATTATAAGGTTAGAGAAATGGTTATTATAAGGTTATAGAAGTGGTTCATGGAATGCAAAGGCAGGGATGGATCTAGAACTCAGATTAGACTAAAATTAAGTACTGGTGTGATTCAGAGTAGTGCTTTTCAAACTTTAATGTGCATACACAGTGCCAGGAAGATATAAACTCATATGTCAAGACTTGAATGCTCATAATCACTGCAGGTTTATTTCTGATAGCCAAAAACTAGAGGAAAAGCAAATGCTCATCAACAGAGGAAGAGATAATCAATATTACTCAGCCATTAAAATGAATGAGACAAGATGAGACAAAAATGCTAGATAAAAAGAGTACATTCTCCATGATTCCATTTATATAAAATTCTAGAAAATGCAAACTGACTATAGGAAGCAAATCACTGACTTTCCAGGCATGTGAGGGGGCAGGGAGATAGGGGCTAGGGAAACTTTGATGGTGATGTAAATGTTCATTACTCATATTGTGTTAATAGTTTCACAGGTATAGGCATTTGTTAAAACATATTAAAGTTTCATTTATTACATGTTAATTATATCAATTAAGTATTTTAAAAAAATAAAAGAGTATTCACAGTAGGCACAACATGGTGAAACTAAAAAAACCCTGCCCATGGATAGGAGAGAAAAATCTTCAAATCAGTCAGGGGAGAAAGATTATATTTAGAACAGCAGTAGTTAGGTTGGTAGCTGATTTTGAAATATCAACATTGAAAGGAAGAAGATACAGGGGTAACATCTCCTATTGTCTGGCAGAGGGTAAGGGAGAAGTGGGAGACTTGCTGAGGTAGAATTCTATAAACAGCATTTTTTTTAAACAAGAAAACAAACAAATGGAAAGAGCAGAATGAACTTTACGCAGAAGGAAAGTGCTCTCACATAGGAAGTCTCATATGCAGGACAGAACAAAGTTGGAGCTATATAATCTAAATATATGTCTACCATATTAAACAATAGAATACTAATGTATCACAGGGATTAAAGGAATATAAAATACATTATACAAATTTGGGAAGAGATAAATGATATCACAATGTCTTAAGGTTCAGTGTGAGAGTGAAAATATAAAAAGTGGGTGGGAGGTTCTAACAGAGAAAATCGGCAAACACTGCAAGTAATTATCATTAAAGGAATGGATCAGAGGGCTTCCCTGGTGGCGCAGCGGTTGAGAGTCCGCCTGCCGATGCAGGGGACACGGGTTCGTGCCCCATTCCGGGAAGATCCCACATGCCGTGGAGCGGCTGGGCCCGTGAGCCATGGCCGTTGAGCCTGCGCGTCTGGAGCCTGTGCTCCGCAACAGGAGAGGCCACAACAGTGAGAGGCCCGCATACCACAAAAATAATAATTAATTAATTAATTAATTAATTAAGTAGATCATATAGGCTAGCATATGTAACTGAAGTAAATGAAGTCAGACAAAAAGTTACAAAGGCTATTTTTATATGGGTCACATCTAAATAGTAAGATTATAAAGGCTCCATAAAAAAGGACAACAAGCTTAATTATATACTTCAGGAAGGGAAGTAGAAGAAGGGACAAAACAATTTTTGGTTTTTTGTTCAACATTTCATTTTTTGTAAACACAAGACTGAGATGAGTTTGGCTGAAAATTAATATGGTGAATATTTACTGTCTCATATTCTCTACTTTTAAACTTGAAATAACAACCTAACAACATTTACAAAAAATAATTGCTCTTCCATTGATAGTGTTAGACTTACTATTTTTAGAATTGAAAGATTTAATTGAGGTAATGGATCTTGGAGAAGAAAAATTTTTTGGTGACAGGCATGTTGAAGTTTATCACTATGTAGATTCAACAATTAAAATGCAACAATAGGCTTCAAACAATTGGTAAAGATAATTTAATGAAACTTTGTATTATACTTTACTAAAATCATGAAGAGGAATAGTTCTAGGATATTTGTTTGTAGAAAAAGCTTGGGAATAGAGGAGGAGAAAGTCACTGAAACAGGTTTTTTAAAAAATGTGTAAACAGTAGTGACAGTATTGAGCAGCATTCCTAAAGCATTTGATGTAAAACACCATGACTAAGAGTTTTAACAACAGGTTACATGATCAAACTAATGTAAAGAATGGAAATGCTGTACTTTTCCTCTTGAAGTTGGCAAGGCACATTACTAACATGAAAGATTCTGAGAAATTTGAGGAGAAAGAACTGTTTAATTTTGTTCATGCCAACCCATGCTAATTTGATCACCAGAGATTTTTTTTTTTTTTTAACTAAGCATCTCGTAAAACACTCTAGTTACCTTGGAAAATTCATTTGTAAAATGAACACTGCAAGAGAATGTCAAATTATACAGAGATGTCAATGAATATGGATGAAGAGAAACCATCACATATGGTGAATGGGCATTCACTGGTGTTTTGCAAGACAGAAGCTTTAGGAAAAAGTGAGTTACAAAGGAGAAAGTAGGAAGTGTAACAGTAGGTGTAAAAAACTCAGTTAAAAGGAGAATGAATGTTTATAATATGAACGCAAGAAGGGGGAAAGTGCAAGTTTTGTCAGTGTTGATTTAATATCTGTAGTTTCAATTATGCTATAGATATGGATCTGAAATTGGATATAGTCTTAAGCACAAATTTAAATTTCTTAGTCACCCTATCTTGAGGAAGATGGAATGGAGAAAAAGAAAAAGAGCTCTTAAAGCAATGTCTCTCAAAATGTGACTTTAGAACCAGTAGCTTCAAAATTACCCCAAGAAATGGGCCCAAGTAAATGGCATTTCAGAGAAGTACTCTAGGTGAGAAAAATCTGTTCTTTTTCTGATTTCATTTAATATGATAGAAAAAACTTAAGTGCCCCTTAACAGTGACTTTTTCCAGAGAAGCTAGATAACAGTTAATATGATACAGAATTGTCACAATTAAAAACAGTGTAATCAGGATTTTTTTAAGTATAAAATTATCAATTCATTAAAGATAGGTATCAGCGCTTTAAAATTACTGCGTTGCACTGAGAGACCACAGAGACAATGTGGACGAAGTCACCCCTCCGGTCACTTTTGGTCATGCTGCTTTTGAAGGTCACCAGCTCTGACCGTGCACTTGGAGAAGTTCTCCAGAAGAGAGACTGGTTAGCTGTGTGTACAGAAATGTCTCCACCCCTGCGCTTCCAATGAGGCTTCTTTTCTCCCCAAAATTGAGGAGGTGGACTTTGGGAGCAACTGTAGACTTGGGGTTTGCTTTCTGCTTCTAATTTGTTTCTGGTTTTATGTTTATCTTAGGTTAGTATTTATAGCTTATTATCATCAGTAGATTTGTTTGCTCTCTTCCTTTATATGTATATGTGTGTGTGTGTGTGTGTGTGTGTGTGTGTGTGTATATATATATATATATACATATATACATATATATATATATATATATATATATATATATATATATTTGTCCTGTTTCTCTTTTTGTGAATGTGTATGTTTCTTTGTGTGATTTTGTCTGTATACCTTTGCTTTCACCATTTGTCCTAGGGTTCTGTCTGTTCTTTTTGTTTTCTTTTTTTTTTTAGTATAGCTTTTAGCACTTGCTTTCATTAGTAGATTTGTTTTTTGGTTTATTTGCTCTTGTTGTCCTTTTTTTTAATTTTTAGTAATATATTTTTTTAATTTTTTATTTTAATAACTTTATTTAATTAATTTTTTTCTTTCTTTCTTTTCTCCCTTTTCTTCTGAGCCATGTGGTTGACAGGGTCTTGGTGCTCTGGCCGGGTGTCAGGCCTGAGCCTCTGAGGTGGGAGAGCCAAGTTCAGGACATTGCTCCAGAAGAGACCTCCCGGCTCCACTAATCAATGAATTTGGTAAAGTAGGATACAAAATTAATGCCCAGAAATCTCTTGCATTCCTATACATTAATGATGAAAAATCTGAAAGAGAAATTAAGGAAATACTCCCATTTACCATTGCAACAAAGAGAATAAGAAACCTAGGAATAAACCTACTTAAGGAGACAAAAGACTTGTATGCAGAAAACTATAAGACATGGTTGAAAGAAATTAAAAATGATACAAACAGATGGAGAGATATACCATGTTCTTGGATTGGAAAAATCAACATTGTGAGAGTGGCTGTACTACCCAAAGCAATCTACAGATTCAATGCAATCCCTATCAAACTACTGGTGGCATTTTTCACAGAACTAGAACAAAAAAATTGCACAATTTGTATGGAAACACAAAAGACCCCAAATAGCCAAAGCAGTCTTGAGAAAGAAGAACAGAGCTGGAGGAATCAGGCTCCTGGACTTAAGAGTATACTACAAAACTACAGTAATCAAGACAGTACGGTACTGGCATAAAAAGAGAAAGATAGATCAATGGAACAGGATAGAAAGCCCAGAGATAAACCCTCACGCATATGATCACCTTATCTTTGATAAAGGTGGTAAGAATATACAGTGGAGAAAAGACAGCCTCTTCAATAAGTAGTGCTGGGAAAACTGGAGAGCTACAAGTAAAAGAATGAAATTAGAACACTCCCTAACACCATACCCAAAAAGAAACTCAAAATGGATTAAAGTCCTAAATGTAAGGCCAGACACTGTAAAACTTAGAGGAAAACATAGGCAGAACACTCTATGACATAAATCGCAACAAGATCCTTCTTGACCCAAGAAGGTCTCCTAGAGAAATGGAAATAAAAATAAACAAATGGGACCTAATGAAACTTAAAAGCTTTTGCTCGGCAAAGGAGACCATAAACAAGACGGAAAGACAACCCTCAGAATGGGAGAAAATATTTGCAAAGGAAGCAACAGACAAAAGATTAATCTCAAAAATATACAAGCATCTCATGCAGCTCAATATCAAAAAACCAAACAACCCAATCCAAAAATGTGCAGAAGACCTAAATAGACATTTCTTCAAAGAAGATATACAGATTGCCAACAAACACATGAAAGGATGCTCAATATCACTGATCATTAGAGAAATGCAAATCAGAACTACAATGTGGTATCACCTCACACCGGTCAGAATGGCCATCATCAAAAAATCTACAAACAGTAAATGCTAGATAGGGTGTTGAGAAAAGGGAACCCTCTTGCACTGTTGGTGGGAATGTAAATTGATACAGCCACTTTGGAGAACAGTATGTGGGTTCCTTAAAAAACTAAAAATAGAACTACCATATGAGCCAGCAATCCCACTACTGGGCATATACCCTGAGAAAGCCATCATTCAAAAAGAGTCATGTGCCACAATGTTCATTGCAGCTCTATTTCCAATAGCCAGGACATGGAAGCAACCTAAGTGTCCATTGACAGATGAATGGATAAAGAAGATGTGGCACATATGTACAATGGAATATTACTCAGCCATAAAAGGAAACGAAATTGAGTTATTTGTAATGAGGTGGATGGACCTAGAGTCTGTCATACAGAGTGAAGTAAGTCAGAAAGTAAGCATACAAATGGCGTGTGCTAGCACATATATATGGAATTAAAAAAAAATGTTTCTGAAGAACCTAGGGGCAGGACAGGAATAAAGACGCAGACGTAGAGAATGGACTTGAGGACATGCGGATGAGGAAGGCTAAGCTGGGACGAAATGAGAGAGTGGCATGGACGTATATACACTACCAAATGTAAAATAGTCAGTGGGAAGCAGCCGTATAGCACAGGGAGATCAGTTCGGTGCTTTATGTACACCTAGAGGGGTGGGATAGGCAGGGTAGGAGGGAGATGCAAGAGGGAGGAGGTATGGAGATGTATGTATATGTATAGCTGATACACTTTGTTATAAAGCGGAAACTAACGCAGCATTGTGAAGCAATTATACTCCAATAAAGATGTTAAAAAAGATAGTTTAAAGCAATAGCCAGTAATTTTCCAATGCTATCTTTTAATAATCAAACACATTTTTAATAACTCAAAGTTTAATTCATTTAATGAAATGGAGGACGTTTATCCTTAATTCTTGGACAAATGAGATTTTTCATCACTGATGGCAATGCTGTAGTTTGGGTGAAATATCAAAATCAGTCTTATGATGCAGGCTTATTTTTTCTGCAACACCAAATGCCTTACACTTGCTTGAACATTTATGACACCTATTGTCTTAGTCAGTTTGGACTGCTATAACAGAATACTATACACTGGAAGGTTTAAGCAACAGACATTTATTTTTCACAGTTCTGGAGGTTTAGAGGTCTAAGATTAAGATGCAGGCAGATTTGGTTGTGTGATGAGGCCTTGGCCTGCAGATGGCCATTTCCTGCTGTGTCCCCACATGGCAGAAAGAGGGGGAGCAAGCTCTCTAGTCTCTACTTGTAAGGGCACTAATCTCATCAGGAGGACCCCACTCGCATGACCTCATCTAAACTCTCCTGAAGACTCCATTTCCCAATACTATCATATTGGGATTTAGAGCCGTAACATATGAATTTGGAAGGAATGTGAACATTCAGTCCTTAACACCTGTCTTGCTCCATCTTTGCTCTGTGCACTTTAAGAATGTGGACAGAGATATTTGTAGTGTCTATATTAGTAAACTTGTTGAATTAGAATATTGGTTCATTCTAGCAACCATTCTAAATTCATCATAAAGTTGATTTTGTATCTTTTTATGTTTTAAATATGAAGTATCATATATTTTTAGAAAGCAGTATTTCCTTTATAAAATAAGCACAATATTTACACTTTCTTCTGACATACTTCTGATGTGTGTTCACATTTACCCTTTTCATTGAATATACAGTTATTCTGCATTTTTAACTTCAACGCATGTAATACAAGAAAAAAAGAAGAATGTGTATATTTTCCATCCCAAGAAGGCTTATACAATTAACCTTTAATTTTAAAGTAAATATTAATTTTTATTCTGTTCTTTCTCTCACTTTTATTATTTTTCTGCCATTTAAATTCTCAGGAAATTTGAGAATTAGGGGAATATAAATTTTAAAAAAACACTTTTATTGTTTAAATAAGAACAACACCTGATAACTACAAGTCCTTTGTAATAAAAAAGTATATATATAATTATAAGATACATAATTACAAAGCTTTCATTAATATTTCTTTTCCATAATTATTCTCTTGTAATATATTTAGAGTTTATTCTCATACCTTGTAACTGGATGGCTTTCACTATCTCCTGTTCATCAGTGTAGAACAAATTATTCATGTTTCAGTACTCCAGTAATGAGATGTCAGCCCATAATCCTTGCTGTTGAAGGGATTGTCAGAAATGATTGAATCCTTGGTGATGTGACCTCAATGCCATTTAAAGCTTGCCCTCGTAAGAGAGTACATGCTCTCTGAGAAGCCCCTTTTCTTCTTAGCTTTTTTTTTTGTTTTGCATAATATTATACATGTATGTGCATAATTCAAACTGAAAATCAATTCAGCAATAACTGTATACATGTGGAACATTTATTAACCACTATTTATTTTGAACACTCACTGTGAAGACATATGGATATCATATTAACTTTTATTTCATAAAATCCAGCATGGTTCGTTGGGGCTGCTAATTTTCAGTTGCTCCGTGGTAGATGTGTTTGCCTGCTATTAGGAAGTTTGTTTGCTTAGTTAGTTAAGTATTATGCCTTTGATAATTATTTAAGTGAGTAAAAAATCCACCAAAAGGATTTTATATCCATGAGAGTTTCCGTTGTCATAAGTTTGCAAACCAGAGGCGTTACGTATTAGGGTCCCGCCAGCAAAACAGAACCAATACAGTACATATATTACAAGACTTACTGTAAGGAATGGCATTACAGAATGGTGTGGGCTGGCTAAGCAGTTCTGAAATTTACAGGGCAGGCCTTCAGGAAGAGCAGCCTGGAACTCTCAGGCAAGAGCTGAAGCTGCAGTCCATAGGCAAGTTCTTTTTCAGAGAAACCTCAATGCTACTCTTAAAACCTTTAAAATGATTGAATCAGGTTCACCCAGATTATCTAGGATAATCTCCTTTACTTAATGTCAACTCATTATGGACCTTAATCACATCTACAGAGTATGTCAGAGCAATACCATGAAAAATAGTGTTTGATTGAGTAATTGGGTACTGTAGTCTAGAGAGTTGACACGGAAAACTAAACATTACAGGTTATTTCCTATTTTTACAGGATTAGTATTCGCCTGATTCATGAATGATGAAGCTATGAGTGCTTAACTCAAGTCTCCATGAGCTTAATTCACATCACTGGGAGGGAGGAGGTACCGTAATATCTTGAAAAGTTTAGTTTTACATATTCAATTTCAGTACTACTTATTTTGATATATATATATTTCAGTACTACTTATAAATTTTGAGATCTTAGGGCTGGTTAATGCTTAAAGTTTCAACAGATTTTATACATCATACTTTGACCAAGATCTAGTTGCAATTATATAAGAAGACTTAATTGTGCTTATAACCATATATTGAAAAATTCAAATCAACTTATGGACATAGTCCAAATTTAGCTCATTCATTCTGTATTAGTCATGCATATAGATTAAATATATAAATAATAAATAACAGAGGTAGGTCAGTAAGTATAAGAACTTTTTAGCCTAAATGGCACAGAATAGATATTCAGAATTCATCTTTCACTTAAAAACTTTATGATTTAGGAGGTTAATGGGCAGTGACTAAGGCATAGTACTTCTAGCTTGGGAACTTCATTTCAAATGGTAAGAAACCTCACGCTCGATACCTTATGCTTCAAATTTTCTTTCTGTTTTTTACTTAAAACTACCTTTTTATTTTACAAATATAATATATCTCTAAATCCCTCTACTCCTTTTCTTTATAGTATGGGTTAGTTTTCTATTGCTTCATAACAAATTAGTACAAATCTTGTGGCTTGAAACAAAAGTTTACTATCTCACAATTTCTGTGGGATTATGAGGTAACTCGGTTCGTTACTGAGGGTCTCACTAGGCTGAAATCAAGGTGTCAGCCAGGGTTGCTCTCTCATCTGAGGCTCAAGAGTTTTCATCCAACTTGTTGTCGTCAGAATTCAGCTCCCTGCACTTGTAGAAATGGAAGTTCCATTTTCTTGCTGAATATTGGCAAGGGGCTGCTCTCAGCACCTAGGGGCCACCTGTACGTTCTTGCCACGTGGTGCCCTCCATAGACAGTTCACAACACATGTATTTGTTTGTCAGAGGCTGGGAGGAGTGTACCTCTTGCTTTGAATGTGTCTGCTGCTTTGAGTCTCTTTAAAAGATTCATCTGATTAGGTCAGTCCTGCCCATGGTAATATCTCTTTTGGTTAAAACAAAGTCAACTGATTAGGGACTTTAATTATATCTGCAAAATGGAATCACATATGCCAACATTTGAATTATCTAATCACCTGTTAAGATTCTCTTTTTATTTTCCATTATCAACTCTGAGTGAATATATAGGCTTCCACAAGACACAAAAACCAAAAAATGAACAAAACAAAACAACACAAGGCAGAGCCAGTTTCACTGCGAGAGAAGGTTTACATCTGTCCATTTAAAAAAAAAGTATATTTTACACATACACACATATACGAGTGTGTATATTTACTCACATTTAATCAATAAATAAAACTTACAATTACCAAGGGCTGTTCTCTAATGGCAATTGAATAGATGAAAGGATATGATTTTCAAGTAGGTTTTAAATTTGCAAAGCATCTATTAATAAAGTATATAAAGGAAAATCATGAATAGTATAACTTATTATTACCCTCCAAAATTTAAATTTTAAAAATAAATCATAAGTACTCCTTTGTAGATTTGAAGTCCTTTGAGGAAGTGTTATGCTTCATTTATACATTATACCATTTTACTGTTGCTGTTCAATAATTACATATTGTTGATATTTTTAATGTAGTTATGCTTTCTTTTATGGTTTTAAGAATCAGCTTATTGTTACATGGAGTAAGTGTATTTCAGTTACTTGGAAAAGTAATGGATGAATCGAACTGTACTTCATGGACACTCATCCCCTCTGAGGCGTTCAGTTGGTATTGAACACTGCAATACTAACTGCTTTGATACACTCAATATTGCCCTGAGTCCAAAAAACTTATTCCTCAGAACACTTACACAAAGGAGTAATGTTTCCTAGTAGAAACAAGCAATATACATTATGAAATATTTTGAAAGGAAATTAGAATCTGTCACTACTTAATCTATGAACTCACATTTTTATGAGAAAAGGATTTAAAATTGTTACAGAATAGTGAGTGGTACATTAACCCCAAATGTAATAATTATTAGTGACTTTTTGACTGTATAAAATTAAGATTAAAAAAAATTAAGATCATACTTGAGCAACTTACTGCAAAAAATAGGTGGAAAATTAAAGTATAGGTTTTTAAAATGTAATTATCCAGCAATAATGGAAAGCAAATTGTTTGCTTATAATAATTATATTTAAAAATGCTTGGCTGAATTAAAAAAATTTAGTAGCTGCAGCTATGATTAGATAAGTAGAAAGATATCAAGGTAATAATACAATATGTAAAGTTATAATATGAAGTACAAAGATATAAAGGTAGCAAAATAAACATTACCAGACATAAGTAAGAATTAATGAAATGAATATTGGCAACAATATAATTAGATGTCCTAAAAATGTAAAGGTGAGATTTTTATAAAGCATATTAATGAGTTATCATTACTCACTAGCCTAGGTTAAAGCCTAGAGTTGAATATCACATCATAAAAACTGCTTTGCAGAATAATACGACTTTGAAACACTGTATGAGCCTGAAAAGGAAACCTTTGGGAAATGATTAATGGTAGCAATTGTATAACACACATTAGGATAAAAGTTCAACCATATAAATATTTATGTCAATTATCTAGGAATTAGATGCAAGGTTAAAACTGTATGTGCCATATGACAACTAAATACTTCAAAAGAAATATTGTTTGGAAATACAGTGGGAGACCATTCTACAAACTGGTATGTTATCATAAGTGCATTATTATATAAGGGTTTTGATTTGATAGCGTAAGAGTAGGTTACGCAGTTCATTAGAATAAGGAATGATGCTCTTTTCTATGGGGAATTCATAAATAACCTGAACAAAGACAACTCTATAAAGCAGAAGCTTCTAGTGGTATTGCTTCTAGAACTAAGGTTTAATTTAGGAACATAAATATACAATTTTTAAAATTATTTTATCAAAAAATTTAGAACAATCTTCATATATTATGAGTTAAACTATGTAACGCTATTTAGTATGGAAAGGCAAAGGAGCAATATTGTTATATTTTAATTGTGTAGATTCAACCAAAAGCACACCTTAATTTTTAAAACCATGTTTTTATTTTAAAGTTGTGCAAAGTAACCCAACATAACAGAATCATCAATAAATTTATTTCCACTTTTCATTAAAGTAAAAACCTTGTGTTCACATGATTATAAATACCACAAAGATATGTTTGGAATATGTCTAATTGAGCCACTTGATTTTATTTATAATCTTTGTTTTTTATTAATAAAAAGTCACCATGGAAAAAATGTAGGAGAAAATATTTGAGGGAAGTATAAGTTCATGAAATCTTAGGGAAAAAATAGTCTACATGACATAGTATATTCTCCTAATATCTTTTCCTGAATTCAATACTATATTAATAAAATATCCTTCAAAAATATGCATGTTATTAAATGTATTTATTCAGTGTTAATACAAATGAACAATAATTTATTTCCAAAACATGGTGTAAACAAACAAAAAAGGGAAAATATTAAGAATGGGCAGTAATTCAGAATAGTCATGGGGGGAAAATACACCTTCAAAAATGCAAAATGTAATATGAATGAAGTGAATAGTAATGGGAAGGAGAGAAAATATTTAAGAGATCTGTTTAAACTCAGTTTCTCTTCCATTGTAATTTGCATCAGTTTATTTGCTTTCAAATTCTTATATTGAATAGTTTGCAAACTCTGTATTAAAGACTAAAACACAGCTAAACATCACTGACAACAAAAGGAGTGGGGCTGGTAATGCCAATATAATGCTGTTGAGGAAATGGATTTGACATTTTTAAATGGGATAAAATGCAAAATTCCCTCTCTGAATTTAGGCTTATTTGAGCTTAACGGAGGCTTGACATACTTCAGGGAGTAAAAGGGGGGGGGGGTTAGAACTAGTTTCATATATTTTGTAAAAAGAAAAATAAAGTAATACAAAAATTGAAGACGTAAATACCATTCTTTGTAATGCACCAGTGATTATTTCCTAAGTTGGATAAATAACTTTACACTGAATCCACTACAAGATGCTTTTTGACATAGTGTCAATTTTCAGTTTGTTTTCAAGTCTAATTAGATTCATACTTTTCTATGCAATTTCTGTTAGAACAATTGAGACGTTTCTAGGCTCTAACATGTTTGTTAGTAGGGTGCAATTAAATCTATTGGTTATCTTTTGTTTTACTTGCAACAATGCTTTTACATCAGGTGATACCATATCAGTATGTGATCAACGATGATTTTCATTTCTGCAGTTATTAACTAATATTTGGGGGAAATTTTCCATGTACATGATTGTTTCATTCTATTTTATATTTTTGCTATATGAGGAGGATTTTTAAAAGTTCTTTCCACTCAGTAGCTGAAAATATTAGATGGAGAAAGGATAAAGGAACTACTAATTGTGCTGGGAGGAGAGAGATGTATGGGACACTGAAATGATGGAGAAGCTGATGAAGACACCAGTTTTCTGTCCTTTAGAGCAGGATAAATGTTGAATCCATTTTCTAACTAGGGGTCATCAGAGAGGAGACTGTTTTTGGAGGAAGCTCATGCGATCCATGTTTTATCCATTTTGTGCTTGATTTCCTGTAGAGACATCCAATAGCAACATCAAAGAGGCAATTTTTTGGCACATATTCAGTACAGAGCTATTTGAACTTGAAGATCACTGGCATATATGTGGTGACCGGATTGTGGTTGAAATTGCCTAGACAGAGAACATATGGAAGATGAGGATCTAGAAGGAAGCTGCAAGAAACCCTACATTTCACGGCCAATTGGAAGAGAAGAACTTGCAGAGCGCATAGAAAAGAAGCAGGGTAAGTCACACATGGGGAAACTGGGGAGACTGTGATGTCATAGAAACAAGAAAGGAGTGCCTCCTCCCATATTGTGAATCTTCCTATAAATAAAGAGTGGGCTTGGGAGCATACAAAGGATTGTGCACTGGGGCAGTTGTCTGATTTCAGTTTTCTCACAATTTAGGGTTTGCTAGCTTCATACTAATTTTAACAGCTCTATGTAAAACCAGTACATCACTGTCACTTTCTCGCGTTTTATTCATCCTAATGCATCAATGGTTTTAGTCTCCAACTATAAAGAGCCAGGACCCTATTTTAAAATACAATATCCTTATATTCTACAAAAGAAATAATTACAGAGCAATCACCAGCAGGAATGGTTGAGTCCTTTCTAGTAAAGAATTACAAAGGAACTACAAAACTAAAAACTTTTACTGTTAATGTATCATTAATCTCAGTTCCATTTCCTTCTCCAAGGGGAGGCTTATTAGGGGAAGGGTTAATGACACTGACCTCAGACACCTGCAGTTATGTTCATTCTATCTATATCACTTGACCAGTAAAGAGTGTGAGTAATAATATCATGCATTCATGGATTCTAGGCTTATTGGACCTTCAGTGCTATTTTGGCCTCATAAATGTTCTGTTACTAATAGCTGCTAAGTGTTAAGGGATTTTATTCAGAGTCAGTGATGACATCTGAGAAACTGCTCATCACATGTGAATTCTCAGAACTCAGGTGACTATATCATGATGGGAGATCGTTTCAGATATTGCATCAGGTAACAGAAAGAATAAAAGCGTACTTTTTAAAAGCCATCTGGTGTATTATTTCGAATTGTATGGTGAAGCCAGTTGTATTGGAAAGTGTTGCCTTGAACTTCCCTTTTAAATGATACTACATTGAAATTGCTCTTCATTATTCACTCCCATCAGTTGTCATCCTCAGGGAATAGATTAACCGTAAAATGTGAATCTAATTCTTTCTTAACACTTTCTAAGCAAATGTTTAAATTCTATCAATGTTTAATTTATTTTTGAATTTTATTTACTTTTTTATGCAGCAGGTTCTTATCTATTTTATGCATATTATTGTATACATGTCCATCACAATCTCCCAATTCATCCCACCTCCACCACGCCCCACCCCACCCTGACCTTTCCCCCCTTGGTGTCCGTATGTTTCTTCTCTACATCTGTGTCTCTATTTCTGCCCTGAAAACCACTTCATCTGTACCATTTTCCTAGATTCTACATATATGTGATAACATATGATATTTGTTTTTCTCTTTCTGATTTATTTCACTCTGTATGACAGTCTCGAGGTCCATCCACGTCTCTACAAATGATCCAGTTTCATTCCTTTTTATGGCTGAGTAATATTCCATTCTGTATATATACCACATCTTCTTTATCCATTCGTCTGTCGATGGGCATTTAGGTTGCTTCCATGACCTGGCTATTGTAAATAGAGCTGCAATGAACATTGGGGTGCATGTGTCCTTTTGAATTATGGTTATCACTGGGTATATGCCCAGGAATGGGATTCCTGGATCATATGGTAATTCTATTTTTAGTTTTATAAGGAACCTCCACACTGTTCTCCATAGTGGCTGTATCAATTTACATACCCACCAACAGTGCACGAGGGTTCCCTTTTCTCCACACCATCTCCAGCATTTATTGTTTATAGATTTTCTGATGAATCCCATTCTGACAGGTGTGAGGTGATACCTCATTGTAGTTTTGATTTACATTTCTCTAATAATTAGTGATGCTGAGCAGCTTTTCATGTGCTTCTTGGCCATCTGTATGTCTCCTTAGGAGAAATGTCTGTTTAGGTCTTCTGCCCATTTTTGGATTGGGTTGTTTGTTTCTTTAATATTGAGCTGCATGAGCTGTTTATATATTTTGGAGATTAATCCTTTGTCCATTGCTTCGTTTGCAAATATTTTCTCCCATTCTGAGGATTGTCTTTTTGTCTTGTTTGTAGTTTCCTTTCCTGTGCAAAAACTTTTAAGTATCATTAGGTCCCATTTGTTTATTTTTGTTTTTATTTCCATTACTCTAGGAGGTGGATCAAAAAAGATCTTGCTGCGATTTATGTCAAAGAGTGTTCTGCCTAAGTTTTCCTCTATGACTTTTATAGTGTCTGTTCTTACATTTAGGTCTTTAATGCATTTTGAGTTTATTTTTGTATATGGTGTTAATTTCATTCTTTTACATGTAGCTGTTCAGTTTTCCCAGCACCACTTATTGAAGAGACTGTCTTTTCTCCATTGTATATCCTTGCCTCCTTTATCATAGACTAGGTGACCATAGGTGCATAGGTTTATCTCTGGGTTTTCTATCCTATTCCATTGATCTATATTTCTATTTTTGTGTCAGTACCATATTGTCTCGGTTACAGTAGCTTTGTAGGATAGTCTGAAGTCAGGGAATCTATTTCAGTTTGGTCTTTTTCCCTCAAGATTGCTTTGGCTATTTGGGATCTTTTTTGTCTCCATACAAATTTTAAGATGTTTTGTTCTAGTTCTGTAAAAAATACCATTGGTAATTTGATAGGGATTGCATTGAATCGGTAGATTGCTTTGGGTAGTAGAGTCATTTTCACAATATTGATACCTCCAATCCAAGAACATGGTATATCTCTCCATCTCTTTGTGTCATCTGTGATTTCTTTTATCAGTGTCTTATCATTACCTGAGTACAGGTCTTTTACCACCTTAGGAAGGCTTATTCCTATGTATTTTATTTTTTTGTTGCAGTGGTGAATGGGATTGTTTCCTTAATTTCTCTTTATGATCTTTCATTGTTAGTGTATAGGAATGCAAGGGATTTCTGTGCATTAATTTTGTATCCTGCCTTTACCAAACTCATTGATTAGCTCTAGTAGTTTTCTGGTAGCATCTCTAGGATTCTCTGTGTAGAGTATCATGTCATCTGCAAATAGTGACAGTTTTACTTCTTCTTTTCCAATTTGTATTCCTTTTATTTCTTTTTCTTCTCTGATTTCTGTGTCTAGGACTTCCAAAACTATGCTGAATAATTGTGGCAAGAGTGGAAATCCTTGTCTAGCTCCTGATCTTAGAGGAAATACTTTCAGTTTTTCACAATTGAGAATGATGTTTGCTGTGGGTTTGTCGTATATGGCCTTTATTATGTTGAGGTAGTTTCCTTCTATGCTCACTTTCTGGAGAGTTTTTATCATAAATAGGTGTAGAATTTTGTCAAAAGCTTTTTCTGTATCTATTGAGATGATCATATGGTTTTTCTTCTTCAATTTGATAATATGGTGTATCACATTGATTTGCATATATTGAAGCATCCTTGCATCCCTGGGATAAATTCCACTCTATCATGGTGTATGATCCTTTTATTGTGATGTTGGATTCTGTTTGCTAGTATTTTGTTGAGGATTTTTGCATCTATATTCACCAGTGATATCCGTCTGTAATTTTCTTTTTTTGTAGTATCTTTCTCTGGTTTTGGTATCAGGGTGATGGTAGCCTCATAGAATGAGTTTGGGAGTGTTCCTTCCTCTGCAATTTTTTGGAACAGTTTCAGAAGGATTGGTGTTAACTCTTCTCTAAATGTTTGATAGAATTCACCTCCATGTGTTTGTGTTTTTCACGTTTTTTTCCCCTGTCATTTATTGCTAATCTCATAGTGCTCTGGTTGGAAAAGACGCTTCATATGATTTCAGTTTTCTTAAATTTACCAAGGCTTGATTTGTGACCCAAGATGTGGTCTTCCTACTGAATGTTCCGTGTGCACTTGAGAAGAAAGTGTAATCTGCTGTTATTGGATGGAATGTCCTATAAATATCAATTAAATCTATCTGGTCTATTGTGTCATTTAAAGCTTGTGTTTCCTAATTAATTTTCTGTCTGGATGACCTGTCCATTAGTGTAAGTGAGGTGTTAAATTGACCCACCATTATTGTGTTACTGTTGATTTCCTCTTTTACAGCTGTTAGCAGTTGCCTTATGTATTGAGGTGCTCCTATGTTAGGTGCATATATATTTATAATTGTTATATCTTCTTCTTGGATTGATCCCTCGATCATTATGTAGTGTCCTTCCTTATCTATTGTAGCATTCTTTATTTTAAACTCTATTTTATCTGATATGAGTATTGCTACTCCAGCTTTCTTTGGATTTCCATTTGCATGGAATATCTTCTTCCATCCCCTCACTTTCATTCTGTATGTACCTCTAGGTCTGAAGTGGGTCTCTTGAAGAGAGCATATATATGGGTCTTGTTTTTGTATTCATTCAGCGAGCCTGTGTCTTTTGGTTGGAGCACTTAATCCATTCACATTTAAGGTAACTATCGATATGTATGTTCCTATTACCATTTTCTTAATTGTTTTGGGTTTGTTTTTGTAGGTCCTTTTCTTCTCTTGTGTTTCCCACTTAGAGAAGTTCCTTTAGCATTTGTTGAGGAGCAGGTTTGTTGGTGCTGAACTCTTTTAGCTTTTGCTTGTCTGTAAAGCTTTTGATTTCTCCATCAAATCTGAATTAGATCCTTGCCGTGTAGAGTAATCTTGGTTGTAGGTTCTCCCTTTCATCACTTAAATATATCGTGCCACTCCCTTCTTGCTTGTAGAGTTTCTGCTGAGAAATCAGTTGTTAACCTTATGGGAGTTCCCTTGTATGTTATTTGTCCTTTTTCCTTGTTGCTTTTAATAATTTTTCTTTGTCTTTAATTTTTGTCAATTTGATTACTATGTGTCTTGGTGTGTTTCTCCTTGGGTTTATCCTGCCTGGGACTCTCTGCGCTTCCTGGTTTGGGTGGCTATTTCCTTTCCCATTTTACAGAAGTTTTTGACTATAATCTCTTCAAATATTTTCTCGGGCCTTTCTCTCTCTCTTCTTCTTCTGGGACTCCTATAATGTGAATGCTGGTGTGTTTAATGTTGTCCCAGAGGTCTCTTAGTCTGTCTTAATTTCTTTTCATTCTTTTTTTCTTTATTCTGTTCCACGGCAGTGAATTCCACCATTCTGTCTTCCAGGTCCCTTATCCGTTCTTCTGCCTCAGTTATTCTGCTATTGATTCCTTCTAGTGTATTTTTCATTTCAGTTATTGTATTGTTCATGTCTGTTTGTTTGTTCTTTAATTCTTCTAGGTGTTTGTTAAACATTTCTTTCATCTTCTCGATCTTTGCCTCCATTCTTTTTCCGAGGTCCTGGATCATCTTCACTATCATTATTCTGAATTCTTTTTCTGGCAGGTTGCCTCTCTCCACTTCATTTAGTTGTTTCTCTGGGGTTTTACCTTGTTCCTTCATCTGTTACATAGTCCTCTGCCTTTTCATCTTGTCTATCTTTCTGTGAATGTGGTTTTTGTTCACAGGCTGTAGGATTGTAGTTCTTCTTGCTTCTGCTGTCTGCCCTCTGGTAGATGAGGCTATCTAAGAGGCTTGTGCAAGCTTCCTGTTGGGAGGGACTGGTGGTGGGTAGAGCTGGGTGTTGCTCTGTGGACAGAGCTCAGTAAAACTTTAATCCACTTGTCTGCTGATTGGTGAGGCTGTGTTCCCTCCCTGTTGGTTTGGCCTGAGGTGACCCAGCACTGGAGCCTACAGCAGGCCCATTTGTGGGGCTAATGGCAGACTCCTGGAGGGCTCACACCAAGGAGTACTTTCCAGAACTTCTGCTGCCAGTGTCCTTATCCTCATGGTGAGCCACAGCCACAGCCTGCCTCCACAGGAGACCCTCCAACACTAGCAGGTTGGTGTGGCTCAGTGTCCTATGGGGTCACTGCTCCTTCCCCTGGGTCCCAATGCGCACACTACTTTGTGTGTGCCCTCCAAGAGTGTAATCTCTTTTTCCTCTAGACCTGTTGAAGTCCTGCAATCAAATCCCAGTAGCCTTCAAAGTCTGATTCTCCAGGAATTCCTCCTCCTGTTGCTGGACCCCCCACGTTGGGAAGCCTGACGTGGGGCTCAGAACCTTCCCTTCAGTGGGTGGACTTCTGTGGTGTAAGTGTTCTCCGGTTTGTGAGTCTCCCACCCAGCGGTTATGGGATTCGATTTTATTGTGAGTGCGCCCCTCCTACCGTCTCATTGTGGTTTCTCCTTTGTCTTTGGTTGTAGGCTATCTTTTTTGGGGAGTTCCAGGGTCTTTCTTTCAATGGTTTTTCAGCAGTTAGTTGTGATTCCTGTGCTCTCGCAAGAGGGAGTGAACAAGATGACATTCTGACCAGGTCGTATTCCAATTCCAGATAGTTTCCCATTGATCAGGATGAATCTAAATGCCTGTGCATAACATACAAACTCTCCTTGAGATCAGTTTACGCCTATTGTCCAGCTTGCTATCCAATGTATTTCTCTCCATTCCAGCTACACGGCGGTTTGCTGTTCTCTGAACCTGCCATATTAGTTTATGCTTCTATTCCTTTGGATTCGCCCCTTTACATAATTGGAGTACTGCTTCCTCCTCCTGTGTATGTCAAGTTCCCACAAATATTCTAACCCTCTCTCAAGTCCTACTGACTCCTATCATCCTTCCTCCAAATTCCCACTTCACTCTCATTGAGATTTTCTTTCTGTACTTCACTGTAAGAAACTTACAAAGTGATCAGTTTTATTGTTTTTACATTAAATGGTAATAATCAAAACAGTATCAAATATGGGTTACATATTTTGTTATAATGTGAAGGTAATGAGCAGGTAGAAATTGATGTAGAGACTATGAATTTTTCTGACAGAAATAAAATGGCAATAAGTGAATATGCTAGAAATGATATACTCATAGTGGGCAGTAAAGTTTTCAGCATTCATGAAAGTTATGAGTTTAGAAAGAATAAAGTTGGCAGGTAGTGAGCTGAAATTTAAAGATGAGATGTTTTAAAATTACCCAGTGGTCTACTAAAGAAAGTGTTTTAATAGAAATTTGAAATTCAGAGTTATGTTTGAGAAGAAGACACGTTCTGTTTTTAAATGTAAATGATTTATGGTTTTCATGGTCATATGCAGCTCCTCTAAAACAGAAATTCATATTTTCAAAATTAAAATTGGCAAATTTAAATGTGAAGAAACAGAAAAGTTAACAAAATAATACAACAGTGTTATGATTTCTTGTTTTCAGTCTCCAAATTATCCACTAGATTTTAATCCATATAAATTAAGTAGAAAATATGTTACAATATTTTTATGTAGCATTTCCAATACTTTTAATGTTGTCTCATTATAAAGAAATATTTCTGAAGTCTTATTTGAAATATTAATAGTGATTTTAAATAATGAAAAATTTTCAAATAATGGAGTATTTGGTTGGCACCATAGTGGCACCGAAGACACAGTGTGAGGCAATTAAAATACATGACTACAACCAAAATTTAGTTACCTATAGTCTTCAGGAAATAAAACCAAACCGTTTTGGAAGACACTGTGAAAGACTTTCATATAACAATTATACAAACGTCTTTAACTACATACTAGTAAAGGAATTAAGTGAAATGAACTATGTAAGAACTTTCCAGGAAAAGGCCAATCACAATCTGGATGTAACAGTAGCTAAACAAGAAATTTGCCACCTGCAAGGTAACAAACTCTGTGTGAGGAGGTGTGGCCTATGCATTCTAGTGGGCACCTAGCTGACTCATTTGTATTTAACTTCTCAGGGACACTTGGCACTTTCTGCTTTGTAACTCAGCAGATTTGGAGGATTTTCTTATTTACCTTAGAGCTTGAAGAGCAACTTAAGATTCGTCCTGTTTTTACTGCATGAACAGTTAGTTCCCAGGTAAGTCTGACACATAATTTTCACAACTTCCTCTCTCTTTTTACATTTCTAATCCAACTTTAATTCAATAACATCTAGCATTGTGGAATTCTCAGTGAATTTTAAAGTCTCGTACATGTGGATAATTTAGTTTTGCCTCTCAACGTGTTTTGAAAAACCCTCAGAGACACATAATTTTATATTTATTTAAAACCCCTTTCAGAACGTTCTGTTAAAAAATAAAGTTAAAAAGCAACTGATAGATCAATCAGTAAGTTACTGGAATATCATTGGTTAAAAAGTTTAACTGCATAAATAACAATATTAATTTTAGTAAAAGAATTACTGAAGTACACACTCTACCCTTCAACTGTGCTGGGTAAAGGTTTTTGTTTTATTGATAACTCTAGGGTTCTGCTAACTTTCCAACTAGGAGAAAAGATTTAGAAACCCAAATGTCAAAATAAAGTTTGAAATAAGAAAAGTTTCACTGCCTAATTAGTAGATTTTGGAGACAAAGCTAGCAGGTAAGTAATACTTCTTAATGCCTGTTTTGAGCCAGCCTCTATGTTGGCTGCCTTTTTGTCTCGTATCCTCACAAATCTGAGGAGCTGTTCTGTTCTCCATACTATATGTTGGTAAACTGATGGGCACAAAGGTTAAATCATTTGCACATGGTGCTAAAAATCATATGGCACAGAAAGTCTCAAATACTGTTCTAGATGATCCTAAAGTCCACAGATCTTTCACATTGTTACAAAATATAATTTTGATGATTAAGTACTTAATCCAAAAAATTTTCCCATTAAAATAATTTTTCCCAGAGCAACAGATGTAAAATCAATCAGAATAACGTAAATAATGTGAAACGCTTCATATAAACTAGTTGTGAAGTTGCAATACTTTTATTTTTTTAATAGACTTTATTTTTTAGAGAAGTTTTAAGTTCACAGCAAAATTGAGCAGAAAGTATGCAGATTTCTCATATACCTCCTGCCCCCGCACGTGTATAACCTTTGCCAGTATCAACATCCCCCGCCAGCATGGCACATGTATTACAGGTGATGAACCTACATTGACACATCATAATCACCCAAGCCCATAGTTTACATTACACTTCACTCTTGGTGTTGAACATTCTATGGGTTTGGAAAAACATACCATGACATGTACTCATCCTTATAGTAGTATACCGATTAGTTTCATTGTACTCCATCTATTCATTCCTCCCGCTTATCCCTGGCAAACACTGATCTTTTTATTGTCTCCGTAGTTTTGTGTTTTCCAGAACGCCATATAGAAATAATTATACTATATATAGCCTTTTCAGATTGGCTTCTTTCACTTAGCAATATGCATTTAAGTTTCCTCTATGCCTTTACCTGGCTTGATAGCTCATTTCTCTTTAGTGCTGAATGATGTTCTATTATCTGCATATACTACAGTTTATTTATCCAGTCACAGACTGGAGGACATCTTGGTTGCTTCTAAGATTTGGCAATTATGAATAAAGCTGCTATAAACATCCGTGTGCAGGTTTTTGTGTGGATATATTTTCAACTCCTTTGGGAAATACGAAAGAGGTGTTTATGGATATTATGCTGTGGATATGTGTAGTTTTGTAAAAAACTTGACAAACTGTCTTCCAACATGGCTATACAATTTTGCATTCCAAACAGCAGTGAATAAGGATTCCTGTTGCTCCATTTCAATACCAGCAATCGCTGTTGTCAGTATTCTGGAATTTGGCCTTTCTGATAGATGTTTAGCAGTATTTCACTGTTTTAATTTGCAATTCCTTAAGGACATGTAATATGGAGCATACTTTCATATGCTTATTTGCCCTCTGTGTATCTTCAGTAAAGTGTCAGTTAAGGTCTTTTGCTCATTTTTTAATTGGATTGTTTTCTTAATGGTTGAATTTTAAGAGTTCCTTGTACAATATATATTTGGATAAAAGTACTTTATCAAAGGTATCTTTTGCAAATACTTCCTCTCTGTCTGTGCCTTGGCTGTTCATTTTCCTGGTAATGAGCGACATATGAGAATGTATTCCTTTCCTTCCCCCACCTCAGTCCCCGCCTCAGTATAGATGACTTTTCTGTTTAATTCAATGTTGATATTTTAGCATGATCTTGGAATATAATCCAAGGAGATAAAAAATTAATCCTATTCACAGTTGAGTCCCAGTACATCCCGTCAATTCTTCTGGCTTCTCAGTACATCAAATATTGTGCTACCAAACATTCTGCCGTTTCATATTGTATCATTGGGGTATTGAGTTCCCAAATAAGTTTACACTATATAAAATAAAGAACTTAACATGAAATAAATTGAGCTGCCTCTAAGATGAAAGAAGAAGATGGAAAGAAAAAGACGTGTCAAGAAAGACAGTCTAAGAAGAAGAAAAAAATATGCCATTTTATTATGCAGCAACAACAGAAAACACTAATTTCCTTCCTATCAAAATTAAAGTCTTTGGACTTCCCTGGTGGCACAGTGGTTAAGAATCCACCTGCCAATGCAGGGGACACGGGTTCAATCCCTGGTCCAGGAAGATCCCACATGCTGCGGAGCAGCTAAGCCTGTGCACCACAACTACTGAGGCTGAGCTCTAGAGCCCGCGAGACACAACTACTGAAGCCTGTGAGCCACAGCTACTGAGCCCGCGTGCCACAACTACTGAAGCCTGTGTGCCTAGAGCCTGTGCTCCACAACAAGAGAAGCCACCTCAATGAGAAGCCCACGCACCACAACGAAGAGTAGCCCCCACTCGCCGCAACTAGAGAAAGCCCGCATGCAGCAATGAAGACCCAACGCAACTGAAAATAAATAAAATAAAATAAAATAAAAATTAAAGTCTTTGTTATCTAAATTTCTTTCAGGGCTTGCGGGTGGTATGGGTGATTGCTTATACAGGCATACCTCAGAGATATTATGGGTTTGGTTCCAGACCACTGCAATAAAGCAAATATGACACTAAAGAGAGTCACAGGTATTTTTTGGTTTGCCGGTGCATATAAAAGTTATGTTTACACTATAATGTAGTCTAATTAAGTGTGCAATAGCATTAGGTCTAAATAAACATACCTTAATTTAAAAATACTTTATAGCTAAGAAATGCTAAACATCATCTAAGCCTTCAGAGAGTCTTAATTTTTTGTTGGTGGCAGATCTCGCCGTGATGTAGATGGCTGCTGACTGATCAGGGTAATGGTTGCTGAAGGGTGGGGCATTTGTGGCAATTTCCTTAAAAAACACAACGACGAATTTGCACCATCTGTTGACTCTTCCTTTCACAAAAGGTTTCTCAGTAGCAGGCAATGCTGTTTGATAGCATTTCACCCACAGTAGAACTCCTTTCAAAATTGCAGTCAGTCCTCTCAAAACCTTCTGACACTTTCTCAACTAAGTTTACGGAAAATTCTAAATCCTTTGTTGTTATTTCAGTAATCTCCACAGCATTTTCAGGAGTAAATTTCATCTCAGGAAACCACTTTCTTTGCTCATCCATAAGAAGCAACTCCTCAACCGTTCAAGTTTTACCATGAGATGGCAGCAATTCAGACACATCTTCAGGCTCTATTTCTAATCCTAGTTCTCTGGCTATTTCCACCACATCTGCAGTTACTTCCTCCACTGAAGGCTTGAACCCCTCAAGAACTGAACCCCTCAATCCGTGCGGCTTGGAATCAACTTCTTCCAAACTCCTGTGTATGTTAACCTTTTGACCTCTTCCCGTGAATCACAAATGTTCTTAATAGCGTCTAGAATGGTGAACCCTTTCCAGGTTTTCCATTGAATTTGCCCAAATCCATCAGAATAATCACTACCTTTGACAGCCATAGCCTTAGAAAATGCATTTCTTCAATAATAAGACTTGAAAGTCAAAATTACTCCTCGATCCATGGGCTGCAGAATGGGTGTTGTGTTAGCAGGCATGACAACAACATTCATCTCATTGTGCATCGCCGTCAGAGCTCTTGGGTGTCCAGGTGCACTGTCAGTGAGCAGTAATATTTTGAAAGGAACCTTTTGGTCTGAGCAGTAGGTCTAAACAGTGGGCCTAAAATATTCAGTAAACCATATTGTAAAAAGATGTGCTGTTATCCATGCTTTGTTGTTCCATTTATAGAGCACAGGCAGGGTAGATTTAGCATAATTCTTAAGGGCCCTAGGATTTTCAAATGGGCATTGGCTTCAACTTTTAGTCACCAGCTGCATTAGCCCCTAACAAGAGAGTCAGCCTGTCCTTTGAAGCTTTGAAGCTTGGTGTTGACTTCCACTCTCTAGCTATGAAAGGCCGAGATGTCATCTTCTTCCAATAGAAGGCTGTTTTATTTAAATTGAAAATCTTGGTTTAGTGTGGCCGCCTTCATTATTTATCTGAGTTAGATCTTCTGGGTAACTTGGTGAAGCTTCTACATCACCACTTGCTGCTTCGCCTTGTATAATACTTCGATTTTACAAAGTTGGCTTCTTTCCTTCAACCTGATGAAGCAACCTCTGCTGGCTTCGCACTTTTTTTCTGCAGCTTCCTCACCTCTCTCGGCCTTCATAAAACTGAGGAGACTTAGTGCCTTGCCCTGGATTAGGCTTTGGCTTAAGGGAATGTTGTGTTTGGTCTGATGTATCCAGACCACTCAAACTTTCCCCATATCAGTGATAAGGCTGTTTCGCTTTCTAATGATGCATGTGTTCACTGGAGCAGCAGTTTTGATTTTCTTCAAGAAAGTTTCCTTTGCACTCACAACTTGGCTAACTGTTTGGCATGAGAGGCTTAGCTTTCTCCTACCTTGGTTTTTGACATGCCTCCCTCACTAAGCTTAACCATTTCTAGCTTTTGATTTAAAGTGAGGGACATGCAACACTTCCTCTTACTTCAACACTTAGAGGCCGATGTATGTTTGCTAATTGGCCTGAGTTCAAATTGGTGTGTCTCAGGGAATAGGGAGGTCTGAGGAAAAGGAGAGAGAAGGGGAAAAGGTCGGTTGGTGGAACAGTCTGAACACATACAACATTTACCGATTACATTTGCCATCTACGTTGGGCACAGTTCCTCATGCCCCCAATTACAATAGTAACATCAGAAATCACTGATCACATATCACCATGGCAAATATAATGAAAAAGTTTGAAATATTGCAAGAATTAACAAAGTGTGACACATAGAGATGAAGTGAGTAAATACTGTTGGAAAAATAGTGCGATACACTTGTTGAGGCAGGGTTGCCACAGACCTTCAATTTAAAAAAACAAAAAACAACACCAAAAATCCCCACCACAATACTGATGAAGTGAAATAAAGGGAAGCACAATAAAATAAGGTAGGCCTGTATGATCTGAGTATGTTCATCCTGTCAGCTAACATGATGCCAATGAGGAACATGTCAGGGACTGCTCCAAAGTTGGTCCATTGCTACTTAACCAGGTATAGACTTACCCCCAAATGAGGTTTCCTAATTCATGGTGAAATATCACTTTCATGAAAAATTTTTCAAAAGGAAACACTCTTGTATAATAATAATTAAAAAAAAAACAGCTAAATGTTTTCTATAGGAATAGGATAACAATCTCTATTGGAAGATGCCTAGATGGTAGATCTTGAACAATGCTCTTATAGAAATCCCAGCATCTATTTCTTTCTAATTTGGCATTTAAAAGAGCTAAGATTACAACCAAATTGAACAAAATGCAAAACTTATTTTAAAAAAAAAAGGTGTCCAAAATCCCATAGTATTAATTTAATTCCAATGATGCACATACGTCTAACATTAAGCCCCTCTGATATTTTGCTTTTATCTGCAATAAATGTATTAGTAGATTTAACAAATTTCCTCATTTTTCCATTGAGCCTATCATATATCATAATGCAAAGTAATAAATTAAAGTCAAATAATATCAAGCCTAATGCAGAATATTTAAAATTTGTAACTTATATAATGAGAAACATCAGAAATAGAGTCACTAAGTACAGTAGTAATATTTTTATTGTAAGAAAATATATATAACATAAAATTTACCATTTTAACCATTTTTAAGTGTACAGATCAGTGGCATTAAGTACATTCACACTGTTGTACAACCTTCACCAACATCCAGGGCTAATATTTATACTCATGTAACAGAAAAACTCTGGTAAGAATTTTGGTAGTCTCATGAAATTTGGCTCAATGCAAAATAATCTTATTTCTCTTATAAAATAACTCACTCATATTAGGACTATGTATCCTACTATGGGACTGTTTAAGTACATTAATTGTCTTTATTACATTTGTGGAAAGAACATTGGTCTTACAATTAGAAAAGTTAGTACATAGATATAATTCTGCCATGTATGAGGAGGTGCTTAATCTTGGGCATATTGAGAACAGATTAAGAAAAATGAGGGATCCAAATGTGTCTCATTACTAACCACTATCCAACTCAATCTCACATCTGCAGCTAAACCACACTGTCCTATCGCTCACGTTCGAATGCACCCTCTTTTACTTAGCATTTACATTTAGACAAAAACTTAAGGCAAGCTAAGCAATTAAGCAAAAACCAAAACAAATATAAAAAAAATTGTGCCTATTCTACTGTCATACTTATGCACTATGATTTATTTTGTGTTACTTAAATAAAACATGTTAGACAGGAAATAATTTATTTATACTAAATCCTACAGTGCTAAGTTGTATTGTAGAAATGAATACCTTCACCTCATTTTAGAATATTTGTCTTTAAATCAAGCAAATGTGTAACCCCTAGGAATCATCCAGAGAACAAGCTAATTTAACAATAAATTGGTTCAACTTTGATTGAAAATATTAATCAAACTCTCCAAATACTATAAAATTAAGATGCAATTAGATGCCTGGTTTAGCATGTGAATGCTGTTGAATATATTTATTTCAGTGTTTTGTGAAGGATGATAATGACATATCTTTAAGCTTCTATGAAATTAATTGAAGATAATAAATAAAGGAATGATGTTATTTTTCTTTATAACTCCTGTTTATTAATCAAGCTTCATTCCTTTTATCACTAGTATTTGTCACTTTCCTAAGGCTTTCAAAATAACTTAATAAATAAATTTATATTCCATATTTACTGTATAAATATCCTATCACTTACTTATATATTCAAATTAGATTCTCTTTTACATTTATAAATATTTAGTGTTAATTGTAATAGGTAATTTTTTATTATGAAAAAAATACATATTCCCTCAACTGTAGGCATATTTACTGAATGTCTTTTATTTATTACAAAGCCATGGGTTAATTTCCGGGCTTAATAGTGCATAACAATAGTGGTGTTAGAATTCTCAATATGAAATCTTTTAAATATATATTCTTTATGCAGAAATTTGTTATAAAAAGAATATTAAAATGTTCCTTCCTAAAATTAACAATTTGTATTGTACAGTATGATCTCTGAATTTTACAATAAGCAAGTAGATCAGTTTATTGTACTTCCTTATAGCTTATAATTAGCAATTACATTTATTGACAATATATTATCTATATGCACTTTAATAATTTTACTGTATAAGTTCCTTAATTTCTTCCTCACAAATTCCTTTGGAGGTAGACATTTATAACCATCTCCATTTTACAGATGAGGAAATTTAGACACAGAGAACTTAAGTAATTGAGCTTAAATCCCAAAGAGAATGAGCACTGCAGATTAAATTTAGATCTAACCTGACTGATAAACGTATGAATGTGGTAAACTGGTGTGAATAGATGAGAAATATCTGTCCTCAATGAGTTTGTGATCTTGTTGAAGAGCTAAAGAATACACAAGAACAGCAAAATAAACATAGATATATTATATAGCAGTCAACTCATGTTCTGAAAGCATTAATATTATTGGCTCTGCTAGTTGAAGAGGCCATGGAAAAGCTGGAAATCAGCCCATCCTTGATAACTGTCTATGATTTGGACAGAAGATAGCATAATCAAAGTGTTTAAAGTTGGAGGAAAGTAGCTAAAATTATGCATTAAAAAAAACCCAAATGAGCATTCATTCATTAGATGGTGAAGACACAAACCTCATGAGAAGGGCCTTTATTCATCGAGTACTGGAAGGACAAGGACTTAAATCTCCATAGATTTTCCAAGTTGATTGGTTCCATTTAAAAAATGTTGATAGAGGATTCAGTTAAGATGGCAGAGTAGAAGGATGTGTGCTCAATCCCTCTTGTGAGAGCACTGGAATCACAACTAACTGCTGAACAACAATTGAAAGGAAAACACTGGAGCTCACGAAAAAAGTATCCCACATCGAAAGACAAAGGAGAAGCTGCAGTGAGACAGTAGGAAGGGCCCAATCACAATAAAATCAAATCCCATAACCACTGGGTGGTGACTCACAAACTGGAGAACACTTATAACACAGAAGTCCACCCACTGGAGTGAATGTTCTGAGCCCCACATCAGGCTTCCAAAGCTGAGGGTCTGGCAATGGGAGGAGGAATTCCTAGAGAATCAGACTTTGAAGGCTAGTGGGATTGACTGCAGGTCTTTGACAGGTCTGGAGGAAACAGAGACTCCATTCTTGGAGGGCACACACAAAGTAGTGTGCACATCAGGACCCAGGGGGAAAGAGCAGTGACCCCATAGGAGACTGAGGCAGACCTACCTGCTGGTGTTCAAGGGTCTCCTGTGGAGGCAGGGGGCAACTGTGGCTCACCACGGGGACAAGGACACTGGCAGCAGAAGTTCTGGGAAGTACTCCTTGGCGTGAGCCCTCCCAGAGTCCACCATTAGCCCCACCAAAGGGCCTGTAGGCTCCAGTGCTGGGTCGCCTCAGGCGAAACAACCAACAGGGCACCCAGCCCCACCCATTAGCAGACAACTGGATTAAAGTTTTCCTGAGCTCTGCCCACAGAGCAACACCCAGCTCTATCCATCACCAGTCCCTCCCATCAGGAAGCTTTCACAAGCCTCTTAGATGGCCTCATCCACCAGAGGGCAGACAGCAGAAGCAAGAAGAACTACAATCCTGTGGCCTGTGGAATGAAAACCACATTCACAGGAAGATAGACAAGATGAAAAGGCAGAAGACTATGTATCAGATGAAGGAACAAGGTAAAACCCCGGAGAAACAACTAAATGAAGTGGAGACACGCAACCTTCCAGAAAAAGAATTCAGAATAATTGTAGTGAAGATGATCCAGGACCTCAGAAAAAGAATGGAGGTAAAGATCGAGAAGATGCAGGAAATGTTTAACAAACAGCTAGAAGAATTAAAGAACAAACACCTAGAAGAATTAAAGAGCAAACAAACAGACATGAACAATACGCTAACTGAAATGAAAAATACACTAGAAGGAATCAATAGCAGAATAACTGAGGCAGAAGAACGGAAAAGGGACCTGGAAGACAAAATGGTGGAATTCACTGCCGTGGAACAGAATAAAGAAAAAAAGAATGAAAAGAAATGAAGACAGACTAAGAGACCTCTGGGACAACATTGAACACACCAGCATTTGCATTATAGGAGTCTCAGAAGGAGAAGAGAGAGAGAAAGGCCCCGAGAAGATATTTGAAGAGATTATAGTCAAAAACTTCTGTAAAATGGGAAAGGAAATAGCCACCCAAGTCCAGGAAGTGCTGAAAGTCCCAGGCAGAATAAACCCAAGGAGAAACACACCAGGACACATAGTAATCAAACTGACAAAAATTAAAGACAGTGGCTTCCCTGGTGGCGCAGTGGTTGAGAGTCTGCCTGTCGATGCAGGGCACATGGGTTCGTGCCCTGGTCCGGGAGGATCCCACATGCTGTGGAGCGGCTGGGTCCGTGAGCCATGGCCGCTGAGCCTGCACGTCTGGAGCACAGTGAGAGTCCCGCATACCGCAAAATAAATAAATAAATAAATAAAAACTTAAAGACAAAGGAAAATTATTAAAAGCAACAAGAGAAAAATGACAAATAACATACAAGGGAACTCTCATAAGGTTAACAGCTGATTTTCTCAGCAGAAACTCTACAAGCAAGAAGGGAGTGGCATGATATATTTAAAGTGATGAAAGGGAAGAGCCTACAACCAAGATTATTCTACCCAGCAAAGATCTCATTCAGATTTCACGGAGATGTCAAAAGCTTTACAGCCAAGCAAAAGCTAAAAGAATTCAGCACCAACAAACCTGCTCCTCAACAAATGCTAAAGGAACTTCTCTAAGTGGGAAACACAAGAGAAGAAAAGGACCTACAAAAACAAACCCGTAACAATTAAGAAAATGGTAATAGGAACATACATATCGATAGTTACCTTAAATGTGAATGGATTAAGTGCTCCAACCAAAAGACACAGGCTCGCTGAATGAATACAAAAACAAGACCCATATATATGCTCTCTTCAAGAGACCCACTTCAGACCTAGAGGTACATACAGAATGAAAGTGAGGGGATGGAAAAAGATATTCCATGCAAATGGAAATCCAAAGAAAGCTGGAGTAGCAATACTCATATCAGATAAAATAGAGTTTAAAATAAAGAATGCTACAAGAGACAAAGAAGGACACCACATAATGATCAAGGGGTCAGACCAAGAAGAAGATATAACAATTATAAATATATATGCACCCAACATAGGAGCAGCCCAATACATAAGGCAACTGCTAACAGCTGTAAAAGAGGAAATCAACAGTAACACAATAATAGTGGGTCAAGTTAACACCTCACTTACACCAATGTACAGATCATCCAGACAAAAAATTAATTAGGAAACACAAGCTTTAACTGACACAATAGAACAGATAGATTTAATTGATATTTATAGGACATTCCATCCGAAAACAGCAGGTTACACTTTCTTCTCAAGTGCACATGGAACATTCTCTAGGAAAGATCACATCTTGGGTCATAAATCAAGCCTTGGTAAATTTAAGAAAATTGAAATCATATCAAGCATCTTTTCTGACCACAGCAGTATAAGATTAGCAATAAATGACAAGGGGAAAAAACGTGAAAAACACAAACACATGGAGGCTAAACAATACGTTAGTAAACAACCAAGAGATCACTGAAGAAATCAAAGAGGCTTTCAAAAAATGCCTATAGACAAATGACAACTAAAACATGATGATCCAAAACCTATGGGATGCAGCAAATGCAGTTCTAATAGGGAAGTGTATAGCTATACAAGCCTACTTTAAGAAACAAGAAAAATCTCAAGTAAACAATCTAACCTTACACCTAAAGAAACTAGAGAAAGAACAAACAAAATCCAAAGTTAGCAGAAGGAAAGAAATCATAAGGATGAGAGCAGAAATGAATGAAATAGAAACAAAGAAAACAATAGCAAATATCAATAAAACTAAAGCTGCTTCTTTAAGAAGACAAACAAAATTGATAAACCTTTAGCCAGACCAATCAAGAAAAAAAGGGAGAGGACCAAATCAATAAAATCAGAAATGAAAAAGGAGAAGTTACAGTGGATACTGCAGAAATACAAAGCATCATAAGAGACTACTATAAGCAACTCTATGCCAATAAAATGAACAACCTGGAAGAAATGGACAAATTCTTAGAATGGTATAACCTTCCAAAACTGAACCAGTAAGAAATAGAAAATATGAACAGACCAATCACAAGTAATGAAATTGAAACTGTGATTAAACATCTTCCAAGAAACAGAAGTCCAGGACTACATGGCTTCACAGGTGAATTCTATCAACCATTTAGAGAAGAGTTAGCACCCATCCTTGTCACACTCTTCCAAAAAATTGCAGACGAAGGAACACTCCCAAACTCATTCTACGAGGCTACCATCACCCTGATACCAAAACCAGAAAAAGATACTACAAAAAAAGAAAATTACAGACCAAATCACTGATGAATATAGATGCAAAAATGCTCAACAAAATACCAGCAAACAGAATCCAACAACACAGTAAAAGGATCATACACCATGATCAAGTGGGATTTATCCCAGGGATGCAAGGATGCTTCAATATATGCAAATCAAGGCAATGTTATACTATATTAACAAATAGAAGAATAAAAACCATATGATCATCTCAATAGATGCAGAAAAAGCTGTTGACAAAATTCAACACCCATTTATAATAAAAACTCTCCAGAAAGTGTGCCTAGAGGGAATCTACCTCAACATAATAAAGGTCATATACAACAAACCCACATCAAACATCATTCTCAATGGTGAAAAACTGAAAGCATTTCCTGTAAGATCAGGAACAAGATAAGGATGTCCACTCTTGCCACTATTATTCAGCACAGTTTTGGAAGTCCTAGACACAGCAATCAGAGAAGAAAAGGAAATAAATGGAATACAAATTGGAAAAGAAGAAGTAAAACTGTCACTTTCAGATAGCATGATACTATACATAGAAAATCCTAAAGATGCCACCAGAAAACTACTAGAGCTAAACAATGAATTTGGTAAAGTTGCAGGATACAAAATTAATGCACATGGGCTTCCCTGGTGGCGCGGTGGTTGAGAGTTCGCCTGCCGATGCAGAGGACATGGGTTCACGCCCCGGTCTGGGAAGATTCCCACATGCTGCGGAGTGGCTGGACCTGTGAGCCATGGCCGCTGAGCCTTTGCTTCCGGAGCCTGTGCTCCACAACGGGATAGGCCACAACAGTGAGAGGCCCGCATACAGGAAAAAAAAAAAAAATTAATGCACAGAAATCTCTTGCATTCCTATACACTAACAATGAAAGATCAGAAAGAGAAATTAAGGAAACAATCCCATTCGCCATTGCAACAAAAAGAATAAAATACATAGGAATAAACCTACCAAGGAGGAAAAAGACCTGTACTCGGGAAACTGTAAGACACTGATGAAAGAAATCAAAGATGACACAAACAGATGGAGAGATACACCATGTTCTTGGTTTGGAAGAATGAATATTGTGAAAATGACTGTACTACCCAAAGCAATCTACCGATTCAATGCAATCCCTATCAAATTACCAATGGCATTTTTTACAGAACTAGAACAAAAAATCTTAAAATTTGTATGGAGACACAAAAGACCCCAAATAGCCAAAGCAACCTTGAGGGAAAAACACGAAGCTGGAGGAATCAGACTCCCTGACTTTAGACTATCCTACAAAGCTACTGTAACCAAGACAATATGGTTCTGACCAAAACCAGAAATACAGATCAATGGAACAGGATAGAAATCCCACAGATAAATCCATGCATCTATGGTCATCTAATCTATGGCAAAGGAGGCAAGGATAAACAATGGAGAAAAGACAGTCTCTTCAATAATTGGTGCTGGGAAAACTGGACAGCTACATGTAAATGAATGAAATTAGAATACTCCATAACACCGTACACAAAAATAAACTCAAAATGGATTAAATACCTGAATGTAAGACTGGACACTGTAAAACTCTTAGAGGAAAACATTGGCAGAACACTCTTTGACATAAATCGCAGCAAGATCTTTTTTGATCCACCTCCTAGAGTAATGGAAATAAAATCAAAAATAAACAAATGGGACCTAATGATACTTAAAAGCTTTTGCACAGCAATGGAAACTATAAACAAGATGAAAAGACAACCCTCAGAATGGGAGAAAATATTTGCAAACAAATCAACAGACAAAGGGTTAATCTCCAAAATATATAAATAGCTCATGAAGCTCAATATAAAAAAACAGAAAACCCAATCCAAAAATGGGCAGAAGACCTAAATAGACATATCTCCAAAGAAGATATACAGATTGCCAACAAACACATGAAAGGATGCTCAACATTACTAATTATTTCAGAAATGCAAATCAAAACTACAATGAGGTATCACCTCACACCAGTTAGAATGGGCATCATCACAAAATCTACAAACAATAAATGCTGGAGAGGTTGTGGAGAAAAGGGAACCCTCTTGCACTGTTGGTGGGAGTGCAAATTGATGCAGCCACTAGGGAGAACAGTATGGAGGTTCCTTATAAAACTAAAAATAGAACTACCATATGACCCAGCAATCCCACTACTGGGCATATACCCAGTGATAACCGTAATTCAGAAGGACACATGCACCCCAATGTTCATTGCAGCTCTATTTACAATAGCCAGGTCATGGATGCAACCTAAGTGCACATCAACAGACGAATGGATAAAGAAGATGTGGTACATATATACAATGGAATATTATTCAGCCATAAAAAGGAATGAAATTGGGTCATTTGTAGAGACGTGGATGGATCTAGAGACTGTCATACAGAATGAAGTAAGTCAGAAAGAGAGAAACAAATATTGTATATTAATGCATATATGTGGAATCTAGATAAATGGTACAGATTAACCAGTTTTCAGGGCAGAAATAGAGACACAGATGTAGAGAAAAAAATGTATGGACACCAAGGGGGGAGAGTGGGGTGGAGGTGGTGGTGCAATGAACTGGGAGATTGGGATTGACATGTATACACTAATATGTATAAAATAGATGACTAATAAGAACCTGCTGTATAAAAAAATAAATTAAATTAAATTAAAAAAAAAAAAGAATGTCATCTTGCAAAGTTCACACCTGGGGGTGACACCAAAACTTCAAAGCTGGGTGGAGGGCAGGTCAGAAATAGGAATCAGATTATAAGGCTAATGTAGAATCACAGACAAAAAAGTACATCTGACACATGCAAGAGAGAGAAAGATAAAATGTAAATTATAGTTAAGATGAAGATTGAGAAATGTTGATGATTAAATGCATGGTGATTCGGAATGGGATGTCAGAAAAATCTTGGAATCCAGATTTACAGACTTGAGCAGCTCTGTCCATATTAACTGAGACAGGGAAAGTGGCAAAGAGCTTTGGTGGTGAATTGATGAGTGTTACTCTTTTGGACATATTCTAGAAGTTCCTCGTAGAAGTCCAAAAGGAGATATCCAAAGGTGTGGGACTGAGACGTGGATGTAGAAATGGTCACTATCTATCTTGTAATTAGATTTTTGGGTGTTCATGGGCTAATTTAAATGAAATCTGAAGTATCAGAAGTGAAAAGACCGAGAATGTTGCATCAGGGAAGTTGAGGTCAGAGTACCTCCTATTGACGTTTAAAGGATATGTGGAAAAAGAATAGCCCATGAAAGAAATTAAAAACAGATATCCAGGGAGTTATGAAAGAACCATAATAGAATGGTGTCAATTTGTCATGTTTCTTAAGCTTTATTACAATTACATTGTTCTTGATGACTAAGATCATTAGTCTAATAACTATAATTAGTTATAATTATGCAAAATGGGAATGTAAGTTAATGTGTTCTCTATTTACTGTTCTCAATAGGTCTCATTAATACTGTGTATGAACAAAGTGTTTATCTCCATATTAGACCGCCTCTAAGGTCCTTCCAGCTATAAACATAGACTGCACATGAACTCATGCTATGTTTAGAATCATAGACTAATTTCTAGAGGTGCAAGTGGCTTGCACAGAATTTTGCACATAATAGTTGCTAAAAAAAATCCAAGTGACTTTTTTTCAGTCTAATACTTATTTTATAGATAAGGGAATCAAGGCCAAAAAATGGTAATTCAAAAAGTTCAAAAGGATATCTAATATCATAGCTAGGAGGAAGCAGGCCTTTATTTCCTAGTTTCATCATCATTATTTTTTTTCTCACAATATGATACCACCTTCTCTTAGGCAATTAGGAATATTTACAAATTAATACATCTTAAGTGATGCCAACAAAAGCTATTAAATGAAACCTATCTTTTAATTATATCATAAGTTTACATTAAGCCAAGCACTCAACTTATTATATTTTCATTCACTTTATTTTTTCATTCATTTTAGCATGACCTGACCTTCTCAGATAGCATGCCAATCTCCTTAGCCGTCAATAAATTACAGGCTGAGCGCTTTCTTAAGGACTCTTTTAAGTGCTTAAATGATAAGACACTGCTCTTGCAAAATACATGGAAGTTATTTCTCCTATTTATACTCTGTATGTATCTATAAGTGCACTGGCAAAATCAACTTTAGGATCATGCAGGGATGTGGGAGTGGGAGACCCAGGGCATGAAAAATTCACTAAGCTAAAACCACCTAGGACCACTTGCCGATCTGCCACCTGTTTCTTCGCATTAGTGCCTTCGTTAGCTTGCAGACTCATTGTGCATTTCCCATTTTTTATATTATTTTCCAAGTGTATTTAATTTTGTATTTTGGGTTTATGGTTTTTATAAGTTAGAGAGTATAATGTCTGTGAATACTAGGGATTACTAAAAGCCAGAAGCACCTATTAAAATTCTGCAAATAGTTGTTTCCTTCCCTTCCTTTTTTGAGTTACGACTTCTGTGACACAATATGCTAAGGTTGTATCAGCCCCAAAAGATAACGTTTCTTTAAAAATGATATTTGTTATTTATCTTTATAATATAGTGATTATCTAAAATTATATATTATTAATTACATGTTTATATATTTATAACATTATTATGTGATTAATCATATTATAATATAGAAATTATTTAACATACTTGTAGTGTAAACTACTCTTCAAAAATATTAAGAAGTTGAGAAAGTGTATTTTGCTGAACTTTAAAATCTATTGGTAGGGACTTCCCTGGTGGCACAGTGGTTAAGAATCTGCCTGCCAGTGCAGGGGACACGGGGTCGAACCCTGGCCCAGGAAGATTCCACATGCCGCGGAGCAACTAAGCCCGTGCGCCACAGCTACTGAGCCTGTGCTCTAGAGCCCGCGAGCCACAGCTACTGAGCCCCCATGCCTAGAGCCCATACTCCACAACAAGAGAAGCCACAACAATGAGAAGCCCTTGCACCACAATGAAGAGTAGCCTCCGCTCGCCGCAACTAGAGAAAGCCCGCGTGCAGCAACAAAGACCCGACGTGGCCAAAAATATATAAATAAATAAATTTATAAAAAAGTAAAATATCTTGATACTTAAAACATCATTTTTTAACCAATAATTATTGATAGAGGAAAATGAACATAAATATATAAGTACAAATCATGTTAGCAGTTGTAAATAGTATAATCGGAAACAGAAACTTTTCACTCAACTGTTTTTATAAATAATCTAATAAGAGAAAAGTTTTGGTACAAATACATTTGTGAGATACTCTAACTTTATTTTATTAAAATCTTTTCTAAAGGTACATTTCGGATTTGGAAAAAAAAAAGTAAAGTGAACACAGGCATGGAGATTTATAAAGTCGTAAAATTGGACAGATCATTCTGCTTGAAAATTTCTTTGTTATACATAAAAATATAAAATTCAGAATGTGTTCATCTTTTTACTTATAAAAAATCAGAACAAGAGGCATGATTTTTACACTTAAGCTGAAAGCATTTTTATAAACTGCATTTTCTATGTTTATTATGAGGAGGTTTGCAAATGTCCAAACACTTAAATGTATTTTCTAGTAAAAAATACATGATATAAAAGAGTATTGAGTAGGAGTACTCTGAAGTCTGTTGCTTTAAACATAAGATACATAATACCGTAAATCTGTGTGATACAAGCCAACTTAATAATCAAAGGGAAAGATTGTTATGCTTCAAGTGCTTCTGTGCTGCAAAGTTTCTAAGAAGCTTTTGAGTTTTCATGATATTTTTTACGTGATCTTTTAGATGGTAAAAGTAAATGCGAATGTTGAAAAGTAATACAGTATCCTATTTTCTATTGATTCTAATAATTTCTAAAATGAGACAGCTAATAAATTCTGGAATATTTTAGGTTGTAAATCAAGTTTATTTTCCACTGTGTTCGTGTAACATGTTTGAGAGGCAGCTGTCAAAAAAAAATTTGAGGACAAATGTACAAATTGATATTAAAAATAGTGCAGCTCAGAAAAGTATTATATAAGGGCTATAAGTTCAAACACCATTGATATTATATCTTTTCATCTTTATTATCCTTTTAAATCCGGATCACGGATAATAACCTGTGAAAAATTTGCTGAATCAACTATGAATGTTTTTCTAATGACTGAGTATTCATGCTCGTAAGTTTGCTATATTTATCAAATGGAAGGACTATTTATGATACTCTCACAAAATAAAATTAGCCCAAAGATTCAGGCCTTCTAAATTTTTCAATTTCTTTTAATTTAATTATGCTTATAAAAGATTCATCTGTTGTCCACATGTAGCATATGCTTTCAAAGGTCATAATTTTTGTCTGAAAAAATTCTCTAAGTACCAGAAAAGTACTTACTGCCATTTAAACAGGAAGGTTATTTTGTAATGAAACATTTCTCTCTGTGTCAGAAAATATATTTCAAAATAAATATTTTACAGATTTGATGTACTCCCCATATTCAAAAGCTAAATCACCAGATCAGACTTACTGATTTACTTTTCAGTGTGCTCACTTGACAGTATTTAGGGAGTTTCTGTGACCTCATGTGTCAGAGCTCATGCCAGAGGACAGGAAATTTGAACTTTTGGTGTGTTTTTGCATTTTCCTCTTCAATTTTAAAATTAAACCTCTTGTATTATACGGTAATCACATTTTAACTGAATGAAGAACAATCTGAAAACCACCCTGAGAGCTTCTGAGTGGGAGATGTTTGTATGGAAGGACTTCCAAGCAATCAGGGTGTCAGCCCACCTAATTAAGGAAGAGCTGCGAAGGGGTTCCCTGGCCTCAAAGTAATGTGACAAGTACTTACTGAGCATATAACTTTAGCCTAGAGCTTAATTCCTTTTGGGGAGGTCCAGAAGAATGCTTAAACCAGTCACTTTCTGGGCTCATAAGTCACATCAAGATATACGTGATGTGGCAACTTTCTAAACAGTGTTCCTAAATTATCTTTTGAAGTGGTGGAAAACGGAAGATCTCTCTATGTGCAGATATTCTACTAACAGAGGAAACGATTAGATTAACTGTTGAGTTTATATGAGCGTTCCTTCAATGTTGTTTATTTTGAAACTCTATCAGGGAAGCTGACCCCCTCCAAGAGTAGTGCTGGCACATTTTCTTATAATCCAAGATTAACTATTATCATGGAAAAGAAAGTCTACTGATTTCTAATAAATATGGGACAAAGTGACACTGTGTTTAGACTTTGCCTTGCCTTCTGAACTCCACAAAATTTTTGGATTGTGACTACAATGACTTTATACATTGATCATAAAATGAGACATTCTGCAACCACACAGGAAAGTGTACTGTTATGGTAGAATATAAATCACAAAAAAGAAGAAAGGAAATAAATGAAAGGGAGGAAGAAAGGAAAGAATGGATGTGGGAAAGAAGGAAATTATTAGCAGAAGTAATTTAGGACATCTCAAAAAGAAGTAGAAAAAGGAATTCACTGTTACGATTTCATGGCCAAGGCCTTCTGGATTTATTTTGGTTGGCTACATAACATAACAAAATTGGAGCATCACAGCGATGTGAAATCCAGAAGCCATAAAAGAAATGTTCTAAATTTTACTACATAAAATTAAGTAAGAGTTTATATGTCAAAGAAGCAAACACACAAAGACGTCAAAGGCAAATTACATACGGGAACATTTTTGGTCACATCCTTAAAATATAAAAGCCTTTAAAAAGTTCAAAAAAGTCCAAGAATCTGATTGAAAAAATAGCAAAAGTTATTAACAGCTCATAGAAAAAGAGAGGCCCTTATAAATATGTGCATGTGATACGGTAAACATTAACTATAAAGCAAACAAAAAAATGTGATGATAAAATTGACAGTTGGAATGGATTAAGGACTTACTATGTGCCAGAAAATTTAGCATCTCGTAGGAATTATCTTTTTCATGCCTCAACCTCATCAGGTCAGTATAGTTAACACCCCTATTTTACAAAAGAGAAAAGTATGGTTTAGAGAGTGTTAAAGACAGAATGTTTGCGTCCCTCAAAAATCCATACGTTGAAACCCTATCCACCATGTGAAGGTATTAAGAAGTGGGGACTTTGGGACATAATAAGGGTCATGAGGGTGGATCCCCCATGATGTGGCTGGTGCCCCCATAAGAGTCACGAGAGAACCCACTTCCTTTCTCTGATCTTTTCCAAGTGAGGCTACAAGGAGAAGTCATCCATTTGCAACCTGGAAGAGAGCTTGCACCAGAACCAGACCATGCTGGCACCCTGATCTCAAACTTCCAGCCTCCAGAACCGTAAGAAATAAATTTCTGTTGTTTATAAGCCACCCAGTGTACGGTATTTTTGTTGTAGCAACCCAAACAGACTAGGAGAGATTTTCTTGTGAATGTTATTAGATGAACAAAATTTAGAATACAGGGGGTCCCCCTTATATTTGAGTTGTTCAAAAAGCCCTTTTGTGGGAAAGAAAGGTTAGACATGTTTTTCCCTATTCCTCCCCCAGTACAGCTGAAATACCTGGATGTTATATATAAACAAAACACAAGCAGACTCTGAAAGGAGAGAAGAAGATGAACTGACTACCTAGGGACCCAGGGAACAGGAACGGCATGGTGGTGAGTTCCTTGGTTTTTCTCTTTACCTCATTTATCACAGACTCTGTGTTTGGTGGAGAAATCAGCCAACCAGTAAATACAATGGGTGAAGAAAGAAAAAAAACAACCAAGTACACAAACCTACCTTCTTTAGCCAAAGGACCAGCCTTGAAGGACAAAAAATATTTATGCAGTAACAATAACTCTATTCCAGCCACACACTACACACACAGAGTCTAAACACTCTTCCCCTCCCTCCGCAGGCAAAGGCGTAGATTCCCACCTTGTTCCTGAAGTAACAAGGGTAATGAGATTCTCCTGTCCTCTGCATCCCACACCCTCCCCCATGTGGTGTCAGAGAAGGTTGAGGGAGGAGTGAAACTTCTGTCTCCACCAGGTTAATGAGCCCCACTTTTCTTGCCTCAATGTGTTATTACTATAGGGTAGAAGTCAAAGATTTGTTAATGGTCAACCATTAATGTTAGAAAAGTATCCAATTAATACTAGTTTCAAATGCTTATAAATATCTTTTGATGAAATGTATTTAAATATAGAAGTCAAAACAACCAATATTTCTTCCTAAGGATTCTACATTATAGTACACAGACATTTTAACATCTCATTTTAAAAATCAATACATTACATACATTCGGTGGTTATACTGTGGAGAATATATATACACACACATATATATCTCTGTACAGACATACGTATACAAAATGAATGAACATAATTGTATGAAAGATATGTGATCAAGTACTCGTGGCTTTGGATAAAATTTCAAGTAATAGCATAATGCATGGATTTAAAAACCATTGTGTATCAAATATTTCTAATGGAGGAAAACATGTATTACTGAAACTATTGGGTTGGCCAAAAAGTTTGTTCGGGTTTTTCCGCACCCTCTTACGGAAAGTCCTGAACGAACTTTTTAGCCAGCCCAATATTTTGCTTATTGAAAAGTGGTTCATGCAATGATGAAGAAACTAATGGGAAAGATGAATGTTAAGAGAATTAGTAAGAGTGTTGTTCATAATTTGTGACAGTGGTTAAAAGTTGTATGACAAAGAATATATTATACCTGCTATTACATGGTAATTTTAGTTAGGTTTTTTTTTTTTTTCCCTAAGATACATTTTCCCATACTAGGAAGTAATCTATTCCCCCAATTATACCTTATTCATTTTTCCATTTCTAATGTATATAGTAAGAGCCTAATAAATGTGTTTTTAGTGACTAAACTAATATATTTTTATTTTAAAAAGTGCCATATGATACATTTTTTATAAACATGGAAGGTTTTATTCCCTACTAATATAAAAATGAGTACACAGACACAATGCATATCAGTATTTTTAACAATTCTGTTAAATACACAAAGGTGGCATCTCTCTGGTTACATATTGTGAAAATACCGTTCTTGACTTCCTCATGTCCTTGTGTTAACTCTTGAAGCAAACAAGACAGTACTCTTCCTGTTATCATAAAAGGGCCATTTGATCTTCATGACAAAAAACACAAGCCTTTTTCAGCCCCGAGGGCAGCACCGAAGCCAGGAGCGCTGGCTCTCGCTATGGCTCCCCGAGTACAGGGCTGCACGGAGTGGCAGCCCGCATGCTGAGCGAAAGCTGGCGCTGCTGTCTGCCATGATCCTCCCTAAGGGGAGGCCACCTCCGAGGGATAGAAATCTACCCCAACGAGGAATCACCCAGGGCTTTGCAGCCAGCATCAGAATGGGGAAAGCGGGGGGGGGGGGGGGGGAGGTGCAGAAGGATTCAGAGGGCCAAACTGACCCTGAGCTCTGTCAGAGGAGAGTGATAGTACTAAGTACATAGTGTGGGCTGGAAGGTCTTTGGGATAGACTGAAGGAAACCCTGATTCCGTTATTCCCTCTGACCTCCGGGTCTCTGCTTCCTCATCTACACAAAGAACTGAGTCAGGTGATCTCAGAGGTTCCTTCTAGCTCTGGGTTTCTGTGGAATTGTGATTAGTGACACTCACCACTATTTGTTAGGTCCTCACTGTCTGTCAGGCATGATGCCAAGTCCTTTTTTTTTTTTTTGCGGTATGCGGGCCTCTCACTGCTGTGGCCTCTCCCGTTGTGGAGCACAGGCTCCGGACGTGCAGGCTCAGCGGCCATGGCTCACGGGCCCAGCTGCTCCGCGGCATGTGGGATCTTCCCGGACCGGGGCACGAACCCGTGTCCCCTGCATCAGCAGGCGGACTCTCAACCACTGCACCACCAGGGAAGCCCCTTAAACACTTTTAACACAATCTGTCTAAGGACAGAGCCAAAGACCTCTGGGAATATGTGGAATTCCTCAAATCTCTACTAAGCAAAGCAAAACAAAGCAAAGCAAAGCAATTTTCTTCAGATGTGTTAATTCTGTTTTTTTGGAAAGGGGCATCTGGAATTCTTATTTTGTATTTCTGGTCTAACATTTTCACATTTCTCTTCATTTATGTTGTTTTGTCCTTGTCTTTTGAATATGCTTTTTGGAAGAGTTTCTCAAATTTAACTTCCACATTACTGATACAGTTTTCTACAAAATAAATTCTGCTCTTCTCTGACTCCAATAAAAATGTTAATTATGTTACCGCACTTTAAGGTTCTAAGCAGTGAGTCTTACTGTCCTTTATATTGGCACATTTACCTTTCTGCTACCGTTTCATGAAAATCATAATGCTTTGCCGCTATCAGATGTTAAATAATTTTCTAAGATAATTTTCATTTTTTTGTATTTGCAAAGATTCAATTAATTCAAAGACAATACATTTTTTGCTACAATAATCTAAAGGCCAGGGATAAAAGGATAGAAATCAATTTTACCAGAATTTACTTGCACGCTTATAGCTGATATCTCTTGTATAACTTATTTAAGAATATAAAATTCTTAATATTCTCATATTCTTAGAAATATTATTTTTCTCCTAATTGATGTAAACATTTTTATGATAAGGTGGGGATATTGAAGACACTGTATCATCAGCATGCAAGTATATTTGAAGAGCAAACATGGCTTTTAATAACAGATTCTATAAGTGTTTCAACATAATGGTTATCTATCTTCTTAACTTATTATAAAGTTACTCTATAACATCTGCCCCATATCAAAGTAAATAAACCTGTCAGACTCAATGACCTCTATATTCCTAAAAAATATATTGATTCATATTTTAACTTAATGATTTAACCTACTTTAGTCCACTGAAAAAAATGCACAACCTAAAAGTTAAGAGTTACGTTATATCCAGTGGACATTCTTAGGACTTCAAGCCCAGGAGCCAGCCTCTCAGATAGCGCTAAGAAAACTGCTCTGAGGAGGGCAGGCTTTGTTTTTTTGCAACAAAGAGCGGGTAGTCGGAACACCAAAAGATTCTTGTTAATTAAAGAAAACCAGATATCTCAAGTTAGGGAATTTAGCACTTTTCTATGTATTGGGAAGATGCAAGAGTCTGGGCTCACTGGAATCTTTGCTTTGCACCTCAGCTAACTGGGGCCAGTAGTATCCTGTGTTTTCTCATCCTCAGTTTCCTCAAGCTGCACCCTCAGGGGTGACTGCAGTCTGGTGGCTACTAGATGGCGGGCATTCCTTTTTTCCTTCCTGACTTCCCTCAGGGCTCACCATCAGGAGTTGTTGCAATCGCTGATGGCTGTGACATCCATCCTGTTTATTGATATGGCAGGCGGCATTCTTAGTCCACACTGTATGCAAGTTATCTTTTCAACTTTTTTGTTTATCATCACTGCACGTTTTGCTTGGATCTTGAAATGAATGAATAACCAATTAAATGAATAAAATTATCTTTATGTTACTGAAGAAAAGTTAAAATCATAATTTATTTAGCAGGATATCTAGGTTGAACTGAACTGAATTGAATTTTCTAGAGTATGGTAAAGTAAATAAACATAAGATTTCATAATTGCTCAAATTATCGATATTTTCAGAACATCGAGTTATCTGTTCATACAATAAATGGGATTTCTGACTGTTATTATAAATATAGCCCTTCTCACTATTGTGTACTGTTTAAGACACAAAGATATAGCAAAACTGAGAATGCACAAATTTGTGATGAATACCATACTAAGACCTAAGTAGATAATTCAGCTTAATTTAAAAATCACTTTGACGGTTCCCATCAATTTGAATTAATCAGATAGTTACACAGCTCTGGCTTCACAATGGGTATCTGCTGAAATAGAGATATTGAAAAAAAAAAGATGTCTGATACTTCTCTTTTAATCTTGACCATTTTGTGTAGGGAAAACAATTATGCGGGATTTCACTTTCACATGCCTGCAAGGGCTAATGGGGAATAGAGCTCTGTTAAAAAAAGGGGGGAGGCAGGGGAGTGATGGTGAAATGGAGAACGCTCTGACAATTGCATTTGATTAATTAAAAACAGCACATACAGAAACACCAAGAAAACACAAATCAGTCTGAAGGCCAGATCCCAGTAGCTTTCCATTCCTATATGTGACTAATGGGTAAAAACATGACTTGACACCAGAAAATAAATGACCAACAATTAAGTTAATCTAATTGATTTTGGTGTCACTTAGAAACATTTGGTTACTATATTAAAAAACCTTTTACTTAAATGATCATTAAGGGAATATCATTCTTTAATGATTCTAGAGTCACTGACCATGTATTTTAATAAATACAGAGTATCAGCATTAAAAGTAGAAAGAAAATTGGAAGCATTGTGGCATTGTGGAGAATCTTCATGCCACGGCCGACTAGAGTACAGAATTTCATATGACAAGGCTCTGCCTTGGACCATTTGCGAGTGGAATAATTTATTAAGGGGAAGACATTATAGCTAAAGTAAGACCCACTGATATTATTAATGTAGAAATACTTAAATATCAAGAGAATAAAGAAGTCTCAATCCTCTGCTGATTTGTGTGATTCCAATAAAACAAATTGTAAAGACACTTTTACTCCTCACAAATTCTAAGTGTTTGATCTAGAATAATGAGATTATAACAAAAATGAATTTGATGGTCTAGAATCAGCGTACAGGCATCATTTAATCAACATTTTGTTGGGAGCCTCTGTGGAAGACGTCATCAGTAGGGAGATGAGCAAACAAACAACAAAAAGATGGAACCATCTGAAGTGTCAGAGTGAGGTTATTGCTTCTTTTATGAAAGGGCAGTCTGCCATTTTAAAATTCAAATGAATGACCTTTTCCAACATATTGGAAACAGAAATACATAAATAAATAAAACTGGGATGAGTTTTATGATTCTAATTGTTGGAGGGGGGCTGTATATGGGCCATAAAGTAAGTTTAAAAATTTTATAAGAATTGAAATCTTACAAGGAGTGGTCTTTGAAAAGAGTGTAATGAATGTGAAAACTAACAAATAATGATAGCTGGAAAATCTCCAGTAGCCTAGAAATTAAACCATAGACTTCCAAATAACCCAGGAGTCAGGAAGAAATGACAATGCATATTACAAATGTTTTAAAGAAAATAATGAAGGGAGGATCTGTTAAAATTGGGTAATACAGCTAATACAGTGTTTCTAAGATATTTCTTGATCTTATATGCATATATTAGCAATGAAAGAAAGCTGAAAATCTAAAAGCAGACCTCCCATCTCAAGAATCTAGTAAAACAACAGAAAAGGAACAAGGAAGGAAGGGAGGGAGGGAGGGAGGAAGGAAGGAAGGAAGGAAGGGGAAAATACTAAAGGAAAACCAGAAATTAATGAAATAGAAAAGTAAGTACAATAGAACAAATCAACAGAGTGTTGGTTCTTTGAGAAGACAATAAGATTGATATTCCTTCAGTGAAAAAATTAATAAAATTGATAAACTCTCAAAAAGACATAAAAATGTAAACATACGATATCAATAACAAAAAAATGGAGTGAAATGAGGCAAACAATTAAAATGATGGTTTGCAACATATTGTATAGGCATGAAAATATAATATAGGGATATGAAGAGCCACTTTAAGTCATTAAATTTTTAAGTTTGAATACAATGGGGGAAATTTTAAAAATACAGCTTACCAATATTGATGCACACACAAAATATGAAATCTGAAGGGTTGGCTATGTATTAAAGAAATTGAAGCTGTTAATAACTAATAAATTTCCCACAAAAATTTGAAAATGAAGAGTACTAGTCTTAAAAAGATCTTCAAAGAAAAACAGAATATACTAGCACAAATATTTTGTAAGGTTGTATTTAGCATGATATATAACCCAATAACAGGGGCATTATAAGAAATGAAAATTACCAACCAATCTCTCTTGTGAATACGAATGTACATGCCTTAAACAAAATACTATTTATTTTATCAATTTTGGGGTTTATTCCAGAAACACAACACTGATTTAATATTTGAAAAGTTATCAGTATAACACACCTACCATATTCATGGAAAAGTGAGATGTATGATTATTTCAATAGAGATGGAAAAAAACGTAAAAACCTAACACCCATTCATGATAAAGTTTATTCACAGACCAAGAATACAATAAAACCTTCTTAATATTATAAATAATTGGTACAAAAACCTATAGTAAGCATCATCTTAATGATTGAATATTAAAATATTTCTTCCTTCAGATCAGAAAATAATCAAGGGCATCCATTATCACTATTGCATTCAGCTCTATACTGGACATCCAAGATAGTGCACTAAGGTAAAAAAAAAAAAAAGAATTGTTTTAATTTATGAAAACTTGAAAGAAACTAAAACTGCCATTATTTACAGATGGCAGAATTGTATAATTAGAAAATCTAAAAAACCTTCAGCCAAACTATTAAATGTCAATAATTAATTTGGCAATGTTTTTGGGAAAAGAGTTAATATTTGAATCAATTTTATTTCTATTTCTCAACTATAACTATAAAATTAATTTGTCAAGGAGACATCATTTTCAATATGTTTAACACATAAAATACCTAGGTACATCTCATAAAGACTATGCAGGAACCTGAAACCCAGAAAACAATTTTGAGAGAAATTTTAAAAGACCTCTATTTTAAATAGAAGATTATACTATGTTTATATAAATTTTAAAGCTATAAAAATATCAGACCTTTCCAATTGAATTTATATTTTCAATGAAATTCCAATTTAAATTTCATCCACTTTTAGAGAGGAGCTGATGATTGACAATCAGTTTATAAAATTTGCATGAAATAGCAAATGGTCAGCAACAGTTATAGCTTTCATAAAGAAGATGAACAAAACTGGATGGTTTACATTACCAGACATCAAGAGAAAATAGGAAGTCCGAAAACAAACTCAGCATGTGGAGCCGCCTGATACATGAAAAAGGCTGTACTAGAATGCTGCTGGGAAAACAGAAACTTTTCAGTAAATGTATCTAGTTTAACTGGATATCATTCATAAACAGAAAATGCATTTTGATCCTACACCATACCCCAAAATATATTTCAGATAGATCACAGACCTAAATATGAAACACAAAACTATGAAGCTATAGAAGGAAACATAGACGAACATATTCATAAGTTTGGCATAAGAAGAGTTTGTCAAAGATGCTACAGAAAGGACTAATTTTAAGTCAAAAAATGACGAATTGAGTATATTAAGATTAGAAATAGGTATTCATCAAAATACATCATTAAGTATATGAAAAGGCAATCTACAATATGGGAGGAAACATTTATAATATGTATACTATAAGAAGAACTTAAATGCAGAATATAAAAAAGGGCTCTTAATGTCACTTAAAATGACAGTTTGCCCCAAAAGAAAAAAAGGGAGGGGGGGATTGCAAAAAAAATTCACAAAAGAGGTTGTTCAGATGGCAAATAAATGTACAAAAATGTGCCCAACTCCGTTAGTAATAAGGCAAATATAAATGAGATACCGGATAATATTATATTCCCAACAGAATCACTAAAATGATAAAGAGAAAGATACAGTAAAGACAAAATGTGGAACACATGGAACTCTCATATACAGCTGGTGAATAAAGTGGTACAATCACTCTGAAAAGCTATTTGGTACTGTTTACCAAAGCTGAACACAGGCATAACTAGGGTAAAACATACACCCAAAACCCATGTGTTCCCCCAAAAATATGTACTAGAAAGTCCATGGTAGCAGTATTCATAATAGCTTAAAATTGGAAGCATCCAAATCCCCATGAACTGTGTAGAATGAGTATTTACCTGAAGAAATACCACATAGAAACGACAATGAGTTATAACGCAGATGAGTTTGAAAATAAGGCAGAGCAAAAGAAGCCATACATACATACATACAGTATGACTCTATTTAAATAAAACTCTAAATCAGGCAAAGCATATCTGTAATTTTAAAATAAAGATGGTGGTATGGTAATTACCCAGCGTGGCAAGGGGCAAGGGATTATGATTGAAAAAGAGAGTAAAATGGGGCTTAGGGTGTGTTAGAAATGTTCAATTTTTTGATCTGAGTTCTAGTTACACAGATTTGTTTCCTTTGTAAAATTCATTGATATGTACACTTGTCTGTAGGTAGGCTATCTTAATAAATATTTAAAATATTTTGCATTGGAAGACAGGAATTAAACAGATTAAAATATAAAGAAGGTATATCTCTGGAGGTAAAATCCATCCAACATTCTTACAGTTGACTGAACTGGGCTTGCAGCATGGCGCAGAGTCCCGCAGGCATATCTTTATTTGCAGACATGTGGCCTGTGTAAGAAATAACCATTTGTTGTAAACCAGTGAGATTTGTAGACTGTTTGTTATATAGCACAGCATGCCAAAATCTGACTAACACCTGAGGGATTATGAGTTGCATTAATACCAATCTAACTAATACTACATGATAGCCCAGTGTATGAATATAGTAGGATATATCCACTCTTCTGATGAAGGATATTTAGCTAAGGATATTACCCCAAAAATCAATGGTGTACTTGTATGTATCTTCTTGTGCACATGGGCAAAATCACTTCTGAGTTATATATTTAGAAGTAAAATGCAGGAACATTCATAATTGTATATTCATCTTTATTAGATGCCAAATTGCTCTCCAAAGTGGATACACTAATATAAACTCCAACAAGAGGATTGATAGATGCAATTTCTCATACCTCAGAAAAGTTTGTTAATACTTTTTCTCGGCCAATGTGAATGCTATGAATTGAAATCTAACTTTTGTATCTCTGAACAAAACCACAATATCTCTTCAAGTTTTTTTTTTTTCCCTCCTACTTAACACTAGCAGCATGTTAACATATCAATTAGGGCTCTTTTGGTTAAATATGATTAATTTAGGCCTGGGTCATATGCTTTATCCCCTGGGGCAGAGTGAATGGTCATATATGAAAACCTGAGAATTGAGAGTAGCAAAATCTAGATTCTCACACAATATTTATGATGGCAGTAGAGAAAAGGGTACAGGATATATAAAGGAGAGGTTGCAAAAATTTACAGTACATATAACTCCTTGAATGTAGCAAAAGGAAACAGATAAATTACAAAAAGAAATAAAAAGCATAAAATAACTATTCACAGTATTAACCAATGGCATAATATTTTGTATTACACGTCAAAAATGCATAGTAATTGCAAATACAGACTGTTTCAAGAAGCCAGAATCTCAGATATCTTGTGCAACGAAAAGAAAGTATGATGCATCATTTCTCATAATTTGTACTCACATATTAACATGTTTGTTATCTTTATGCTGTATGACAAAAGGAATTGTGACAAACAATTTTTGTTTCAAAATTTAAGGATTTTTAAAATTACCTTTCCCCGAGGAGGTCAATAAATACTATTCCAGTAATAATGACATTTCTGTTAAAGTAGGGCTAATTTTGGATGGTGTAGGCTCACAACCCAGACCATGCATTTGAGTCAACAGACAAGCTTTCTAAAAATAATAATGCCCAAACTCCCACTGGGTAGAGATTGACTTAATGGGTTTAGGCTCAGGTCCAAACAAAATGACAATCAATACTCATCAGTCAGTGATGAGAATGCTTCAATAAATAACTCCTTAAAATACTCTAACATATACAAAGTAGAAATTATAGTATAATAAACTCTATCAAATTAATTAGTTCATGGCCAATTATCCAATTATGTGACTCTGGTACTCGCATCCACTTCTCCACCTTGATTATTTTGAGGCAAACAAGATACTGTATGTTTTATTATGTAAATATTTCTATATCTGCTCTCTTAAAGAGAAAATTTTAAAAATTATAACCATAACAATGTTATCATCCCTTAAATGATTAACAGTAATTCTTTAAATATCCAGCCAGTGAATATATTTGCCCTGTTGTCTCTCTTTTTAAAAATTTGAAAATCCAGACAAATGAGCTCCAGAGATTCACTTGGTTGTTGTTTTTTTTAAAACGAGTGTCATGTCTTAGATGCCTGGGTGCCGTCCCTGCTTACTCCCATTGTCCATGCATAATTTATAATCGCAGTCACATTCTTCTCTCAATGTCTCTTATTTGGATGACCAATTATACAGTTATCCTTCTCTTAAGTATCTTTTAATCTGTAGATTCTGCTCTTTCTTTTTATTTTCCCCTTAGAATGTATTTTGTTGAAGAAAGCAAGTCGACTCTCCTGTAAATTTTTTTGTAACCTGTATTTTGCCAATTGCATCCTTGTTTGTTGTTGAACATGTTATTTTGTTCCTGTAAATTTATTGTCAGATATAGAAGCATTGTTAGATTCAAGTTTGATTTTGGGGGAAGGAATATTTCCTGGATGGTACTCCATAGTTCCAACAAGTGGTTATCTCTTGTGATGTTTGCAGGTATTAATGATCATTCTCTAGACTCATTATTTCATAAAAGTGGTGAACTTCTGTCATACCTTCATAATTTTTGGTGGACTATTTCTTCAAAAGGAAATGTCCCCAGTAAACAATTAGATTCTCTGAGGTATAGTTTGTATAGGAAATGCAGTATAGTTGCCTGATGTTTCCCTTTATTTGCTGATTCTCAAAATGTTGAGTTGTTTCTTTAGTGATAAGAAAAGGGACAATTAGGAACTCATGGATTTAAAATATTGAATGTGATTCAATTCATTTTGGTTATTATTCTTTTTGAAGCTCAAAGTTTTCCATCTGTTGTCAATGGTTGATTCCTCTTGCTGTCTCCTCTGTACTTTCAACAGGAACACCATAATTTTTGATAGCTTGCTTGAATTCAGTTTGGCTAGATATTCCATGTTCATTTTAGACCTGTCCTACCCTATCAGCCAATTAATTTCTCTATAGAGCCCATATTCCCTTTTCTTTTGGGAGGCAGGGTACAGAAGGAGGCAATGGCAAATAGAGAATACGGTCTAGGCATTAGTGATGCTCATTGCTATGGAGTGGTCTTTTCAGGAGACAGAGACAGGAAATATGTTTGTTTTATGAAAGATTATATACAATATATGCTTATTCTGGTACATTCAGGAATATAGGTTTTTATTTGCCCTCATTAATCTTATTTCTGTAACTCCTTTGTACACAGAAAATCCAAACTGGCTGTGACATCAACAGCCATTTACATCAATTCACAATAATCTCAAGACAGTCTCAGAATAATGAGAGCTACCCTATCACCAAGAATTATCAAATAGTTTCATATATTTTTGTCAATTCCCCCTTTAAGATATGTTGTACAAGGGAGTTATATTCAAATTACGGTATTTTAACTTCTCTTTAAAAAAAACTTTCTTACCATGTGTTATGTAAGCACTCATTATACTAATATTAATTGGTTTCTTTTTTTAATGTTTTTTAAGGATTACATTTTAAACTAAAATTTGCTTTTTTATATAAAATATTTACATGTTTCAAATCAAATGTACTGAAGAAAATAAACATAAAGCTCAGTTTCTTTCCTGGTAACTTCCAAACTGTGCGCTTGAATTCCCTCCCTCATGTGTAACCATTTTTTAAAAATAGTTTGGTTCACCTTTCAAATTATATATAAATTCAATATAGACATATATATAAATGTAATATACATAAATATATAAATTCTATATGCATATAAATTAATGTCTGTATATGAATTTCTTAAATATATGGGAAGTGGTAGCATATTTTACACACTTTATATGCCTTTTTAATTATAAGTATCTTGAAGATAACTTCATACATTGTATATAAAAATTCACATCCTTCCTTTTCAGATTTGCCTGGTATCCATTAAATGATTGCATCGTGGCTTGTTCAACATTCTCTGATTGATGAATATTTGTAGTTTTCTTGGTCTTCTGTTGAAGTACCAAAAAATATAATTTTACATATATTAATGATATTACTGGAAAGGCAATGCAAAACTACTTTGAGCAAAAAAGATGACGATACTTACACAGAGAGTTTTGTACTAATTCTATGGTCTCTCAAAATTAAGGATTATTTTTCCTCTGTTAAGAGGCTATATTCCAGTTATTTTTACTGCATTGACTGGGAAACTCTTGACATGCTGAGTCAGAGACCACTAGGGTTACTTTACATATTAAATGCTTTGTCAAATACTGTCTAGCTATTACTCACACTGTGTCCAGTTCTCTGAATGAAGGAAGGGGCAGCTGACCACTGTAATGATACTTAACCCTGGATTTTTGTTGTTGAATACCGGATGTCTGCTGGGTTGTGTCCCAAAGCCAGTACCCCATTGGGAGTACCACATGGTATTTATAATCACTTTAATTACTTTCTGCAAAATAGAAATTGTGGGCTGATTATGAAATTTAGTCACAAATTTCTCTCACATTCTTTAGAAACAAAGGAAAAATGTCATTTTTGGTTTGTTCCTAATTTGTAAGTGAAGAAAACATATACAAATTGTGAGAAATTGAATTCTTTTCAAACAAAGGGACTTTAAGCAGGGATTTGCAGATATTTCTTTTTTGACCTCAAAAAAGATAGATCTTGGCTATGTTCTATAATGGGACACCAGAATGTAGCAGATCTTACAAACAATGGTTCTGGTCTAATAGTCACATTTCTTTTTGCAAAGAGAAACAATTTCACATGGTCTAGTTAAGTTCTCAGGTCAGATTTGAAGACTTTTTTTCAGTCTTACATAATACAGAGAAAAATATAGTTGTTTTGAGTTCAAACTTAATCAAACTTGTGTTTTATAAAACCTCAACTGCTTCAGACTTTTCAAAAGTACCAACTGGGAACTATTCAATGAACTTTTGGGTTAGGGAGGCTGGATTTACATGTCTAAAATATAGTTGAAAAAGTATACATTTGTTTATTATTTTCATCTCATTTAATTGGGTCACAATGAATATTTATTGTATGAAATTAATTTTTAGTAATAGTATTCCAATATAGATCATTTATTATAAAGGAAATAAAATTTTAATTCCAATTACTATGCTAGTTTTTTGACCATTTTCTAGAATATAATATAAAAACGATCTGGAAATTATCCTCTAGCAATGGTCCTATGAACACATATTTTATTTTCTTTAATATTGTAAGAATATTGTTTATTTCATCAAAAATATCTTTTGGTGGAGGAAAGTTGAGAATAAATTATTTTTCCTTTTTCTATGAGATACATTCTTCTTTTATATTATGCATGTAGTAATTTGTATTACTAGAAGGATTTCTCCTTTAAGTTTTGATTGTTAAAGCTGTGGAACAACTCTAGTCATGCATGTATAATTCACATTTCTAAACATTTTTATGTGCTCATCATTGTTTTATCTTTCTCATAAGATATAATTTATATTATCTGATTAACTGATATATCAACATACTTTTTATTACTGAAAGAGATATTACCATCATGTCATTATTATTAATAATGGGAAGAATAATAACTATACTTGTTTCCAAGATCACTCTTTATCAACAATGTCAAAAAACTGATCAACTTATTTTTAAATATTTATATATTAAAATATAGTCTATTTGTCTTGTCATCAGCTTGTCAACTTAATCAAAGATTCTTCTTCATTAGAAGTTTACAAATAAGAAAAACGCACTTTTTCTCTTTTATTTATTGAAGTTTTTCAGCATATGTAATCAAAGGGTTTTTTTTTTTGGAGGTTGTCAGCAGGAAAAGATACTTTAGTGGGTAGATGATGACTTCATAACCTGCAATTATACACATAAATAAATTGGAACAAAATTAAGTAGTATCCATCTTAATACATATTGTAAAATTGGAACATTAGTAGAATAAGTCAATTAGTTGGTTGAAAACCAGTGATGTTAGATTTACTAAGATGTGCTTTAGAAATTGTGACCATAGAATGATATGCTAAATGCCACCTCCTAACCCTACAAGTATATCTCACACTTCATTTGACCACAAAACAGTTGAAAGAACCTTTGGATCCAACCAGTAGTTGCAACCAGAGGCAATTAATGATCCATAAAAAGGGGTCAATCTTCATGTATAGCTTACCTTACTGATTTTTTCAGAACAGTAGCTCAGATTGAACAAATTAAAATAGTACAAAGTACTACATGAAAATGTTTCATATATACAGATTTAAAAACCTTACAGAAACAAGAAAAGCAATCTCATATTAAGAAGGTCTTCCAACTCCAGAAAAAGAGTGCAGTCCTTTTTCTTGATTCCCCTAAAATACTGAAGATTATAATACATGATTCTCAGCAAGTTATCTATTTGGTTGTAAACCAGCATGAAATTTGTAGAGTAACTTGCTAATCCTTGTAAATTATCTCACATATTCTTATTCACCTTTATACTAAATTTTTTTATATATAGTAATATAACATACTTCTGAATTTCATGTTTTACTTACATACAATGAATACTTAATAATAAACATGAACCTAATTGTCCCATATGAGACTTAGACTACTATTAGTTGTGTATTTGGGTTCTTTGTTTATCATATTTTACAGTCGAATTGTTGTAACAAATACCTATTTTAGAAATCCTGATTTTTAGATCCCCAAAAGTTAGTAGAATGTACGTATGATAATTTTAAACCTTTCTGGAATTTCTAACTTGGTCATGAGGGTAAACAACCAATATAATTACAACAGTTCTATACCCATACAACCATTCTATTTTTCACTTTCAGTATAGTATTCAATAAATTACGTGAGAATTCAACATTTTATTATAAAATAGGCTTTTTGTTAGATGATTTTGCCCAATTGTAAGCTAATTTAAGGATTCTGAGCTTGTTTGAGGTCGACTAGCCTAAGCTATGATGTTCAGTAGGTTAGGTATATTAAATGCATTTTCAGTTTACAACTTTTCAGTTCACAATGGATTTATTGGATGTAACCCTATTGTAAGTAGAGGAAGATCAGTATATATTTACTAGTTCATTAATTTAGCTGTCACATCTTCTATTAATTACAGTTTTTTCAACAAAATATTGTAGACACCGTTGCAACAATTTTGTTTTCTGAACCTACGTTTTTCTCAGTCCACAAAATAGCATTAGTGTAACTATTTACAGCTATTCTTCAAACATGTTTCAAATCGTCTATTGTAGGAATCAATGTTGCCATTTTCAATTGTTGTTGGTAAGAAAAAATGTCATTTTATATCCAAATCTATAAATTCTACTTCTGAAAGTCACTAGAAAAACTAATTGTGGGAATGTAAATTTATACAACCACTATGGAGAACAGTATGGAGGTTCCTTAAAAAACTAAAAATAGAACTACCATATGACCCAGCAATCCCACTACTGGGCATATACCCTGAGAAAACCATAATTCAAAAAGAGTCATGTACCACAGTGTTCATTGCAGCACTATTTACAGTAGCCAGGACATGGAAGCAACCTAAGTGTTCATCGACAGATGAATTGATAAAGAAGATGTGGCACATATATACAATGGAATATTACTCAGCCATAAAAAGAAATGAAATTGACTTATTTGTAGTGAGGTGGATGGACCTAGAGTCTGTCATACAGAGTGAAGTAAGTCAGAAAGAGAAAAACAAATACCGTATGCTAACACATATATATGGAATCAAAAAAAAAAAAAAAGGTCATGGAGAACCTAGGTGCAGGACAGGAATAAAGATGCAGACGTAGAGAATGGACTTGAGAACACGGGGAGGGGGAAGGGTAAGCTGGGATGAAGTGAGAGAGTGGCATGGACATATATACACTACCAAATGTAAAATAGTTAGCTAGTGGGAAGCAGCCACATAGCACAGGGAGACGAGCTCGCTGCTTTGTGTCCCCCTAGAGGGGTGGGATAGGAAGAGTTGGAGGGAGGGGATATGGGGATATATGTATATGTATAGCTGATTCACTTTCTTGTACAACAGAAACTAACACAGCATTGTGAAGCAATTATACTCCAATAAAGATGTATTAAAAAACAAATGTACTGTTTTCCACAAATCTTGTTTCTGAATATAGGTTTTATATAAGCAGACTTTGGAGCTCTCTATTTTACAATGATTATTATGAGTGTGATAAAGTTTTTTGATCTAGGAGGTGTTTAGGCATTCTGAATGTCCAGTTTCTTTCTAGTCAAGGAAATAAATCAAAAGGTTATAACACAGAAAATTGTTCTAGACTTATAGTAATGTGAAAAAAATTTAACACTTGTGGATTCTTTCTGCGTGAACTCTGCTGTTCATGGTTCAGTCTATTTTTTAAACACCTCCTTTCACAGAGGATGCATCCTCTAAATGTATTTGCTTTATGATTGCCCATTGAAAATCCAGTAAAGTTTAAGGATGGTATAGTTTTCTTTACTCTCTTTACTTTGTTGTGACTATCTCTCTCCTTGCGGTGCCTCTCTTCATACTTGTCATGTAGCACTCCCAAACGCTAATGAACTTACTTGCTTGTGTATGTTGCTCACTATTAGGAAACATATCAAAGAGATCTGTGCATCTTATTTATTACTTTGTTCCAGTTATCTTGCATATTACCTGACACAGCATAGTCAGCTAAGAAATGTTAAAATAAGGACTTCACTACGGAAATATTAAGTGGAAAAGCTGACTTCAGGCACTGATACATCCAGATGTGCACAAAGTTTGGTCCTCTGTAAACATCTCTGGCATTTGCTTTCTCCTGCGTTAGTAGCTTTACCCGGAAGCAGGTCCCACTCTTTGTTTTGGCAGAACCACCACCAGCAGCTTCAGGCCCGATTCCTACTAACTCAGCATCTTCAGCAGGGGGACAGATTTCATCTCCCAGAACTTTCCACTAAAGCCTTGGCATGTCCCCTGAAGAGCCTTGTTTTAGTTACATGCCCATATCTGTAGTAAATTAGGTGGAGTTAGTAGAAAGGGAAATATACAGCCTGGCCAAGGCATCAGTGTGCCTCTAGCACTGCATGGTAGGGTAGGGGCAAGGGCAGCCCCACCTCAAGTGCCAAATTAGAAAGAGCGGAGGGTTTAATTTCCCAAAGGGAAAAGGTGATACTTCACTGACCAGAACAACAGATGATCGCTACAAGATCTTAAGGCATTAGAAAATAGCCTGTAATAATCAGCATGAAAAACTCATATTTCTCTATAGTCCAACTATAATTAACTTAGATAATACTAACCTTAACTTAATAAGTTCTATCATGTTAAGTGACAACCATTTGCCATTTGTTTTTATTCTTTAGAAATTTGTAGTGTCCCTCAAAATATCTGTTACTGTGTATATTTCATTGAATCATTTTTTTTAATTTTCATTTTAACAAGTGAGTTATAAAAAGGTGTTTATACTTTGGACATGTGGTACAGAGTTAAAAATATATTTGTGGTGATATAGTAAAAATATATGCACAAGAGTTCCATTAAGAAAAATGAAATGTAGCAAAGGAATTTTTCCTTCTCTTTGATATAAATGTATACACATCTATACATAGAAAGAGAGAGAAAAGGAGGAGACATTGAGAGAGTAAAAGACACACGTGCACACGGACATGCACACACACACACAAAATATACCCATGAAAATGTCTTGCTTTATTTCTGACTGGGTACATAAAAATTCAAAATAAGAAAAGTATCATAGAATTCCTGGGCTAAAATATATGTAAGAATACATAATACAATCACAAGTTATTCTAAAACAGGCAAAATTGTTACAAGTCAATTGTAAAAACGCATGAGACAAAAGAAATACATATGGAGGGATTTTAATTTAAGAAAGAGTGACATTCTTTGCAGCTAAGAGGCTATTTTAAAGAAGTATCGAACCAAAATAAGAAACTAGAAAATAATAAAGGTAAAGTTGATTATTGAAAATAGTAGAACTGACTTTTTCAAAACCTGAATTGTTTTTCCCTTTAGGCCGTATAGACTACTTTAGAATTCACACAAGTAAGTTAATTTAACAAATGTTTTCAAATTATCTAGATCTCTACTCGTAATATTGACCACTAGTCTATCTCCATTGAAAACTTTTCTGACCTGACATCCACAAATGCCCTTTCCCCCAAAATGTTTAATTTAGAATGACTTCACATTTCTCCTTACTTAAAAACATATATTAACATTTATTTCATTTTTTTAATGATCCTTTTAATGTGTTGTTGGCTATTGTTTGCTAGTATTTTGTTGAGGATTTTTCATCTATATTCATCAGTGATTTTGGTGTGTAATTTTCTTTTATTATAGTATCTTTGGTTTTGGTATCAGGGTGACAGTGGCCTTGTAGAATGAGTTGGGGAGCGTTCGTTCCTCTGCAATTTTTTGGAAGAGTTTGAGAGGATGGATGTTAGCTCTTCTCTAAATATTTGATAGAGTTCGCCTGTGAAGGCTTATGGTCCTGGACTTTTGTTTGTTGGAAGATTTTTAATCACAATTTCAATTTCATTACTTGTGATTGGTCTGTTCGTATTTTCTGTTTCTTCCTGGTTCAGTCTTGGAAGGTTATACTTTTCTAAAACTTTGTCCATTTCTTCAAGGTTGTCCATTTTATTGGCAAAGAGTTGCTTGTAGTAGTCTCTTATGATGCTTTGTATTTCTTCTGTGTCCATTGTAACTTCTCCATTTTCATTTCGAATTTTGTTGATTTGAGTCCTCTCCCTCCTTTCTTGATGAGTCTGGCTAAAGGTTTATCAATTTTGTTTATCTTCTCAGAAAACTGAGTTTTAGCTTTATTGATCTTTGCTTTTGTTTTCTTTGTTTCTATTTCATTTATTTCTGCTCTGCTCTATGTGATTTCTTTCCTTCTACTAACTTTGGGTTTTGTTTGTTCTTCTTTCTCTAGTTTCTTTAGGTGTAAGTTTAGATTGTTTGAGATTTTTCTTGTTTCTTTAGGTAGTATTGTATTGCTATAAACTTCCTTCTTAGAACTGGTTTTGCTGTATCCCATAGGTTTTGGATCATCATGTTTTCATTGTCATTTGTCTCTAGGTATTTTTTGATTTCCTCTTTGATTTCTTCAGTGATCTCTTGGTTATTTAGTAACGTATTGTTTAGCCTCCGTGTGTTTGTGTTTTTTGTGTGTTTTTCCCTGTAATTTATTTGTAATCTTATATATTGTGGTCAGAAAAGATGCTTGATATGATTTCAATTTTCTTAAATTTACTGAGGCTTGAGTTGTGATCCAAGATATGATCTATTCTGGAGAATGTTCCGTGTGTACTTGAGAAGAAAGTGTAATCTGCTGTTTTTGGACAGAATGTCCTATAAATATCAATTAAATCTATCTGGTCTGTTGTGTCATTTAAAGCTTGTGTTTCCTTATTAATTTTCTGTCTGGATGATCGGTCCATTGGTGTAAGTGAGGTGTTAAAGTCCCCCACTATTATTGTGTTACTGTCGATTACCTCTTTTATAGCTGTTAGCATTTGTCTTATGTTTTTAGGTGCTCCTATGTTGGGTGCATATATATTTATAACTGTTATATCTTCTTCTTGGATTGGTCCCTTAATCATTATGTAGTGTCCTTCCTTGTCTCTTGTAACATTCTTTATTTTAAAGTCTATTTCATCTGATATGAGTATTGGTACTCCAGCATCCTTTTGATTTCTATTTGAATGGAATATCTTTTTGCATCCCCTTACTTTCAGTCTGTGTGTGTTCCTGGGTCTGACGTTGGTCTCTTGTAGACAACATATATATGGGTCTTGTTTTTGTATCCATTCAGCCAGTCTGTGTCTTTTGGATGGAGCATTTAATCCATTTACCTTTAAAGTAATTATCCATATATGTGTTCCTATTACCATTTTCTTAAGTGTTTTGAATTTGCTTTTGTAGGTCCTTTCCTTCTCTTGTGTTTCCCACTTCCAGAAGTTCCTTTAGCATTTATTGTAGAGCTGGTTTGGTGGTGCTGAATTCACTTAGCTTTTGCTTGTCTGTAAAACTTTTGATTTCTCTGTCAAATCTGAATGAGATCCTTGCTAGGTAGAGTAGTCTTGGTTTTAGGTTCTTCCCTTTCATCACTTTAAATATATTGTGCCACTCCCTTCTGGCTTGTAGAGATTCTGCTGAGAAATCAGCTGTTAACCTTATGGGAGTTCCCTTGCATGTTATTTGTCATTTTTCCCTTATTGCTTTTAATAATTTTTCTCTGTCTTTAATTTTTGTTTGATTACTATGTTTCTCAGTGTGTTTCTCCTTGGGTTTATCCTGCCTGGGACTCGGCACTTCCTGAATTTGGGTGGCTATTTCCTTTCCCATGTTAGGGAAGTTTTCGACTATAATCTCTTCAAATATTTCCTTAGGTTCTTTCTCTCTTCTCCTTCTGGGACCCCTATAATGCGAATGTAGTTGTATTTAATATTGTCCCAGAAGTCTCTTAATATTGTTCCATAGCAGTGAATTCCACCATTCTGTCCTCCAGGTCAGTTATGCATTCTTCTTCCTCAGTTATTCTGCTATTGAATCGTTCTAGTGTATTTTTCATTTTAGTTATTGTATTGTTCATCTCTGTTTATTTGTTCTTCCATTCTTCTAGGTGTTTGTTCTTTAATTCTTCTAGGTGTTTGTTAAACATTTCTTGCATCCTTTGATCTTTGCCTCCATTTTCTTTCTGAGGTCCTGGATCATCTTCACTATCATTATTCTGAGTTCTTTTTCTGGAAGGTTGCCTATCTCCACTTCATTTAATTGTTTTTCTGGGTTTTATCTTGCTCCTTCATCTGGTACATAGCTGTCTGCCTTTTCATTTTATTTGTCTTTCTGTGAATGTGGTTTTCGTTCCACGGGCTGCAGGACTGTAGTTCTTCTTGGTTCTACTGTCTATCATTTATTTCTTTTAAAACTCACCATCTTGTGACTTTTTTCTATTAACAGATAACAAACCCCTCCTTCTACCACTACACCACCTGGATACGTGTCCACTGTAGCACTCATTACTTTATTTACAAAGATTGTTTCCATATCTCTCTTCTCTTTGTTCTATAAATCCTTCAGAGCTCAAGTTGTTTTTCACTATTTTGTGCCTGTGTGTTGCCTAGAATATAGGAAGTGCTTAATTTGTGTTTTCTGAATAAATGATGAGAGAGAGAGAGAGTTTTGTGAAAGAGAGGAGGGAGTGGAAGGGAGGAGAGGAAGGTCTTGCACAGATGTACTTGCACATCAGTGTGTCTAACTATATAATTTAGCAGATGGGGAAAATGTCTGTTTATTCAGGATAATACCCTTAAATCCAAGATGTACTTTTCTTCTTTGGTTATTTTAGGACTCTGTTGGAACCTTAATAAATCCTCAAAAACTCCTTAAGCCCCATCTAATAATCTTGTGATTATTTTCCTTTCTAAGGAGTTTTTAAAAACAATGCCTTAATTGTGCAGTGTTCTGTTTGATTTGTATCTTCAATATTAACTGTTAATAAGCAATGAACCAAAGTCAGGAATTTTTACTGATTAGCAATAAATGATTTTTACAGATGTTATCATAACTGGGCTTTGTTGAAGTTGCTACAGTGAATTTAAATGAGGAACAAAGGATGTTTTAATTGATCAGTGTCTCCTTTCCTGCTAAGCCAATCAATCATTTGTCTCTTGAAACCACAAAACATTACAATAAATATTCAAGGAAGACCCAGTAGTAGGTTATTTCATAAACAGGAAGACATAGACAAGGCTTGATGTGTTCTACCCAACTTTGGCAGGAAGTTTAAAGTACAGCTTGAAAGGTATAGAAAGACCTTGCCCAAGGCTACAGATACAAATGATTGGCTTTGTGGAGAAATTCTTTTTAATCAGTAGATAATACAACAAGATGGTAAAATTCTTGATTGTTCAGCAGTTTGACAAAGCATTCCTGTAGGTTATTCTATTTGCAAATCGTAAAAATGTCTTTCTAACTTCCTCCTGGCACTTACCTCATTTATTTAACCCCTGTAATACTATGGGAAGTGCATCCTTCACTAAAATAGATTAAATTGCAAATCTCTGAAGTGTTTTTTTCCCCAATTGAGGATACTAATAAATAAGAAGACAGCAGAATTCTAATTTCAGTTATTATCAGTATGTCCTATTTTTAAATGTTGGGTTCCAAGGCATCAACTTCCCTTACAATTTTTTTGTGAAAATATTTGTGTAGAGTATAGACAGAAAAAAGGTTTTATAATAAAAACACAAACAGGGATATTGCATCTCTGAAAGATGCTGTTATGAATTGGTTTTGATATAGTCCCGTCAAGCTTCAGTGCGGTAGCTTCATTTAGCCAGGAAAGTATTTCTAAAATATACAGGAATTTTGTGATATAAGCACATATGATTTGTATATTTTGCACAAGATTAAGAAAAATAAAGGGTGAAACTAATGCCAATTTTAATAATCAAATATTTTGTCAAACCAATCATTATCAGATGTTTCTTTTAGCAGATTTTATAGAGGAATCGCTACATTTTTCAGTCAACTATGAAATTGAATCATGATCTTTCAGTCATGTTACTGGATTTTTAGATAGCCTTCTCAATTTCACAAATAGTAAAACATAGGTGACATATTAATATCTGATATGATTTTCTGGGAATGCTGATTTAACTTGGTATAGAAAGTGGAAACAAAATTATTTTCTGTGTAGCCCTTGTACTTCAGTTTCAACACACCCTTAATTTTATTAGCCCTGGGATTAAGAAAACTAAAATAAAACAAAGAAGTATAATCCCAGCAAATGCAACTCACAGAAGTATTTAAGTGAGAAAACATAGGAGCAAGAAGGAAAATTAAGTGAAATAAACTTTTTGCCCTAAAGAGGAAACAGTTGATGACAGAAATATGTTTAAAAAAATATACACAAAAGGGGGTACAAAATTAAAATGAGGAAGTATATCAAAAACTCATTTTAATATGATATGATTAAGTAGTAGAAATTATCCTTAGCTAATATCTTAGTTGCGGCTATCTTTTTTATTCAAATCCACTTGTCCGTTTTCTCAGTTTTGTATCCATTAAATCAGAATAGAAATTATGGAATTCAGGTATTTGAAATGTGTCTATATTAATCAGCATGTTTTTGTATTTTGCATTTCAAATATATGTACACATAAAATATTCTAATTAGCAGAAAAAACAACTTTGGCCAAAATTTTATATTTGTGCAATGAAAGCATCCTTTGACACAAGTTGGCTAAGATGTCTCCAGCCTGTACACATTACCATGCTCCCCATCTGTTTTTTTTTTTTTTTTTTTTTGGAATAGGCTGTGTCCAGTTCTTTGAAGTTGAAAGGTAAGCAGTAGCTTGTTGTTTTATGTTCAGAACACCAAGCAACTATCAACCCACCTACACTTAAATCTTTTAGAACTCGATGGACTCTCTGGAGTACTAGTGGATACTAGAGGTTTCAACATGACTGTGGGGGTCAGGAGTGCTCAGAGAAGTCTTGCCTTACAAAATACTCTTTTCAATCAAAATCTAAAGAGTTAGTGGCACTAATCAGGGAGCAGGATTATCTTTAGAGGAGGGAATGGGATGTTTCAAGGCTCTAGGGAGGAGCAAATCTGGGGCATTTAGAGGGTGAATAACAGCCCAGAGGAGCTGGGAGGGCTGGGTTGTAGAAATCCCAGAGAGCAGCCAGGGGTTAGGCTGGAGTGGTAAGCAAACAACCAATAGTGCAGGTCTTTGTAGACCTTCATCTTTTAAGCTATGGTAATTTACTAGAGAGATTTAAAGAGGACAGCAACAAGATAACAGATGGCATATTTTAGGATACCGACTGCAGTGTAGAAAATACATTGAGGTTGGGATAAAAAATGGAATAAGAGAGCCCAGATAGAAATCTATTATATGTGCTTAGATAGAGATTGTGATACCTTAGAATAAGGCAGTAGCAGAAGACCGATTTGAGAAATGCTAAAGGGATAATACTGCAAGAACACTTTGGTCCTCTACAGCTCTACGGCTACAGTATCTGTGGATTGAGGTGTACTTGATAGTTCTAATCGCTTCATACCTTAAAGACTTATTTTTATGTGCTCATATTAAAACTTAATAAAATAGAGACTTCCTCTTTAAGAATCAACGCACATTCCTTAGTCTTTGGTTATGCAGGGAATCCCTACTTGTTCTGAACACTAAGACATTGCTTCTAGTTTTCAGATCTGAGTTTATGTTGAACCTTTTTTTTCTCCCTTGCTTCAATTAGAAGGTTTAAACTGAGACTCAGTGCCTTCATTTGCCCCTCCTTTATGATACGGATGTCTGAACACCAAACCAGCAAAGTATGTTTATGTTTTCTGCCTGGTGTGTGCCTGTAATAATTACCAAGCAAATGAAACCAAGTGCTTTAATTGTTCATAAAGTGGTTTCAGAGCTAGACTTAATTCACTTGTGTTAAAGCAATAACTAGTAAAGAAATTGTCTCACTACTGAGGAAGAATGTTGATAAAGTTATTGAAAGACCCTAGCATTCTTCAAGATTGTAATGCACAGAATAGATATTACCAGATGTTTTAGTTTCTCCAGACAGGCAACTTTGTTGCCAGGAAAGGAGTGCATTTTGAGAAAGAAGTAGCTACGCACCATAAGGAATCTATATAATTTGTAACTATTATTACATTCTAACTTCACTGCAAATCTATGAAGAGGTTTTGATATTTTACTCACATTTGAAACCTAAGAAAACTGAGTCACAGGAAATTTAAATAATATTTTTGATGGCATGGAGTTAATTTGGACAGTAAAAGGGGAAGAACTTTCCAGAAAGCTAGTTGGCATAATGTAATAAAGCCATTAAATTTTCATAAAGAGATCTCTAAACCTACCTCAAGAATTCATATCAATGCTATAGAATGATCTTAGAGACATAATTTCCTTATGTTAATTTTCTTTATCAAAATGGCATGCTCTTCTACTTTAAGACCTGCTTGAGTATCACTTCTCTATACTTCTTATTTGCTGACATATAAAAATTATGTAATTCTCTTAAGATTTATGTATATATTGAGTGAACCATTTATGTTCATTGTAGAATAATCAAGAAGTTCATGTAGCAAAAAAGACAAAATGCACCCATAATGTCAGTACTCCAAAATAACCTTATGGAGTATATTTATGTAGTATTTTTACACATATACATATAAATGTTCAGTGTTTTTTGTTTTAGAAATGGGATTATGTAATAGATATAGCATAGTTTTTCCTCCAATATACAAAGAAATACAAATATTTAATATGTACATTTTGATAAGTTTGGACATATGCAATAACCAGTGATACCATCACCAGGATCAAGAGAATAGACATATCCAATGCTTCTCAAAGTTTCCCCTGTATCTTTTTGGGTTTTTTTTAATCTTGTTTTGTTTTCTGTTTTTTTTACTATGGTGACTTTTAAAAGAGTAAAATACAGGTATGTTTTCAGTGTGATAAAAATTTTTTCGTTAATAAATTTGAAATCTGAGTCATCTATATTTTCATACTTACTAGGAAGTTTTATTCCACCTTGAAAATCAGAATGAGACATAAGTGCAATCTTTTGAACTGTGTTATAATCTTATTTTCTTTTAAAAAATTCTCTAAAGATGTTTTCTTGCAATTAACTTATTCAAGTTTGCTAATGAAGTTAAACATCGTTTTTATATTTATTAATTATTTGCATTTTACCAGGTTCTGTTTGGCTCCTGCTGTTACTTCTAGAAGACTTAGGATGGGTGGAGGGAGAAGAGAGATGGAAAATAAAATAAGATTTTGAAATGTGATAAGAGGAATAGAGTGGGGAGAACAGGAGCAGGGGCAGCAACTCTAATTCTCAGACCTTCCTTGGCTGACTTCCTTCCCCTCGGCTAGATTCCATCACTACCCTCTCTCTATTTTAGAGCTTCACTCCTTTTAACTCTAAGTTAGTTTATTTTGACCAGGATCTCATTCCCTAGTAATCCTTCCTAGAGACTCCAGTGGACAAAGGGTCATTCCGGACCACGGAGCTTTCTTATTTGGTCTGGAATGTTGCTGAAATGATAACCATATCTCACTTTTAAGTAAAATATCACTGTGAATACTATATTTAATCATTGTTGGTAGCAACTCCTGGAAAATAGAGCATTGTACTTTACTTATATACTGCAATTACAAGCATACCTCATTTTATTGTGCTTCTCTTCATTGTGCTTCACAGATGACTGTGTTTTTTGCAAGTTGAAAGTTTGTGGCAAACCTGTATCGAGCAAATCTATTGGTGCCATTTCCCAACAGCATTATTTTTTAATTAAGGTATGTGCATTCTTCTTTTTAAATATAATACTATTGAAGAGACTACAGTATAGTGTAACCATAACTTTTATAAGCCCTGGGAAACCAAAAAATTTGTATTACTTGCTTTATTATGATATTCACTTTCCTGTGGTGGTCTGAAACTGAACCCACAATATCTTTTAGGTATGCCTGTACTACTTCGTTACTTGTAAAATATCTTTAATTGTTGGTGATAGACATTCAAAAACTACATTTCATCCACAAATGTTAAATATTCAGAATTGTCTACGAGTGAGACAATATTTCTGGGCTTCTAAGAATATTCAGATCCCTAGAAAGTGATACACAAGAGTATTAATTCTCTAGATTCTCCCAAAGTGCCTATAAAATACAAGTCTACTTTGGAGAGACATGCTCACCAACTTTCTAAGTATGAACTTGGTTTTCCTAAGAGGGGTGTACTGACTCTGGGACATGTGCATCTCAGTATAAATTAATGACGTTATATCCTTCCACTTTGTAAAGAAGACATTATTTGCATTTCAGCAGCTAAAGACTACCCTCTAAATGCAAGGCAAAAATCCTATTAATCTAGTGTGCAATTTGTACGTAGTAGTTACGCAAATTATTTTGAATGGTTAAGACTGGTTTCCTCAATCAAGTTATCTGTGGACTCTCTCCCCATACCCACATTCATTACTATAAATAAATTATATTTTGTTGTTACAAATCTTAATTGGGAGTTAGAAGGAAATATTGATGCATTGTTTCCTCTCTGATTATACCTGATGGTTTCTATTTGAAATACAGTTGACCCTTGAACAACAAAGGTATTAGGGCTGCTGACCCTCAGCACAGTTGAAATCCAAGTTTAACTTTATAGTCAGCCCTGGCTATCTGATTCCTCTGTATCTTTGGTTGCACATCTAAAGATCATGTAGTAGTGTGGCATTTACTGTTTAAAAAAAACAACAAAATGTATAAGTGGACCTGTGTATTTCAAAACTGTGTTGTTCAAGGGTCAACTCTATAACATGTTATCTGAAAATTTGTGAGAGGGGAATTCCAATCATAAAACATGCCATTTTTATAATCTAAAGATTTTACCAGAAAAAAAGAAATTTCAATTGATATTTGAATTTTCTGCTGACTTCTTTTCTTAGATGTTTGTATTTTACACTTGAAGAATAATCTTCAAAATATTTGATTGTTAGAATACAACAATTCAAAGGCATTAGATAAAAATGCCTGTTGGTGGGGTTTCCCTGGTGCGCGGTGGTTGAGAGTCCACCTGCCGATGCAGGGGACACGGGTTCGTGCCCCGGTCTGGGAAGATCCCACATGCCACGGAGCGGCTAGGCCCGTGAGCCATGGCCACTGAGCCTACGTGTCCGGAGCCTGTGCTCCGCAACGGGAGAGGCCACAACAGTGAGAGGCCCGCGTACCGCAAAAAAAAGAATGCCTGTTGGTGGAAGCCATACTTTCAGTCTGTTCTTAACACCCCAACATTTCAGTAGCTGTCTTCTGGCTACTCATTATTAGACTGAAAAGCCACAGTTATTTCATTTACTTTTGTGTAATATAGACTCTCAACCTTCCATTTCCAGTGCCTCTTTGCATATGATATATATATTTTTAACATCTTTATTGGAGTACAATTCCTTTACAATGGTGTGTTAGTTTCTGATTTATAACAAAGTGAATCAGCTATACATATTCATATATCCCCATATATCCTCCCTCTTGCATCTTCCTCACTCCCACACTCCTTATCCCGCCCCTGCTAGGTGGTCACAAAGCACTGAGCTGATCTCCCTGTACTATGTGGCTGCTTCCCACTAGCTATCTGTTTTACATTTGATAGTGTATATAGCTCCATGCCGCTCTCTCACTTCATCCCAGCTTATGCTTCCCCCTCCCTGTGTCCTCAAGTCCATTCTCTACATCTACATCTTTATTCCTGTGCTGCCACTAGGTTCTTCAGAAACTTTTTTTTTTTTTTAGATTCCATATATATGTGTTAGCATGCAGTATTTCTTTTTCTCTTTCTGACTTACTTCACCCTGTATGACTGTCTCTAGGTCCATCCATCTCACTACAAATAACACAATTTCAATTCTTTTTATGGCTGAGTAGTATTCCATTGTATATATGTGCCAGATACTCTTCATATGTTAATCTGTCGATGGACACTTAGGTTGCTTTCATGTCCTGGCTATTGTAAATAGTGCTGCAATGAACATTGTGGTACATGACTCTTTTTGAATTATGGTTTTCTCAGGGTATATGTCCAGTAGTGGGATTGCTGGGTCATATGGTAGTTCTATTTTTAGTTTTTTAAGGAACCTCCATACTGTTCTCCATAGTGGCTTTATCAGTTTACATTCCCACCAACAGTGCAAGAGGGTTCCCTTTTCTCCACACCCTCTCCAGCATTTATTGTTTGTAGATTTTTTGAGGATGGCCATTCTGACTGTTGTGAGGTGTTACCTCATTGTACTTTTGATTCACCTTTTTCTAATGATTAGTAACGTTGAACATCTTTTCATATGTTTGTTGGCAATCTGTATATCTTCTTTGGAGAAATGTCTATGTAACTCTTCTGCCCATTTTTGGATTGGGTTGTTTGTTTTTTGATATTGAGCTGCATAAGCTGCTGGTAAATTTTGGAGATTAATCCTTTGTCAGTTGCTTCATTTGCAAATATTTTCTCCATTCTGCGGGTTGTCTTTTCATCTCCTTTATGGTTTCCTTTGCTGTGCAAAAGTTTTTGTTTCATTAGGTCCCATTTGTTTACTTTTGTTTTTATTTCCATTTCTCTAGGAGGGGGGTCAAAAAGCAACTTGCTCTGATTTATGTCATACAGTGTTCTGCCTATGTTTTCCCCTAAGAGTTGTATAGTGTCTGCCCTTACATTTAGGTCTTTAATCCATTTTGAGTTTATTTTTGTGTATGGTGTTAGGGAGTGTTCTAATTTCATTCATTTACATCTAGCTGTCCAATTTTCCCAGCACCACTTATTGAACAGGCTGTCGTTCTCCATTGTATATTTTTGCCTCCTTTATGAAAGATAAGGTGACCATATGTGCGTGGGTTTATCTCGGGGCTTTCTATCCTGTCCATTGACCTATAATTCTATTTTTGTGCCAGTACCATACTGTCTTGATTACTGTAGCTTTGTAGTATAGTCTGAAGTCTGGGAGCCTGATTCCTCCAGCTCCATTTTTCTTTCTCGAGATTGCTTTGGCTATTCGGGCTCTTTTGTGTTTCCATACAAATTGTGAAATTTTTTGTTCTAGTTCTGTGAAAAATGTCATTGGTAGTTTGATAGGGATTGCATTGAATCTTTGGTTGCTTTGAGTAGTATAGTCATTTTCACAATGTTGATTCTTCCAATCCAAGAACATGGTATATCTCTCCATCTGTTTGTATCATATTTAATTACTTTCATCAGTATCTTCTAGCTTTCTGCATACAGGACTTTTGTCTCCTTAAGTAAGCTTATTCCTAGGTATTTTATTCTTTTTGTTGCAGTGGTAAAAGGGAGTTTTCCCTTGATTTCTCTTTCAGATTTTTCATCATTAGTGTATAGGAATGCAAGAGATTTCTGTGCATTAACTTTGCATCCTGCTACTTTACCAAATTCATTGATTAGGTCTATTAGTTTTCTGCTTAAATCTTTAGGATTCTCTATATAGTATCATGTCTTCTGCAAACAGTGACAGCTTTACTTCTTTTCCGATTTCGATTCCTTTTATTTCTTTTTCTTCTCTGATTGCTGTGGCTAACACTTCCAAAACTATGTTGAATAATAGTGGTGAGAGTGGACAACTTTGTCTTGTTCCTGATCTTAGAGGAAATGTTTTCAGATTTTCACCATTGAGAACAATGTTGGCTGTGGGTTTGTCATATATGTCCTTTATTATGTTGAGGTAAGTTCCATCTATGTCTACTTTCTGGAGGGTTTTTATCATAAATGAGTGTTGAATTTTGATGAAAGCTTTTTCAGCATCTGTTGAGATGATCATGTGGTTTTTCTCCTTCAATTTGTTAATATGGTTTATCACATTGCTTGATTTGCGTGTATTGAAGAATCCTTGCATTCCTGGGATAAACCCCACTTGATCATGGTGTCTGATACTTTTCATGTGCTGTTGGATTCTGTTCGTGAGTATTTTGTTGAACATTTTTGTATCTATGTTCATTAGTGATATTGGCCTGTAGTTTTCTTTCATAGTGACATCTTTGTCTGGTTTTGGTATGAGGGAGATGGTGACATTGTAGAGTGAATTTGGGAGTTTTCCTCCCTCTGCTATATTTTGGAGGAGTTTGAGAAGGATAGGCGTTAGCTCTTCTCTAAATGTTTGATAGAATTCACCTGTGAAGCTATCTGGTACTCGGTTTTTGTTTGTTGGAAAATTTTTAATCACACTTTCAATTTCAGTGCTTTTGATTGGTCTGTTTATATTTTCTGTTCCTTCCTCATTCAGTCATGGAAGGTTGTGCATTTCTAAGAATTTGTCCATTTCTTCCAGGTTGCCCATTTTATTGGCAGATAGTTGCTTGTAGTAATCTCTCATGATCCTTTGTATTTCTGCAGTGTCAGTTGTTACTTCTCCTTTTTCATTTCTAATTCTATTGATTTGAGTCTTCTTCCTTTTTTTCCTGATGAGTTTGGCTAATGGTTTATCAATTTTGTTTATCTTCTCAAAGAACCAGCTTTTAGTTTTATTGATCTTTGCTATGGTTCCCTTCATTTCTTTTTCATTTATTTCTCTTCTAATCTTTATGATTTCTTTCCTTCTGCTAACTTTGGGGTTTTTTTTCTTCTTCATTCTCTAGTTACTTTATGTGTAAATTTAGGTTGTTGATTTGAGATGTTTCCTGTTTCTTGAGGTAGGATTGTATTGCTATAATCTTCCCTCTTAGAACTGCACTTCCTGCATCCCATAGGTTTTGTGTCTTCCTGTTTTCATTATCATTTGTTTCTAGGTAGTTTTTGATTTCCTCTTTGATTTCTTCAGTGATCTCCTGGTTATTTAGTAGTGTATATTCAGCCTCCATGTGTTTGTATTTTTTACAGATTTTTTTCTGTAATTGATATCTAGTCTCATTGCATTGTGGTCAGAAAAGATACTTGATATGATTTCAATTTTCTGAAATTTACCAAGGCTTGATTTTTGACCCAAGATATGATCTATCCTGGAGAATGTTCCATGAGCACTTGAGAAGAAAGTGTATTGTGTTGTTTTTGGATGGCATGTCCTATAAATGTGAATTAAGTCCATCTTGTTTAATGTATCATTTAAAGCTTGTGTTTCCTTATTTATTTTCATTTTGGATGATCTGTACATTGGTGAAAGTGAGGTGTTAAGTCCCCTACTATTATTCTGTTCCTGTCGATTTCCTCCTTTTATTGGTGTTAGCATTTTCTTTATGTGTTGAGCTGCTCCTATTTTGGGAGCATAAACATTTACAATAGTTGTATCTTTTTCTTGGATTGATCCCTTGATCATTATGTAGTGTCCCTCTTTGTCTCATGTAAGAGTCTTTAAGTCTATCTTGTCTGATATGAGAATTACTACTCCAGGTTTCTGTTGATTTCCATTTGCATGGAATATCTTTTTGCATCCCCTCACTTTCAGTATGTATGTGTCCCTAGGTCTAAAGTGTGTCTCTTGTACACAGCATATATACGGGTCTTGTTCTTGTATCCATTCACCAGTCTATGTCTTTTGGTTAGAGCATTTAATCCATTTACAATTAAGGTACTTATCGGTTTGTATGTTCCTATTACCAGTTTCTTAATTGTTTGGGGTTTGTTATTGTAGTTCTTTTCCTTCTGTTGTGTTTCCTACCTAAAGAAATCCTTTAGCATTTATTGTAGAGCTGGTTTTGTGGTGCTGAATTCTCTTAGCTTTTGCTTGTCTGAAAAAGATTTAATTTCACCATTGAATCTGAATGAGATCCTTGCTGGGTAGAGTAATCTTGGTTGTAAGTTTTCCCCTTTCATAACTTTAAATATGTCCTGCCACTCCCTTCTGGCTTGTAGAGTTTCTGCTGAAAGATCAGCTGTTAACCTTATGGGGATTCCCTTGTATGTTATTTGTTGTCTTTCCCTTGCTGCTTTTAATATTTGTTCTTTGTATTTAATTTTTGTTAGTTTGATTAATATGTGTCTTGGCATGTTTCTCCTTGGATTTATCCTGTATGGGACTCTCTGTGCTTCCTGGACTTGACTATTTCCTTTCCCATATTAGGGAAGTTTTCAACTATAATCTCTTCAAATATTTTCTCAGTCCCTTTCTTTTTCTATTCTTCTTTTGGAACCCCTGTAATTCGAATGTTGTTGTGTTTAATGTTGTCCCAGAGGTCTCTGAGACTGTCCTCAATTCTCTTCATTGTTTTATCTTTATTCTGCTGTGCAGTAGCTTTTTCCACTATTTTATCTTCAAGGTCACTTATCCCTTCTTCTGCCTCAGTTATTCTGCTATTGATTCCTTCTAGAGAATTTTTAATTTCATTTATTGTGTTGTTCATTATTGTTTGTTTGCTCTTTTCTTCTAGGTCCTTGTTAAATGTTTCTTGTATTTTCCCCATTCTATTGCCATGATTTTGGATCATCTTTACTATCATTACTCTGAATTCTTTTTCAAGTAGACTGCCTATTTCCTCTTCATTTGTTTGGTCTGGTGGTTTTTTACGTTGCTCCTTCAGCTGCTGTGTGTTTCTCTGTCTTCTCATTTTGCTTAACTTACTGTGTTTGGGGTCTCCTTTTCGTAGGCTGCAGGTTCGTAGTTCCTGTTGTTTTTGGGGTCTGCCCCCAATGGCTAAGGTTGGTTCAGTGGGTTGTGTAGGCTTCCTGGTGGAGGGGACTAGTGCCTGTGTTCTGATGGATGAGACTGGATATTGTCTTTCTGTTGAGCAGGTCACCATCCAGTGGTGTCTGTGACCTTATTATGATTTTAGGCGGCCTTTCTGCTACTGGGTCATGTTGTGTTCCTGTCTTGCTAGTGGTTTGGCATATTGTGTCCAGCCCCGTAGCTTGCTGGTCATTGAGTAGAGCTGGGTCTTGGCGTTGACATGGAGTTCTCTGGGAGATTTTTGCCTTTTGATGTTATGTGGAGCTGGGAGGTCTCTGGTGGACCAATGTCCTGAACTTGGCTCTCCCACCTCAGAGGCACTGGTCTGACACCCGGCCGGAGCACCAAGATCCTGTCATTCACACAGCTCAGAATAAAAGGGAGAAAAAAAGAAAGAAAAAAGAAAGAAAATAAAATAAAGTTATTAAAATAAAAAATTATTATTAAAAATTAATAAGTAATAAATAAAGAAACAAGAGAGCAACCAAACCAAAAAACAAATCCACCAATGATAAAAGCACCAAAACCTGTACTAAAAAAAAAAAAAAAATACAGGCACACACAACCCTAGGACAAATGTAAAGGCAAAGCTATAGAGACAAAATTACACAAAAAATCATACAGATACACACTCAGAAAAAGAGTAAAAGGAAAAAATACATATATCGATATATTAAAAAAAAAAAGGAGAGCAAATCAATAATCTACCAATGAGGGTAAACTCTAAATACTAAAGTAAGATAAACATAAACCAGAACAAATTAGATGCAGAAAGCAAACCCCAAGGCTACAGTTGCTCCCAAAGTCCACTGCCTCAATTTTGGGAGGATTCATTTTCGATTGAGGTATTCCACAGATGCAGGGTCATCAAGTTGATGGTGGAGATTTAATCCGCTGCTCCTGAGGCTGCTGGGAGAGATTTCCCTTTCTCTTCTTTGTTTGCACAGCTCCTGGGGCTCAGCTTTGGAGCTGACCCCACCTCTGCATGTCAGTCAACTGAGGGCCTCTGTTCCCCGCCCAGAGAGGAGGGGGTTAAAGTAGCGGCTGATAGGGGGCTCCGGCTCCCTCAGGTCGGCGGGGAGGGAGGGGCACGGAGTGCAGGGCTGAGCCTGTGGCGGCAGAGGCCGGTAGGACACTGCAACAGCCTGAGGCACACCGTGTGTTCTCCTGGGGAAGGTGTCCCTGGATCACGGGACCCTGGAAGTGGCGGGCTGCACAGGCTCCTGGCAGGGGAGGTGTGGACAGTGACCTGGGCTTGCACACAGGCTTCTTAGTGGCCGTAGCAGCAGCCTTAGTGTTTCATGGCCATCTCTGGTGTCTGCGCTGATAGCTGCGTTTCACGCCCGTCTCTGAAGCTCATTTAGGTGGTGCTCTGAATCCCTTCTCCTTGTGCACCCTGAAACAATTGTCTCTTGCCTCTTAGGCAGGTCCAGACTTTGTCCTGGACTTCCTCCAGGCTAGCTGTGGCACACTAGCCCCCTTCAGGCTGTGTTCACGCAGCCAACCCCAGTCCTCTCCCTCCGAAGGCCGAGCCTCAGCTCCCAGCCCCCACCTGCCCTGGCGGGTGAGCAGACAAGCCTCTCGGGCTGGTGAGTGCTGGTCGGCACCGATCCTCTGTGCAGGAATCTCTGTGCTTTGCCCTCTGCACCCCTGTGGCTGTGCTTTCCTCTGTGGCTCCAAAGCCTGCCCCTCACCCCCTGTCTCCACCAGTGAAGGGGTTTCCTAGTGTGTGGAAACCTTTCCTCCTCCACAGCTCCCTCCGAGAGGGGCAGGTCCTGTTCCTATTCTTTAGTGTGATTTTTTCTTTTTTCACCAATTCACCAGGTACCTGGTGAGTTTCTGATTTTTTCTTTTTTCACCAATTCACCAGGTACCTGGTGAGTTTCTTGCCTTTTGGGAGGTCTGAGGTCTTCTGCCAGTGTTCAGTAGGTGTTCTGTAGGGGTTGTTTCACATGGAGATGTATTTTTGATGTGTTCGTGGGGAGGAAGGTGATCTCCATGTCTTACTCCTCTGCCATCTTGAAGGTCTTAACCTGTATATGATATTTTTATATGTTTTGGTTAATGACGTTTTTTTACAAGCTGTATTTTGCCTTTTATTTTAATGACCTAAAAAACTCTCAAACTTTGTTTTTAATTTGCTCTCAAAAATATTCAAAGTAGAATTTGCATTTACCACTTCACTGTGTTCGTAATAATCAGCAGAATGTAATGGTAAGTACAAGGAAATTTATCTTTTATGGTTGGACAAACCCATCAATAGGAACAAAAAAAGGTTGCCTCTCTCTTTTTTTAATAAGTTGAAAAAGCATCTGTCTTACTCTAAACAATATACTTCACCAACCATGTAAGAATTTATTTCCATTGTCCTGATTTACTTAGTTGAAAAATGGCCTTACCAGCTTTCAAGTTACTTATTGTTCTTATTAAAGGAAGTTTTTTCTTTATGGAAGGAAATGGACACTGCAGTAGATAGTAATTTTATTCAGCAGAGATTCTAAAACTAGTGCTTTCTTAACTATTTCTTTGGTGTTTAAATATCATCAACATAAAGGGAGCTAAGAGAACTGATGACATAAAAATCCTCTCAATATATGCAGCATGGAAAAAGACTGAGAATTTGAAATCCCAAATCATGACTCTTTTACCAATGTCAAAGCTGAATCAAAAGTGAAGCTAATTGCATGATGAGAGAAAGAACCTTATTCAGCACATAGCCAAAAGGTAATTTAAGAGAATGTAGTTATGTTACAAGAAGAATGTAGCAGGTTTGGCTCAAAAGAATTCCTTTAACCTCCTATTCAAGAGTAGATATTTTACTGACACTAGTTCAAAGGTTATAAATTCAACAAACTGGATATTTGTATTTCTCATATGGTTATTATATATTTTACCAGACAAGCAAAAGTGATTATCAACATGTTAGATCTCTTTCAATGTATGGGTGGGTTATGAAGTCAGATATTTGTAGATGATGTGACATTTAACTACATTTGAAGAATAGTCTTTGGATGATAGGACAGGAAAATATAGGAAATACTAAGTATGACACTGAGCATGAAGGATTGCTTGAAGTATTAAATAACTATTACATTTTAAAGGGTTACTGATAGGAAAAAAGAAAGGTACAGTTCAAGGAAGTAGGAAATAAGTGTGCTATAGCTGTGCCTCTACTGGTTGCTCTAAGGACCTAAGCTGAGTCTGTTTGTTTCTGTTCCTTGTGCTGTCATTCCCCTGGGTGTTCAGCTGAGATCCTCACAAGGCAGCACTGTATTCCATGAGGGCAGTGAACTGGTGGCAGCTCTGAAACCCAGTTAGGCACCTGTTGCCAGATCCCCCTACTTTAAAGAGAGGGAATGTTCCTTGATGAGGGTGAAGTTCTTATACTCAGATATGGTTCTCTAACTCATGGCTTTCCTGACATTGATTGAGCACTGGATGGTTACTTCTTTTTACAACTGTCTTCAGAACACAGATAAATAAGAGAAGAATCTATCTTCTAAAATCAAGGTAGTTGAATAAACATAATAAGTGTACTGTGGTAGTATAACACAGATAAATGGGTAGAGAATTGGTAAAATTATATTACATATTTAGAAAATGTTAAGTAGCTATTATGGGTAAAATACAAATTTTATTGGCACCATGATATATCTGAATATGAAAAACTTACACATTCTAGGGCTTCCCTGGTGGCGCAGTGGTTGGGGGTCCACCTGCCGATGCAGGGGATGCGGGTTCGTGCCCCAGTCTGGGAGGATCCCACATGCCGCGGAGCGGCTGGGCCCATGAGCCATGGCCACTGAGCCTGCGCGTCCGGAGCCTGTGCTCTGCAATGGGAGAGGCCACAGCAGTGAGAAGCCTGCGTACTGCAAAAAAAACAAAACAAAACAAAACAAAAAAACTTACACATTCTAAATTGAGAAGGCCATTTTGTAAAATTCAAAATTGTTAGAATATTCTTAAAGGCAAAAAAAGAGATCCATAAAACTTAAAGTTTCAAAGTGTGTGTGTGTGTGTGTGTGTGTGTGTGTGTGTGTGTGTGTGTTTCAGGCTGAGAAAGATATGCATAAACAGGACCACATACATCCATAAGTAGGGTACCTGAGCTAGAGGGCTGGCAAACTTTATATATTCCATCATGGAAAAAAGGGAATTCAGTACCCAGCAACTAGTAATTCTGCTAGATACTATACATGTGACTTCATTATGCCTTACAGCACCCTATTTTACCGCAGTTTTTAAAGAATGGTCATTTATTTTCAAGATGAAGAAGCAGAAAATGAACGATTGTCATTAGCTTGTTTAGTTCAGTCAGTGTCAGAGCTGAAATTAGAATCTAGGTGTGTTCAATTAAATAGCCCGTGTGATATCCAATAAACCAAGTTGGCACAGTTTCCTGATTTAGGTCCATGGACACTCTGTTAAGTTTATAAAGTGTAATAATGGGTAAAAGATATTTGGATGTTTGTGACTATAGTCTCTGCATTAAATATTTAATAAGAGTTGTAAGAATTAGGTGTTGAGAAGTAGAGAGGAAAAAATCTACTGAAATACATACTACTAAGAGTGAAGATTAGCTCCCAGTTTGAGTTCCCTAAAATAAATGAGCATAAACACTTGAAATAAATCTTGGATGACTTTTGAGTTATTTATTTTATCTAAATACATTTTAAGGTGTTTGCAAACAGATTCCTTCCCTGCTCTCACTTGCCCCATCCCATCCTAACTCCCGAAGGTTTCACAATAAATTTCACCCAGTAGCAAAGAAAAACAAAACAAAACAAAACAAAAAAAAACAGTTTTTATTATAGTACCTAACTTCTGATGTGAAGGTAAACATTAAATGTTGTTTTATTAATGAATTGAAATGGTCAAATACACAAAAAAGCTTTGTAAGATATCCAGAGAAAAACAGCAGGCAACTTATTGGGAAAAATCCAATTTGAATGACAGTAAACTTCTTATCAGAAACCATGGAAGTCAGAAAGAAGTAGTACAATATTTTTCAAGTGCTGAAAGAAAAATTAATGTAAATTCAGAAACTTAAAGTCAGTCAAAATATTAATTAGGTGTGACAGGTCACTGAAGACATTCTCAGATAAAGAAAAACGAAGACAGTTTGTCACAGGCATACCTATTCTAAAGAATGGCTAAAGGAAATTCTCTAAACAAAAAAGAAATAATTTAAAAAACAAACTTTGATGCTTCAAAAAGAAAGACAGAACACAGTAAGCAAAAATATGGGAATATACGTTTGGCTTTTATTCTCCACCTGAGCTGGCAAGTTTGTCACAGGCATACCTATTCTAAAGAATAGGTATGTCACAGGCATACCTATTCTAAAGAATGGCTAAAGGAAATTCTCTAAACAAAAAAGAAATAATTTAAAAAACAAACTTTGATGCTTCAAAAAGAAAGACAGAACACAGTAAGCAAAAATATGGGAATATACGTTTGGCTTTTATTCTCCACCTGAGCATTTAAATTCTATTTGACAATTGAAGTGAAAATTGTGAAAATGTCTGATATGTTTTTAAATGTATACAGAGGAAAGTTTTAAAGCAATTATATTGTAAATGAAAGAAAGTAAAGAAATTTAAGAGGAGGAAAAATGTCTCTGTTTCATTAAACCAGTGAAATGAGGACACCAGTAGACAGGGATAAGCTATGTGGATATCATACAATACTTAGAGCAAACAATTAAAAAGCTATGCAAAGAATTACAATCAAACACAGTACAGATAAATGAAAATAAGATTTTAAAATGTTCGAGTAACACAGAAAGGCAAGAAAAAGAAATAAATGAAAGAGAAGAACAAGAGAAAAATTAAAATATCAGACTTAAGCTCTAACAAATCAATAATTACATAATTTCTAAATCAGTGGCTGGCAGAGTGGATTAGTAAACATGTTTCCACTATGTGTACAAGAAACTCACTTTAACTATAATGATGTAGACAGGTTTACAGTAGAAGGATGGAAAAATATACATCATAAAAATTTTAATAAAAGAACAACAGGCATGGCTATGTTAATATTAAAAAAGCCACAATTTAATAAATATTACATAGACTTCCCAGCAAAGAAATTTACCAGAGTAAGCAAGGGTCATTATATAATGATAAAGGATTGATACAATAAAAAGACATATTTCTTTAAAATATTTATAGGAACATTTTCATATCCAAAGATACTGAAGTTTAAAGAGCTATGTAACATGAAGACAAACATTTTCAACTCCTATCTGCAGAAAGGATTAACTTTTGATAATAAAAAAAACATTACAGGGCTTCCCTGGTGGCGCAGTGGTTGAGAGGCTGCCTGCCGATGCAGGGGACATGGGTTCATGCCCCGGTCCGGGAAGATCCCACATGCCATGGAGCGGCTGGGCCCGTGATCCATGGCCACTGAGCCTGCGCATCTGGAGCCTGTGCTCTGCAATGGGAGAGGGCACAGCGGTGAGAGGCCCGCGTACCGCAAAAAAAAAAAAAAAAAAAATCATTACAAATTGGGAAGGGGGACCTTCAAGATGGCGGAGGAGTAAGACGTGGAGATCATCTTCCTCCCCACAAATACATCAGAAATACATCTACATGTGGAACAACTCCTACAGAACACCTACTGAACACTGGCAGAAGACCTCAGACTTCCCAAAAGGCAAGAAACTCCCCACATACCTGGGTAGGGCAAAAGAAAAAAGAAAAAACAGACAAAAGAATAAGGACGGGACCTGCACCAGTGGGAGGGAGCCGTGAAGGAGGAAAGGTTTCCACACACTAGGAGCCCCTTCGCGGGCAGAGACTGCGGGTGGCGGAGGGAGGAAGCTTCAGAGCCACGGAGGAGAGCACAGCAACAGGGGTGCGGAGGGAAAAGTGGAGAGAATCCCACATGGAGGATCAGTGCCAACCGGCACTCACCAGCCCGAGAGGCTTGTCTGCTCACCCTCCGGGGTGGGCAGGGCTGGGAGCTGAGTCTCGGGCTTCAGTCGGAGCGCAGGGAGAGGACTGGGGTTGGCGGCATGAACACAGCCTGCAGGGGGCTAGTGCACCACGGCTGGCCAGGAGAGAGTCTGGGGAAAAGTCTGGAGCTGCCAAAGAGGCAAGAGATCATTGTTTTGGGGCACACGAGGAGAAGGGATTCAGAGCGCTGCTTAAAGGATCTCCAGAGACGGGTGCAAGCCACGGCTATCTGCGCGGACCTCAGAGACAGGCATGAAATGCTAAGGCTGCTGCTGCCACCTAAAAGCCTGTGTGCGAGCACAGGTCACTATCCACACCTCCCCTCCTGGGAGCCTGTGCAGCCCGCCATTGCCAGGGTCCAGTGATCCAGGGACAACTTCCCTGGGAGAACACACGGTGCGCCTCAGGCTGGTGCAACGTCACGCCGGCCTCTGCCAATGCAGGCTGGCCCCGCATCCGTACCCCTCCCTCCCCCCAGCCTGAGTGAGCCAGAGCCTCCGAATCAGCAGCTCCTTTAACCCTGTCCTGTCTGAGCGAAGAACAGATGCCCTCCGGCGACCTACACGCAGAGGCGGGGCCAAATCCAAAGCTGAGCCCCTGGGAGCTGTGCAAACTAAGAAGAGAAAGGGAAATCTCTCCCAGCAGCCTCAGAAGCAGCAGATTAAAGCTCCACAATCAACTTGATGTACCTGCATCTGTGGAATACCTGAATAGACAATGAATCATCCCAAATTGAGGAGGGGAACTTTGGGAGCAACTGTAGACTTGGGGTTTGCTTTCTGCATCTAATTAGTTTCTGGTTTTCTGTTTATCTTAGTTTAGTATTTAGAGTTTATTATCACTGGTGGATTTGTTTATTGGTTTGGCTGCTCTCTTCTTTTTATATACATATATTTTTTATTTTCCTTTTTCTCTTTTTGTGAGTGTGTATGCTTCTTTGTGTGTTTTTTAATGTATAGCTTTGCTTTTAACATTTGTCCTAGAGTTCTGTCTGTATTTTTTTTTCTTTAAGCATAGTTTTTAGTACTTTTTATCATTGGTGGATTTGTTTTTTGGTTTGGTTGTTCTCCTCTTTCTTTCTTTCTGATTTTTTTAAAGTTACTTTTTCATTTTTAATAATTTAAAATTATTTTTATCTTAATAACTTTATTTTATTTTACTATTTTCATTCTTTTCTTTTTCTCCCTTTTATTCTGAGCCGTGTGGCTGACAGGGTCTTGGTGCTCTTTCTGGGAGTCAGGCCTGAGGTGGGAGAGCTGAGTTCAGGACATTGGTCCACCAGAGCTCTCCCAGCCACATGTAATATCAAATGGCAAATCTCTCCCACAGATATTCATCTCAACACTAAGACACAGCTACACTCAACGACCAGCAAACTACAGTGCTGGACAACCCATGCCAAACCACTAGCAAGACAGGAACACATCCCCACCCATTAGCAGAGAGGCTGCCTAAAATAATAAAAAGTTCACAGACACCCCAAAACACACCACTGAATGCAGTCATGCCCAAACCAGAAAGATAAGATCCAGCCCCAACCACCAGAACACAGGCACTAGTCCCCTCCACCAGGAAGCCTACACAACCCACTAAACCAACCTTACCCACTGGGGGAAGACCCCCAAAACAACGGAAACTACGAACCTGCAGCCTGCAAAAAGGAGACCCCAAATGCAGTAAGTTAAGCAAAATGAGAAGACAGAGAAATACACAGCAGATGAAGGAGCAAGGAAAAACCCACCAGACCAAACAAATAAAGAGGAAATAGGCAGTCTATCTGAAAAAGAATACAGAGTAATGACAGTAAAGATGATACAAAATCGTGGAAATAGAATGGAGAGAATACAAGAAACATCCATGAACTACACAATAAATGAAATTAAAAGTTTTCTAGAAGGAATCAATAGCAGAAAAACTGAGGCAGAAGAACAGATAAGGACCTGGAAGATAAAATAGTGGAAAAAACTACTGCAGAGCAGAATAAAGAAAAGAGAATGAAGAGAATTGAGGACAGTCTCAGAGACTTCTGGGACAACATTAAATGCACCAACATTCAAAGTATAGGGGTCCCAGAAGAAGAAGAGAAAAAGAAAGGGACTGAAAAAATATTTGAAGAGATTATAGTTGGAAACTTCCCTAATATGGGAAAGGAGATCAATTCCAGGAAGCACAGAGAGTCCCATACAGGATAAATCCAAGGAGAAACACACCAAGACAGATATTAATCAAACTATCAAAAATTAAATACAAAGAAAATATATTAAAAGCAGCAAAGGAAAAGCAAGAAATAACATACAAGGGAATCCCCATAAGGTTAACAGCTGATAGTCCAGCAGTAACTCCACAAGCCAGAAGGGAGTGGCAGGACATATTTAAAGTGATGAAAGGGTAAAACCTACAACTAAGATTACTCTACCCAGCAAGGATCTCATTCAGGTTTGACAGAGAAATTAAAACCTTTACAGACAAGCAAAAGCTGAGAGAGTTCAGCACCACCAAACCAGCTTCACAACAGATGCTAAAGGAACTTCTCTAGGCAAGAAACACAAGAGAAGGAAAAGTCTTACAACAAAAAACCCAAAACAATTAAGAAACTGGTAATAGGAACATACATATTGATAACTACCTTAAATGTAAATGGATTAAATATTCCAACCAAAAGACATAGACTGGCTGATGGATGCAAAAATAAGACCCATATATATGCTGTCTACAAGAGACCCATTACAGACCTTGGGACACATGCATACTGAAAGTGAGGGGATGGAAAATGATATTCCATGCAAATGGAAATTAAAAGAAGGCTGGAGTAGCAATTCTCATATCAGACAAGACAGACTTTAAAATAAAGACTATTACAAGAGCCAAAGGGACACCACATAATGATCAAGGGATCAACTCAAGAAGAAGATATAACAAATGTAAATCTTTATGCACCCAACATAGGAGCACATCAATACATAAGGCAAATGCTAACAGCCATAAAAGGGAAAATCGACAGTAACACAATCATAGTAGGGGACTTTAATACCCCACTTTCACCAATGGACAGATCATCCAAAATGAAAATAGACAAGGAAACACAGCTTTAAATGACACATTAGACAAGATGGACTTAATTGATATTTATAAGACATTCCATCCAAAAACAACAGTATACCCTTTCTTCTAACGTGCTCATGGAACATTCTCCAGGATAGATCATATCTTGGGTCACAAATCAAGCTGTGGTAAATTTTAGAAAATTGAAATTGTATCAAGTATCTTTTCTGACCACAATGCTATGAGACTAGGTATCAATTACAGGAAAAAAATTCTGTAAAATACTGAAACACATGGAGGCTAACCAAACACTACTAAATAACCAAGAGATCACTGAAGAAATCAAAGAGGAAATCAAAAAATACCCAGAAGCAAATGACAATGAAAATATGATGACCCAAAATCTATGGGACACAGCAAAAACAATTATAAGAGGGAAGTTTATAGCAGTACAATCCTACCTCAAGAAACATCTCAAATAAACAACGTAACCTTACACCTAAAGCAATTACAGAAAGTAGAAAAAAAAACCTGCAAAGTTAGCAGAAGAAATCATAAAGATCAGATCAGAAATAAATGAAAAAGAAATGAAGGAAATGATAACAAAGATCGATAAAACTAAAAGCTGGTTCTTTGAGAAGATAAATAAAATTGATAAACTATTAGCCAGACTCATCAAGAAAAAAAGGGAGAAGACTCAAATTAATAGAATTAGAAATGAATAAGGAGAAGTAACAACTGACACTGCAGAAATAAAAGGACCATGAGAGATTACTACAAGCAACTCTATGCCAATAAAATGGACAACCTGGAAGAAATAGACAAATTCTAACAAAAGCACAACCTTCCATTACAGAACCAGGAAGAAATAGAAAATATAAACAGACCAATCACAAGCATTGAAATTGAGACTGTGATTAAAAATCTTCCAACAAACAAAAGCCCAGGACCAGATGGCTTCACAGGTGAATTCTATCAAACATTTACAAGAGAGCTAACACCTATCCTTCTCAAACTCTTCCAAAATATAGCAGAGGGAGGAACTCTCCCAAACTCATTCTTCGAGGCCACCATCACCCTGATACCAAAACCAGAGAAAGATATCACAAAAAAAGAAAACTACAGGCCTATATCACTGATGAACATAGATGCACAAATCCTCAACAAAATACTAGCAAACAGAATCCAAGAGCACATGAAAAGTATCAGACACCATGATCAAGTGGGGTTTATCCCAGGAATGCAAGGATTCTTCAATATATGCAAAATCAATGTGATGCACCATGTTAACAAATTGAAGGAGAAAAACCATATGATCATCTCAATAGATGCAGAGAAAGCTTTTAACAAAATTCAACACCCATTAATGATTAAAAAAACCCTACAGAAAGAAGGCATAGAGGGAACTTACCTCAACCTAATAAAGGCCATATATGACAAACCCACAGCCAACATCATTCTCAGTGGTGAAAAACTGAAACCATTTCCTCTAAGATCAGGGACAAGACAAAGTTGTCTACTCTCACCACTAGTATTCAACATAGTTTTGGAACTTTTAGCCACAGCAATCAGAGAAGAAAAAGAAATAAAAGGAATCCAAATCAGAAGAGAAGAATTAAAGCTGTCACTGTTTGCAGATGATGTGTTACTATACATAGAGAATCCTAAAGATGCTACCAGAAAACTGCTAGAGCTAATCAATGAATTTGGTAAAGTAGCAGGATGCATAATTAATGCACAGAAATCTCTTGCATTCCTATACACTAATGATGAACAATCTGAAAGAGAAATTAAGGAAACACACCCATTTACCATTGCAAAAAAAGAATAAAATACCTAGGAATAAGCATACCTAAGGAGACAAAAGACCTGTATGCAGAAAAATAGAAGACACTGATGAAAGAAATTAAAGATGTTACAAACAGATGGAGAGATATACCATGTTCTTGGATTGGAAGAATCAACATTGTGAAAATGACTATACTACCCAAAGCAACCAAAGATTCAATGCAATCCCTATCAAACTACCACTGGCATTTTTCACAGAACTAGAACAAAAAAATTCACAATTTGTATGGAAACACAAAAGACCCTGAAGAGCCAAATCAATCTCGAGAAAGAAAAACGGAGCCAGAGGAATCAGGCTCCTGGACTTCAGACTATACTGCAAAGCTACAGTAATCAAGACACTATGATACTGGCACAAAAACAGAAATATAGATCAATGGAACAGGATAGAAAGCCCAGAGATAAACCCACGCACAAATGGTCACTTTATCTTTGATACAGGAGGCAAGAATATACAATGGAGAAAAGACAGCATCTCTAATAAGTGGTGCTGGGAAAACTGGACAGCTGCATGTAAAAGAATGAAATTAGAACACTTCCTAACACTGTACAAAAAAAGTAAACTCAAAATGGATTAAAGACCTAAATGTAAGGCCAGACACTATAAAACTCTTTGAGGAAAACATAAGCAGAACACACTGTGACATAAATCACAGCAAAATCCTTTTTGACACACCTCCCATAGAGATGGAAATAAAAACAGAAATAAACAAATGGGACCTAATGAAACTTAAAAGCTTTTCCACAGCAAAGGAAACCATAAACAAGACAAAAAGACAACCCTCAGTATGGGAGAAAATATTTGCAAATGAAGCAACTGACAAAGGATTAATCTCCAAAATATACAAAAAGCACATGCAGCTCAATATCAAAAAAACAAACAACCCAATCCAAAAATGGGCAGAAGACATAAATAGGCATTTCCCCAGAGAAGATATACAGATTGCCAACAAACACATGAAAGGATGTTCAACATCCCTAATCATTAAAGAAATGCAAATCAAAACTAAAATGAGGTATCACCTCACACCAGTAAGAATAGCCATCATTAAAAAATCTACAAACAATAAATGCTGGAGGGTGTGTGGAGAAAAGGGAACCCTCTTGCACTGTTGGTGGGAATGTAAACTGATACAGCCACTATGGAGAACAGTATGGAGGTTCCTTAAATAATTAAAAGTATAACTACCATACAACCCAGCAATTCCACTACTGGACATATACCCTGAGAAAACCAGAATTCAAAAAGAGTCATGCACCACAATGTTCATTGCAGCTCTATTTACAATAGCCTGGACATGGAAGCAACCTAAGTGTCCATTGACAGGTGAATGGATAAAGATGTGGCACATATATACAATGGAATATTACTCAGCCATAAATGCAAATGAAATTGAGTTATTTGTAGTGAGATGGATGGACCTAGGGACTGTCATACAGAGTGAAGTAAGTCAGAAAGAGAAAAACAAATACCGCATGCTAACACATATATATGGAATCTAAAAAAAAAAAAAAAATTGTTCTGCACAACCTAGGTGCATTACAGGAATAAAGATACAGAAGTAGAGAATGGATTTAGGGGGAAGGGTAAGCTGGGACGAAGTGAGAGAGTGGCATGGACATATATACACTACCAAACATAAAACAGATAGCTAGTGGGAAGCAGCCGCATAGCACAGGGACATCAACTTGGTGCTTTGTGACCACCTAGAGGGGTGGGATAAGGAGGGTGGGAGGGAGATGCAAGAGAGAGGGGATATGGGGATATATGAACATGTGTAGCTGATTCACTTTGTTATACAGCAAAAACTAACACACCATTGTAAAGCAATTATACTCCAATAAAGGTGTTTAAAAAAAAAAGCCATTACAAATTGGTGAGAGAAAAACTGAAACCGTGACTAGATACATGGGCGTAGGTTACAAGCAGCTAATTTTCTCTAGATCAGTATCTAATGACCCGTATAAATACAGAAGAATATTCAACCTCACAAACGTAATTAAATAAATGCAAATTAAGAGAAAATGTAATTTGTTAAGCTAATGAAATAAAGGAAGATTAGAGAGTTGATTTGAAAATCCACCGGCAAGTTGCAGAAACATCTTTATTATAGTCATTTAGCTGATGAAATCGACATACAAATGCTTGTGAAAATTTTTAACAACCTCATTTTTAAAATGAATCTGACAACCTTTATAAAAAGCCCACAAATACCTATACCCTTTAACATAATATATGTTTTTCCAGGAATCTTTATGAAATAATCTGTGACAGAGATTTACATGTAAACATATTGATCACAGTGCTATTTGTAATAATAATAAAAGCTAATATATACTGAGTGTTTAATATGGGCAAGATCCTACTATAAAACCTTTATATATTTGTGATAAAGACAGTTAGTGTTCATCAAATATTTCAGGTGTTTCTCCATGTTTTCCAGCCTTTACACCACTTCCATCGAGCCCAAGTGGCTGTTTTGGTCAATAGACTGCCCGGACCTGAAGTGTGTTGCTTCTGGGCTGAGGCAGTTACAAGCCAGTGTACTTTGTCCACCCTTCTCGTCCTCTGCTAAGAGCACCTTCGAAGCCATGTGAACATATGCTTGTGATGACAAAGAAGCATTACACGGGGAAGATAGTCTTGTTTCTTAAGTTAACAGGTAGAAGAGATTTCCAGTGATACATGTCAGACTTGATGTGAACAAGAAATATGTTTTCCTGCCAAGTCACTGGGATTTCGGTTGGTATGTTATTCCAGCATAACCTTGACTGACTAATAAGTACATTAACACACGCAATACATTAGAAATCCCTAACAGGTAGGAACAATCATTTCTTCATGTTACATTTGAGGAAATTAAGATATAGTGTGGTTAAGAAAACAATTATCAACGTGAAACATGCCGTGAGTGCTGCCTGGTCTAATCCTGCTGTTTATTATGACTGCTGATTCTTGCTCATGGGAGTTCATTCCAGCATATGATTTGTAATTTTATAATGTGTAGCTTAAAATTTGCATAATATACAGCTGTTGTTATAGTTTTTATCTGTGAGAATTGCTCCGCTCCTGTTTTGTGGAGAAATTGTATCCAAGGATTGGCTTTAAAGGCAGTCTTCCTATCTATTATAAAAACTATTGTTATTGAAATCAGTTAAAGTAAAGCTCCAGGTCTCGTAAAAAAAAAAAAATACTAATATAAATTGAAATTCCTCTTACTACAAATTCCTAGAAAAGAAGCAAGATATGTAGTAAGCATTGTTTTAAATGCATAGCTGAGCTTACAAGAAAGGAAAATCATCAAATACTAGAAATAAAGAAGAAACTCTTAATAAACAAACTGAGGCCATAAGCAGATGTTGTCACTGCCGTGTAGATGTGATCGGTAACGAGGGGTCTTTGGGGTTGGTGCCCACAGAGGAGGAGTGGTGAGGACCTTGGTCTCCACATGAGAGGGTGTGAACTGAGAGATGCCTCCAGAGCCAGAATCTTAAAGGAGTAAATCTCACTGGACCAGGGGAAAAAAATCAGCTTTTGGCACAGGAAGAATAAATGTCTTTCTCTCCCTCAAATCTGACCAACCAAAAAGTTTCTCATAAATATATGAAAGCTTAAACTTGCGCTTCATATGGAAATTAGAAATTTATACCATATTTGTGTGCTGAGAAATCTCAAGGTGCAAAAGTTACCCAACTTAAAACAGGTTGATGGCGCTTCTGCAGCTACAAAGAAACGAAGGCAAATGGCTCGGGTGGGATACTCTCACCAAGCAGGAGAGGAGGGATTCTCATGGGGAAAAATGGTAACAATGACTGTGCATTAGCTCAATGTCAAAAAAAAAAAACCCAATCCAAAAATGGGCAGAAAACCTAAATAGACATTTCTCCAGAGAAGATATACAGATTGCCAACAAACACATGAAAGGATGCTCAACATCAGTAATCATTAGAGAAATGCAAATCAAAACTACAATGCGATATCACCTCACAACAGTCAGAATGGCCATCATCAAAAAATCTACAAACAATAAGTGCTGGAGAGGGTGTGGAGAAAAGGGAACCCTCTTGCACTGTTGGTGGGAATGTAAATTGATACAGCCATTATAGAGAACAGTATGGAGGTTCCTTAAAACACTAACAATAGAACTACCATATGACCCAGAAATCCCACAACTGGGCATATACCCTGAGAAAACCAGAATTCAGAAAGAGTCATGTACCACAATGTTCATAGCAGCTCTATTTACAATAGCCAGGACATGGAAGCAACCTAAGTGTCCATTGACAGATGAATGGATAAAGAAGATGTGGCATATATATACAGTGGAATATTACTCAGCCATAAAAGGAAATGAAATTGAATTATTTGTAGTGAGGTGGATGGACCTAGAGTCTGTCATACAGAGTGAAGTAAGTCAAAAAGAGAAAAACAAACACCATATGCTAACACACATATATGGAATCTAAAAAAAAAAAAAAAAAAGGTTCTGAAGAACCTAGGGCCAGGACAGGAATAAAGAGGCAGATGTAGAGAATGGACTTGAGGATATGCGGAGGGAAAGGGTAAGCTGGGACAAAGTGAGAGAGTGGCATGGACATATATACACTACCAAACGTAAAATACATAGCTAACGGGAAGCAGCTGCGTAACACAGGGAGATCAGCTCGGTGCTTTGTGACCACCTAGAGGGGTGGGATAGGGAGGGTGGGAGGGAGGGAGACGCAAGAGAGAGGGGATATGGGGATATATGTATACATATAGCTGATTCACTTTGTTATACAGCAGAAACTAACACACCATTGTAAAGCAATTATACTCCAATAAAGATGTTAAAGAAATAGATTGACATATATACACTAATATGTATAAAGTGGATAACTAATAAGAACCTGCTGTATAAAAAACTAAAAAAGTTAAAAAATAATAAAATTATAAATAATAATAATTAGTGTGCATTATGCAGATTTCAGGCTACACATAAAACAATTACAAATCATACGCAGGAATGAACTTCCATAAGCAAGAATCATCAAGCGTTATAAGCAGCACAATTAGATCAAGAATTATCAGGCATTATAAGCAGCACAATTATGATCATAGTATGGTTTACATTCTTATGAAATTTAAGGTCAAGACACTAGGCAAAAAGAACAGGCAGCTTTGAAAAATGGACTAAGTTGCACAAATAGAATAAAATAGCCACCGAAGCAAAAAGAAAAATAAATTAGCTAAGTAGTGGATGAGACACATTTAATGAGCCAATTAGTGAATTTGGAATTTGTAGAAAGAGAGAGGAAATAGCTAAGAATGTTGCATAATGATTGAGATGTGTAAGAAAAGAAGATAGTTCAATACAGTAGTCTCCCCTTGTCCATAGTATCCCTTGTCTACAGTTTCGCTTTCTGCAGTTTCAGATATCTGTGGTCAATTGCAGTCTGAAAATGTTAAATGGAAAATTATGAAAATAAGCAATTCGTAAGCTGTACACTTTTTGCATGGCATAATGAAATTTTGTGCATTTCACTCAGTCCTGCCGGGGATGTGAATTATCCCTTTGCCCAGTCTATGTCCATTAGTCACTTAGTAGCCACTGGGTTATCAGATTGCCTGTCAGTATCACAGTGCTCATGTTCAAGTGACCCTTGTTTTACTTAACAGTGGCCCCAAAGCACAAGAGGAGTGATGCTGGCGATTTGGATATGCCAAAGAGAAGCCATAAAGTGCTTCCTTTAAGTAGAAAGGTGAAAGTTCTCGACTTAATGAGGAAAGAAAAATTGTATGTTGAGGTTGCTGAGATCTACAGTAAGGATGTATCTTTTATCCATGAAATTGTGAAGAAGGATAAAGAAATTTGTGCTAGTTTTGCTGTTGTTTGTTGCACCACAGTGTTGTGTGATAAGTGCTTAGTTAAGATGGAAAAGGCATTAAATTTGTACAATAAGATATTTTGAGAAAGACAGACCACATTCATAAAACTTTTATTTCAGTATATTGTTATAATTGCTCTGTTTTATTATTATTGTTAATCTATTACTGTGCCTAATTTATGAACTTTATCATAGGTATGCATGTATAGGAGAAACATTACATATATATACACACACACACATATATACACACACACACATATATATAATACATACATACATATATATCCACAGCTTCAGGCATTCATGGTTTGGTATATCCATGGCTTCCAGCATCCACTGGGAGTCTTGGAAAGTATCCCCTGTGGATAAGAGGGAACTACTGTACGTCTTACTGGATTTCCAGACATATAGACAAGAGTTGGACAAAAATATCTCATGTAGTGGCTGATTTTTGTCTGGTATGTTGAAATAAATAATTTCTCAGATTCAAATTAGCTCAGTGTATCCTTAGCAAAAAGAAAAAAGCATAAACACCTAGGTAAAACATAACAGCATTATAAAATAACACAGAAAACAATGTTATGAGTAGTATAATTGCACTGACAGCAGACTCCTTCCTTAATAAGGCATGCTGAGGAAATTCTGAGGCAAAACATCATTAGACATAGAATATGTCTATGTCTAAATATGTCTAAAACATAGAATTCTATAAACCCATATAAACTAAAATTCAAGTGAAAGGATTAAAAAAAGGAAAAAGAAAAGACTTAAAGAATCTGCTATTAACAGAGCCTCATCAAAGAACTATTAATTAAAATATATTTTAGAAACAGGGAAACTGAATCCAGAAAAAGAAGATTGAATTCAAGAAGCAATTGTGAGTAAAGAAAGTGATACATTTGCCGGCAGATCTAATAAGAAAAGGCTATATAAACACCACCTCTATATTAATAGTGAGTCATTTAGCGGGACATAAAAACAAGATGATTACAAAGTACTATAGAAGAGTAACATGCCAGAAATGGGGACAGGGTAATAGATGTCAGAGCATACAAAAGCCTTTGCAGTATTTTAAGGAGGATAGAAATAGGATCAGCAGTGAATTTTGTTATTAAGCCAATTATCTTTTAAGAACAGGATATTGAATGGGACAATACAGTGTGGAGGCTGCCCCTGAGGCATTTGTCATGGCTAGCAGCAGTGTTCCCTGTGGGGAAATTCACTGGGCTTACTCATGGCTTCCCCACAGGAAGGTGCTGAGGCAGGAGCTGTTTCACACACACTCCCCCTCCGCCGACACAGGAAGAGCTCTTGCTTGCACCTGACGTCAGAGAGAGCAATGCTTATGGCAGAGGAAAGGTCCTGCAACCTTCCCATAAAACTGCCATGATAGAGGAACTTCCGGTCAAAGAAGAAGTGCAGATCCTCTGGGTAAGTCTTTACCTCTCATGCCATCTTCATGTGCCTTGATTTGAAGGAGTCACGAGACAGAGAAGGAGGAAGACAAGAAAGGGACGCTGAATATATTAAATCTCCCTCCCATCACAGGCATCAGGGGCAGGTGAGTGGAGAATGATTGGGTTTGACGTGGGATCAAAGTTTTAATTTAGAGTGGCTGAAATTTTAACACTAGTAGATGCAAATCATCAATAAACAATCTATAATAGAAATAGAAGAGTTTCATTTGAGCCATACTGGGGACTAGGGGACACAGATTCAAGAAACACTGTAATTGCGTTCTGCAGGGCCACAAAATAGGGAAGGCTTATATAGGCAAAAGCAGCAAAGTTACATAAATCATGTGTCAAAAATCAGGTTTGGGACTGGCAAGAAGTAAGAGTGTTTGTTAAGCAAGAACTGGTTGGGATCTGAAATGGTTGCATAGTTACAAGGGGAGACCTTGTGACCATAAGGTTGCAGCTGGCACCTGCTAGTAGATGTTGTTTTGAAAATGGCTGAGGGTATCCTTTAGTTTGATACAGTTCAGAAAATTCAAGTTCCCAGGGATGCGGGAATGCGTCTGAAACCACATCCACAATGGCCGCCGGGCTCCATTTTGAATCCCTGAATCACAGTTACTCCATTTTGATTTCTAAATGCATTCTTTTCTTTAATGGTTAAAGCTGTCGGACAGTGTGTGATAAACAGGCCAGGAGACAGGCCACTCTCATTAACATAAAGTTCAAGCCAGAATGATTTCTGTATACCTCAATATGTGAAAATTTCTTCTATCACACTTGAAAGTGAATAGTAACTCTCTAAAAGACAGAACTGAAATTCATAACAAAATTGTGGGTTCTACCCAAGATGACATCTAAATTGAAGAAGGGCATTGCTACATGGCATGTTAGAAGAATCAATGGGAGCAGCATTCATTCATATGTACAAGGAGACATGTTTAGGGGTCTGGATTCTCCATGAAATTGAATACTTTGAGTTAAAAGTGTATGCAAATTAAAGAATAATGTTTCATATTGTAAATTTAAAAATAACATTTAGGAAATTAAGCAAGTTGCAAAAGGATACATGCAAAATGATATCATTAATATAAAAGCCTTAACAAAAAATGTATAAGCATTTTGTGTTTATATACATTTTTGTGTTATATATATTTTGTATAAATATATGTGTAAAGCCTTAAGTAATTCTTGGTTATGTGGACAAATATATTACTATGTCTAATGTAGAATCAATTCCAAACTTTAACTATTTATACTATTTTTTCAGCATTTTGTTAATATTCACAAAAATAAGTAATGATTTATATGTTTTTACACTATTAAGTGTGTTGAAATTCTTGATATTGGCTTTAGTACAGTTCTGTTTAATGATATTAGAAAATTTCTTAATTCTGCCTACAACATGACATGGGTTTTGCAGTCTAATGCTTTTTTTTTTTTTTTTTTTTGGTGGTATGCGGCCCTCTCCCTGCTGTGGCCTCTCCTGTTGCGGAGCACAGGCTCCGGACGCGCAGGCTCAGCGGCCATGGCTCACGGGCCCAGCCGCTCCGCGGCATGTGGGATCTTCCCGGACCGGGGCACGAACCCGTGTCCCCTGCATCGGCAGGCGGACTCCCAACCACTGCGCCACCAGGGAAGCCCTAATGCATTTTTAATAACACAGCAGTGTACCCATCTATGGCCCATTCCTTTATACATAAAAGGAGATGGCAGTCGTCATATGCCATTAAGTGTTTATCAATGGAGTGAATGTAATTTCCCTAAAGCATTATTTACACTAACATTGTTAAAAACAGTGTCATACACACACACACACATATGTGTATATATATAAATATATATATATTTATAGTCATTTTACCCAGTGGAACTTGTTGATAATAAAACCCACTCATACAAATAACATAAGATCCAAAAAAGGTATTTTAAGATGCTATATTTTTGAGTTAACTTATCAAGCTTGATACCTTTGTAAGTTTAATACATTCTGAAGTTTAAATTATCAAAGTTTTGAGATAATTTATTTTACTTCAATATCGTAGAGATTGATTTTTAATCTTACTTACAAGTTTAACATGACCTTCCATAGTTGAGGTCGCTTAATACATGGAGTAGTGTCCTTTGTATTTTAATGGTGACATAGGATCATAAATATTTAAAATATAAATGGAATGAAAAATATAATCCACTTGTCTTCTTACAGTTAAATTGATTCAAGAAAGAAAGTTGATAAAATTGCCATAGAAAATTAACAAATGTTTTCCTCATAAATGGCTGTCCTTATTTCTTGCATGGATGATCTGTTTGTAGGAAGATTCTGGAAGCCTACATAAAGAATATAATTTTTATGATAGGGCTCAGTGACTGCCTTTATCCAAGGTCAAGTTTCCCTGAAAATTTGAAGGCCTAAAATTCTGAAGTTTATAAATTTCAAGATTTATTTACTCTTGGCAGTATTCCACCTCTTAGTTCAAAGGAAAATAATACATATACATTTAAGAGCTAAGAAATAAAGCTCAGTAGAGTATTTAACTTTTTATACCTCTTTAAAATGAAAAATTTTTATGGCTTGAGTGCAAGATAGTAAAACAAAAAATCATAGATTAACTTTTCTTCACCATGGATTTGGAGCTTTAGATGAAAGTTGAAAGTGACCATAAAATGTTCTATTGGTTTCATACTTTCCAAAGGAAAAAAAATATTGGTGATAATGTATGAATCCAGCTATGTACTTTACTTGGCTGACTGGGGAGGAAACAATATATGAATATTAAGACAGTGTCTATAAGACAGCAATAACTCCTTTGAAAAAAATGTAATTCCGGAAATCAGACACTTATTTTTATTAAAATTATAAATTTGATGAATGTTTTCACTGAATTGACAGATTATCTACATTGTTTTGTCTGTTTATGCTGATTAATTTCCACCTAATAATTATATTATGAAAGATCCTACCTGCAGATTTTGGGAAGGAGTAGATTGATTACAAGTGGTCTTATGAGAATATGTGTGAAAAAAACTCAGTTTTTCTACATGGAACTAATCATAACAATGTGAATAACTTTATCCCTATGAATTGAACACTTGGTAAAATTGGCCTAATGTATTATTTTGGCATTAATTCCAGTCACACAGTTTGTTCTCATGTAAATTTAAGAAATGTAATCTTTTCTTTCCTCTCTCCTTTTTACGTCCTTCTGCCATTCCCTTAGCCTAATGCTTCTTCCTCAAAAAACAAAATCATGAGATGATCAGTATAGTGAAAATTATCAATCTCATAAATTTTGAGTCCAAATGCCCTAAAATTTTGAGTCTATTTTGACTCCAAGAAAGTTATAATCAGAACACAATTATGGAGAGAGCTAAATTTTGTTTCAAAGTTCTTTATTACCATCATCATTATTATCATCGTTATTATTTTTAATCTAGGGAATTGTCAACAATCAATAAGGAATTATGTAAACAAATTGCTGTATATCTAGAGAACGGACTTCAATGGCCTTGCAACCATTAAAAATATCATAGAAGAATACCAGCCTACATGGAAAGATATTACTGATATTTCTTAAACTGATACCAATTAAAAGTATTACATACAACAAAGGTGCCCTTCAATAGGTGAATGAATGGACAAACATCAAGGAAATGGAATAATGCTCAGAAATAAAAAGAGCTATTGATTCCTACAACAACACGACTGAATCTTAAATATGCTTTGATAAGTGAAAAATGCCCGAACCGAAAGGTTATGGACTGTATGATTCCATTTATAGGGCAATATGGAAAAGACAAGGCATGAAGGCAGGAAATAATGCTTGTGTGGTGGTGGTGGTTCTCCGCTGTGCCTCCCTCGAGTCACGCAGAGAATATGTCCAGTCACAGTTCTAGGAGGACGTGACCCTATGAAGAAGACCTTTTCCCTGTTTAGTTGGATCCCAAATCTGCTTCATCCAGTCCTCATTTGAACCCCAACTACCCACAAGTGTAAAACTGAGATAAAAAATGCTCATGTGACATTGATAAGACATGCGTGACGTTAAGACTTATGGCTGTTCGTTACAGAGCATTATTGTGACCATATCAAAATAACAGAATCTGACTACATAAAAAATATGGTTAAACGTACACTTAACCATATTATAAAAAATTAAGAAATGAGAATTGTAGCAAATATAATATATGATGGAGTTTTATCTGTAACGCACAGAGAGCCCTTATTGTGGAATATAATCATCAAAATGGACAAAGTTCATAAATAAGAGACACAAAATATGAATATATTACAGTATTTTTAGCACTTCAGAGGTAAATTCAGAGAATAAGGAGAACGCATTTCCCACATTTAATGACTTTTATTCTATTTGTAGAAGGAGGCTGTTAGGAATATGAATGAGTATAATAGTCTCTAATAATGTTTGATGATACAGAGCATGTTTTAGACCCAGTAATTACTTTCCAAGCAATGAATCTAAGGGGCGTGTTCATCTTTAAAAATCCATTTGTACATTCAGTACAAATAGTCTAAATTTGTACAAACTTACACAAAATTTGTATATATACACATATTTTTACATGAGTTAAAAACACTACAAGTAGATGTTTAACTTTCTTATAGCAACAACAACAAACTCCTCTATATCAAAATAAGGTGACTGGTTATTAATAGATGCTACATCTATACGTCTATTAAATAATTAGTGAAAATTTTATAGATAAGTACATATATATATAGTTCTAAGATGTGTATATATATATTATAAATTTGGTTGGAAAAGGCAGGTTGCAAATACATATATGTATATTCAAACATATATTGACACATAATATATGGTATATATATTTCAAATGACACATATTTTTTAAATGTCAGCTATTTTTAAATGACATCTATACACAGAAGAAAAAAGACTAGAATGGATTGTGTCAGAATGTAAGAAATTTTTAGTCATTGGTTATCAAACTTTGCATTGTATGCTCTTAAAAAGTATTGAGGATCCCGGAAAGATTTTATTTATGTTGAACATAACTGCTCATATTTATTGTATTATAAATTTAAACTGATAACTTTTTAAACAAAAACAGTGACACACAGAGTAATGACATCCATGTAATGCAGCCTCTGCAACAGAGTACTCATGAAAGAATGAGCGTGAACAAGGCAAATATAGGTTTAATATTATTATGAAAACAGTTTCAACCTAACTGACCCCAGAAAGGATCTTGGGAACCCCCAGGCATTCTTGAACCACACTTTGTGTATTGATGGTTTAGGTAGTATCATTAGTATGAATTTAATTTTTTACCCATATTTTAAATTTTAAGAATAATTTTACATCTTAATCATGTACGCATAATCAGAAAAAAAATCAAATTTATTATTGTAATAACAAAAAGGTCACTAGAAAAGCATCTCCAGTCTGATCTTTCTCATATTCTGCATGTGACACTAGAATACTTTTTCCTTATGTCTCTATTTCTTCTCCCTTTTGTCCTTCCTTTCTTTCCCTGCCCTTTGACCTTCCAACCATTTCTTTGTTTCTTTTCTTTCTCTTTTTTTTCATACAAATCAAACTGAGTACCACACACATATTTATCCCTGGATATTTAAAAGAAAGTGACCAATGCCCTGTTTTAGAAGCTTATAATTAAATGAAAAATAACATGTAAGTCCTTGATTGTCTTGCATTCAATTCCCATACTAGATAACCCAGATTTGGGATTTTTTTCCCATACATTCTCTAGATTGCCTAGAGCCTCATCTTTCCAAATATTTTCTCAGTGTTTTAGGTCAAGTTCAGGCCCCCCACCATGAAGAATTCTCTGAGATTTCTACAACACAAAGCTTTGCCCCTTCTTTATAAGTCATTGTGAGATCTTCAGTTATCTCTATTTCTCTGCTCTTCCCAAATACATTTAAAGGAATTTAAGGCAGCAGATGTGTATTATAGTTGATTATATTCCCCAGAGTATCATGCGTCTTTTCAGTACTTACTTGATGCTCTTTGAAGAACTGTTGGCTTATCAATTGCTTTCGTATCTGAAAATTTAGGGAAAAAAAAAAAAGACTGTCATACAATGAGTTAAATGATACTGTTAGACACTCATACTCACTGGCAGGAAATAAATCTTTATTGTCCTTAAAATGAAAATGGCAAAGTATCTTAAATAAAATTATTATTAGGATATAAAGTGCAAATTGCTATTAGTATAGATGAAATCTCAAAGGTATGCAAATATGATATTAGGAGGTGTGTTTAGAAATTATATAAGAAAGTATATGGAGAATTTTAGAAATTGAACTTAGAAATGTCTTTAACTGTTACCTTTTCTTCTTTGTCAAGTGCAGCAGTCCTTTTTAGTGTTTTAAAACAAAATCTTTTAGCATTAATTCATAATAGTGGTAGTTTTATCCACTGATTTCTTTCAGAAATATGTTATTAATATACTTTCACAGACCAATTAACAGACCAATGTTGCTATAAGGGCCAGAATAAATTCTTATATAAACAAATTAGAATATTGTCATTTTCTTATAAGAACCATATATTTTAATTGCATAATTTTAAAATGATAGTGAACCATTTAAATTTAAGAATAAATAGTAAGACCCAACCATAACTTTTATGGGCATTACTACTGTTGAAATTTTATTACATTTCATTCATATTTATCTATATATCTCTGTTTACCTGCTCTATCAATATATAACTACACATATATGCACATAGGTATACATATGCATATAAAGAGAGAATTGTAGATATAACTTGAATGTTTTGACATGTCCGCAACATAACATGACAAACTTGTTACAACTTAACAAACAAAATTATATATTATTCTTATGATACTTTGATTTCCTTTTTAAAATTCTACTTGTGCATTTCCAATATTTTATTAGGTCATTAGTAATTTTTTCGTTGTCCCTTTGTGAATTTTTTGGCCATGGCTTTGTCATTTGATTGATTAGAGCATTTAATGGAATATTTATTGACTGGTATGGACTATATTTTGCACCAGCACCAGTGGTCATGAGTTTGAATTGACAAACAGCTCACATCTACAATATGTCCTTCTATGTCTGTGCAAGAATTTCTGTGAACTATAAACCTAGGAACAGAATCACTGGATTGAAAGATGTACGTGTGTGTGTGTGTGTGTGTGTGTGTGTGTGTGTGTGTATGTGTATATATGTGTGTCTGTTAAATTGGATTAAGTGATGCCAAATGCATTCATATTTGTAAGATTTCTCTAGTGTATATGTATCTGGGTAGAAGTAAAAATATGTGTGTAAGTGTGCAATCTTTGTGAATTTCAGCATTAGTTTCTGATGAAATTTTATCCTTTATCATGTTCTGGATTAGTTAATATAACATAAAAGAAACCTCAGGTAAAATCATCTGCTCTAAATGTAAGAATGCAATTGACTATTTTTACAAAATCTTTAGCCTCATAGAGATTATTTTTATTCATTTTTATGAGTTTTAATTAATTAAAAATTTCCAATGTCTTTAAGAATTATTTTCTTTTTTATTTCCAGTGCTGTCTATTTTATTTATTTGTTTTATTTCTGTTTTCATTTTGATAACTTTCTTTTGCCTTCCTGTCTTGTTTAATGTTTGATTAACAACTTGAGACATAGTTTAGCTCATTTATTTTCATAATTTTGCGTTAAAGACCGTTATTTTACATTAAAGACCATCATTTATTACATATATTTATAAGATTAAAAAGTTCAAACACATATTATTCCATGTTTATTAATTGCATGAATGGCGTTTTTGTTATAGTAATTTTTTCTGTCAGAGAAATGTTAAATTATTCACCATAGTTATGTACAGGTCTACCCAGAAGAGTCCTGATTTATTGCTGTTTTCTCCAGTATAATTATAAATAATGATACTTTCATCCTCAGAATATCAATTTGTATTACAAATTATGTGTTCATTCTAACAAAATTATTTCTATTGATCTATTCTGTTACGTTTAAGATTTGCTTTATGTATTATGATACTAATTATGAAAAAAATTATAATAAAAATAAAACTAGTTAAATTTTACCTGAGAACTAATGATGTGCTAGACATTCTTCCATACACTGTCCATGTGTGAAATAGTTTAATACTCAGGCCCCCCTGTGAGGGGGTATTAGCCTCATCATACAGATAACAGAAGTGAGACAGAGAGAATTAAATGTTTCCTTAGGTTTCCTTAGTTTAACAAAAATAAAAATTAGCATGATTTCTTATTTAATTATGTATTTTATAATCATTACATAGTTAATTTTATCTCAATCTGAGGGATTGTTGCTTTATAACAGATTAGGATAAATCATCTAAATAAATCATTTAAAATAGGTTTACTTTTGTTCCAGAAAGTGACAGAATAGGAAGCTCCAAGCTCTTGTTCCCCCCAGGGAGACATCAAACAAATAAAAACGGGGCTAAATTAACCTTCCAAGAACTCTGGAGAGAAGGCTTACACCAACCAGGTGAACAGCCCCTCAAGAAAAAGCCGCGTCATAAAGGTATGAGATTTGGGGCCATTTTCACTTGTGCTTGCCTCATCCCCTCACCAGCTCAACCTGGTATTTGTCTGTAGGAGGTGGCAGGCAGTCCCCAGTTCTCTCGCTTGAAGTGGAGGAAGCAGAGAAGACTTGCTTGAAACATTCTAACCTGAGTGGGGGCTGCCTGAAGGACCAGTGTTTGTTTCACCTAACTTAGATCTCAGGCAGGGAAAGCAGTGGACGCCTCTTGGGAAGGCTGTAGGGAGACTGCACCGGCAGACACCTGGAGCGAGAGAGTACAGGTGAGGCAAACAGTAGACCATCACAGGCCCGGGGAAGCTAGGGTGAGACTCTTGAAAATCAAGACATTTAAAAGCAGTGCATGTGGAAGGGAGAACCAAGAAAGCCACCCTCAGACCCAGGCAAGACACATGCTCAGGAGAGACCTGAGAAAACCTTACTATTAACTACAATCACCATGCTGTACATTAAAGCCTCAGAACTTATTCATCTTATAACTGGAAGTTCGTGCTCTTTGACCAACATCTCCCCATTCTCTCCCAGCCCCCTCCCCAGCCCCTGGTAACCCCTGTTCTACTCTGATTCTATGAGTTCTGCTTTTTCATATTCTAAATACAAGTGTACTATATGTTATTTGTCTTCCTCTGTCTAACTTATTCCACTTAGCATAATGCCCTCAAGTTCCATCCATATTGCTGCAGATGGCAGGATTTCTCATGGCTGAATTTCATTCCACTGCATATACATGCTGCATCTTTTTTATCTGTTCATCCGTCAGCAGACTCTCTGGTTGTTTCCATAACTCGGCTATTGTGAATAATGCTGCAGTGAACATGGGGTGCAGATCCTAGTTTCATTCCCTTTGGTAATATACACAGAAGTGGAATTGTTGGATCGCATGGTAGTTCTAGTTTTTAATTTTTTGAGAAATCTTCATACTGTTTACCATAGTGGTTGGACCAATTGACATTCCCACTAACAGCGCACAAAGGATTCCTTTTCCTCTACATCTTCAGTAACACTTGTTATCTCATATATTTGATGTTAGCCATTCTAAGAGGCGTGAGGTGGTGTCTCACTGTGATATTGATTTGCACTTCTCTGATGATTAGTTATGTTGAGCATCTTTTCATGTACCTCTTGGTCATTTGTATGTTTTCTTTGGAAAAATGTCTATTCAGATCCTCTGTCCATTTTTTTTTTTTTTTTGCTGTACGCGGGCCTCTCACTGTTGTGGCCTCTCCCGTTGCGGAGCACAGGCTCCGGACGCGCAGGCTCAGCGGCCGTGGCTCATGGGCCTAGCCGCTCCGCAGCATATGGTATCTTCCCGGACCGGGGCACGAACCCATGTCCCCTGCATCGGCAGGCGGACTCTCAACCACTGTGCCACCAGGGAAGCCCCCTCTGTCCATTTTTAAATGGAATTGTTTGTTTTGCTATTGAGTTGTATGAGTTCTTTATATATTTTGTATACTAACCCTTATCAGATGTATGATTTGCAAATATTTTCTCCCATTCCATAGGTTGCCTTTCATTTTGTTGTTTCTTTTGCTTTGCAGAAGCTTTTTATTTTGATGTCAAATTCAGTTAGCTCATGCGTTACATTGGCATAAATAAGAGGAAACTATATAATCCAAAACAGAGTTGAAAATTAAACATAATAATCTTTAAAGTTTTTTAATTATTGTTTATTCTCAGACCATATGTTTCTGCATTATACATCATTATATCTTGCAAACTCAAAATCCTCAATTTATAATTTCAATTGGTTTTTTTCTTTAAAAACATTATACATCCCATACAAACCTTATCTTCTAAAATACTTTTTAAAATCTTAACAGAAAACAGATTACTTTTGTTTGATTACTCTTATTTAATAATATATATTCTGTACATACATTACATTCAAGAAGATTAGACATTTAAGGATTTCAATTGAAATAAATTATGAAATATATACTTATGTAATTTAATAGAACTGATATTTACTTCTTATTTTGAGGTTACCTGGAAAATCTATATGCATGTTACTAAATAATAACTTAACTATTCCATAATAAACACTGTGAGAAATAAGATAATATTTACTACATTGTTTCTGATCTCATGTAAGGTACTGGGAAATATGTCTAAAGTACTAAAATTCTTGAAAACAAAGCAAAAACAAATTATTTGTAAAGTTTGCCAACATGACACACACTCTTCATGGACTGCCACCTTAGGTAATAGTTAACAGGAAGACACTGTTTGGTTTTCCATCAAAATTATAAAAATTATATTATAAAATATAGTAATTGATATTTATGTAATCCTCTCTATCTTCTAAACATTTAGCTTTGGGCACTTTCAAACCAGTTCATACTCTTATTGAGTCCATTTTTCCTAGGTATTCAGGCTCAGAGTGCTTAAATAAGTGACCTATATTCTTTAACTCCATGGTTCAAGCTCTTTTCACTGTACCATTAAAATTTGGGTACCTGGGTAAGGACATTAAAGAAGCACAAAATATTAGTAGGAAATAAAGTAGGGGGAGGTACACACATAAACAAACACATACACATGCACATATTGACTTTGAAATAGTTTTGAGTTATAAAACTATAAAATAACACTACAAAAATAACACTAGAGAAGGAAAGAATTAAGGAGCGGTATGGTCACAAAAAACTTCTGTTTATGAATGTCCTATCCATCTGTGGTTTGTGAAAATACAAAATTCCTCAAGTTCAGCAATACAATTTGCTTCTAATCTAAAGGAACTGCCTTCCCAGATTGCTCTTGCAGACATCTTCTTATAGTCTTAAGATTTGTAATACAGGCAGAGACTGTAAAACTCTATTTACTTTGAAAAGTAAAATATTTCAATCCAGCCATTCGCATAACTCAGGCTTCAACTTCAACCTAAGTCAACTCAGTGGGAACTGGCAGACAAAAAATGTTAATATTCTCAGTTGTTGCCGTACTGTGTCTGCTTTCTCATTGTTATAGAATTCATCCATCTCACTGTATTGAAATGGGTTTATGGCTTCCATAATACATGTATGGATTAACATAATTTTCAGTGGTAATATTTGTTGAGTTTTAACATAGTTAAAAAACAAGAACATAGCAAATGATATTTATTCATATTCAGATGTTGAAGAATAGCAGGGTTCTAGTATTAAGGACTGAAAAAAGACCAATGACTGTAATAGACAGAGACACAAAGTCTCACCTCTCCTTTCTGTGTTGCTGCAAAAACACAGTATGCTTTACTGAATGACAGTGGCAATTGCTATGATACCAGCACTTTGGTACTGTGGCTTTCAAAGACCTCAATGATTATATTAAAGACAATTGCATGTCATCATTTCAAGAATTCTCTTTTAAAGATTCTGAGAATAATTGTGTTACATTTCAAGAAAATGTGTAGATAATAAAGAGTGCAGATTTTATACTAAAAGTGTGCTTTCACATGTATATCAAAACATCCCAGAGAACATACCAAAATTTTTTTTCATACTTCTGCTAGTAATTATTTAGGATGTTTTTCAACAGCAATTGCTGTTTACCCAGAGATCATCCTGCCAAGCATACAACTGCCACAAAATCTACCCTAAGCACATTCTTTCTTCTAGAAATGGAAAACTTAATATAGATACTAATGTCAATAAATGCTTTAAAGGAAATTTAAACAATAAAATTAAACATTCAGTTAATACACAGAAAGCTTGGTGGAGATAGATTTAAATGCAGAATTTGAGTGTGGACCAAAAAATGACATGGTGGAATAGAGGAAATATAGGAGCAATAATGAAGTTATTGCACTTCTGTGTGTCTAAGAAACATCTTAATGATATATGGACATGCTCATAGTAGATGATTACATGATAAGTTATTGCATATATATTATAATTTCAAATATGTAAATTTATGAAATAAAGATTAGCATGCAAAGTTTTAAAATATAAATTGGTTATATCTACATGGCATGGGCATGCATTGTTGTTCTTTATTCATACATCCTTAAATTTTTCAAATTTTATCATTGGTAATTCTTTTATTTTATAAAAATAAGTTGATTTATGCATTAGAAATAATTATATTTTCAATATTTACCATATAAGCTTTGAAATATACTAACAGAAAACTAAAGGAAAACAATGTCTATCATGAAAATAGAATTCTTGTACTTCTGTGATTTCTTTCAGTTATGGTGTTTTTCTACATTGTGTATAACCACTGGAAATTCATTATTCTCCTTTTTATTTGATATATATATATATACACATATATATGATGTCAGTTATATATATATGTATATCTCTCTGTATATACACATACATGTATACACATACATGTGTATGTTTTCTGAACATATGATCAAATGTGAATAATGACAATTCAAATTTTTTTAACATTCATTCTTGAGAAAAATTTGTGTGTTCTCTATTTTTAAAGACAATGAATTATAAAACTAACTTCAAGATTGTCATTGAAACTTAAACAAAAATAGTATCTTAAAATCAGAATGTTTACGCTACTGGCAAATGCAAGTTATTTTCTCATTTCTTTAGTATTAATTATGTCCCTGATTACGTTAGAATTTCCTTCTGGGCTGACTCTTAAAACCTAAATCAGTCATGACTAACTGGCCAAAGTGACTTCCATTTTTCCCTTAATTTTATTTTGATATCTATGTAGACATATGAATGACTAGCTGAAGGCTGATTAATATTCAAAAATCACTGGTGGTTCCAAGAAAAATGGTAATGTGATATTTAAATACATCATTCACTAATGATTACATGGAAAGTTTTAAAAAACGGGAAAATAAACCCACTGGACATCTGAGGTTAATAGAAAGTGTGAGATGACAAGTAAACTAAAAGACCTACAGTGAGCAGGCTGGTGATATTGAAGTCAAAGTTTGCTTCCTTCATATTTTAATCTACATGAATTTCATATATGCACTGAAGGATGAAATACTAACCTGTAACTGTGTGAGATAAACTGTATGATTTTTTAAATTCCTCATGGATGATCCTTTGTGAATCACTTGTTTCTCAAGAGAAACTGTTTTTTCCTCGAAGGTGTAATGTGGGCTTATATGTTACACTCAGAGACAATTTATGCTCTGGTTACATAACATGGAAGTCCAGAAATCAAGCTTAGAATAATTACATTTTAATTCATGAGACTACTGATGGTATCTGAACTGTAAAATTTCCATTTGAGAACATATGAGTGTGTGAACGTACATGTACACATACAGAGAATTGGAATTTATTGTGTGTATGATTTTTATAGGCAATAATAATGTTAATTAAATGCCTACTAAGATTCAGAGAGATGCAAATTATCTTAGAAAGATAAAAATCTGAAATACTTGCTATCATGACTCAATGTGCTAAGGATTTTTGCCAAAGAAGAGGATCTTAAATTGGCCTCTGTTTTTATTTGTATTTATAAAATAATAGCTTGAATCTATCATACTGACAAATACCTTCAGATTGTCTTCAAGCAAGAACTTTTCAAAGCCGGAGATGCCACTTTACATTTTATTCATTTCACACCAACTGAATCTGATATCTCTTATTACTTAACGTTAAGAGAACTTGAACACTCCCAAAAGGGTGGAATTCAAATGTACATTCCTGACTTCCAACACATATTTACATACAATACCTATTATTTGAATTCAACGAAATTTTCCTGTATTAGATACATGCAAAATAAAGGTGTTTCCCAGCTTTTCCCCCCACATATTTATTTATAGATTTTTTTAAACCACATCTATTAGGCTTTGTTCATAAGAGTGACTCGTTGAATGCTATAGAAAAGATCTGAGTTGCCGAATATGAAAGGTAAGAAAATACAACCATTAAATACCTGTCATCCAATTATATTGGATAAACTGATTTATTTTTCAGGTTAATAAAATTGCATTTTATTTTTTGCTTTTTCTTTTATTACCTACAGAGTTAAATTACTCCTGTTGCTTCATGCCAATGTCATTTTCTTACAAACAAAATACGAAAAAAAATTGATAACTCGAAACTATTTTAAAAATCTAGTAGCAAACTCCGTATCTAGTGAAATGGCAAATAAGATATCCTGAAAGATGCTATAAAGGACACAGCTAAAAATATTTTACATAGTTAAATAAGTATCTGTTAAAATTGTATTTGAAGTATCAAGAAAGCTATAGTCAATTTAGCAGAAGCATGACTCCAGAGATTTAGTAAAACGTTGACACCAATGCTACCCTCAGAACAAAGACTGAACATTGGAGCTTTAATATTCACAGCCTCATAAAGGAGAGGAGATAAAACCTAGAAATTATTCATGGTCACTAATTTAATAGTATGTCTTCGCCAGAAATCTGGCACTAAAATAGCATTATTTTCAAGGAGAATGAAGTGGAAATAAACCCAAGTGAAAATAAGGAAAATAGACTGTCTCCAGTTTTGGAGCAAGGTGGGAAAAAAAAGTCATCTCTAAAAATTTGCAATCATAAGCTTGCCCTAACAAAGATTTTCATTCTAAACAGCACTACCTAAGTATTATAAAAACTTCAGGTAAGGTAGAGAATCGTCTTCAAAAGAGGCCTCAAAAAATTCTTTGAATTTTATTTGATATGCGTGCAGTCAAAATTCTCAACAAGGCAACTAAACCATGAGCAAGAGAAAACAAGAACAACTGTCAGCAAAATCATATCAGCAAAGACTTTAGATACTAGAGTTATTCATAGAATATGAAAGAGTTATGCTTAATATTTTAAATATATTCTTAACTTTTTATTTTGAAATATGCTTAGACTCATAGGAATCAGCAAACATCATGAAGAGGATACCCGTATGACTTTCACCCAATGATAACATTTTGAATAACCATAGTACATTACCAAACAAGAGGAAACTGACATTGGTACAATACTGTTAACTCAGTTATAGACCTTATTTAGATTTATCAATTTTTGCATGCACTGCTCATTTTTGGTGTCTACTTCTATAAAATTTTATCACATGCATAGTTATGTGTAACCACCATCACAATCAGGATACAGTATTATTCTCTCTCCCCAAAGAAACTTCATGATACCCCTTTACAGGCTCACCCACCCCCAACTCTAAACCCTGACCCCCACTGATCTGTTCTTAAGCACTGTAATTTTTGTCATTCTGAGAATGTTACATAAATGGAATCATAAATATGTAACCTTTTGAGATGAGCATTTTTCACTCAGTATAATGCTATTGAGATACATATAAGTTGAGTGTATCAATAGTGTGTTCCTTTTTAATGTTGTGTATCCTTCATGGTGTAAATGACCCACAGATTATTTATCCTTTCACTCACTGAAGGACGTCTAAGTTGTTTTCATTTTTTGGCTTCTAAAGTTAAAACTTCTATGAGCATTTGTGTATAGCTTTTTGTGTAAACACATGTGTTCACTTCTTTAGAAGTCTAATTGTTGATTCGTATTGGAAGTATACAGTTTTTACAAAACTGTCAAACTATTTTGCAGAGTTGCTGTACCATTTACATTCCCAACAACAATGTATGAAAGATTCAGTTGTCCCTTATCCTCACTAACACTTAGTATTGTCGATGTTATTACAGCTGTTCTGAGAGATGAGTGTAAAATCTCATCATGACTCGAAGTCGTATATCCCTAATGGCTAATGATAATGAGCATCTCTTTCATGTTCTTCTTTATCTTCATAGATGACACAGAGGTCTGTTCAAGTCTTTTGCACAGTTCCTCATTTGATTGGTTGTTTTCTTGCTGTTTCATTCTGAGAGCTCTTTAAATATTCTGGATACAATCTGTTTGTCAGATGTATAACTTGCAAATATTCTATCCCATCTCATCTGATTGAATCTCCATTTTTAAATATCTTTGAGTAAAAGAATAGCAAATAAAATTAAGTCATTGAGAAGGTCTGGGTAAAACCAATTTGCATATGCTTTTCAATATCCAAATTGAGTAGAAATCTGGTTTAGAAAGAGAATGATTACATGACTAACAGGTGAATGATTTTACAAATTATTTGAATTCTAATTTGTTGCTTTTAACAAATTTGTAGAAAGATTTGATCATATAGATACATAATATATCACCAAGATAATTCTACTTTTTGATAGACAACACTTGTGGGTTTTATCTCATAACTTAGAAACACTTTAAAAGTCAGATAACGTTGCTGTACAAAACACCTTCCATTTCCATTGACTTACTTTCAGATACACTGTTTTCTCATTGGTTTCATTTCTAAAAATATACTATAGAATAAAATTGATGCTGAACTCACTCTAATTCTTGCACCAAGTAATACTCATTCATAAATATATGAACTATTTAATAAAACATTAAATGTAGGTAGATATAATATTAAGAACCTTTCTTAAAATTTATTTTTATTGGAGTATAGTTGCTTTACAATGTTGTGTTAGTTTCTACTGTACAGCAAAATGAATCAACTATACGTATACATATATCACCTCTTTTTTGGATTTCCTTCCCATTTAGGTCACCACAGAGTGTTGAGTAGAGTTCCCTGAGCTATACAGTAGGTTCTCATTAGTTATCTATTTTATACATAGTATTCAATAGTGTATATATGTCAATCCCAGTCTCCCAGTTCATTCCGCCCCCTCCTTCCTCGCTTGGTGTCCATACGTTTGTTCTCTACATCTGTGTGTCTGTTTCTGCTTTGCAAATAAGATCATCTATACCATTTTTCTAGATTCCACATATATGAGTTAATATACGATATTTGTTTTTCTCTTTCTGACTTACTTTACTCTGTATGACAGTCTCTAGGTCCATCCATGTCTCTACAAATGACCCAATTTTGTTCCTTTTTACAGCTGAGTAATATTCCATTGTATATATGTATCACATCTTCTTTATCCATTCATCTGTCGATGGGCATTTAGGTTGCTTCCATGTCCTGGCTATTGTATATAGTGCTGCAATGGACATTGGGGTGCATGTGTCTTTTTGAATTATGGTTTTCTCTGGGTATATGCCCAGTAGTGGGATTGCTGGGTCATATGATAGTTCTATTTTTGTTTTTTTAAGGAACCTCCATACTGTTCTCCATAGTGGCTGTATCAATTTACATTCCCACCAACAGTGCAGGAGGGTTCCCTTTTCTCCACACCTTCTCCAGCATTTGTTGTTTGTAGATTTTCTGATGATGCCCATTCTAGCCGATGTGAGGTAATACCTCATTGTAGTTTTGATTTGCATTTCTCTAATAATGAATGATGTTGGGCATCTTTTCATGTGTTTGTTGGCCATCTGTATGTCTTCTTTGGAGAAATGTCTATTTAGGTCTTCTGCCCATTTTTTGATTGTGTTTTTTTTTTGCTTTTGAGCTGCATGAGCTGTTTGTATAGTAAGAGACATTTTCAGTATAACTTTCATTTTATGCCTTTTCTTAAAATTTGCGATACATTTTTATTGTTTTGACCAGGTATGTGCTAAAATAATTGAAGTCTTAACTCAATCCTGAAAAAAATCTTTTAAAACGTACAGGCTTATGGCCTAAAGAATTAAACATAGAGTTCAATACACATATGTGATTTTATAGATAAAAATTATTACATGATGATTAATAGAAGACTTTCCAGTTTAAAATTTATAATATATAAGGGTAATAGTCTATGAGAAATGTGAAATGAAAATATGACTTAAGAGGGAAAGGTGACATGGTCAACAATTTGACTATTAAAGATGGGTTTATTTATGTATTTTTTTCTTCATAGATAAATGTGAGTTGTCAAATTGCTTTGGTATTGAAATGGTTCATTTCAAAGAGAAATGTATAATTTTATTTTAAATATAAATATTTACAACAATATAATGGAGATTACATTTGTCATTTATTATAAAACTATTAAGAAGCCTCTTATCTAAAATGTAGATTTCATCATAAAATATGTGATTATTCATCAAGGGCAAGGACTGTTGTCTCTTTGCTTGTCCAGCACAAGCAAAATCTGAAGTATGAAGATATTGCAATTTGCCACAATTGATTAAATTAATATTAGTAACTAAATAACTAGATTAACCAGTTAGGATTTGTTATCTCACCATGTTTCTGAATTTCCCCTTGAAATAATGTCCTTGCCTTTGGGATCACATATTAATAATACTAACATAATCTGTGAATTAAATCCAGAAAAAATAGAAACAGGCACAGTTGCTACGAAAGGATATGTGATGCTGGTGAGAAAATTTTGAGATGTATGAGATTATAGAGAGGACATATAAAATACATTGTAAAATAAAGTACATATACAAAATAACAACCTCATAATATGTTCTTCAGTTTCTCTCAGTGTTATTTGAAGCAAATATTTCAATTCATGTGAATAGTATGCTTAGACACTTCTTTCTGGTTCTAAGTGCCTACTTGAACTTCCCTCCTTAAAACTTCTCATATATATTCTACTGACTCATACAAAAGTAGTTGATATCTGTGTATTCTTATTGGTAAAATAAAGCAATTCTTTGAATATTTCTGATATCTTACAATTATATCTAAAGGAAAAATCTGCTTCTATCCATATATTTCAAAGAATTTTACATAATTTCACACTTATATACTAAAATTTAGTCTTGTGTTTAATGGATACTGTATTTATGCCATATAATTTGGAAAAAATTGCAGATATCTATTATTCAGATTTTTTGCTATTTAATGCCATTGATTACTTCAACTTCCTACTTTCTAGAAGTACAAATAAGACTAAATTAATTTTATTCTCTCAGAAAATGCATCATATATTTTATAAAATTATTTTCATTTTAATTAAATTACTTCAGTTTTGCTAGACTACAGTATCTCCTATGCACTTTCATGGAAAAAGTGATTTGAATAATTTTATATAATAAAGATTTATATAGATCATATCATAAGAGATAAAACATAGATCATGAAACATTTCAAGATGTAGAGAAACCACAAAAATTGTATACTTGCAAAGGAAATGACAACTTAAATTAAAATTGAAGAAAATTGTAGTCTGTTAATTTGCAGTGATTTAAAGAAATACAAGCATAAAAATGTCAGATTCTTGGTATATTAGCACCCATTTTATTTTACCCCTTCAGAGAAAATTAACTGCTCTGAATGAACACACAGAACAACCAAGGGCACACAGTATATTGCTTTGTACACTAGCAATTTTATTCTTAATTTTCCAAAATATTTCTCCCATCAATACTTTGAGTGTCCTAGAGAATATTAAGCTACAGCCCATCCAGTGCTCTTCAAAAGAAAAAAATAAATGAAACAAAAAACAAACAAATACCAGAGAAATTGCACTCTCGAATGAGAAGAACAAGGGTTGTGTTTATTCATTTCACTCTCCTATTCTAGAGGAGACAAGTGGTTTGTTTCCGTCCCCAGAGAAAGCTCTTGGTATGAGCTTTGAAATGTCAAGTATAATTAAGAAAAAGTATTCTTTTTAGCCCAACAAAAGAAATACATCTTTCAAAATAACTGTCTCTTGAAGTTAGAGAACACAAACAGTCGATCTCAGTTGAAACATCTCACTGTGCTAAATCAGTTGTCAGCTTCAGCGTGGCTTCAAGTTGACATAGCATCTAGCTGGTGCCCCATCACTGCCCAGCATGGCTGGTCCAACCCATGGTACAATCACAGCACATTTATAAAGTTCTGACTATTCAGTCCAAGAGAACCAAGATGCCAACTGCCATAAAATGTAAACAATATGAGTTTGTTTGTGACAGAATCAACTTAAGTTGAAATAGTACATTCAGGAGTAGTTGGAATGAAACGTGTAAGAAAAAAGGAAGACTTAAACACAGTTTAGCGTTTCACTGAAATTTCTGATTTAGCTCTCATGGTACATGCTATATTTTAGATATGTGAGAGTTCATTTCTTCAGAGAACAGCCATACAGCACACTTATATAGAAAATATACAATCCTTTGTGATTTCATGGATGGTTTCTCCTAACAGAATGTATATTAATGTAACACAAAAATATGTGTAAACCTTACTGTAGGAGAGTTTTTCAAGGAATACACTTATACTCAATGCCTGGCTGGATACAAATATGTTATCAGAAAATTTTTTTTTAATTTATTAAAATTTCCTATCCATATTTTTTCAAATGGAAAAGAAACCAGTGTGATTTTTATGAATAACTAATTTTAATTTTCATTATTTTTTCTTGTGAACAGGTAAGAAGAAGCTCCAACATGCAGTTGGCAGACCATGCTCTTAGATTAAGGGATACTTTCGTTCCCAGACAGATATGCCACTAACAGACTGTATGATCTCAGCCCATGGTAAGTGACCTCATCATCATAATTATTACTTTATTAGGTGCTGTGGGCTTTATGATTAAAGCCAGTTTTCATTCAATGTATAACAATTCCTATCTATACTTCTGTCAAATGGGTGTTCTTGAAGTTTCAAACCTGGAAGATATTTTTGAAACTTGGAAGGACGTTTTATTGAAGGGATGCATATAGCTGGCCTAATTTCAGCTTCATTTTGCAGTTTTGAGAACTCCATGTCTTTTCTCCTACTCTTGCTTCTGCTCTACCTGGCATTCTCTAATTTTCTCTTCCTGGACATGTTTATCTGTTCTTCAAGACAAGTCAGTTGTGACCTCATAAGTAGAGTGTTCCCTAATACTTGAAGGCACTTTAATAACCCCTTTTGCTTTGTTTTCAAGACATACTACTGTTGTATTTGTTCTAGTCCTTATTGCATTGATTACGGTAGGTTAAATATGTACCTATACTCTAAGCTAATTATCAGTTTTTCAAGGGCAGAAGATATATCTTATTAATTTTTAAATCATTAGTTCCTGATAACAAGTAAGAATTGATAAAGTATCTGACATAAATATAATTCAGTTTAGATAGCATGCTCACCATTTTAATCAGTCCATATTAACATAAGTGTAAAAGTTGTAGAAGATAATCCACATTGCATTTAGGACCCTGTTTATATGTCTTCAAGACTCATGTCCACATCTCATGGGGACACAATGTGAGCAGGACAGATTAGACGATAGGTGCAGAAATAATGTCAAGAATACGAATGATTTGGGAGAACTATATTTTACCAAAAATACAATATATTCTAAATTTGAGCCCCTTCTTGACAGAGCAATGCATAGAAAGACTTCTTCTTAGACACCCCCAAAATTCACCAGGCTTCTTGTAATAATTTTGAGCTTTTTAGACAACTAGAAGGCATGAAAATAAGCCCAAAAATCAGTCAAGAGAAAGGAAAGTCTTCATTTTTTTAACAGAAAAACTGAACCTCAAGGAGATCTCACATCCCCTTTTACCCGTCGCTCATCTTCTCAAGTCTGTATCTGTACACATAGTGTTAAATCACTTAAGAGCCATGAATGGATGGCACACATTCTAACTGACCCATCAGTTAATCATTTATTGGGCCATATATATGCCAGAGTATGTTATTTGTACGTTTTGCCTTATTTCATCTTCATAACAATTTTAGGAACTGTATTTATGGATGGTAAAATTGAGACTTATAGAATTTTCTCAAGTCTGTACAATTTGAAAGCCTGTGTTCTAAAAACTCCTCTGTACTCCTTTCTTAAAGGACAGCTCTTGATGACTATTCCTCATTATTGATTGTTGTGCTAAAAATATGATTTTTGCCAGTGTGTTAAAAAATTTCCATCTGCTTTCAAAACATATTTATAAGTATAGATTATTAAAAAGTGGCTAAATTTTGCAATGGAAGTAGCATGTTGATCTATAATATCAGGAAGAGAGACTCAGCTAAAATGAATCATGCCAGAATATTTCAAAAATAAGATAACTCACGCACATTAAAATATGCTCAGTGAAAGGGTAATCTGGTCAGGTGTGTCTTCTCCCCCTTGGCCTTGCATGTGACCATAATTCCATATGTTCAGGACCATGTTAGGAGGCTGACTCCCGGCTCAACCTCTTTACGTAATTTTTCCTGCTGACCATCGGCCAGAGGCTTTATCTGACAGGCCTCGGGGTCGCGGTGCTCCTCCCACACCAGACGCCCGGCCCAGCCTTTGCAATGCAGTCTCTGAAGGGAGTTGCCGTCAAGGACCCGGGCCCTCCTCAGGTATCTACATTCCTAGCCCTGATGCCTTCATTCCCGGTCATTTGTGTGAGGCCTGGGGCAGTGGTCTTCGTCTTTAGGCGTGCTGACAGCTCCTCGTGGGAAGGAGGAGAAGTCCTTACAGACACTTTTCCCCACTCTAACCCTGTACCCTCCACCTCTCCACCGCTAGCCCTTCCCCCTGATGCTGTCCTCCACCCCAGGCTTGTTCAACTGCGGAGCCTCTGGGTCAGGGCGCCCTCAGCAGTGAGATGACCCCGACATGTGCACACCTGCCTGACCCTCCAAGAGTAAGCCTTCCCATGAGGAAAATAGGACGGGGCCGCGTTCCGTGTTAGCCTCCTGCCTCCCGCTGCAGTGACTAAAGGCTTGACTCCCTCAGTGTTGGCTTGTTGCTCTAACGGGCAGCTCTGATGCCTGGCGGCCCGGTTCCTGCTTTCCCTGCTCAGCTGAGCTCCTAACACCACATAGTAAGGAGCCTGAGGTTTTTCTTTTTTGATGTCTCACCGCTGACAGCTTTTCGGCATCACTTCTCTCCATCCTCTGCCTCACATCTTGTCCAGCCGATGAGAAACCCGGACGGTGACTCCTTCACTCCAGCGAGAGATTCAGAGCGCTCAGACCTTACTCTGTGTGCGACAGCCTTCATCCCAGCCCTGCCTGCTAACCACAGTTAAACCCCTTTCCTTGCTCTTTCCATCTTAGGACTTTTTTAGGGAGGTTGCCCTGCACTCTCCAGGAAGTCTCGTTATGTAAATGATAGCATTATTCACAGTCTTTTATGTACGTATGATTATCAGTCTTACTATCTAAACCAAAGTGTGGGTAGGGGTGCATCCTCTTTTTGAAGAGTGGCTGCCACAGACTATACTAGGAAGAATAAGTGATGAAACCAGTTACCATCACTAGGTTCAGTCTAGAGATTCAGGGCCTTGTTTCCAGAGACAGTTGCACCGTAGGTGAGACGCGAAGAATGGAGTGGGATTACCCAGGTCACGGGGCCAGAATGTTCTTGGTGAAATAAGTATATTGGAAAAAGCACAGAGACAAGAGAGTTCATGATCCAGAGACATTTGAAACAGACTCTGAAAGTAAAACAAAGGGAATTGTTGAATTTTGTGAAGTGTATGAGTGTGTTGAGGATAAAAAGACAAACCCAGAGTCCTGGCTTGGATAACTTGCTGATAACTTGGTTCATGTGTATGAGATGTGAAATACTTCGGATTATTTGATGTAAGATATTTGTGGGGCATAGAGTTAGATTGTCTAATATACAACTGAGTGAATCAGACAACCTGGGGAGAGAGCTGGGCTGGAGACTCAAGGCTGTGTGAAATATAAGTAGTAATTTATGTCATAAGAAGGAAAGGGTATTGAGAGAGTGCACTAACAATAAATACACTGGAGGGTCAGAATGGTTAGGAGAGGTTAAGTAATTTGACCTCAGGTAAGCTGAGAAGTGTTGTTATGGACCAAATTGTGTTCTCACCGAATTCCTGTGTTGAAGCCCTTACCCGCAGTAAGAGAGCCGGGGCCTTCGGGGAGGTCATTAAGGTTAAATGAAGTCCTAAGGATGGAACCCTAATCCAGTGGGACTGATGTCCTTACAAGGAGACAAGGCACCCAGCGCTCTCTGTGTCGGCCCCAGGGAAGGGCTGTGCTAGGACTGGGCGGGAAGGCAGCCATGTGCGAGCCAGAGAGAAACTGAGCTCCTGGCACCTCAGTCTCCACCTTCCCTTCCAGAACTGAGAGAAAAGAAATGTCTGTTGTTTACGCCACCCAGCCCGTGATGCTCTCCTATGATAGCCCAAGCAGACTAATTCAGATGCGACCAGTTCTGGAGCGTGTGGGGAGGAGCTTGAGAAGAAGAACCGCATACCATAGAAAATTCATGTAAACTAAGAATCAAAAGGTCCAGTTGCTTCAGAAAGAAGTATTTCTATTTACTCTGTAACCTAGGTCGAAGCAGTTGTAGGGCTGGAAGTGGAAGTCAGATTACAAGGGGAAGAGGAGTGAACAGGATGTTTGTTATGACAAAAAGGGAAGGCGCTATGGGACAGAGATAGAAATAAGGCTTGAGGCGATGGGAGAGAAAGTTGATGGAAGGCTCCTGTTGACTGTGATTGACTGGGTCATGTTTAAATGCTAATGAGAAGAGCCCCCCAGAAAGGAAAATGCTGATAATATATGTGAGAAAATGCCTCATCAACAAAAGAGCCTCCGATGAGGAAACATCTGCGTTGGTTTTATACGGCTCTGGAGATGGACCCAGCTTCAGCTCCTATGACGTCAGAAAGCTGACCCTGAGAGTCTGGGTTCCAGCGTGAGATGTGAGTGATTTGCAGGGATGATCCGAAAACTGAGTGCCCTTTAGCCTTTACTCTTTCATCTGGTACCTGAAAGTACATAGTAAAGTATTCCATAGTGCCACTTACATGTTATCATTATTTCCTCATAACTTAAAACTGTTCCAGATAAGAAGAGATCTAAATGCAAGTTCCACATCTCGGGAGCAGAGATTGTCTATTTGTGAGTACATTGAAAATAGATGCGTCTCAGAGCCTTCAGGTTAGTAGCTATTGCCTTATTATAGATTGCCCCCAAATTTGTTACTTCCCCCTACAACCATCATTTATTCTGTACAAAATCTGCAATTTGGGCAGAGCTTGGTGGGGATAGCTACCTCTTCCCCAAGTGGCACCGGCTAGGTTGGCTCAACTCTGAACTGGAAACTCCACTCTTAAGAGAGCTGGTTCACATGACGGACAGGGTGATGATGACTGACAGGTGACAGCTCAGGGAGGCAGGGGGGCAGCGTCCCTGGAGTCCCTCCACCCTCCACACAGGCATCTGCGCAACCCGCTTGAGCGCCCTTAGGAATGGCGCCTAGGATTCAAGAATGAACGGCTCACGAATGACTTCACTGGAATCTGCCAGTTTATTAAGGGTTGATCCTGTACACCGTAAAGTGTAATTTCCACTGTATTCTGTTGGCCAAACAGTCAGAGTCCATATCCAAGGCGGGCTGACATAGACCTCACCTTTCAATGAGAGGAGCGTCAAAGAATTTTCCAGACATGTTTCACAATGGGCACAAACCACAAGAGCTTCAATCACTTGCCATTTTAACCCTTTGTTATTGAAAAGATAACATTAGAAAAACCAATATTTTCAAAACAGCAATTAGAGTAAATGTTAACCAGAAAGGAGAAATATATATTTACTATTAAAATATAAGCGTCCATGTGTATTTGTGAGTAAATATCAGTTATTTGCAGCTGAGCAAATATTTTGTAATAGTCTTGACATCTAAGAACACCTTCTATAATTCAACTGCTACATTTGTTAATTATTTTCACTAGAAATTCATAGAACTTCATACCACCCTCTTGGAAGGACTTTAGCACCATGGTTAAGAGTTTAGTTTCTGAAGCCAAAATGCTGAATTTACCACTCCTTTTTCCTAACTTACTACTAATTTTCTAACTCCTCTATTTCTCAGCTTACCTACAGGGAAAAAGAGGTTGGGAAGACCGCCTACCCAAAAAAGACTCTTTTGCAAAGGTAATGAGAAAATGCTCCTAAAGCATTTACTTTGGTGATTAGCATGTAGGGAGCACTCCACAAGTCTTAGTGTTTTTACTGGGAGGGTCTGGTTTAAAATGGATTAAGTTCAGATGTCCTTGTTGCAGCATTGTCATTTAGATAATCTGAAAGATGATCAAAAAAGATAAAAACTCATGAACCATGAAAAAGTTTCCCTGGAAACCTATACAATGTCAGATTTTTTAGAGAGTGCTGCACACTATAATACAGATGAACTTAATTTATACTACATGTTATGAAAAATAATTTTCCCTCTACTCTTCTAGGGCTCGGCTGAGACGCCACCCCTCCCCCTTGTAATAAAAGATTAACAGGAGAAAAACAAACGGAAGTTTAATAACATGTATACCTCCTGTGTTCATGGGAGAGACCCAGGAAAGTGAGTAACTCCCCAAAATGACCCAAGCCACCACCTTAAATACTGTGTCCACTTCAACCAAAGAAGGTGTTGGGGCATGGGGAAGCCAGCTGTGGGCGATGGTCAGGAAGTGCACAGTGAATAAGAGTAAGGTTATTACGCAGATTTAGGGCATTGTCTTCTCCATTGATAAGAGTTTCTGGAGATTTGGTCATCCTCTTCGTGGTAACAAAGAGGGAGACACCCTTTCGAATGGAGATTTCCCATATACATGTAAATGTCTCTTACAAAAGGGTAACTTCTACTCAGTTTTCAGAGCTTTTCCTAGGTCTGCTGCTTCTTAAAAGTAATCAGCCTATAATAATCCTTATGCCAAGGAGGTATATTTTGGGGTGGCAAATTCTGCCCTCCTTCAGTACACACACACTGTTTAGTCAATGGCTCATGTAGGCTTTATTTCTTACAAAAGACACTTCCTGAAAAGAGGTTAAAGGCTCTTTGTTCCTACTTTAGTAGTTTCCAATCCTCGTTTAGAGACCCATGGTTGGTATCAGTCAGAAACCAAAACCCTGGTCTTTGTTATAACTAGAGCACTGCCCCAAACTCTCCACTTTTCTGCATTCCCTCAGATATTGGACAGCCCGTAAATTAAAAATCTACTGGATGGGAAATGAGAATGTGGAGGTAGAGAAGGAAATGGCAAGGATTGTGAGGACTTAATAGCATTCTGGGAAGTGCAGAACTGATTCCAAGTAAAAGAGGGAAGGTTGCAATGGAGGTGGCTACCATAATTACAGTTCATACAGGAATTAATATTTAACTATTTATATATTTAAAATATGTGAAAACTAGGCCATGAAGGAAAGACTACATCTCTTAAGTTGGAGTTACAGTAGCACACACAGTTCTCTAAGTAGGTGAGAACTTGATAGAAGCTGTGTACTTTATACAGCTCAGAATTTACCAAACTGAAGAAGGATTTGGGCCACCCGCCAAGTAGACTGTGTAGACAAGGCTATGAGATAATAAATCTTTGAGAGGAATCTTAGCTGGTCAAGGTAAAAATTTAAAGAAAAAATAAAATAATAGTGTTATTGGTAAATACAAGACAGAACCAGATAAAGAAGTATTATATGAATCCTCAGAAACAAAATCTATTCCTAGAAATTATCTGTCTCAGAGTCCAGGAGACAGTTTCAACGTATTTGTCATTTTTAATGATATGCTAGATGACATAGCCTCTACTATAAGAGCCCCAAGATCCTCCTGAGAAAACCAAGTGGAGTTGAAAATTCAGCAGGATCCAATTAAAATTTAACAGGACATGAAGAAAAAGTAATTTCTTTAAATTAAGAGAAATAAATGATCTATGGCAGGACTTCAGAAGAATTTAAGTCTAATGTCAGAATACATTTCTATAGTAGAAGTGGTAAAAGGCAGACTTTATACTGTGGAAATCAAATTTCAAAGCTCAGTCTTGATGACAGCCTGAGCTGACACGTGCAGTCCCCCTCTCAGTACACAGTGACACGTGTACATGGTCAGGCTTCGAAAGGAATGGGAAATTCTATCCTGGAACAGAAAGAGAGAAATCAAAGCCATTAAGTGTGAACTGATGCCACATCAGTTAGTGATGGGGCTTGTATGTGCTTTGGGGCTGGTAACTGGAAGAATGCACCCTGGCTCCAGAAAAGACTGGAGACAACAGCAGGAACTGTAGGAGCTGGACGTGAACTCCCCGCAGGGCTCCTGGAGCCTTGAAGTACCACCAGGTATGTGAACCAGGGCCGGATTTGGCTATTCCTCCCAGAATGGCAGATTGGGCGATTTGGTCCCATCTTTCTGCTGATGTCATTTAGAAGAGTTGAAAAATATTATAAAACATTTTTTTTGAAGAGACTCAAGAGCTAACCAGGAAGTGAAGAATTGTGATATCAAGGTCCAGAGGAGGTTAACCCACAGGTATGACATGGTATTTGTGACCATTTCTTCCCTAGGCACATCTGTTGATTTCAACAAGTAGCTTAGAGGAAGTAAGAGTAAATCTGAGAAGGACAGTGGATTTTTCTTTTAGAAAAAAGAAGAGGAAGTTTAAACGTGGATTAGGCTATTATATGCATAGGTGGTTCAGAGAATAGATGATGCAATCAATTTGTAACAAGTTGAGTTTGGTGTGTATTATGTGTAGCGTTTGATCTGTATTTTCAAATTATCCAGGCTATCTATTAGGTGTTATTTATCCATTTGGTTAATTTGTCAGTGAATAAGTGAAGAAAAAATGGAAAATGAATGGGGGAAAAAAAAAACCAGACATACCCAAATCAGAAGAATGGCTTTTGGAAACCTAATACATATGAAAGAGCTCACTTGCCAGTATTTTTCAGCTCTTCATAGATTAATGGGCATTATGTTAAAATAGTTTTTGTATGCTGATTTAGCTTAGTATTATAAAGCAGAGGACCTGTTAAAAACTAATGACTTTTATATTTGGTTTACATTCTGAAATCTATTAATTTACTCCCTTAATGTTTTATCTATTGAAAAATACACAAATGTATTCTGTATAACACCGATACTTATTTTCCTAGAGAAATTGATATGCAACACGGCATGAGCACGTCTCTTTCTCTTTTTCTTCCTCTACACGTGAATGCACACGCGCACACACACACACACACACACACACACATACACACACAACTCAATCAGGATTATAGACCTACTGAGCAGATGGCCTTTGGCTTGGAGAAAATTGGATCCTGGGATATCTTTCTGAATTTATCTTCGATTCAAATTGTCTTTAGTATGCACAAGTCATTAAAGCACTAGTCTGGGTCTGAAGAGGTTTTCCTTCAATATTTTATAGGTAGGATTTTGATCTATGATTTATCAGTCAATGGACAGCACTAAGGACAGAGAGGATTTTTTCTTTCCATTAGGAATCAATTCTTCTGGTAGATAGATTTTTATTTCCATCCTTATTCCGCTCACTGAAAAAAATCTGCTTTGGGATATGTCTGTCAATTTGAGTGACCAGGCACATAAGTGGTATAAAACACAGGAATTTTTAAGCTGTGAGAAGGACTGCAGTGTTGCAAAATACATAAAAAATGAATAAATAAAAACTACCAAGCGTCTTTTATGATTTGTAGGTTCTTTTGAATGCAGGAAATATTAAAGAGGAATGCATTTTATTTATGTGAAGGTCACCATTAGGTTTTATTTTTACATATATCTTCCCAGCTCATGTATAGAATAAAAAACTTTGTGGACAAATGTGATTATATATTTCAGGGAGATCTGTAGTTCATCTTCACAGCATTTTGTTTAGTTTCATCTATTTTGTTATAGTTTGTGATTTATTGCATGTCATGCCAGTCAGTATATTTTCCATTCCTCAGAAATATGTGACTGAATTGCAAGTAAATTTTTCAGTCAGTTACATTGGCTTGAAAAGTAAATATTATGGAAAAGAAACTATCAAATTTTATAAGGAGATATATCTTGCTACTATTTATTTCTGCATGCAAGGCTGACTGCAAAAAGCTGTCAGGCACAGAGAGCTGGGTGGCAGCTGCTAGACTTCAGGTGCATATCAAATAATTTGGAAATGGTTTTCTTAGAGTAATGTTCTCTTCTCCTAAGAAACCATGGGTTGGGACTTCCCTGGGGGCGCAGTGGTTAAGAATCCGCCTGCCAATGCAGGGAACACGGGTTCGAGCCCTGGTCCGGGAAGATCCCACATGCCTCGGAGCAACTAAGCACGCGAGCCACAACTACTGAACCCACGCGCCTAGAGCCCGTGCTCCGCAACAAGAGAGGCCACCATAGTGAGAAGCCCGCGCACCTCAACAAAGAGCAGCCCCTGCTCGCTGCAACTAGAGAAAGCCTGCGCGCAGCAACGAAGACCCAACACAGCCCAAAATAAATAAATAAATAAATTTATAAAAAGAAGAAAAAGAAATCATGAGTTTTAGGAGATCTTTAGTCTTTCAAACTGTTTCCCTGAAAAGTTGCTAGGTTTTCATGAAGGTTCTATTATGACAGTGAATTACAGTTAAAACAGAGCTCTACCACCGGTGTGAGGAGATACTGCAATTAGTAGACTTTTATCAGGTTCTTCCTATTGATTAAATAAAGCATTTCAGGGTCTTTATTCATGAGATGCATGAATATGCTGCTACTAAAACTCTAACAAATATTGCACTTACTTATATTTATCAGAATTATAGAGATGCCTCTACGTAGTTCATGTAGAGGAAATATTTTTAAAAATATCGTTCATTCTGGTCCTAGGACTTTAGCCCCCTGCCCCGGTCATGATCTTCTTAAAACAGAGGTTTTTGCTTCTATCCTATACTACACTCTTCATATGATTGTTTCTTTTGGAATCTAAGCTACTTGGAAGTATACATTTCATCATTTATTATTAGGATCACTAATTTGCATATACCCACATAGTTGCTGAATATCTTTAACCAAAACTCCACTATAGCTTTCAGAATGCTTTCACCAGGTGCAGAGCATAGCATGTTATCGCTCTACTTCCCTCCGTAGGATACCAAGTAGAATAGTAAAATGGCGTATTGCTTCCCCTCTCTTTAAACTGCCACTTTGTGGCAAATACCCATGTCCAGGTTTACATGTGGTACACATGGGTGGGTGTGTTTGTATTAGAGTGAGAAATACTAATATTTAATGTGTGTGAATGGATGGCTGTCTGTTTTCCCCAGGAGATACTAGTTGGCTCCAAGTTGAAGAAACACTGCTCATCACATCCTAAGATAGAGGCAGAATAAAAGTGTTAGGCACAGGAGATACCACTTAAAAATTTAGGATATTTTTTTGGTTTCTAGAGGGATACTATTCTCAAGTAACCATGGGGGTTTGGCTCAGCTGGGGTTATCTATTTTGAAAAAAATGATGATGGGTAGAAAAACAACTAGGAAAATAGGAGCATAAACTATGGATAAAATATAAGATGAAATGATGACGTTCAGCCTCATTATGGAAGGATAATGGAAGTCATTAAAAGTATCTTTTAAGGGCTTCCCTGGTGGCGCAGTGGTTGAGAGTCCGCCTGCCGATGCAGGGGACGCGGGTTCGTGCCCCGGTCTGGGAGGATCCCACATGCCGCGGAGCGGCTGGGCCCGTGAGCCATGGCCGCTGAGCCTGCGCGTCCGGAGCCTGTGCTCCGCAACGGGAGAGGCCACAACAGTGAGAGGCCCGCGTACGGCAAAAAAAAAAAAAAAAAAAAAAAAGTATCTTTTAAGATTGACTCGGCATTTACTTTAGATATTTTTAATTTCTTACTGATGAACAATCTGTAGTGTGAAATATGTCTATTATGAATTAACAAAATCTTGTATTGAGGATACACACCCACATACAACTGGGTTATGAACTAGTTGTATTGGAAGACAGGGGGTCACTGCAGGTTAAGGAGACTATATTTCTGAGATAGAAACAATATAAGAGTTACACTCCTTCCAAAAACGGCACATGTCATTAATCTTTCAGTCATGTAATCATGTAAATGTGCCCCATTGCCATCAAAACAAAATCTAAATGTCATAATCTGATCCCATCTACATTTACATTCTAACCTCTCTCCATGCCTATTTTTCCAATGTAATTTAGGTCATACACCTGCTTGCAAAACACAGTACGTGCACATCTTTTGGATTTCTTGTCTTTTCACCTGCTGCCCTTTTGACTTGCACTGCATTTACTCTTGCCCCATTTCTTTCATGATCCTATTAAATTATGGTTTAGCTGACATTGCCTTCTGAAAGCCTTCCTCAAATACCAACTGTAACTGGGTTATACGTTTTGTGTGCTGCCATAGTTATGTATGCATGCTTGTTTCATAGAGTCTGACACTCTAGTAGTTACTTTAAGTCCATCCTTATGACTTTATGATTCCTGAAGACAAAGAAAGATTTTATCCATCTATGTTTCTTTAGTAACCATCCTGGTGCCTAGGCCATGGTGGAAGCTAATCCCTTGATGAAAGGAGGAAGGGAAGGAGAGAGGGAGGAAAAGAAAGAGGGAGAAGTAGGAAGGAAGTAATGAAAATAATGACGTATAGTAAGGGAAAAAAAAAAACTTTCTTCCAAGAAGAAACTTAACTTTAATATGAGAAAAGAATACTAATATTAAGGAAAAAACGCTGGTCTTAAAGTCTGGATATGGGTAAGTGTCTTCATTTCCAACTCTTATTCGTCATGGGAGCTTAGGCAAGTACTGTCATCTTAATGAGCCTTAGGTTCTCATTCTGGAAAGCTGAAATAACAACGTACATTCATCCTTCTACTCCAGGGTGCAACAGGTGTCACATTTAGTGATATTTGTTTATGTGCTTCATAATTTTAAAGTACAGAACAACTACAGGGTCTTCTTATTTCAAAACATATCAAAGATTTTTAAATGGCTAGATAAATATAAAAAGTTAACTTATACATAGCATATCTGTAAAATTTTTAAAGAACGAGTGATTTTCTAATTAAAAGTAGTCTTAAATGGAAGTTGTAAGTATTCTGTAATTAAATATGCTTTTTTTGTGTTCTTAAGCAAGTACTTTGGGCAATTACAGAACATTTTCCAGGAAGAGTGCTTTAGTACCTAGCTGCTTTTGCTTATACCTACCATATCCCTCCATTTCTTCTCTATTCAGCATTGTTAGTTTATTATCTGGGCTTCCAAACAATTATTTCAGAAATGCATTCATTAATTATAAGATGAAAGCCTTGGCCAGTAGTTTTACCTATAGAGCATTAGCAGGCTTATTTTTCATGTGCAGTTTTTGTATCACAAATCTAGGATAACTTGAGGCTTTATTTGTGTGGAATATTCTATTTGTTCAAACTCACCATCTCAAATACTTTCTTTTTTTTAATTTCTGGGACTATCTGGAAGCCTATAAATTCAAAATAAAAAACTAATGTGTGAATTCCCTTAGTACTTCAAGGAAAATTCTTTTTTTTTTTTTTTTTTTTTTTTTTTTTTTTTTTTTTTGCGGTACACGGGCCTCTCACTGTTGTGGCCTCTCCCGTTGCGCAGCACAGGCTCCGGACGCGCAGGCTCAGCGGCCATGGCTCACGGGCCCAGCCGCTCTGCGGCATGTGGGATCTTCCCGGACCAGGGCACGAACCCGTGTCCCCTGCATCGGCAGGCGGACTCTTAACCACTGTGCCACCAGGGAAGCCTCTGGAAAATTCTTTTATACCTCATTTAATCAACAGTGTTCTCAAAAGCTAACAATGTATCTTATTATACTGTCTTATTTGTCATTTTTGCTGCAGTAACAAATGACCAGAATATCTCCAAAGGTTTATTTCTTGCTGTCATTCCATACGAGTTTTGAGTCAGTGGTAGTTCCACATTTCTCTTTCATTTCATGATCTAGACTGGAGAAGCTGCCCCCCATATGGGGTATGGTCTTCTGCTGGAAGAGGAAAAAGAAAGCAAGAGATCCTGAAGCCAGTACGCCATGACTCTTAAAGCTAAAGCTCCTTGAAGAACTGGTCTATTGGTCGTTCTGCTCACACATTTATGAGCCAAATAAGCCAAGTGGCCAAGTTCATGTTCACGGGTAGAGAAGTATATTCCTTCCCCCAGAAGGCATGGTGGTTGTAGAACAACACAGTGATGCATTATCCACTTAAAAGGAAGAGGAAAACAAAGAAAACAATAGTGCAAAGATCAGTGTCTATCGTCTTAGTCACAAACATTCGCGTCTCTTTTTTCTAGGTGCTAAATATTGCCAACCCCTCCCCAAGGAAGATGTGACAAAATCCAATGCAGTCATGACAATCAGATTCAAATTTCAAAACGTGTTGATAATCACTATTGCAGGTCCAAGCCTGGCTTGTTAAATTTTGGTGGTACGTGAACACACGCACGCACACACACACACACACACACACACACACACACATACTCGCTCTGCATTCTGATTTCTATCTACTCAATGATAATAGAGGAATAAAGGTCAGATATCCACAATTAACAGTGTTACTCAGGAATGGAACAGATGAGTGGCATATGGTGATCAGTGGCCCATAGTAATTCTGGAATTCTGTTGGCCAGGTTTTTCAAGGAACATAAAATATTTCTTGATTATGACCTAATCTTGCTTCCTGGAAGCCCTCCAATCTGTTCTTCTCAGTGGCTCTCAGCTCTACTTCCTGGACAATTTTTATTTATTATACAATTAAACTTGGTTATCTCTGAAGAGGGCATTGAAGAGCACACCTTCGTCTGTGCTTGAACAGCTCGCTTACCACTTTCGGAAGCTACACATCTCTACAAAGCTGTTACACACCTCAAATGGTCACAGTCTCGTTTAATTCATGTTGGCGGTTCTTTTGACAGTGCATCCCTCTTTATAACTTTACTTTTCATCTGTTTGATTCCAGTCATTTCCATGTGCAAACCGGCATACTCACAGTGCCTTTTTTTAAATTTAATTTTTATTTTATATTGGAGTATAGTTGATGTACAATGTTGTGTTAGTTTCAGGTATTGAGCAAAGTGATTCAGTTATACGTATACAAATATCCATTCTTTTTCCAATCATTTCCTGTGTAGGTTCACGGTGTTTTCTGAGGCAGCCCCGGACGCTCTTCTTCTGCCTTGTCTTTACTTAAAGCCATGTTGAGTTTATCAGACTTCACTCTGAAGCCACCCTTGGTATGTTTTCTGAGACATATTTTGTTCAACTGAAATGATTTATCTGTAGCTACCATAATCTATTCAGACTTTTTAAACAAGAGCAAGATGACAATTATAGGTATCCCCTGCTTCTGGAAAGTTTGCCGTAGGCCATTTTGCTTTTACGAAAGACTTATTTTTTTATATTGGTACCTGTTTTCACTAACAGAAAAATCTGAAGAGGATTTTAGCTTTTACGAAAAAAGGGGAAAAGGGAAAATAGCTTTTCATCTGTGTTTTGCAGTGAGCTGTTCCAGAGACAGTGCACACCCAGAGCAGCCAGCATGGCCCCAGCGAGCTTCTTCCCAGGGAACCACATTTAGCATCTCAGCATCAAGCTGCCAGAGCCTTGAACTGTCCATGAGCATCTGTGCTTTGTCATAGTTTATTCTGTGCATCCATTAGCAAACGTGTTCTAACGTAATTGCTTCTTCACTTTATACTATTTTGGCTTATGAAAATTGTCATAGGAACTCTCTACTTTCCCATAGGAAGGTGAATCTGTGTCTTAATTTGGTCTTTGCTCTGGGTTAATTAGTCTTAACTGGTTAGAGTACTTCCAAGTTTTATCACTTATTGGTAGCCTATTAGAAACAGTTGAGCTTTTCAACCCTGCAAGTCCTTAGTTGTCTACATTGTCTTATTCCTCTTTTACTCCTTGCTAACTAGTGAGTTCTCTTCTGTTTTCATCTTTGTTTTCTTAAATCCAGCCAATAACAAAAGAATGCTTGATAAAGTTCTGTGTCTTATCCCTTTTGCCAAGAGTCACAAGTTAATTACGTACCTTAAATGGCTTAAATGTTATTGTAGAAAACACTGTTACCAATTTCATTAATACATAAAATTTCATCAATACACAAAATGAGTTGCCATTTTCCATCCTTCAATTATAGTTTACTTCATGCCCATAGCACAGCCCCAGAGCCAATAGCACATACATTGTTTTTTCTACGTAGCAGTGCTTCACTTCTTGGACAATTTCTGAACTACTCAGCCTTGCTGTGTTAATAAACCACCCCAAAGTATCAGTGACTGACACCAGCACATATTTATTCCTCTAACGTTGGCTGAAGTTGTTGACAGATCTGCTTATACTCCACTTTTTTCTTCATTTCAGGATGAAAAGGAATTACTCCATATTGTGACATGCTGCCTTGTGGCAGATTAAAAACAAAAAACAAAACAACAGAGTTGGATAAAACCTACAGTGGCTCTCAATGCTTTTGTTTGGAATTGACATCCTGTCACATCACTCACCAAGAGAAAGCACATGGCCAGGTCCGTGGCTTAAGTAAATACATTCTTCCCACCCCCTGCTGGAAGGCACTGCTGATCCAGGCCACGCAATTGATAAATAATCCTCTTCAGGGAATGGGGTAGTAAATAATTGGGAATAATTATAATCATGATGTCACAAATGGTCTGATACCTGTTTATCCCTCAACGCTCTCTGTAAAAAGCTCATTAATTTCTTACAGTTTTCTGCGCCCAAACTCTATCACACAGTTTAGGTAGTTAGCTTTGTGTTTGTCCTTGACTTCTTCACCTCCTCCCAATTGTATGTCCTTCCAGCTTTCTATGGGCTCAGCTTCGCCTAATTAGTTTAGCCTGGCAACACACCAGGAACCAAATTTACAAAAGTAAATTTCATCTGAAATTGGCTCTCTGCCCTAAGTCTCATATATATAGTATAAGTGAGTTGCAGTCCTTCTGGTGAAAATGAAACCTGCTCTTGAAATCCAGGAGGTTTAGCTAAGGTTCTGATTTCCTGTCTGGCAATTGCCCGTCCCTCTCCCTGGAGGGTTGGTCCTATTCTTTTCCCTTGTGGGTGTCTTAGTTTCCTGCATCAACACTACACAAATATATACTGAGATCTCTGCTATAATTTTGTCAAAGCACAAATTGTATGTTTGTAAGTTATAGAGCTGGTGAGAGTGTAATAACCATTCTTGATATTACGTAATTGATGATTTGGCATCTTAAAAATCATAGGCCAAACTAAAGGCCAGAATTGCTTACTTATAGATCCATATGATCACTGTGTTTTCATAGGCATGCGAAAATCATATTATCAAACTTCAGGGCTCTCTAGTCACCATAAATACTTCTTATGAATTGGTTGAAAATTTAATTTTCAGGTAAACATGGACATCAAAGAGACATGGGGTTTTTTTGTATTTTTTTTTCTTTTGGCCTCACTGCCTGGCTTGTGGGATTTTAGTTCCCGACCAGGGATCAAACCTGGGCCCTCAGGAAGCAGTGAGAGCACAGAGTTCTAACCACTGGACCACCTGGGAATTCCACGACATGGTTTTGTATAAAGATGTACAGAGGAAACACACGGATCTCAATAGAGGTATTATTTAGAAATAAAATAAGTAAAATAAAATAACTATTTCCACACTTAAAATTTGGAGAACTGCAAATATTTGAAGTGTACATTCCTCACAAAACCTTAGCGTCTTTTGAATGTTAATTGAATCAGTTCTCACCACAGTACTAGAAGTTTAAAAGACTCTGGTCAACAAAGGAACACACAACGGCAATAAAAAAGTCTCTAAAGGTAGCTATGAGGCAATTTGCATGGCATTATTCAGGAGGTTTATGTATGTTTAGTTCTCTACCAAAAGTCTTAAAGCCAAATATACATTCTTGTAATATTCAAGAATGCAAAGGATTTGGCCTGAATGCTTTACTCTTGTTATATTTCCAACATTCAAATTGTGTTTATATGTGTATATACACACACACAGACATATATATACACATATATACACATATACATATACACATATATACACATATATATGTCTGTGTATATATAGAGAGAAAGTTAAAACTATAATCTATCATTTAGCAAATTTTTAGTTCCTCCAACATGTATTTTATGTGTTCTGGTGGATCCTGAGCCTGCCTTTTTCTCAAACTGCTAAGACTTAGGATCTTTGCACCTGGGAGGTTTGGTGATGAAGCCGTGTCTCTTTGTTTTTCTGTGATTTCCATGCTGCTGCACAGATGAAAGGGTCATTGTTTAGATTAGAACCATTTAACCTTGGTGTTAGTAGTTCATGTCTTTTCTCTCTCTCACCTGGGATTTCTTACAGATGAGTCCTTCTTAGTTGCCCCCACTTAACTGACAGATCTCTCCTACAGGACTGGCATAGACTTACGTAATGAAAAGAATAATACTCCACACTTCACCATCAGTGAAGTAAGGTGCTAAAAAGAAATCGTAGGTTAACATTTTATCATCTCTGAATATATTTGTTTTAATTTACAGTTGTCACGTTCATCTTACAAAGGGCTGTCATAATTGTCACATAAAGTACAACTTGAGGTGACAGTTCCTGTACAAAAATATTGTCACAGGTGGATCCACCAAGTCCCGAAGACATAGAAACATTGGCCTCACCCAGCCATGCAGCGCTCTTTTCCTCAAGCTGTCTCTGTCTTCTTCTGTTATTTCCCCACCAAGCTGCTTGAAAGAGACTGTGTTTCCACTTCCTCAGCTCCCACTCATATTTTAAATTATTAATCCCCAGTTTCACACTCTGCTCTTGGGACTCTCATCAGTGGTCATCTAGGATCTGGTTGATAAGTTGAAAGGCACAGTTCATCGTATCCAACATCTTCTTCTTGGCTTTAACTGAAATGGCCCTCGCATCTGTGCCAGCACCTCAGCTATTTACACACATCTGGACCCGATCTGCACCTCTCTGAACAGGTCCATCTGTCCAGCCAGCACCTAGAGCTCCACCAATGAAAGCACAAAATATTACTGCTCTCTCACAAACCCCCTCTGCCCTCCTGTATTTTCTAAATGGCATGACCATCTACCTACTCTTTAAAACTAGCCATTCTAGGCTCAGTGTCACTCTTATTCCCTGCAAAAGTTAGCCATCAGTTCAGGTCCAGTTCCTGAGAGCATCTCTCCCCAGTGGCGTCTCCTCACCTGTTACTGCCTGCATCCTGCACCTCAGCGTCTCATTTACATTATTACAATAGCCTCGTCGACATTAGGATCTTCCCACACCTAGCCATCAAATTTACTATTTTAAGAAGCGAAACTGCTTCAGTTTTTAAAAGCTCAAATCCTCTTTCCCACAGGATAAAATCCAAACTCCTCAGCCTTTCACAGTTTGACTCCCATTTCCACCTAAATATCCAGCCACTAACCTTGTAACCCTTCTCCGTTTCTGCCCCATTGAATTGCTTTGAAACTCTCTCCCTTCGCACATTTTCTTCTTTTGCACTTTGCTTTTAATGACACTGAACCCTCTTCTTTTATCAAACTTACCTGTCACCCAATTTAGATAGCTGTTCATCAGGCAATATCTTCCATAATCCCCCTGAAAATTTAATTACCTGACATCCCGTCCTCCCATAGTACATCGTTCATGGACATTTCTGCCCTCAGCCAGGATGTGTTGGATTTGATCTGCGGCAGAGAGCTCCCCTGGCTCACTGAAGCTCTGAGTTCTTTGAGGACATAGGAACTGTTGATTCCCATTTGCTTCTTCAGCTCTGAGTACTTCAAATGAGCTGATTAAAATCTTCACTGACTGCACTGCCTTCCAAGCAGTGCCTGAACCCACGTTCTCAGACCTCTGTGGCATAGTCCCCAGTGCATACTTCCCACTCATATCAGCTCAAGATACCTTCTTATTCCTGCCTCTGAGTTTTTACTTATGTTCAAGTTGCTCCTAAGCTGTAGGCCCTCTTCATTATACAGCATAATCTCCTCCTCCTTTGAACAATCTTATCCAGAGCTGGTAGCTGGCTGGTTATACAGCAGGGCTGTTACATGAATGTAGGCTGGTACCAAACACACACCAGTTAAATATTCTGATAGGCAATCCTATCCGTATCACATTAGATGTAACTTTCTTAGAACATCTGAGTCTGACCTTACAGTTATTATTTATCATACATGAGTCCTGGAGGTGTGTTGGGGCGAGTTCCTAATGGCTCATGGGAGCCCATTGTTAAATCTTCAGGAATTTGTGTGAAAAAGTTGTTAAATACTGACATTACTTGAAAGTTAAATTATATAAAATTATTATCTTAAAAATAGAAGTAATAAATACTCAAAACTCACTATTTCATAATCAGTTTGCTAGTATATGTTATGAGGTTGTTTATGTCTAGTGCGGGAATACTGTGTAATATGCTACTGTGCATCTCTTCTAAACATCGCCTTCAGTAATGCTGCACAGCTTGAAATCAGATAATGGAAATATTTATATCACAGCAGTCAGAAAGCTTTACAGATCAGGCCTTGAGTTATTGTTTCAACCAAACAAAACAGAAATTGTCTAAACTTCAGAAAGTGATGTAGAAAATATTAATAAGGCAATTTAGGTGTAAAAGTGTATTGCGTCTGTAGCCATTGCATGGAGAACAGTTTTAAAATTTGAGGAAATATTCCTTCATTTTCTGAAAACTTTTTTTCCAAATCAGAAAAGAAGCTATTCATTTCATTGTTGAGTTCGTATTTTCAACGTCTTCGTCGTTTCTTTTTTCTCACTCATTAATTTTAAATGAAAGTATCAAATAACTTTCATTTTGGAATGACAGTTTTTCATCAATTGCAACTATAGGTGGTGGGCTGGTGATACAGAAGTTCAGCAAAATCAATAAGAGCATTCTGGGAGAATCAGCTGGCTATACGAAAACGGCAGTAAAGAATATTGCATATTATATTATTTGAATTATGTATTAAAAAGCTTTATATTAATACAGTTTACACTAAAAATATGTATGTATATGCACACATTTTTTTAGAAAGAACCAGTTCTTATACGTTTACTGGTTCACCACCAATAAGACTACATAGGTATCAACCGAAAAAAAATTACATGATTGAGAGCACTTGCCCGTTAAGTCATAGAATAATATAATTGAAGAATATTTACAAGGGTTTACATTTTCTAAATCAGTATTCTGTTAATAAAGTAAATTTTTCTAAATAACTTTCTGTAAAGCTTGGAGTTAAACCCAGATTTCCTGATACTCACTACCATTTCATGTTTAATTCCAGTTATTTTTGCCACCCATCTGTATGATCTGGTACAATGTTTTAAACATTTTTTTGTTTTTATATTCATCTGTAAAATTAAGTTACTAGAATAGATGCATTTCTTTTTTCTTTTTTTTGCGGTATGCGGGCCTCTCACTGTTGTGGCCTCTCCCGTTGCGGAGCACAGGCTCCGGACGCGCAGGCTCAGCGGCCATGGCTCATGGGCCCAGCCGCTCCGCGGCATGTGGGATCTTCCCGGACCAGGGCACGAACCTGTGTCCCCTGCATCGGCAGGTGGACTCTCAACCACTGCACCACCAGGGAAGCCCTAGAGTAGATGCATTTCTAATATTATGTAACGTATTAATTTTCTTATCAACTACAACACTATCTCAATTACAATGAATTTGTAAGATATATGCCAAAATGAAATATTTGCTGAATCTATGGTAGGAGGATGATTAAACTGAGTGAAGAAAAGTCTTAATCAATAATCCTTGGTTTCAAGGAAAAGAAGCCACTTGAACAAGTTTAAACTGGGGGGAAAAAAAAGTATACTTGTTAGGAATATTTAAAGGTATCCTAAAATTTAAGTCTAAATGAACCACACCTGGGACTGTCACACTCTGTCTGGGACCTCAACTCTCTTATTTCAGGAATCTTCAGGAGTCTTCCCCTCTTTCTCTGCAGTTCCTCTGCTTTGGTTATTCATGAATAATCACAGCTGCTCCTACAGGACTCCCATTGCCTCAAGTCAACACCCCATAATCTAATATTTGCCATAAACTGACCCCATTTAAAAATTCCATTGAAAAAGTCATCCACTGGCCCCATTTGGATAAAGAGCACCCTCCTCCTTCAATCAATCATGGTCACGAGGCCTGTACTGCAGTCAGCACGGGCTGCAGGTCCCGCTCAGGCAGTCCTTGGAAAAGAAATAAGGGCTGAGCGTCACCTTGAGATTTTTCTGAGCAACTTTCTACTTAATCTTAAGCAGCTTCATTATTTGGCTTATGTGTCTCCATCTTATTTGATTAGAAGGATAGCCTTAATAAAATCATACTTTTGAAGAATATTCTTTTTCTGGAGAGTTTTTAGCAAATCTGTTTCTTTATACCACTTAGTTTTCTCTTCTAAATTATCCATCATTTAATCTTAAAATAGTTAACTTTATCCATTTCTGAAAGCAAGACCATTACAGAATCTGTACTTCCACTGCATATTATATATAAACCAAATAAGATATAAAATTTAAAACCATTATTTGTCATAATAATTTTTCTATAGTTTAAGGCAAAATGGAAATGGAAATTCCACAAAGAAATAATAAACTAACAGTACCTTAAGTGATTTCGTTACAATATTTTTGATTAATTAATTTGCATATTAATATGACAAAAATTACTGAAATCATTATTTCTTTAAATAGGCACCAGAAATGATGTTTTAATGCCCTGGAGGTCATCAAGGCATGAGAACTTCAAAACAAATATAACCAAGCCCAAATGATGATTTCTTGGCGTGAGTATATGCCAATTAGCACTTTTTATAACCCTAATTATATTTGGAACCAAGATGTACTATTGATACTGCTATAAAACAAAATTCACCATTTTCAAAATATTGGTATACAAAAAATACAATATTATTTTCAGGGAGAAGGTCAGGGATGGTTGATTTAATAATTCTCATTATGCTATGTATGGTGATCCAAAGACACTTTTAATGTCTATGCCACTTTTAAAATGAATTTTAAACAAACTGAAATGCTATAGATTTGTCCTAACAGAGTGAAGCATGTAGATCTGGTGCCTAGTTTTCTAATAAATACTTACATGCTGTCAGATGTGCTTGTCAGGTTGGCACACTTTTAAGTAAGAAGCCATACCCTTCGAATAAATAGTTGGTATCTGTAATGAATACTCAGGGGCAGCAATAGTTACTGTCTACTAAAATTATAACCCAACTATTATTTTACAATTTCAGGAAGCACCATAACTCATAATAGCAGTAATTTACATGCAAACAGATACAACTGTGTTATTTTACTACCAATTACAGTCTTAGGTGTATTTCCGTGTCACTGTCTACATCTTAAAATGCACTTAATTTGGAGGCTTAAAGAATACGAAATAGTTCACCACAAGAAAACATGCTAACAAGTTCTGGATTTCTAAAACAAGGAATTACTGAATACTTATTAAATTCATATTGGTTATGAATAAAACTACAATCAGGTGTGGAGAGGCTATAGCTTGCCTTTCCAGTATCTGGCATCACTAAAGAATATGTCTTAAGATAAATGCAAGGAAACTCTCAACTTCATATAACATATATTGTAGCTCTTTGGCTTTTGAAAATCTCAATTTCACATTTCCTAGCTTTTATGGGAAAAACATATATTCAATAAACCTTTAACCTGCAGTATGGTTTAGATGATACCTAGATGAGTGATTCACAATTCTCCTCCCAATGAGTTTGCAGTCAACCACTGAGAAAAGATAGACATACACATACGGCAAAAGAAAAAATACTATGAACACTGAATATGATAAACTTTCTTGAGAGAAACATAATAACAATAATGTGAATCTCTTGAAATTGGTTTTGTGCTTATGTTCTCGTTGCTTTTCACTAACTATGCAACATAACCACAAGAACAGCTCTAAAAGATTCTGCATATATTCTGTAAAGATTCTGTGTGTATACTCCTCCGGTATCTGAGGAGTGGTATTTGGTGTGGTTATTTCCAATTGTCCCTATAGACACCTTGTCCCGTGGGGAGGGGCATGACCAGAGGAAGCTCAGAATGGGGATGGGGTTGGGAGGAACAGCTAATTTACAGGGTGAAATTAAAGGTGGAAGATCTGGTACTTTATGAATGCTACTTAAATTCAGTTAAAAATTAAATAATGATGATAAAACTGTTTATTTTGAGGTGATAACACAAAGACAATTTTCCATGATACATATAGCATTATAGCAAAAAGGATTCTCACTTAATTATTAAAATCTTATTATTAAAAATCTTCGTTAAGCAAAAAAAGTCAAATTAAAAGACTGGAAAAGAAGAGATTTAAAAACCCTGTTCTCAGACATAATTATCAACATATAGAACTGCACACAATCTGTTAAGAAGCTACCTCAACAAATAAATGAGTTTAACAAGGCCTCCAGAACACAAGTTAAATACACAAAAAGCAATACTATTTCTATATTTTAGAAATGAAAACTTGGAAGTTGAATTTTAATAGTACCATTCACAACTACACCACAAAAATTAAATACATAGGTGGAAATCCTACAAAATACATGCCAGAGCTCTCTGCTGCAAAGTACAAGGATACTCACATATACACGGTTAATTGATTTTCTGCAAAGGTGCACAGGAAAAAAACCTATAAATGAAATGTACTTGGAATTGATTCTGTTGCAGACATAATTCTCAAATACTTCCAAATCAACTATACTATTTAGTCATTGAATCAGAAGCCAGTTTTCAAAATGTATAAATATATTCTCTATATAGTTTACTGTAACTAATTTTAGTAAGGAAGATGCTACTGAAGACAAAAAGATACTTCAGCATGTATTTTATTCTGTCCTGCCTATTATCAGTTGGAATTTTAAAACATAAGAATTTATAAATCCATCTAAGTGTCTTACAAATGTTTTGATTTTTATTTTAATGACTTCTCTGATTTTGTCTTTTTCGCTTATAACTTTTGTAAGCTCTTTAAATTAATTAGTTAATAATGATACCTCCAAAATTTTTCAGTTTTTAAGATTGCATTGAAATACAATTATTGAAATAAAAGATTTGGAATAGAAAAAAACATTAAAATGTATCACTTTACTGTCAAGGACACAAGTAAAAATATTAAATGGTGGGCTTTAAATTGTGTACCAGAATCAATTTTTAAATGTTATAATTGGGGATATTTTTTTTCAAAGGAGCTCCTACTTGTAACTGAATAAAATTATATTTCATAGCATAAAGGAATTACATTGAGTCCTAAACATTTTAAAGCATCTAAATTTGACAAAGCATATAAAGAGTTATCCAATTTAGCAAGTTTCTTTCATTTAAATACTATTTGTAAAAAAATGTAATCTAATGAAGGCAAAACAGATTATACTTATGAAAATATTTAGGATGATATGTACACATTTCAAAACCAAATACATATAATTAAAAATTCCCTCTGACTTTACCAGGTAAGCTGTAGAGAAAGTGTTTCCTAAATTTAAAAAATTATGGTCTACAACAAACAATAAACAAAGGTGGAAGATATTTAAAATTTGTTAATCATAAAATGCAACTTTGAAGACTATTGTTGGCAACTTTATAAGAAAAGAATAATAAGACGATTTAGAAACAAACTTTTCAGAAAATGCTAGTTACAGAATATTGAATATTAGATCAGATAATATAAATTTTAAGATATAGAAATATAATACAGAATAATAATTTTATGTATGCTGTTTTTAAAGCTCATATAATCAATAAAATGTTCATGCAATTTCAGTTTAATAAATGTAGATAGATGTTAATTTATAGGAGGAATTTATTTTCAGTGATATTTTGAATATAAATATTTTTAAAATAAATAGTATAATAAACCCAACATTCTGTTCAATAAATATTTCATAAAAGTATATAGAATAGAGTTAATTAGTTTTTGAACTCCCATCAACTCTTAGAAGTGTCCAGTTTGGGATTGACACTTTTTTTAAACATTCCCTTCTCAACTCTAATTCTGTACTTAGGTCTAGCACAGATTTTTATGTTAAATGTTTTCAGTATTTTGTTTTTCACTCTTGGTTCCCTGCTAGTAAATATATTATCTTATAGTGAGTAAATATATTATCTTATATAGCGATAATATAGTACATTATCTCATGTACAAATTCCACTTGATTATGGTGTATGATTCTTTTATTGTTCTGTTGAATTCTGTTTGTTAGTATTTTGTTGAGAATTCTTGCATCTGTGTTATCAGGGATATTGACCTTTAGTTTTCTATTCTTTAGTGTCCTCACCTAGCTTTGGTATCAGGGTTATGGTGGCCTCGTAAAATAAATGTAGGAATGCTCTCTCCTCTTCAGTTTTTTGGAAATTAGGAAGGATTGGCATTAATTCTTTAAATGTTCGGTGGAATTCACTCCTGAAACTCAGTGAGTTTTTGCCCCTATTTTAAACTCCTACACTTGTTAGATTAATTCTTCATGCATCTTTGTGTGTGGTTTACATGGTAAGGTGAAAAATCCCCTTTGTTTTGAGAGTTCATTGTGTCACGTCTAGTTTCCCAAACTGCTTTCTTTCTTGGAGTGAACCTAAAAATGAGGACCATTTAAAATAAGGAGATCTCTGAACTCTCCTATTATTTGAAGATCAGATCACAAACCTGCACCTTACTGTCCCTTCATAATGTCGCTGCAAATGTTGGTATAAGTCAGGTGTGAATTGTGTATCCCTCTGCATTTATAGTATTTACTATGGTTCAAATTCTCATCCTGCGTTGTACTGTGTAATTGAAACAGTTGAGGTATAACTCTGAATTTTGTGATTTGTTGAAATTACTAATTTTGGCATATTATAATGTGTAGCACAAACAGAAAATAGCTTATTCAAACCAGCATTCACTAACTAGAACTGTACAGTCCGCACTGAGATAAAAATTCCTTTCCTTAAGTAATTATTTTTTGATAATACATATTAATTGAAAATGTTGGAAAACTTTTCAGGGACAAAAACGACCATGATTTCATGATTCCCGCACCAGAATTAACCATTGTTAACATATCATGAATAGCCATCAAATATGTATTTTTACATGTAAATTAGAATCATAAACACAACGTACACTGTAATGGTATTATTACATTTTGTGTCCTGCCTGTTATACTTAACAGCAAATAGTTTTTCCATATTCCTAAGTATTCTTGCATATGTTGCATTGCTAATTTAACCCATAATGATCAGAAAAGCACATAAGTAAAATTCTTAACTAGAAATGACCTGTTGTCATACAGAGCTGACCAGGAGTACATCTGAAGTCCAGGTGGTAGAGTCATTTCATCTTTACCACTGTCCTCAGGTCCTTTTAAAGCAGCGACAGAGTGGACCCATATCAACATGTAGAAGACTCCTCCTCTGGTGTCCTTCCTTCTTACCGTTTCTGCTTCTTTTCCACAGGTAACAACTCTGCTACACACTGCTCTTCCTTTAATCTACATGCTGCTATCCATATTTGCAATTGTTCAGAACGGAGGATCTAAGAGAAAAAAATGTACACACACACACATATATATGTGTAATTTGTTTTTGATATTTAAATTCTGATACCTTTAAAAGGTCATTTCCTACTTCCAGTGTCAGCCACACTTGACTCATATATGAAAATTCTAGTCTCATGATAGCAAATAACTAAACTTGATCGCAAATATCCTAACCTTCTAAAGTGGGTTCAGGAAGGTGTTCCTGACTCCGTGGCTGCTGGTCTCAGTCATGAATGATCCGACTTGCCTGTAGTGCTGTGGCTAGTACTTGTCAAAAGATAAGACCCTGAGTCATGAGCAAAACCACACATCCGCCAAGCCCGTGCCCACGTGCTTGTCCCCAGTGGTCATCACCAAATCAGGATGACCTCTCTTTGGTTCTGCCTTCCAAATCGTACACAGTGCCTCTCCGTGGAAGAATACAACTGAACCCTGTTGTGAAAAGAATCCAAGAAATTCAGTGAGCACTTAGAAGAGTGAGAATATTTCTGAAAATCAACAAACTGTATCTAGTACATCCACCCCCTTGGACAATTATGTACATCTTCTTTATGTACATCTTCTACTCTTATTTAAACTTCTGCACTCATTGGTGGTAGGATCATATTTTGCCAAACAAAAATGGTGCTAGGAAGCTGTATCCATTATGAACCCTAAAATAAGAGACCAAACCTTCTTAAAAGTCTCTGTGTTTTTCTGTGATGTATTTTCATCTGCTAGACCAATCATCATCCCCTTTAGATATCATATAACTTAATGCCCACCATCACCAACTCATCTTGTATACAATATTAGTATATGGGGATGAGATTCTGCCAAAGTTTCTGCTAATTGTTACAAGGCTGTAGTTGATATTTATAATTTCTTTTTTCTAATACCAATTTCTTCTCTTTGCCCTCAGCTAGAGCCTTATCCAATCATGGTTCTTAATTTCATAGAATGAACCAAATCATTATGAAAAATTCTGAGTCATTAGTGATCTTACTTATTTCGTGGTGTCGTGGTCTTTCATTAACTTGTAGTACTGGACAGGCACATCACTAAACAGTACTACCAGAGAACTACCTGAATTCCAGACATTTTTCTTGAGCCAGTTTTAGAGTAGCAATTCCATTTCTCCCTTGATAAACAGGATCAGTCAACTGTGATCCCATTTGTTGCTGATTGATGAGCCATAAGTGACAATGTGTCAGCCTCAACTTGTGATTCAGAGCGACCATTGTTGTGATTGCTGGTGGAAACATATTTTCTTTGGGATCTAAGACCTATATATTAGCAGTGTCTTTGCTGAAATGCTAATGCTTTCCTTTTATCTCCATAGTAAGCATAGTTATTTATAAACTATATCTATTGATTATACTATCAGGAGTTACTGAGAACCAGTTTTTGCTTAATATTTTGTGTGTATTGGTCTCCATTTAGATGGCATGTTTTCTTATGTCCCTAGACATCATTGATTGTGTGCTAAACATTTTAGTTGAAATATTATTTTTTAAAAATAATTGTCAGAGTATTGGATGAGGTCATATTCTTCCAGAGAGAATCTGTTAACCTCTTTCAGGTACCTGAGGACATTAGAAATACCTGATTAACCCAGCCTGGTATCAGGGTATGAGGGGGTTTTTTTTGATCACTGATATAACGCACAGGAGTGCTATAGTGTATGTAAGAGCTTGTTTGCTTCCATTTCTATTTACCCTTAGGATGCAGCACATTAAATCCTCAAATTTAAATAAAGGTGGTTTACAGTGCTGCAGAGTTAGCATGCTCTGTATTCCAGCTCCCGTCCTGCTAGTTCCACAAGGATGAAGGTTTCCTGCTCATTCCCTCAGCTGTTTGTCTTGTTTTAATACGGGGCAGAATGATCCCAAATGCTGGGCCCTTCTCACTGACATCCAGTGTATTCCACACCTTAGCCTTGTAATTTCTTATTACACTATTACCTAGTTGATTCTTTTAGGAACCAATTTTATTTATTTTCATTTAATTTTTTTAAATGTTTATTATTTATTTATTTATTTTTCTTATTAGTCATCAGTTTTATACACATCAGTGTATACATGTCAATCCCAATTGCCCAATTCATCACACCACCACCACTACCACCCGCTGCTTTCCCCCCTTGGTGACCATACGTTTGTTCTCTACATCTGTGTCTCAACTTCTGCGCTGCAAACCAGTTCTTCTCTACCATTTTTCTAGATTCCACATATATGCGTTAATATACGATATTAGTTTTTCTCTTTCTGACTTACTTCACTTTGTATGACAGACTCTAGATCCATCCACGTCTCTACAAATGACCCAATTTTTTCCTTTTTATGGTTGAGTAATATTCCATTGTACAATATGTACCACATCTTCTTTATCCATTCATCTGTCGATGGGCATTTAGATTGCTTCCATGACCTGGCTATTGTAAATAGTGCTGCAATGAATATTGGGGTGCATGTGTCATTTTGAATTATGGTTTTCTCTGGGTATATGCCCAGTAGTGGGATTGCTGAGTCATATGATAATTCTATTTTTGGTTTTTTAAGGAACCTCCATACTGTTCTGCATAGTGGCTGGATCAATTTACATTCCCACCAACAGTGCAAGAGGATTCCCTTTTCTCCACACTTTCTCCAGCATTTGTTGTTTGTAGATTTTCTGATGATGCCCATTCTAACTGGTGTGAGGTGACACCTCATTGTAGTTTTGATTTGCATTTCTCTAATAATTAGTGATGTTGAGCAGCTTTTCTGGCCATCTGTATGTCTTTTTTGGAGAAATGTCTATTTAGGTCTTCTGCCCATTTTTGGATTGGGTTGTTTGTTTTTTTAATATTGAGCTGCATGAGCTGTTTATATATTTTGGAGATTAATCCTTTCTCTGATGATTCATTTGCAAATATTTTCTCCCATTTTGAGGGTGTCTTTTTGTCTTCTTTATGGTTTCCTTGCTGTGCAAAAGCTTTTAAGTTTCATTAGGTCCCATTTGTTTATTTTTGTTTTTATTTCCATTACTCTAGGAGGTGGATCAAAAAATATCTTGCTGTCATTTATGTCAAAGAGTGTTCTTCCTATGTTTTCCTCTAAGAGTTTTATAGTGCCTGGTCTTACATTTACATCTCTAATCAATTTTGTGTTTCTTTTTGTATATGGTGTTAGGGAGTGTTCTAATTTCATTCTTTTACATTTAGCTGTCCAGTTTTCCCAGCACCACTTATTGAAGAGACTGTCTTTTCTCCATTGTATATCCCCACCTCTTTTATCATACATTAGATGGCCATAAGTGCATGGGTTTATCTCTGGGCTTTTTATCCTGTTCCATTGATCTATATTTCTGTTTTTGTGCCAATACCATATTCTCTTGATTACTGTAGCTTTGTAGTATAGTCTGAAGTCAGAGAGTCTGATTCCTTCAGCTCCATGTTTTTCCCTCAAGACTGCTTTGGCTATTCGGGGTCTTTTGTGTCTCCACACAAATTTTAAGATTATTTTTTCTAGTTCTGTAAAAAAATGCCATTGGTAATTTGATAGGGATTGCATTGAATCTGTAGATTGCTTTGGGTAGTATAGTCATTTTCACAGCATTGATTCTTCCAATCCAAGAACATGGTATATCTCTCCATCTGTTGGTATCATCTTTAATTACCTTCATCAGTGTCTTCTAATTTTCTGCATACAGGTCTTTTGTCTCCCTCAGTAGGTTTATTCCTGGGCATTTTATTATTTTTGTTGCAATGGTAAATGGAAGTCTTTCCTTAATTTCTCTTTCAGATTTTTCATCATTAGTGTATAGGAATGCTAGAGATTTCTGTGCATTAATTTTGTATCCTGCAACTTTACCAAATTCATTGAGTAGCTCTAGTAGTTTTCTGGTGGCATCTTTAGGATTCTCTATGTAGAGTATCATGTCATCTACAAACAGTGACAGTTTTACTTCTTCTTTTGCAATTTGTATTCCTTTTATTTCTTTTTCTTCTCTGATTGCCATGGCTAGGAATTCCAAAACTATGTTGAATATCAGTGGTGAGAGTGGACATCCTTGTCCCGTTACTGATCTTAGAGGAAATGCTTTCAGTTTTTCACCATTGAGAATGATGTTTGCTGTGGGCTTGTTGTATATGGCCTTTATTATGTTGAAGTAGGTTCCCTCTATGCCCACTTTCTGGAGAGTTTTTATCATTAATGGGTGTTGAATTTTGTCAAAACCGTTGTCTGCATCTATTGAGATGATCATATGGTTTTTATTCTTCCATTTGTTAATATGGTGTATGACATTGATTGTTTTGTGTATATTGAAGAATCCTTGCATCTCTGGGATAAATCCCACTTGATCATGGTATGATCCTTTTAACGTGTTGTTGGATCCTGTTTGCTAGTATTTTGTTGAGGATTTTTGCATCTATGTTCATCAGTGATATTGGTCTATAATTTTCTTTTTTTGTAGTATCTTTGTCTGGTTTTGCTATCAGGGTGATGGTGGCCTCATAGAATGAGTTTGGGAGTTTTCCTTCCTCTGCAATTTTTTGGAAGAGTTTGAGGAGGATGGGTGTTAGGTCTTCTCTAAATGTTTGATAGAATTCACCTGTGAAGCCATCTGGTCTTAGACTTTTGTTTGTTGGAAGATTTTTAATCACATTTTCAATTTCAGTGCTTGTGATTCGTCTGTTTATATTTTCTATTTCTTCCTGGTTCAGTCTTGTAAGGTTATACCTTTCTAAGCATTTGTCCATTTCTTCCAGGTTGTCCATTTTATTGGCATAGAGTTGCTTGTAGTAGTCTCTTAGGATGTTTTGTATTTCTGCCATGTCTGTTGTAACTTCTCCTTTTTCATTTCTAAATTTATTGATTTGAGTCCTCTCCCTTTTTTTCTTGATGAGTCTGGCTAATGGTTTATCAATTTTGTTTATCGTTTCAAAGAACCAGCTTTTAGTTTTATTGATCTTTGCTATTGTGTTCTTTGTTTCTATTTCATTTATTTCTGCTCTGATATTTATGATTTATTTTCTTCTGCTAACTTAGGGTTTTGTTTGTTCTTCTTTCTCTAGTTCCTTTAGGTGTAACGTTAGATTATTTTTTTGAGATTTTTCTTATTTCTTGAGGTAAGCTTGTATAGCTATAAACTTCCCTCTTAGAACTGCTTTTGCTGCATCCCATAGGTTTTGGATTGTCGTGTTTTCATTGTCATTTGTCTCTAGGTATTTTCTGATTTTCCTCTTTGATTCCTTCAGTGATCTCTTGGTTATTTAGTAACGTATTTTTTAGCCTCCATGTGTTTGTGTTTCTTACTTTTTCTTCCCTGTAATTGATTTCTAATGTCAGAGCATTGTGGTCAGAAAAGATGCTTGATATGATTTCCATTTTCTTAAATTTACTGAGGCTTGATTTTTGACCCAAGATGTGATGTATCCTAGAGAATGTTCGTGTGCACTTGAGAAGAAAGTGTAATCTGCTGTTTTTGGATGGCATGTCCTATAAATATCAATTAAATCTATCTGCTCTATTATGTCATTTAAAGCTTGTGTTTCCTTATTAATTTTCTGTGTGGGTGATCTATCCATTGGTGTAAGTGAGGTGTTAAAATCCTGCACTATTTTTGTCTTACTGTTGATTTCCTCTTTTATAGCTGTTCACAGAGCCTTATGTATTGAGGTGCTCCTATGTTGGGTTCATATGTATTAATAATTGTTATATCTGCTTCTTGGATTGATCCCTTGATCATTACATAGTGTCCTTCCTTGTCTCTTGTAACATTCTTTCTTTTAAAGTCTATTTTGTGTGATATGAGAATTGCTACTCCAGCTTTCTTTTGATTTCCATTTGCATGGAATATCTTTTTCCACCCCCTCAGTTTCAGTGTGTGTGTGCCCCTATATCTGAAGTGGGTCTCATGTAGACAGTATATATATGGGTCTTGCTTTTGTATCCATTCAGCAAGCCTGTGTCTTTTGGTTGGAGCATTTAATCCATTCACGTTTAAGGTAATTATTGATATGCATGTTCCTATTACCATTTTCTTAATTGTTATGGGTTTGTTTTTGTAGGTCCTTTTCTTATCTTGTATTTCCCACTTAGAGAAGATCCTTTAGCATTTGTTGTAGAGCTGGTTTGATGGTGCTGAATTCTCTTAGCTTTTGCTTGTCTGTAAAGCTTGTGATTTCTCCATCAAATCTGAATGAGATCCTTGCCAGGTAGAGTACTGTTGGTTTTAGGTTCTGCCCTTTCATCACTTTAACTATACCATGCCACTCTCTTCTGGCTTGTAGAGTTTCTGCTAAGAAATCAGCTGTTAACCTTATGGGAGTTCCCTTGTATGTTATTTGTTGTTTTTCCCTTGCTGCTTTGAATAATTTTTCTTTGTCTTTAATTTTTGCCAATTTGATTACCACATGTCTCAGCGTGTTTCTCCTTGGGTTTATCCTGTATGGACTCTCTGCGCTTCCTGGACTTGGGTGGCTATTTCCTTTCCCATGTTAGGGAAGTTTTTGACTATAATCTCTTCAAATATTTTCTCAGGTCCTTTCTCTCTCTCTTCTCCTTCTGGGACCCCTATAATGCGAATGTTGTTGAATTTAATGTTGTCCCAGAGGTCTCTTAGGCTGCCTTCATTTCTTTTCATTCTTTTTTTTTTAATTCTGTTCTGCAGCAGTGAATTCCACCATTCTGTCTTCCAGGTCCCTTATCCATTCTTCTGCCTCAGTTATTCTGCTATTGATTCCTTCTAGTGTATTTTTCATTTCAGTTATTGTATTTTTCATCTCTGTTTGTTCTTTAATTCTTCTAGATCTTGTTAAACATTTCTTGCGTCTTCATGATCTTTGCTTCCATTCTTTTTCTGAGGACATGGATCATCTTCACTATCATTATTCTGAATTCATTTTCCGGAAGGTTGCCTATCTCCACTTCATTTAGTTGTTTTTCTGAGGTTTTATCTTGTTCCTTCATCTGGTACATAGCCCTCTGCCTTTTCATCTTGTCTGTCTTTCTGTGAATGTGGTTTTTGTTCCACAGGCTGCAGGATTGTAGTTCTTCCTGCTTCTGCTGTCTGCCCTCTGGTGGATGAAGCTTTCTAAGAGGCTTGTGGATGTTTCCTGATGGGAGGAACTAGTGGTGGATAGAGCTGGCTGTTGCCCTGGTGGGCAGAGCTCAGTAAAACTTTAATCTGCTTGTCTGCTGATGGGTGGGGCTGGGTTCCCTCCCTGTTGGTTGTTTGGCCTGAGGTGACCCAACACTGGAGCCTACCTGTTTCTTTGGTGGGGCTAATGGCAGACTCCTGGAGGGCTCACGCCAAGGCGTACTTCCCAGAACTTCTGCTGCCAGTGTCCTTGTCCCTTGGTGAGCCACAGCTGCCCCCTGCCTCTGCAGGAGACCCTCCAACACTAGCAGGTAGGTCTGGTTCAGTCTCCTATGCGGTCACTCCTCCTTCCCCTGGGTCCCCATGTGCACACTACTTTGTGTGTGCCCTCCAAGAGTGGAGTCTCTGTTTCCCCCAGTCCTGCCAAAGTCCTGCAATCAAATACTGCTAGCCTTCAAAGTCTGATTCTCTAGGAATTCCACCTCCTGTTGCCGGACCCCCAGGTTGGGAAACGTGACCTGTGGCTCAGAACCTTCACTCCAGTGGGTGGACTTCTGTGGTATAAATGTTCTCCAGTTTGTGAGTCACCCACCCAGCAGTTATGGGATTTGATTTTATTGTGATAGCGCCCCTCCTACCATCTCATTGCAGCTTCTCCTTTGTCTTTGCATGTGGGGTATCTTTTTTGGTGAGTTCCAGTGTCTTCCTCTCGATTGTTCAGCAGTTAGTTGTGATTCCAGTGTTCTCGAAAGAGGGAGTGAGAGCATGTCCTTCTACTTGGCCCTCTTGAACCAATCTCCTGGACCTTTTTAGGAACTATTTTAGTTACTGCATTCAAATTTATTTTTTTGTTTTGAATAAAGGTTTATTTCTTTATTCAGTTTTGAATATTTATTTCTTTTTTTGTTTTGAATAAACATTTTTTTCTAATTCATTACTACTATAATCAGAGGTCTCCCATTCCACTGTGTTATTTGCGGCACAGACACAAAGAATTGTGTCTCTTACGTAGAATTAAAAGTTGAAAATTGCAAAACACTTTTAAAATTGTTTGTTTTTATCTTTAGAGAGACAATTTTAACATACTCCAGATAACTAGATCCATAGGACCTTCCATAAGTAGATTGGCCCTTGGCCGTCTTTTGATTTTTCACTCTGTGATAAGACCATTTCTTACTAAATAGTATAAAATAGTCATTACTTCCTGATCAATAAGTCTAATAATCATCATGTGACCAATACAGCAATATAGTATCATGTCCAAACTGATATCAAGTGATCAAGGTACTTTCAGACTAGACTTCGACAGTGATGGGGATGACACAACTCTGAGGTAAGACTGAGAAATTACACTTATATTGCTACCAAAGGAAGGAAAACCACATCTAGCATCTCTGTTGCTTGGTATAGATAATGAAGTGTTTTTCAAATAGATAGTTTTATTGCAGGTGCCAGAGTTGGTGTTAATTTGCACGTGCAAAGATGAGACACAGGTGCAATTGGAGTGCTCCCTGGTTACGTAATGACATTGCACTGCCATTCTTTAAGATACATTTGCCTTATGCAAAGTCTAATAGGAAAACTAAACTGTTTTTTTCGTGTCTTTTTTCGTGTCTTTTTTCGTGTCTTTTTTCGTGTCTTTGAACATGACTTTAAATTTGAAATTCCCTGAGAAACGTGGTATTGAATTTAGTTGACTTTTGACAGACAGGGGAAGTTCCACTGGGTCTCCCTGAACCTTTAAATCACAACCGTAAGTTCTGTGGGTTAGGAAGCCTATATCGGGGTTCTGCCAGTCATATAAGACATGGGCTTGGGGACGGGCTTCATGCCTCTCCTCAAGGGCAGCTGATTGCATCGGGCTGTCTCCGGTCCTCTGTCCTGTCCCCAGTCTCTTAAGTCAACAAATGATGCCGGACCATGAGGAATCCTTCTTTCATGTAGGACTCCCGGTTATTTTCTAAACTGATGCGCTAACGACACTCAGCCTTAAAATTTTGGCTGATTTCTTCTTACCCGCCTCCATGGCAGCCATCTCTTCCTCTCCTGCTAGGCCACAGGTAGGAAACTGTTTTTCAGCCTCTCCTCTAGAGACCTGTCCCTCCTTGGTATTCAGTTTTCTTGGTTGCATTATGACCTTCAGCTCTCTGATGAGTTAAAGGAACACTAAACCTTTGCAGATTATCTTTTTTTTCCCCCTTTAGATGTTAAGATGGTATGACTTTGCTGTTTTCTACTACCAGTAATACTTTTAATACATGAAATGAGAGGCTAACAAAATCATTGGCAAGTGTGAGAAGTGAAAAAATATGGAAGCTCAGGGATTGTAGGGAAGCTACTCCCAATAGCCTTAACCGTGATTGTGCTAAAGTAGATGATTCCCAATAGGGCGTCCAAAGCCCACAGGCGGCATCCCAAGTCAGCAAGTTGCAGACACCCATGCATCTAATTGCAGTTGCCACTTGAGGATAATCTCTTTCACCTTCCTAAAGCCACGGACTTGGCAGTGTCTATCTATAACCTCCCTGACAAAACATACTTGCAAGCGAAGTGTTCAGGATTGACGACTGCATACAGCAGAGAGTTTAGAATGGTGTGAAATACGCTGGGTATTCACAGGGAGCATCTGGCACATCTCAACCCATTAAATTGTAATTTCCAGTATAAGCAAACGATTAAATCTCTGAATATGCATTTCTGTAACTGATCTTTTGGATAAATGTTACATGTTTTATAATCCCTAAATTATATTTAGAGTATGCTGTAATGGCACTGCAAATATCACACGAGAAACCATTTTTATTTTAATAATACCAAATGCAAAGGAAACTTGTGCTAAGCAATGGTTGAAAGTAGCCTTTGCATGACAGGAGTCATACTAGTGTATAGAATTCTGTAACTTATTACCTGTCACTGACTATGCATTTTTAATGAAATAATTAAAGGGATTATAAAATGCTTTATTGTAAACATGGCACTTATTTTACTAGATTCTGTGGGTAAAATATTGTAATTTTATAGCAAGTTTTTTTTTCTCTTCAGAGTCAGTGCTGTGAAGTCCAATACACCCTTCACATCACTGTGCTCTAAGTTCTTAGAGATACAGCTCTGGGTGAATAACACCTAGTGATACAATGAATTAGTTACTGATGATGCAACAGCAGGGATCTCAACAAACACTACACTGAGTGAAGGAAGCCAGGCATAGAGAGTATTACTGTATGATTCTATTCACATTAAGCTCCAGGAAAGACCAGTATAATCTGCTGTGACAGAAACCAGATGAACGGCTGCCTAGGACTAGAGCTGAAGAGAGGACGGAGTGAGGAGGTGCAGGAAAGAAGTTTTGAAGTGTCGGAAACATCCTGTATCTTGATTTGGGAGGTGGTGACATGGGTGTGTACGTTTATCAAGGCTCATTGAAATGTGCATCTCAGTGGGTACACTTTATATAAATTACACTTCAACGAAGTTAAAATAAACAAGAAAAGCCAACAAACAACAGGAAGAGCTGTCAGATTGGCATGAGGAAGCAGAAGTCGGTTTCCTGGAGAAAGAGATGAGAAGGTAACTGAAAGGTCAAAGTCGTCAGGGGTCGGAGGCAAGATTACGCAGTGCCTCAGAGAAACCCTCTCTTAGGAGATGCACCTGAGCGTGAGACGTTGCCCTGGAAGGTTGTTATCCTCAGGTCTTCTGGAAGAAGCAAATAAGGTTCTCATTTGAGACTCAGAGAAATAAAGAAGGAAGAGACAGGTGGAACGAGATCTTTCCTTTCACAAGTGACTGCGTTTCCCCACAGCCTGCACGGCGGCTGGACTGGGGCAGGAAGCAGCTTTCTGAGTCCTGCTGCAGGGCTGCTGCCGCTGTCCACCGTGCCTCCTGCACCCTCAGCAGTCAAGGCATCTCGTGCAGCAGGAATACCCACGGGCTTTGGTGCCCAGAGCCAAGGACGGGAATCCTCGTCTTGCCACCTACTAGCTGTGTGACTTTGGCCAAATTACTTAAATTCTGTTTGGTTCCGTTTATTCATTGGTGAATGAGAAATATCCATGCAGGACTAAATGGGGTCGCACATACCAAGTACCAGCTGCAGCGGCTGGCACATAGGAAGCTTGATGTTTTAACAGTAGCTCTTACTAAGCCGCAGTAATAGAAACCAAGCTTCACGGTTCCCTTCTGCTTAATTCCTGTTCTCTCTCATTTACGTTTTGTGAGAAAACTTACAATTCAAATAGGCTCTTCCACTCTGCCCATCTTAGCTGGTGTTAAGAGTTACCCAAAGGTCTTTGTGCCACATCTTTCTTGTATGATCCCTAAATTGTTTTCAGGAGAAAAATCACACGTGAAGTGTATCCTCATGATGGGAATCCTGGTGGGCTGTCAATTCCCCCCTCAGAGATGCGCACACCTTAATTCCTGGCACCTGTGAATACACTCCCTTGCATGGCAGGATTAGTTAAGGGTCTTCAGGTGGGAGATTAGATTATCCAGGTGGAGTCAATGTGACCCTGACCTTATAAGAGGGAGGCGTGCAGCTCCCAGCCATAGTTGGAGGTGTGCTGCTGGAAGCAAGATGGCGGGTGATGTGAAGAAGGGGTCGTGAGCCCAGGAACACGGGCCCCTCGAGTCGCTGAGAGAAACACGGAATTCTTCCCTAGAGCCTCCGGGAGGAAAGCAGCCCTGCCCAGCACCTTGGTTTTACACGTCTGAAGGTAAGACCGTGCTTTTGTTGTGCTAAGGCGCTCTGTTTGCAGCAGTTGTTGCAGCAGCGGTGGGAAACTTACGCAGGCGTGTTGGGTAACCCATGAGAAGCTCCACACATGCTCTCTGCAGACGCCCCTGGACTCGAGTCCCCTCAACTCTGAGACCGTGTTCCTGGTCCAACTCCCCTGAGGCTGCTTACGGCCCCTTGTTCTTAGGTTTCTCTGAGTCAAGGCCCCTACATGCCACCACCTTCCCACCCCAGAGCTTCGGAGCGGGGCGGGGGAGAGAGTCTCTCTTCTCTGCTGTCGAACTGGCAGATAGCCGCGCTGTCTCCAGCTGTTCATTTCTGAAATATGTGCTATTGGTTACAAGGCTCTTGCTGAGCTGGCCAAGGAATGACCCAGGGCGAACTCATCACTGCTAATGGGATAACCAGAAAGTTCTGTATGTTTAACCGCAGCTGGAAATAGAGAGCAAGGGAATGCATCTCTTTTCTCCAGTCTCCTGAGCACACTTACACATTCAGGTCACTTCGGACTTCAGGAGAAGGTAGGATGCTTTCTGTTTAGAAAAGTGCGATTTAAGATAAAAACATTCCACATCATTCTTGGAAGTGAAAGTTATTTACAGTAGCAACTACCTTTTTGGAAGAACTGTCCAGTGGATTGTGTGTGTATATATATATGTGTGTGTGTATATATATATATTTTGCTGCCTTGCAAAGTTCCTGGGAGAGAGCTCTTTTCTTCAGACATGATTGTGTGGTGGGCACTGCAGGTTGAATCACTTTAGAGATAATGAAACATTCAATTAAAATAAAAATGCTTGTTTAATGGCTATAATTACAAAGGAATGTGTTACAGAGAAAAAAAGCTATATTTTAAAAATCTATTTTGAGTTTCTTGTGATTCTAAATGTAAGAAGAAGTGTAGAGGAAGCAATCACTCTAAATGTCCCTTTGTTTTCAAGTGAATGTAGATGGAAATTCTTAAATACCTGTTTCAGGGTACTCTGAATTTGGTAACTTTCTCTGGAAGAAGATTCAATGGTGGTAAATACCAGTGGGAGGGCATAAGGAGTCAGAACCTTGCAAAATAGGGTAAAATCCAATGGAAAGGACCACTCTCTGGATGGACGAAACTACGAAGGTTTAAGTCACTGACTCAGAAGCTCCCTGATAGTTTCTCAACTCTGGCTGAGGTTCAGAGGAATCACCTGAGGGGCTTTCAGTATCTGACACCAGATCCCAGCCCCAGAGACACGGGCTTAATTGACTTGGGCTGTGGCCTGATGGGTTATTAAAGCCTCTTTCTGCCTCGGTGTTTGGAGTGTTCAGCCAGGTCTGCGACCGCCCCCCCCTGCGTTTCTTCCTGGGATCTGTGACACTGCTGGGAACCAACCTCACCCTCTTAGTTTAAAAAAAAAAAAAAAAAGGGGGGGCTTACCTGGTGGCACAGTGGTTGAGCGTCCGCCTGCCGATGCAGGGGACACGGATTCGTGCCCCGGTCCGGAAAGATCCCACATGCCGTGGAGCGGCTGGGCCCGTGAGCCGTGGCCGCTGAGCCTGCGTGTCCGGAGCCTGTGCGCCGCAACGGGAGAGGCCACAGCAGTGAGAGGCCCGCGTACCGCAAAAAAAACAAAGAAAAACCCAACTTTTGGTTGGCTGAGCCTTAGAAGGTTTCAACATGGCCTTATTTCCTCCATGAAAGATAAGTAATGACTCAGCCTGATGATTTTATAAACTAAATATTGTCAAAACATCTAAGACTCCTGCCACCCATTTTATCTTCCCATAAAAAAAAAATACAACTGGGATCCATTAGTGAGTGGGTGGGAGAGTGCAAGGTGAACAGCTCTTCCTGGGAGGAGCATCTTAGTTCTGTGAATCCCATCCTGATCCTGAGAAATCCTCCTTCGTTACATGTCTCTTATTTATACTGGTCTCCAACATTTTATATTTTAAAATATAAAAATATTTTAACAGACCTTTAATATTTTAAATTACTGTAACTCAGCTGAGAAGGAAAGGTAATGCGAAATACATTTTGCAGATGTGTGGCCATTAAAGGTTTTCCTGCTTTAATTGAAAGTACTTTTTCCCTTTTAAATTTTACAGCCTTATTTATTGTAAAAAAAAAATTCAGTAATCTATTAACATAAATATCATTACTTGTTAAATGTAATGAATTAATGCCAGTAATCCGTTTTCTAGTGTGTGGCTTGGCCTTTACTAACCTGAAAGTTCAGTGATATAAAGGGATGTACATGGAAAGCTTTGTTGTCTTATCCTGGGTCAGGCTCATTTCTTAGTGGCTGAATAGTGTGTGTGATGCCTTAAGAGTTTTGAAGGTAAAATGTTAAACTGTTGAGGCTCTTTGTTCCTCCCAGGACGCTCTGAAATTGTCAGAGCTGGGACAGTGGTTGTAAGCATCAGTCCTTTCTCCTCCCTCAAACAATATAAACTATGTAATGATAGAAAACACATAAATACAGTGTGATCAAAAAGAATAAAAGGATTTCTCAGAGGAGCAGGAATTGTGGGAAACTCTTAAGAAAGTAGGGAAGATGATACTGAACAGTGAAATGGCTGCACATGGGAATATTGAGCATCTGCTGGGGAGAGGCTCACAGTGATGGGGACACATCAAGGGTGGTGCATGCCTGGAGGTGGTGGACCCTGGCAGGGGTCCAGGCGTCGGAGCGCCTGGCAGGGAGAGGCACTCAGGTACTGCAGAGGAACCGGTCAGGCTGCTTGATCCTTTTGTGTTCCCTTCCTCCCTGTGAGCCAGGGCGTGAGACGGGGCATCTAACAAAAGTGGGAGCAGGGCTTCCCTGGTGGCGCAGTGGTTGAGAGTCCGCCTGCCGATGCAGGGGACACGGGTTCGTGCCCCGGTCCGGGAGGATCCCACATGCCGCGGAGCGGCTGGGCCCGTGAGCCACGGCCGCTGGGCCTGCACGTCCGGAGCCTGTGCTCCGCAGCGGGAGAGGCCACAACAGTGGGAGGCCTGCGTACCGCAAAATAAAAAAAAAAAAAAGTGAGAGCAGTTCTGAACACAGAGGCAGGACGGTGCTCCTCCAAGCGGCAGGTTTTGCCAAGCTCAGCACATAGGGGACTGGGGCTTCCTGCTGGGGCGCTTCCCATTCCAGCCCAAGAGGAGGTATAAGAAATGTAAGAACGTGTCTAAGAGGTGGGTGAAGGATCTGAACAGGAATTCACGAAGAAAATAAAAATGGCCAGTTCATATGCTTGAGGATTGTTTCATATCTAGAAACTGAAATTCAAAAGTAACAGTAAAAATACAGTGTATTGGCAAATTTCCAAGTCTGACAATAACAACAGTTAGTAAGGATAAAGGGAGAAAATTTACTGTCTTATTACTGGTGGAGGTGAAAATTATCATGGATGCTTTAGAGGAAGCTGGCAATATCTAGTCAAAAACATGTAACACATGATTCAGCTACTTCATTTCTGTACATAAAACTTGTCAATAAAAAGTTGTAGAAAGATGTTCATTACAAGTGTATGTAATGAATAAGTGGAAAACTGTTAAATGATTATGAAAAATACAATAGATATGCCGTACAGTCATAAAATACTATTCAGTTAAAAGAATTCATTAAATCTACTTTTATCAAAGTAGAACAAAATATACTGAGTAAAAGCAAGATGATGCAGTTTATGGTATTATAATTTTATAAATAAAACAGCATATCAACAAATTTATATATTTACTTACACATATTAATTGACTACATTCCCCTTAAGTATTAACTTTCTGTTCCCCTTAGTAACAAAACTTGAACAAGTTGTTTGTACTTAATATGTTTATTTTCTTATCCTGTAAGGCCATGTTTCTACCTCTGTTAAAATCACTCTGCCAATGTCTGTGACCTTTATCTTGTTAGATACATTGATCTTGGCATAGTCCATGAATTTCCTGATTTTTTCACCAGCATGTAACACAGCTGACTGCTGCCTCCGTTTTGAAATTATACTACTTATTTTCCAAGGTACCATACTTTTTTTCAGAAACCTCTGTTCTCTTTCCAGTTTTACCTCTTCTTGAACTCAAACTTTTGCCTTACTCAAAAGGCTTTCCCCATGCTTGTCTTGACCTTTATCTAGACTCTTCTAGGTGATCTTATCATTCCCATTTTCTATACTACATACAGGCTAAACTGATGACCCTAAATAGTTAACTCCAGGACAAACTCTTGCCCTGAAATCCAGACTCTTAATGTTAAATGACTTTTCATCACATCAGCTTCTACCTTATTACAAGGTACTATAATTTCTTACTTGGAAATTGCAACAATTTTCTAAAATGTGTGAATTTTCTCAGAGCACAGGAGGAGACAGAAAATAGTAGAATAATTAATGGCTAAAAATTTACTAAATAAGAGGATTTATCTATAAATCCACAGACCCCAAAACTGAATCAATACCAAATAATAGAGAACCTCTCCAAGGCAAAGAAAGTGATAAAGATACATTCTTTAAAGCAGGTAGAAAAATATACATTACTGTATGTACAGAGGAGCAAAGATGAGTGACAGCAGACTGCTTGTTAGAAACTATCTAAGGAAAAGCACAAGGTAATGACAGTAATTTACTGAAAACATGCCAGTATAGAATTTTATACCAAGCAAAAATATAACTCAAAATGATTAAATTAAACTTAAAAGCTTTTGCACAGCGAAAGAAACCATAAACAGAACAAACACAACCTACAGAATGGGAGAAAATATTTGCAAATGTTGCAACTGATGAGGGATTAATCTCCAAAATATACGAACGGCTCATACAGCTCAATATCAAAAAAAAGCCCAATCAAAAAATGGGCAGAAGCTCTAAAGAGACGTTTCTTTGAAGACCTACAGATAGCCAATAGGCACGTGAAAAGATGCTCAACATCACTATTAGAGAAATGCAAATCAAAACTTAAATGAAGTATCACCTCACACCATTCAGAATGACCATCATCAAAAAGTCTACAAATAATAAATGCTGGAGGGAATGTGGAGAAAAAGGAACGCCCTACACTGTTGGTGGGAATGTCAGTTGGTGCAGCACTACTGCGTACAGTATGGAGGTTCCTTAAAAAAACTAAAAATAGAGCTACTATATGATCCTGTAATTTTACTCCTGACTGTATATTTGGAGAAAACCATAATTTGAAAAGATACATGCACCCCAATGTTCATAGCAGCATGATTTACAGTAGCCAAGATACAATGGAATATTACTCAGCCATAAAAAAGAATGAAATAATGCCATTTGAAGTAGTGCCAACACAGATGGACATAGGGATCGTTATACTAAGTGAATTAAGCCAGACAAAGACAAACAGTATATGATAGTGTTTATTTGTGGAATCTATAAAAATGATACAAATGAACTTATTTACAAAACAGAAATAGATTCACAGACAATAAACTTACTGTTACTAAAAGGGAAAAGGGGAGGGAGGGATAAATCAGGAGTTTGGGACTAAAATATACACAGTACTATATATCAAATAGATAACCAACAAGGACCTAATGTAGAGCACAGGGAACTATACTCAATATCCTGTAGGAACCTAGGATGGAAGAAAATATGAAAAAAATACATATTTTTATTATATATGTGTAACTGAAACACTGTGCTGTACATCTGAAACTAACATAACATTGTAAATCAACTATATTTCAATTAAAAAAATCTTAGGAAATCTAGAAAGTGAGCTGTGGCATAGAATTTGGATTTAATTTGCCTAATGACTAATTATGTTGAGTATCTTGTGTTTCTTTGCCATCCATATTTTTTTTGGTGAAATGACTTTCACATATTTTGTGTACCTTTCTATTAGGTTTTTTTATTACTGAGTTTTGAGCATTCTTTATATGTTCTGGAATCAATTTCTTTATCAGATAAGTAACTTGCAAAAATTTTCTCAGACTGTGGTTTACCTTTACATTTTATTTAACTGTATATTGTGAAGATAAAAATACTTGAAATTTTGATAAAGCTCACACTGCTAATTTCTTGGATATTTTTAAGTATCATATTTAAGAAATCTTTGCAAGCCCAGTTTCATAGATCTTTTATGTTTAACTCTGAAAGTTTTTATAGTTCTAGGTTTTACATTTAAGTATATGATCCGTTTTGATTTTATTTCTGTATATTGTACAAGATAGGAAACAAAGTTCACATTTTCTGCGCAAGGACATACTTTTCTAGCAATATTTGTGGAAAGCACTATCCTTTCATCACTGAATTGCCTTTGAACTTTTGTCAAAAATCAGTTGTGCATATGTGGGGGTCCACTTCTAGATTTCCTTTTCTGTTTCATTGATCTACTTGTCTATGTTGAGGCCAGTAACACATTGTCTTTTACATTACTGTGATTTTTTAAATTTTGTAGTCAGTGTTCTCCAAGTTTTGTTCTTCCAGAATTGTTTTGCCCATTCTAATTTCTTAGGATTTTTCATATAAATTATAGAATTTCATCGGAGTTATTGAATATATTGGCACAAAATTGTTCATAATACTCTTGAAATCCTCTTAATGTTCATAGAATATGACAGATATGTATTCTTTTAATTTTAATACAGTTAGTTTTATCTCCCTTTTTTTTTGTGGCCAGTCTGACTAGACTCTTAAGCAAATTAATTTATTTTCTCCTCTAAGACCTAGTTTGGGGGTGGATGGATTTTTCTGTATTTTACTTCTTATATCTGCTCTGATTATCAGTTCCTTTCTTCTCATTTGGGTCTAATTTCCTCTTTTTGTAGCTGCTTAAAATAGAACATGAGATCATTAATTTGAGTTTTCTTTTTTCTAATACAATTTTATGGTCTAAATTTCTGTCTGAAATTTGGTAAATTGTATGGTAAAGTGTATTTACTGGCCATACACTTCTTATATTTTGTGCTTTGATTTATATTGGGGTCAAAAATATTTCTAACTTCCTTTCTGATTTTTTGCATTGACACGTATTATTTAATTATTTAATTAAATAATTATTTAATTTAATTTCCAACTTATTTAATTTCCAACTACTTAAGGATTTTCCAGAAATCTTTGTTAATCATTTGTAATTCTATTGTGGTCAGAGAACATACTTTGTATAAATTGAATCCTCTTAAATTTTAGACTTCTGTTATACGGTCCTGGGTATGGTCTGTCACAGTAAGTGTTCTATGTACACTTGAGATGACTGTATATTCTGATGCTGAGATTATTTTAAAGTTGTCATTTGGCTTGATTTGGTTGATGGCGTTATTGAAGTCTTCCATACACTTATGTATTTTCTGTCTATCAACTGTTGAGAGAGTAGTTTTAATCTTCAAATATAGCCTTGGAAGTGTCTATCTCTTCTTGCAGTTCCACCAGATTTTGCTTTGTATTTTGAAGATGGTATGTACGTAAAGCTGAGGATTTTTGTCTTTACAAATTGACCTCTATGAAAAGACCTTCTTTCTTGATTTCATTCTTCTCTAAACTACTTTGCTTACTACCATAGTTAGAGCAGATTTATTTTGATCAGTTTAGAATGGGCAATCACTTTCATCCTTTTACTTTTTACCTACTTAGATATTAATATTCAAAGTGCATTTCTTTTAAGCAGCATAAAATTGGAACTTACCTTTATCTAAGCTGACAATCTCTGCCTTTTAATTGTGGTGTTGTCACTTACATTTAATGTGATTGATATGGTTGGGATTAAGTTAACAGAGGAATTTGACTGTCCATCTTCAACTTCAGCATGGACTAAGGCATATTCATATTCCCAAATTTTGTTAAAAATTGAAGATGAGAATTTGACAGTCTGTCACAAAACTGACTATAAAAATAAACGTTTACCTACCTTTCTATATTTGCCTCTCTAAAATGCTAACCTCTAAGTTATGGCAGTATTTAGCAAAAGAGACTATAAATTCTGTCTTCTGCTGTAGGGGTGAGGCTTAGTTTAAACAAGAAATACCGAAAGGAAAATTTTCAACTAAGTTCTATAGGCAGTTCTATATGGTGCGCATAAAGCTAGTTCAATAAATATTAAACTGTACTGCTTGTATATTGTTGGATATCCAGTCCAATACTTCTTGGCCTATGCCCTAATTCTGGTTTTCTAGATTCCTAAAAATTACATTGAGGCTTCCTGTCCATGCTAAAGTCTTAGGCTGACAGTACAATAGAAGTGGCCAGATAAGTCACCTGTAGACACGGGAAGAGTTCGGTCCCACTGATTACATTCTCAGTGTTGTCCAGTCACATATGCTACATTTTATAATGTGGCCTGTACTCTGGAATTGAAGGAATATGATTTTGTCACTCCTTCACTGACTCCACCCATGAGGGACCTCTTTACACATCAAAAGAAGGTAACAAGCTTGATAAAGATGGAGGTTAAATTCTAATAAAACACCTAAAACTGATGTATGAATCCAGTGAGAAATCCAGTCTTCTACCTTCACGTTCTCTGTGATATACATTTTACACCTAAGTGATTAATGCATATTATACATATGGTATCTAAGAAAAATTGAGCTATTAACAAAGTTACCAGTACACATACAATATTAAATGTAACGGTTGTGGTTTTGATATACTTAGCTATTGCTAGAGGGTATGAATATTACAACTCAAATTAGGGGTCAAATTTAACAGCTGTCTGTGTTGTGAAGATAAGCTTCTGACAGGATATCTTCTGGTTCAACTGATAGTTATAATAATTTTGGACCACTTATGTGTACTTCCACAAATAATGACTGATTTTTAAAGACAAAATATTGGCTAACTTGGTTATATCTAGAGGCCTATTAAATTCTAATGGTCATAGAACATTTTCAGAGAAAACTATGATACTAGCTGTGAAAACCTTGTTCTGGAGCCATATAATTATGTTTCTGACCAAAAGGTACGCCTTTTTAATAATTGTGTCAGCAGACAGAACTGAGGAGTATTTAGCTAGGAATATACAAGTGCTGATTTGCTTGTGATGCACTAATGACAGTCTGAGGACCATCATTATAAACATGACCCCAGATAGAATTTCACACTCAATTTTCACTAGTCTAGAGAATGACTGCTTGAGACAAGCAAGAGGGTAGTTTACAGAAACCGTGGTAATCACATCGTATTCCAGTAGTTAGTCCTGAAACTCTCAGCTCTTCTAACAGCTTCTCATTTTTTTTTAAAGTGGTTATATGCTGAGAAAGAGTGCCCCTGGTGATTGCCACAAGTTCATATCACATGAAGCCTTCATCCACAACTGAATGAATCTGCTGGGGCAGCGGGGGAGGGCGGGAGGGGGATGGCATTGAAGACTAAGAGCAACTAGGTGCTCACCCAGGATTGTGTGTAAGTAGAAGTTCAGATGTGCTCCTGACCTGATAGACTGGAAAGCTGGAGGGTTTTTGATAGAAACAATATTATAGATGGCAGGTGGTTCCAAGCAATCTCAGAAAAGCTTATGGGTATTCATGCTTATTTGTATTTAAGCATTTTAGACAACATACTGGGTAAGAGGATAATGGTGTTGAAGTTAATGTTACTAATTTAATTTCCCAATCATTTGGAAAAGCTTTCAAATTCAGAATGCTATCAGCACAATATCTTGTTTCCTCTAGTAATTCTTGTGGAAGATTGTGTGTGTGGCCACCTTTGGAAAAGAGACACATGTATATAATAAATATCATCTACATACTCTACTTACAATGTAATGTTGATGTGCCTCCACTGAGAGGTGTGGTCTGTGTTCCCTCCTCTCAAACCTGGGTGGGCTTCTGTGACTAATTTGGCCAATAGAATGTAGCAGCGATGTTGCACTTCTGAGGCCTGGCCAGAAGGGGCAGTGCAGCTTCTACTGACTATCCTTTTCCTGGAACACTTGCCCCTGGAATGGACAGACCACTTGTAGGTTATTCTGGCTGATAGTCCCAGCTAGTCCCCCCACTGACCATCAGCATCTACGATCAAACGTGAGCAAACGAGCTCCCAAATGTTTCCAGGCCTGGATTTGAGTCTTCCAGACACTGTGGAAGAAGAATTAAAACCATCCCCATGTGTCCTCCAAATTCATGACCAATAGAAACAGATAGTAATTATTTAGAGCCTCTAAGTTTGGGGTGATTTGTTACACAGCGTTAGGTAACTGATGCATCTCTGTAGCTCTGGTATTAAGTTCTTAAGATTGTGCCTGTGTTCTTCATGCCACCCCACACTTGTTCCCCAGCCCACAAATATTCAGCCTTAATGTCTTTTTGCTACAGTGGCAAGATTTAGGAGCTCTGATGTCAGTGCGAGCCACAGTGTCAGGAGGAAGAATGAGTTGGACAAGGACAAAATGTTCTGGGAGGAATGATTATTCCTGGAGCAATTACTACAAGTAGGGTGAATCCAGTGTTGAAGGAGAAATATTAGATCCAGCAGCACTTTGGGTCCCAATTATATGTAATTTCATAACAAAATTATCTTTTTTTTTTTGCTTAGATTGTCCATGATTAAAATAAACTTTATTTTCTTCCAGTTTGTTGAGAAATAGTTGACATACATCACTGTATTAGTTTAAAGCATACAGCATGATGGTTTGTTTTCCATATATTATGAAATGTTGGCTGAACCTATTGTGGTAATCCATCCATTGTCTCATACAGTTACAATAGAAAGAACAGGAGAAAGCAGTTCTCATCACAAGAATTTCTTTCCTTTATTGTTACAGTTTACTCTCAAAAACTTTCCTGCATATCATATAGCTATAATGTTAGCCATAGTCATCATGTTGTACATTACATCCCTATTATTTATTATATAATTGGAAGTTTGTACATTTTGATCACCATCTTCCAGTTTCCCATACCCCACTCCCCAACAAATGGCAGTTGGGAAATAGGATAAAGACATCTCCATGTTTTCTGAATGTCCACATTGGATGGTTATTGGTACCATTTATTGAGCTAAAATATGAACAGGAATTTAGATAAGATGATGATGAGCTCAGGTGCCTCTGAGAAAGTCAAGAACAGATATCAAGTAGAGAGTGAAATAATGGGTCTGGAACTTGAAGAAGAGATTTAATGTAAATAAATAAATTGCTTAAGTCCTCTGCTTAGATGTAGAAATGCAAACTATAGATGTGAATGAGACCTTCTTAGAAGAGATGTTAGAGGAAAATTGCTCAAAAATGTTACTACTGACATTTTGGGCAGGACAGTGTCTTTTTATACGGGGCCGTCAAGTGAATTGTAGGACGTCTAGCAGCATCTCTGACCTCTACCCACAAGATGCCAGTAACACCCCTAGTTGTGACAGCAAAAATGTCTCCAGTTATTGCCAAATGTCCCTTGGGGCAAAATCACCTCCAGTTGAGACCACTAGGTTAGAATAAGAAGAGGAGAAAATACCTTTTAATCTCATATTTACTATATTTTTCTATTGGTAAAATAAAATGGAGACCAGGATTGAAGATTCCCCAAGCAGACAGAACAGCTAACAGAAGTAAGCAAAACTTAATGTAGCTCATTTCATAAACTTAAGCACGAATTGATGCAGGTTATTTTTTGTAAATGCCTGTGATAAACAAAACTTAAAGGCATCTACCTAAAATGGTATAAGATAGTCAATGTTAACCAATCCCCTGCTGTCTGGGAAGTCCACTGTAATAAGCTGTCATTGTAAAGGTTAAACAACTTCATTATTTTCTCTTTCTAAGTCATCCTGCAGCGTCATGCCTCTAAGGAATACCACTTTCAGGTTTGAAGTCTCCCTGTTTAGTACATTTCTCACTCAAAATACATGAAGTAAAGCTCTCTGAATTTTTATTCACAGTATGATTTTTAACATGTTTCTGTAAAAGTTCAATTCTTCCTAACATCTTTTCAAAAATCTATTCCCCAGAGTATATTTGTCTCTCTAAATCACCTTTAATTTAGTAGAACTTTTATGCATCCTCTATTATCTTCATATCTTATGGCAAAACAACTATACTATTTCATTTTTTTAACATCTTTATTGGAGTATAATTGCTTTACAATGGTGTGTTAGTTTCTGCTGTATAACATACTATTTCATCTTGATGTCTTAACTCTGTTCATATTCTATAAGAATAATGTATGATTGATATTCTTCAGAATAATTAGAATATTCTTGGGAAATGTCCATTTTACATAAAACAAATATTTCAAGGACATTTTCTATGTTGCTTTGGTTTAAATGCTCTGAAAATCAAACAGAAATCTCTTTAGAAATACCTGGATAACCTCCTATAGTTAAATATCTGGCATACTTCTTAATAGGTTGTTAGATTTATAAATGCTGTAATAATTTCAAACAGGCAATTCAAAATTGATTCATGTAACAGAGCCCTCAATTATAATGCTAAGTGTCTAGAAATATACTAATAAGTTCATGATAAAATTAGTGCTGTAGAAGAGAAAGGCAAAATATTACATTGATTTATAAAACATAGTGATAAACAGTTTGGCAGTATTTGGTTTTCTGGTAAGAAGCCTCATACCTTGAGATTATTTGAGGATTTCTTCTCAGTTTAACTTTTGTGTGTGCCGTATCATTAATGTAAACCTCCCTAACCACTGAATAGACTTCTTTAATATTTACACTATCCTGTCTTTATCTTGGGTCAGTATTTTATACTTCTTCATCTTCACATCTAATTGTCAGCATAGTCTGAGATTTGGTCCTGGATTCTCTTCTACTTTAACTATCACAAGGAACACCTCACTCAGCTGCATATGCTTTAAACACCATAATCGTGGACCCAGGGATTCACTGAGTACTCCTGCGTCCTCTAGCTCCGCATTTATGTCTGGCCCCACCAATCACAGAGGACAAGGCAAAACCTTACGTGTTAATAAAAGGGCCCTTAATCACCGCCCTGAAAACAACCATCAGCAGTGTAGAGTGAGTCCTAATACTTCAGTGCTTCCGAAAAGTTCCCAAACACCCCTTTCTGTAGACGCTGACATCCTTGCTATATGTATTTGCTCCAGGAAAATCAAGACTCAGTTTATAACACTGTTTTCCCCAGTTTGTTCCAGTCATCACAAGAAGCCTAGGACATCTCAATTATCATTCAGTCCCAGGATTTAAACAGCTCTGAAAACTTTTCTAACCATTTTTCCCATCTGTCCCAACTCCTGGACTATTTTCAATCTGCCGTTTTCAACTTAGTATTCTGAAAAGTCTCTATATCCTCAAGCTCTTTTCTTCACCACTTGCTCTAAACCTTTGCTCTCTTCTGATTACACAATTGCTCTTTCAACCCTCTCAAATGGTGAGGTTCTCTCTCCCTCATCCCTCCTAGATTAGGCTGGGAGATGGAGTAAGTTTTCTCCTCCTGTATACTGCTGCTTCCAGAACTTTCTCCAGCACTTCATCACCTCTCACCTGTCCCTTCATTTTATCACTTGGGATCACCCTACATTCCACCCTACTTGCTGCCACCTAAGGACAACGTGGCTCCCTCTCATTTCTTGGAAAAAATTAGCTCCTGTTTCATTGCCACTCAGTCTAAAACTACTCGTGCAATATTTTGCTTATTTCTTTGTCCTCTAAGTCACTGACCTCCCAGCTCCTTGACAATCTAAACTCTGAAGTTCTCCTCCATTCTGTTTTAGCCACTTACTCTCATGGTCTTATTACTATGACATTATTACCAATAACTGAAAAATCAATACTTAGTTTCAGTATCCCACTTTTTAATTATTTTTAAAGTTTATAATTGTTTGAGATTTATAATAGTTTAAGATATAGTACAGAGCTGCTGTATATCCTAAACCCTGTTTCATATATGATTATATAAATTATATATAAATTGTATGATTATGAAATATGATTTCATATGATTAACATCTCACATTTGTATAGCATATTTATTATAATTAATAAGCTGGTATTGATAAATTCTTAGTCTATACATTATTCATATTTCTTTAGTTTTCATGTAATACCTGTCTTTTTTTCTTCCTGAACCCCTCCAGGATATGACATTACATTTAGTATCATGTCTCCTTCTTAACTATCCTACTCTTTATCACTTTCTATCTTATTAATGTCATCATATTTACAGAAACAAACCACAACTTTAACAAGACCTAAATTCCAATGATCATACCAGTATTTCTCTGTTCCAACCACCTTCTCATCTTTACTTCTTAGCTGGATTAAATTTGATGATAAGTAACTATAATTACATTCTTTCTTATACCTTTGGTTTCCTTGCCCCGTTTATCCTTTGTTTACCAAACCATCACCCCAGTCATGTTTTCCTCCCTTACCACCCTACTGAAACTGATTTTTGCCAAAATTTACCAATATGGCAGTCCCTGAAAAATGACTTCCGTGTTACTAAATCCAATGGTGAGTTTCTCATCACTCGTCTTATCTGGCATACAAGACGTTTGATTCAGTTGATTACCTTCTTTACTTTACAACATTATCTCCAATTATTGTCTGTTGCACATTAGTATCTTTATTTTCCTCCTATATCACTATGCTTGATTTCAAACTACTTTGCATTTTTCTTTTCATATCTTATTTGGCCTTGGAATGCCTCAGCATTCAGTCCTTTTCAACCACATCAATTCGTTATCTGTGATCATATGCTGTCTTATGGTTTCAAATAGTATCTGAAGACAAATAACTCCCAAACATATACTTATATCTAGTTCTCTCCCCTAGATTCCAAACTGATATGCCAAATAGCCTCCTTAATATCTTGCATGGGTATCTAACCAGCAACTCAAACTGGCTGTGTACAAAAGCAAATTTCTGAAACCACCCTGTCCCACAAAAATAAATACGTACATATACACACATACAAAGTAAAACTCCTCCTGCAGTCTTTCCTTTCAAGACTAGTTTCCATTTGGTTTTGATCCTATCACTTATGTCGGGGCCTGGGTACTTGATGTTTCTTATGCCTGGAATCCTGTTCTCAGATATTTTCATGACATGGTCCCACTACTCTAATGTGGTTTAAAATAGTTATATTTTAGCTGCATTACAGTCAATCTCAGTATCTTTTTGAAATTCTCAGTGATCTTTCCCAAGTCCAGAAGTGAATCCTCTTGAGCCAGAAACATAGGAAATCAAACACTAGTTCTGAGTTCTCTCCCCAAAACCAACATATGATAGCGAAACAGAGATGGGATAACTGCATAAATACTCCCACTCAGCAACGCAAAGAAGGGCAGGCACTTAGAAGCCACTAGTTCACGGTGATTCTGAAATCCCACTGGACCAATTTTGTGATGTCCTCTTATATTGGGCCCAAAGTCTTTGAGGTCTCTCTGTCCTTGATTAAATCTGTGTTTTGCTCCCTGAATGTATTTTCCCAGTCTCTTCATTCACTTGGCACTTTTTCTACCTTTTGGCTGCCCTTCATTTTTTCATCATCCTCCTTGGCCATCTCTGAAGAGAGTAGTGGAAGTCTTTCAATGTCTTGAATAGTATCAGTGTCCTTTTTTTTTTTTTGTCAGTGTCCTTTAATACAGGCCGATATAACTTAAAAACTTTGAGGTATCCTATTCATTTGATTCTATTTCATTTTATGTGCCAAAAGTTATACCCACGATTTATTATTCTCTCTCTAGATTTAAGTAAAAAATTGATGGTATAAAGGGCTTCATGGGACAATGTCTGTAGTCTTCTAGGACCCATTAGGTCAAATTGAAAGGGTATCTTATCAGTCTTAATGACAATGACCTTGATATGATTTCTGTCTTAAGACTATGATGTAGGGGCAGACATCTGAATTGGGTCTTCTCCCTGAGTTCATGATTTAGCGGGTATAGTTTCTGTTGATGAGAGTTCATTTTCTAACTCAAAGTCCTAGAATTTCTGGGATCTCCTTATTCACCTACCAAGTACCAGTTCTTCTCTGAGTCCATTTTTTTTTTTTTCTGTTACCTTTGTAAGTACAGCTATCAAGCAGACAGTAACTGCTTTTAACACTTTGCCTCAAACCTGCCTTGTGCCACAAGTGCATATTATCACTGCTAGGCTACCACAGGTGTGAATTACACCACCACCCTGTGTGCTGCTATATTATATCCTCTTATAAGGATTACCTCACTTCTCAGTGCCCGTCCCAAAGCCAATGGCACATATTTTGTGGTAGGACAGCCCACACCCTAGTTCCAGTACCAGTGTCTCTCTTAATCTTATTTTTTTGGATAAAAACATCAAATCACTATATTGCACATCTGAAACTAAGAGAATATTGTAAGTCAACTATACTTTAATTGAAAATGACCTTAATTTCCTCAGATTTATAAAGCAAACATTTGTGTTGATGAGTATGTGATCTGGGAGTTTAGAGCTTGCATAATATTGACGACATTCGGCTAAGCGTAGATCCAGGCTGCGCGTGGGGTCAGGTCCATTCCACTTCTATTTGTTGTTATAACACAAGCAGCTACCTAAGGCATGTTCTTCTCAGGACAGATATCAGGAAGACACACTAAACCATGTAACCACATTTATATCTTAGTGGAATTGCATAAGACTATATGATACAGTAACCAAAACAAATCACATGGCAGTGCCAGCAGCAATGTGGCAGGAAAAGTTACTTTCTCCATAGTAGAAGGCACTCGGACATTGCAAGGCAGAAGCATGAGCGTATAATTCTATAACAGAGGAGTGAAGTATTGAGTCTACCAAAACACCGTTTCAGTGAAATCACCCTTACTACCATATATAAATCCTCTGACAATTTTTCCTGGCTGCTGAAAGAATATATCTACATATCTCTTTACTTAGATATCTAGTACCCCTCTCAACACAGTATAATAGTTGACCATTTAATAGAATGGCATAGTCGACCATTTCTCCCACGCACTGTACCCCGTGCTTACCCATATCTATATTTGGAGTCAGCAGTTTGATTAAAACAACAACAAAGGAAAAACCTAACTGTATATGATTTTATTTCACTCCTTCCTTTTCCTCTGACATGTAAGCCATCAAGTCCTGTCTGCTATACATCTAAAATCTATTCCATTGTTGTCCCCTTTCACATCTTTCTAAATATCAACTTGCAAGTCACCATGATTTCGTGTCTGGACTGCAAGAGTGTGTTTCAGGAACTTAGGGTAGCCTTGTTTTCTGGATCCAACTGAATTTTCACAAGTCAGATCTCAGTTTAACTGTTGCTCCTTTGAAGCTAATATGTATTTTCTTGGTTTCTCTTTGAGCTCATCTCTTGTCTTTGGTTTTCAACAGTCTCACTATGATTTTTTTTTTCTTTGCGTTCTGCCTGGGATGCTCGTAGATCTTTGAATTTGGGGGTTTGTTTCTTTTATCAGTTTTGGAAGTGTTTTGGTCATTATCTCCTACCATAGTGGTTCTTTTTTCCGTCCCTTAGGGCCTCTATTTATTTACATGCATGAAAGATTGTTTCATTGTGGCTCACGTGGTTCTAATTTTTTCTCAATCTCGATTTTTAAAATTTTAGGCTGATTATGTTTAGATATTCCCAAATGACTTGCTTTCCAGTTCAGTATTCCTGTCTTCTGCATTTTTTATCTGTTACTAAACTCAATGAAAGTGTGCATAATTTCAGATGGTATATTTTTCCATTCTAGAATTTTCATGTTGGTCTCTCTTGTAGATTACCACTCTCTGGTCAATGTTTGGTGCATATGATAAAATGGACACATTTTAAGTAGTGATAGAGTAAATTTGAACCAAAGTTATTATTGAGTATAATAACTACACATACTCTGAATGTAAATAAAGCTTAAATAAAACCATATCCAATCAAATCGTAAGTTTAATACGTAACACATATATTGGGATTCAAGAACAAAACTTATGTCTTTGAATTTATAGGACAGAGTATATTCATATACATGAAAAATTGGGAACAGCATTTAAAAAGCATAAGAAAGTACAAAAGTATTTGGTGATACAATGAAAACTAGGGGGATTCCAAGATGAAATGTATAAGTTATAGGGACGATAAGCTTCCTGGAAGAGGCCTGAGAGATTTCATAAAATTAGAATATACAAAGAAAACAATCATTGCAGATGTGGTAACATGTCCAAACTAAGTGAAATTTAAAAGATATAAAGATCCAAAGGGAAAAAAAGCTTATGAATTTAATTCATATAATACTTAAAGACTAAAACTATTTGTAAAATTTTATATCATCTTTACTGATGACGCTGAAATAACCATTTCATGCTTCCCAGTATTTAAAAATGTACATTAGATATTTTTAGTGTCTTGTTTTTACAGATGCTAACTGCAAAACTGTCTACTTTCACAAATCTCTTATACATAGTGGGCAATGTAAACACATGAGATTTTAAATTGAAATGGATAACTTATCCCATTCACATTTTAGTCACAGGAAAATGCTTAAGTGCTTGAAGATCCAAATTTGCTTTGGGAAAGAGTAATAAATATGGGAACAGTAATGCTTCCAAACTGAAATGGACAATATGGGAATTTAGGAAAATTTCTAAATCAGAGCACCCTTCCCATAAAACACCCTGAAAAATTGTTGACTTATGAATTTGTTATAGCAATATGTCAAATTATTAAACTAATTATAAATATAAATATCTTTGCATTTTTATAAAATGAAACTAGCTGTGGTCTATAGCTCTCTCACTTACTTGCAATGTGACCTTTCAAAATTAACCAAACCTGGCTGAACCCTGGTTTTTCAGCTATGAAATAATTCTATAATAACTTTTACACATATGAGGTTATTTGGCATGAATCATTTGTGAAGTGCACATTGGTATGAAATAAACTTTGCAAAGTATATGTCAATATATCTTAGTTATCATTAGCATTTGTCTTAGTAAAGGAGAACATTAATTTTCCAAATTATCCACACTGATACAATTCATGGCTGCTTTCTTGGTTTCTTCAAACATCTTGATACTGAGTGGGAGAGTAACTAAGGGAGAGTGAAGGAAAACACATAGTCTAGTATCAATACTTCGCAATAATTAGTGTTCCCCTCTGTAAATGTTCAGACAGGTATTTTCTCATCCCTTTTTATCCATTCATATCTATCATCTTTCCCATCCATTCTTCTTTTTTACATGCTTCTTTAGTCCTCGCTCACTCCCTTACCCTCCCATTCCTTTAAAAATTGGGTTAAAGGTGCAGAGGAGAATTAATTGTATTTATGACTTTATAAGACCTTATTCTTGAGATATACAAGGCATTGTTCTTGTTTTACCTTGGTATAGTTTAGTTTTATTCTCTTCATTCAATATGGAGTAGTTTAACCTGTGTTACTATTTTCCAAATTTTGAGACGTGGTAGATGTGAAGTCAGTAAGTATGATACAAAATTCTAAAACTGATTTTACAAGGAGATTGGCAAATAAACCTATGTAACACAAATGGCTTCCAAAGTTTCTGGCTTTACTCATCCAGAGACAATGCAATTATTTGTAAGAAATTTATGTTAATTAAGGTATCTTCAATCAGAAACACATATAAAATAAGGTTTTTATAGATGAGTTGATGAAAATGTTGTAGCCAGAGATTCACGAGTACCTGATCTTTATTTCTCCTAAGAGCAATGGTTTCGTATTTGCTAATTCAGTGTTCCCAGCAACTTTATAGAATGTAACTATGATGAAAAATGATAATCTATCGAGTCATGTATATGTTGTCAGTTATATATAGTGGTATGAAAGGAGAAGTGAATACTCCTAACTTAATCTTTGTCCCAGAAGTTGAAAGTGAATTACTTTAATGAATAGTTTTTTAAGTCAGTTGTAACTGAAATTGCTTCCATTTGTTTGCAGTTAAGAAAGTTGAAGGAGGATCAAATCAGGTTGGAGGCTCATTAAAAATATTTTAAATAACAGATCATGCTTGAGGTTTAACACACAACTTCCAAGTTAAAATAATTGTCATTCTCATAAAGGTACTGTTACTAAAGAAAAGCTTTCTTTGTTTTTTTTTCCTTTTTTTAACATCTTTACTGGAGTATGATTGCTTTAAATTGGTGTGTTAGTTTCTACTTGATAACAAAGTGAATCACTTATACATACATTACCATATCTCTTCCCTCTTTCGTCTCCCTCCCTCCCACCCTCCCTATCCCACCCCTCTAGGTGGTCACAAAGCACCGAGCTGATCTCCCTGTGCTATGCGGCTGCTTCCCATTAGCTATCTATTTTACATTTGGTAGTGTATATATGTCCATGCCCTTCTCTCACTTTGTCACATCTTACCCTTCCCCCTCCCCATATCCTCAAGTCCATGCTCTAGTAGGTCTGTGTCTTTATTCCCATCTTACCCCTAGGTTCTTCATGACCCTTTTATTTTTCCCCTTAGATTCCATATATATATGTGTTAGCATACAGTGTTTGTTTTTCTGATTTACTTCACTCTGTATGACAGACTCTAGGTCCATCCACCTCACTACAAATAACTCAATTTCGTTTCTTTTTATGGCAGAGTAATATTCCATTGTATATATGTGCCACATCTTTATCCATTCATCTGTTGATGGACACTTAGGTTGCTTCCATGTCCTGGCTATTGTAAACAGAGATGCAATGAACATTTTGGTACATGACTCTTTTTGAATTATGGCTTTCTCAGGGTACAGGCCCAGTAGTGGGATTGCTGGGTCGTATGGTAGTTCTATTTGTAGTTTTTTAAGGAACTTCCATACTGTTTTTCATAGTGGCTGTATCAATTTACATTCCCCCCAACAGTGCAAGAGTGTTCCCTTTTCTCTACACCCTCTCCAGCATTTATTGTTTCTAGATTTTTTGATGATGGCCATTCTGACTGGTGTGAGATGATATCTCATTGTAGTTTTGATTTGCATTTCTCTAATGACGTTGAGCATTCTTTCATGTGTTTGTTGGCAATCTGTATATCTTCTTTGGAGAAATGTCTATTTAGGTCTTCTGCCCATTTTTGGATTGGGTTGTTTGTTTTTTTGTTATTGAGCTGCATGAGCTGCTTGTAAATTTTGGAGATTAATCCTTCGTCAGTTGCTTCATTTGCAAATATTTTCCCCAATCTGATGGTTGTTTTTTCATCTTGTTAATGGTTTCCTTTGCTGTGCAAAAGCTTTGAAGTTTCATTACGTCCCATTTGTTTTTGTTTTTATTTCGATTTCTCTAGGAGGTGGGTCAAAAAGGATCTTGCTATGATTTATGTCATAGAGTGTTCTGCTTATGTTTTCCTCTAAGAGTTTGATAGTGTCTGGCCTTACATTTAGGTCTTTAATCCATTTTGAGTTTATTTTTATGTATGGTGTTAGGGAGTGTTCTAATCTCATACTTTTACATGTAGCTGTCCAGTTTTCCCAGCACCACTTATTGAAGAGGCTGTCTTTCCTCCACTGTATATTCTTGCCTCCTTTATCAAAGATAAGGTGACCATGTGTCCGTGGGTTTATCTCTGGGCTTTCTATCCTGTTCCATTGATCTATATTTCTGTTTCTGTGCCAGTACCAGACTGTCTTGATTACTGTAGCTTTGTAGTATAGTCTGAAGTCAGGGAGCCTGATTCCTCCAGCTCCATTTTTCGTTCTCAAGATTGCTTTGGCTATTCGGGGTCTTTTGTGTTTCCATACAAATTGTGATTTTTTTTGTTCTAGTTCTGTGAAAAATGCCAGTGGTAGTTTGATAGGGATTGCATTGAATCTGTAGATTGCTTTGGGTAGTAGAGTCATTTTCACAATGTTGATTCTTCCAATCCAAGAACATGGTATATCTCTCCATTTGTTTGTATCATCTTTAATTTCTTTCATCTGTGTCTTATAATTTTATGTGTACAGGTCTTTTGTCTCCTTAGGTTTATTCCCATATTTTACTCTTTTTGCTGCAATGGTAAATGGGAGTGTTTGCTTAATTTCACTTTCAGATTTTTCATCACTAGTATATAAGAATGCCAGAGATTTCTGTGCATTAATTTTGTATCCTGCCACTTTACCAAATTCATTGATTAGCTCTAGTAGTTTTCTGGTAGCATCTTTAGGATTCTCTATGTATAGTGTCATGTCATCTGCAAACAGTGACCGCTTTGCTTCTTCATTTCTGATTTGGATTCTTTTTTTTCTTTTTCTTCTCTGATTGCTGTGGTTAAAACTTCCAAAACTATGTTGAATAATAGTGGTGAGAGTGGGCAACCTTGTCTTGTTCCTGATCTTAGTGGGAATGGTTTCAGTTTTTCACCATTGAGGACAATGTTGGCTGTGGGTTTGTCATATATGGCCTTTATTATGTTGAGGAAAGTTCCCTCTGTGTCTACTTTCTGCAGGGTTTTTTATCATAAATGGGTGTTGAATTTTGTCGAAAGCTTTCTCTTCATCTATTGAGATGATCATATGGTGTTTCTCCTTCAATTTGTTAATATGGTGTATCACGTTGATTGATTTGCGTATATTTAAGAATCCTTGCATTCCTGGAATAAACCCTACTTGATCATGGTGTATGATCCTTTTAATGTGCTGTTGGATTCTGTTTGCTAGTATTTTGTTGAGGATTTTTGCATCTATGTTCATCAGTGATATTGGCCTGTAGTTTTCTTTCTTTGTGACATCTTTGTCTGGTTTGGTATCAGGGTGATGGTGGCCTCATAGAATGAGTTTGGGAGTGTTCCTCTCTCTGCTGTATTTTGGAAGAGTTTGAGAAGGATAGGTATTAGCTCTTCTCTAAGTTTTTGATAGAATTCGCCTGTGAAGCCATCTGGTCCTGGGCTTTTGTTTGTTGGAAGATTTTTAATCACACTTTCAATTTCAGTGCTTGTGATTGGTCTGTTCATATTTTCTATTTCTTCCTGATTCAGTCTTGGCAGGTTGTGCATTTCTAAGAATTTGTCCATTTCTTCCAGGTTGTCCATTTTATTGGCATAGAGTTGCTTGTAGTAATCTCTCATGATCCTTTATATTTCTGCAGTGTCAGTTGTTACCTCTCCTTTTTCATTTCTAATTCTATTGATTTGAGTCTTCTCCCTTTTTTTCTTGATGAGTCTGGCTAATGGTTTATCAATTTTGTTTGTCTTCTCAAAGAACCAGTTTCAGTTTTATTGATCTTTGCTATCGTTTCCTTCATTTCTTTTTCATTTATTTCTTATCTAATCTTTATGATTTATTTCCTTCTGCTAACTTTGGGGTTTTTTTGTTCTTCTTTCTCTAATTGCTTTAGGTACAAGGTTAGGTTGTTTATTCGAGATGTTTCCTGTTTCTTAAGGTAGGACTGTATTGTTATAGACTTCCCTCTTAGAACTGCTTTTGCTGCATCTCATAGGTTTTCGGTCGTTGTGTCTCCATTGTCATTTGTTTCTAGGTATTTTTTGATTTCCTCTTTGATTTCTTCAGTGATCACTTCGTTATTAAGTAATGTATTGTTTAGCTTCCATGTGTTTGTATTTTTTCAGGTCTTTTCCTGAAATTGATATATAGTCTCAAAGCATTGTGGTTTGAAAAGATACTTGATACGATTTCAGTTTTCTGAAATTTACCAAGGCTAGATTTGTGACCCAACATATGATGTGTCCTGGAGAATGTTCCATGAGCACTTGAGAAAAATGTGTATTCTGTTGTTTTTGGATGGTATGTTCTATAAATATCAATTAAGTCCATCTTGTTTAATGTATCATTTAAAGCTGTGTGTTTCTGTCTTTTCATTTTGCTTATCTCACTGTGTTTGGGGTCTCCTTTTTGCAGGCTGCAGTTTTGTAGTTCCCATTGTTTTTGGTGTCTGTCCCCAGTGGCTAAGGTTGGTTCAGTGGGTTGTGTAGGCTTCCTGGTGGAGGGGACTAGTGCCTGTGTTCTGTGGATGAGGCTGTATCTTGTCTTGCTGGTGGGCAGGTCCACATCTGGTGGTGTGTTTTGGGGTGTCTGTGGCCTTATTATGATCTTAGGCAGCCTCTCTGCTAATGGATGGGGCTGTGTTCCTGTCTTGCTAGTTGTTTCGCATAGGGTGTCTAGCACTGTAGCTTGTTGGTCGTTGAGTGAAGCTGGGTGCTGGTGTTGAGATGGAGATCTCTGGGAGATTTCCACGGTTTGATATTACGTGGAGCTGGGAGGTCTCTTCTGGACCAGTGTCCTGAAGTTGGTTCTTGCACCTCAGAGGCACAGCACTGACTCCTGGTTGCAGCACCAAGAGCCTTTCATCCACATGGCTCAGAATAAAAGGGAGAAAAAGTAGAAAGAAAGAACAAACGAAAGAAAGAAAGAGAATAAAAATAAAATAAAGTAAGAGAAAATAAAATAAATTTAGTAAAATAAAAAATAATTATTAAGAAAAAATTTTTTTTGAAAAGTGAAAAAAGGACAGAACTCTAGGACAAATAGTGAAAGCAAAGCTATACAGACAAAATCTCACACAGAAGCATACACATACACACTCACAAAAAGAGGAAAAGGAGAAAAAATAATATATCTTTGCCTCCAAAGTCCGCCTCCTCAATTTGGGATGATTCGTTGTCTATTCATGTATTCCACAGATGCAGGTACATCAAGTTGCTGGTGGAGATTTAATCCGGTGCTCCTGAGGCTGCTGGGAGGGATTTCCCTTTCTCTTCTTTGTTCTCACAGCTCCCAGGGGCTCCGCTTTGGATTTGGTCCCACCTCTGCATGTAGGTCACTGGAGGGCGTCTCTTCTTCACTCAGACAGGACGGGGTTTAAGGAGCCGCTGATTCGGGGTCTCCGGCTCCCTCAGGCCGGGGAGGAGGGAGGGGCACAGAGTGCGGGGCGGGCCTGCGGCGGCAGAGGCCGGCGAGACGTTGCACCAGCCTGAGGCCCGCTGTGCGTTCTCCCAGGGAAGTTGTCCCTGGATCCCGGGACCCTGGCAGTGGCGGGCTGCACAGGCTCCCCGGAAGGGGGTGTGGGTAGTGACCTGTGCTCACACACAGGCTTTTTGGGGGCGGCAGCAGCAGCCTTAGCGTCTCCCGCCCGTCTCTGGGGTCCGCGCTGTTAGCCGCGGCTTGCGCCCATCTCTGGAGCTCACCTAGGCAGGGCTCTGAACCCCCTCTCCTCGCGCACCACGAAACAAAGAGGGAAGAAAAAGTCTCTTGCCTCTTCGACAGCTCCAGACTTTTCCCCGGACTCCCTCCCGGCCAGCCGTGGCACACTAACGCCCCTGCAGGCTGTGTTCACGCCGCCAACCCCAGTCCTCTCCCTGCGCTCCGACCGAAGCCCGAGCCTCGGCTCCCAGCCCCGCCCGCCCCGGCGGCGGAGCAGACGAGCCTCTCGGGCTGGTGAGTGCCGGTCGGCGCCGGTCCTCCGTGCGGGAATCTCCCCGCTTTGGCCTCCGCACTCCTGTGGCTGTGCTTGGCTCCGCAGCGCCGAAGCTCCCACCTCCGCCGCCCGCAGTCTCCGCCCGCGAAGGGGCTTCTAGTGTGTGGACACCTTTCCCCCTTCACGGATCCCTCCCACTGGTGCAGGTCTCCTCCCTATTCTTTTGTCTCTGTTTTTTCTTTTTTCTTTTGCCCTACTCAGGTACGTGGGGAGTTTCTTGCCTTTTGGGAGGTCTGAGGTCTTCTGCCAGCGTTCAGTAGGTGTTCTGTAGGAGTTGTTCCACGTGCAGATGTATTTCTGATGTATCTGTAGGGAGGAAGGTGATCTCCGCGTCTTACTCTTCCGCCTTCTTCTCCTGTCTCCTTTGTGTTTTTCTTAATTGCATAAAAGTGGATATAAAACAATGTTACATGCTAATGGACACATTTAGAAAAAGTGAGACAACAGTGTTAGTTTAAAAAGAAATGTTTATAATCCCTGAGAAATTACATCTTCAAATATGTAAAGTTAATATAAAATATTTACATAAACAAAATGTATAGTTGAGATTTCTATTTTTTTCTAATTTATGTAGGCACAAGAACAAGACAATTTGAAGTGATAAGAGAAGTTTCCCCCACACTATCCCACAATCTCCTTGTTTTTCTTCTTTGCTTATCTAACAACTTTATAACTTAATAAATGCTATAAATTATAAAATTTATAATTGAATATAAAAATACATATATCCATTTCTAACTGCTGTTTTATTTTTTCTTGCTTTAACAGTATTTTAAAACCATTATGGCCCTGTGCATTGCACTTACATATAGGATGAAACTTCTCACTTTTGTTTTCTTTTATGAAGTTGACTTAGTTACTTGCAACATTTCTCTCTAAAAAAAGAAAACTTAGAATAAATTGTCCAAATCACTCAGGATATCAAGCTCAGTGTTTAACTGGGATTTAAAGAAATACTTATAAACATAGCAAATCTGTTTATTCAAAATTTATTTAATATCTTAAGTCATTTTGAAATTGTTTTCTCTATCAAATTAACACATGTTTTGTAGGGTTGGTTCCTACACTCTTTAGAGTGGTTGATAAGAATACGAATGATTTTTAAAACATTTTCTAGTATAACTTCCTAATAAGGTTCTGTGGTATAAAGGAATAATACAATCAATCAGTAGAGAATCCTGCAGTCTTACTGTAATGCCTAATCTGCTTGGCCAGAATCGGCAGTTTTTGTTTTACATTGAGAATCAAATTCACAAAACACAAATGGCCCGTAGCAAGCTTACTCCAAAGAAGGAAATGAGGTAGGCAGCACAGCATGTATAGTCAAGTTCTACAGGGCTGGTGACTCCCAGACCCATTAATCAGCATCTCCACCCTGCGTGCAAGAAATAGGGCTCTGTGGGTTCAAACAACCTTAATTAAAGCAAACCTTTCCACCTGGGAAACCTTCAACTGCATCTCATTAATTTCAGGTTATGTGTAAGTTAAGGATTACTCAATCAATGAATCTCAGTGAGTTACAGCTGTTCAGTTTGTTAACAGTAAATTTGGCCAGAGTCTCGTGTAAGTGGATCCAGTACAGACTCACTGAGTTAGTATGGTGAGGAATATCTGACGAGGGGCCAAGTTTTCAGGCACCCTTAGGGCTACTGCATGCTACAGACCAGCTGATCATGCATCCTACCAATTTCCAGCTCTATTTGGTGTATATTTAGTCCAATATGTTTGATGAAATCATTAAAATACATGACACTTGGTCATGGCATACTACCATTTTCATATCACTGGAGTTGATTTCCTAATAGTTAAGAATATTTATGACTATGTTCATGATGAATGTTAATTTTATATACATTTTTGGGTAGTCTCTTCGGTTTTGATATCAGGGTAAGTCTCTCCTCATAAAGTAGAAAGTACTTCCTCCTCTATTTTTCTTTTTAATTGTGAAAGATTGATACAATTCTACTTAAATACTTAAGTGAATTTACCAGTGAAATCATTTGGCTTTATAATTTTATTTGATGAAAGGTTTCGATAATTTTTTAGCAGATATATGGCTAACTATAATTTTCTCCAAATACTCTAAGATGTTGATTAAACTCAGCGTCACTGGTAATGGGTCTGAGTTGCATAATCTCTGTGCCTGTGAGGATCACATCTTGTCTAACTTCTGAAATGTAAATCCAATACCTCTGGGTTTCTCTGTCCAAATCAGTTTGTTGGAATTCCTTTCTAATTTCTGTCATTTCTTGTATGGTTCTCTGTTCAGTCACCCTGGTTCCATATTATCATTTGTTGTAGTCTTATCTATTCTTGGGCACTTAGCTTCTAGTAGTTTAATGTTACTAGGGTCAAAATGTTATAATAATCATCATCTTCAGGGTGTGAATTGGTGCCTTTAGGAGCAAAAGGGCCTGGGTTTCTTCCTGCTCTGGAAATTACCTTTGGGGCCTTTCCTTTCTGTCTGTCCGCATCTGTGTCACTAATGGCTCCTAATAAGACCTGGAATTTCTTATTTGCTCTTCACAATATAGGCTATAACTCGCTGGGTTGGGGGATCAGGCCAACATCTGGAGTATGGTAAGTTTTGTTGAGACTAAGTCTTCAATAGGTCTCCAGGGGTCCTCAGAAGTTAACACATAATCCAGTCTATCCCTAAAGCACCCCTTAAGTGATTAGAGAAGCACCCCTTAAGTGATTAGAGAAGCACCCCTTAAGTGATTAGAGAAGCAAATTATTATCCTCCTGTCTTTCACAACAGCATTTAAAGTGTTTTATCATAGAGACCCTTAGTAGAGTGTTCCAGATCATTTGTAACATAGTAGAGCAGTATTAAGATGAGTATTGTGGCCGGCATTAGTATCCCAACTATAACAGCACAATTTGTCTATTCACGAGCTATTTAGAATTTCAGTCAGATGGCATAGATGGTAAATAGTTCATTAAGTTTAAAGTTTGTCAATCAGTAATGATGGGCTTCACCAGATTTTAGTTGGTCATGAATTTAGTGTAATTTATTGAACTGTTTTTCAAATTTGACATGGAGTATGGTACATCCTACAGCACCAACCAATATTAATTATTATTACTTTGAGTTGGGTTGCCAGCTACACCAGTCATTTTGTTTTGGGACAAATTATGCACAGACTGAGATTGTCTTTTGCCAATATTATATTTCCCACACATTCATTGTGCGAATTATAGTTTATAATATTTCACAAGTCAATAGCATACAGGATGATGTCTCTTAATAAGCCAATAAAGACATAACACTCCAAACCAATGATGGATTAAGCACACTATTGTTCCAGGCAAAGGGGAGATGAAAGGTACAAAATCCAAATTTAGCTGAGGTGTACCTTTCTATGAGGTCATTCTCAGAAGAGACAGCTTAGCCGTTCAATAGCTGATGTCCAGCTGCCAGTGCAAACAGAAAGCCCCTCATTGCTAGAACATGATTCTAGTGGAACCAAGGCACTGGTGCAGGCAGGCAAGGTGATCTTGTTCTTGGGACCAGTGCACAGTTTTCACCACAGTTGGCAAAGAGTAACCTTGCCAAGGCAGGAGCTAATGTCTCAAGGTCTTTGGAGAGCTATTTAGGTCAGCAAAGAGTAGCCTTGCCCAGGCCAAACACTATCATTAAGTCCTCATAAAAACCTTGGTATTTAAAGTTCACATGTCCATTACATCAGTAGTCATCCCTCCATATGTTCATATCAGTAAGCACTCAGCACAACAGTTGTGCTGACATCATCCTGACTCAGCCTCCCCAATGTAAACATACTGACCCTTAGATCAAACAACTTCACTTAATCCATAAACAAGTGGACTTGAAATCATAACAAACCAATCACAACAGATGTGCAGATCTTTAGTTTTAGGCCTTCTAGTAGGTATGTTGTGACATCTTATTGTAGTTTTACTTTACATTTCCCTCGTGACTTTATGCTGAGCAATTTTTCATGTGTTTCCCCTTATCTTGGGAGCATCTGTCAGTTTTTATTTCTAATAGGTTATTTTTCTTATTACCTAAATATATATATATATATTTAACATATATATATATCCTGAATACAATTCCTTTATCAAGTAAAAGTCTTGCAAATATTTTCTACTGGTCTGTAGCTTTACTTTGTATTTTGCTAAGAATATCTTCTGAGTAGGGAAGAAGTCTAATTCATCAATTTCGTTCACAGTTTATGATTTTGGTATCCTATCTAAGGAATCTTTTACCTATCACAAGGTAAATAAGAAATTTTCATATAATTTCTGCTAGAAGATTTTACAGGCTAAGCGCTTAGATTTAGATTGATCCATTTCAATGTAATTTTTTGTCATTTTGGCATATAGCATTGAAACCGTGCTCCTCAGACTGGGACTTGAACCCCCGTGCTGGGACTCGAACCCGGCCAAAACCCACAGTCTTCCAACTGAGATCACACACCTGGTTTCAGGATTTAATGAAGCTCAGGTTCTTGATGTCTCATGGCAGAAAGAATTCAGTGAGAGACAAAGTGATAGGTAAGAAGTGGATTCATTTAGGGAGAAACACACCCCACAGACAGAGTGTGGGCCATCTCAGAAGGTGAGAAAGGCACCAGGGTATGGGGTTGTCAGCTTTTATAGGGGTGGGTAATTTCATAGGCTAATGAGTGGGAGGAGTATTCCAGCTATTTTGGGAAGGGGCGGGGATTTCCAGGAATTAGGCCACCGCCCACTTTTTGATCCTTATGGTCCGTCTTGGAACTGTCATGGTGCCTGTGGGTGTGTCATTTAGCTTGCTGATGTGTTACAGTGAACGTATACTGAGGCTCAAGGTCTAGTGCAAGTTGACTTGTCCACCATCTTGGACCCATTTGGCTCTACTCAGTTTGTCATGTCCTTGGGTTACATCATTACGTCATTCTTTCAAAGGTTGTGCCCTGCCCCCTTCCCTCCCGTTTCATTGTTAGTAAGGATATATATAATATGTAAATAATGTAATGATTATCAAATTCTTCCAACACAGTTTGTTGAATATATTATTAACAACCCATTGAAGTGCTTTGACACTTTTGTTGAAAATTAAGATCATATATATGTAGGTCTATTTCTTGACTCTTCTATTTCATTAATTTATAGTCTACTGACTTTAATTACATATATATTTTAATCATTTTTGGTATGTTTTTAGAGTTTACATTAGCCATCTTCAAAATTTCAACATTTAGATTTAACATTCTGCTTTCCACTTCACCCTTCATGATTCTAAAATCCCATTTTCTTTTTTGTTCTTATTTCCTACTTTATATTTTTCACCCTCTTTGTTCTGTTTTCCTATATTTTTCTTCTACATATTTTCAATGCTATTCTTAGTCATTTGCCTTCAAGAAACAAATAGAAAAATATTGTGTATTTTCCCACTTGTTTGCCATTTCTGATACTGAGTTTTTATCTGATGTCATTATCTTTTTGCCTAAAGAGCATTCTTTAGCATTTCTTCCAGTACAGGTCTTGTGGCTACAATCCTCAGCTTTTATTTAACTGTAAAAGTATTTCCTCTTCATTGTAAAAAAAATTTCCTGGATTTTGTGTTGAAACATTTCTTTTGGCACTTTAGTGATATCATTGCTTTACCTGTGGCTTTAGTGGTATCTGAAAAGTTAGCTGTCATTCATTTTAGTGTTGCTCTGTGTATAATAATTCTTTTGTTCCCTGGCTGTTTTCAATTTTTCCTTGTATTTTTCAGCAGTTTTACTATGATGTGATTTTCTTGGTATTTATCCTGGTTAGTGTCTGCTGAAATGTGTGGATATCTAAGTGTATGTTTGTAATCAAACTGGAAAAAAATAATCCTTGTCATTCATATACCTTATTCTGCCCCAGTCTGTCTTCTCTTTCTGTGACTCCAACTCTAGTTATATTAGACTCTTGTTGGTAATCTTTCTTCAATCTTTTTTCTCTATACCTTGAGACCAAAGCATTTTCACTGATAGACGTTCAGCTTGACTGATCATTTCTTCTATCCTACCCAACCCACTACTAACAACAAATGGTGAATTTCTCATTTTGATTATTGTACTTTTCTCTTCTGAAATCTGTGTTATTTTTAAATCATTTTCATTTCCATTTATTGCAATTCCCAACTGTTTACTAAGGTCATATTCCTTTAATCCATCATAATATTCATAATAGCTGCTTTAATCTTCAAAATTCCTGTCCTTCAACTCAGTGTATGAATCATCTTCATACCTTCTACTATTGTCTTCTATTTTTTTCTTGACCCATTAGTATATTTCTGCTTGGCATAGAAATCCTGTTTGAAATATTTTTCTTTTAGAATTATAAAGATATTTCTCCAGTTTCTGTGTCTTGTGTAGTTTCTGAAAATTGTTTAAATTCTTGTATCCTCTATATAAACTGTTATTTTTCTGTTCCCATCAAGATGTTATTTACATTTGTTTATCAGCAAATTGACTATAATTTTTTTCTTAATTTTTCTTTCATTTTGTATTTATCTTGTTGCACTTACCTAAACTTCTTTGCGTGTTTTGTATTCCTTTATTTTGGAATTTGGGGGCCATTCTCTCTTCAAATAACTTCCTGGCCATTCTCTCTCTTCTCCCTCTATGAATAAAATACGGTATGTTAAGTTTTTATTCTATCCCACAGGTCTTAGATGCTTTATTGTATTTGATTTTACAAAACCTTCTCTATGCATTTTATTTTCGATGCTCAACTGACATATTTTCCAGTCCACTAGGATCATTCCTTACCCGTAAGTAGTTTATTGGAGAGAGTGTTGAAGGAATTTCTCATCTCGGATATAATAAATAAATAAAATTTCCAGACATAAAATTAAGAACAAGTGAGACTGAGATACATACGGTTTACGACCAGAAATGGGTGTACCTGCTTCTTTGTCAGTCCGTTATTGTGGAGAGTTAGGTTCGTATGCCGGGTGGTTGAGATAGACTTGTGTTTTGCTGTTATCAGTCTTCCAATCCCACAGACTTCACATTCGTTCAGCAACAAGCCATCATTGTGTGTGCTTCCTGTTAGTCCTGAGGTTCTGAGAACTTAGTGTTTCTGTCCATGTTTCCCTTTGTTCCTGTGTTCTTGAATCACAGAGTAGTCTCTCTGCTCTGGTCTCTTCCCCAGAGGTAGATGCTGCAGCTGTGTACTTGGTATTATTGATGCTATTGCTTTTGCTTACATTCGAGGTAGGGAGTTTGGGGCTCTCCTGCTCTATCACTGGTCTTTGAATGGCAGGTGTGTTTGGCGTCGGGGGATGGGCCTTCTCAGTGTTCCTGCCTCTGCCCCACCCATGGCAGCTGACCTCTACCTTGTATCTAATGTGGGTCTTGTGCAGGAGAAAGTTATCTCCTCTTTTCTCAGTGATAGCCAAGCACTGTCTTGTTTTGGCGAGGCATTCAAGGACTGTTTTTCTTGCCTCTCCTGCAAGGGCAGAGGATTTGGCATCTGTACTTCCCAGAAGCCTTGGGATGCCAAGGATTTTTGCCTTGCCCTTGGGAGCATGAAGGTGGTGTTTCCCAACCCTTCCCTAGATGCAGATGGGTTCTTCTGTAAACATATCCCTGCAGGCCTGTGTCTGAGAAGATCAGCTGCTGCTCCATCATGAGGGTTAGAAGAGCTATCTACATGGCTTTCCCGTTCTCCAGTGGCACCGGACCATCCCCTGTGGCGTTCTGGCAGCGTAAGGAGACTTCAGTCTTCTCCACTGCCCCCAGTCTTTCTATTAAAAATCTAGAAGAGGCCCACGTACAAGAGTTTCTGAAATAATACACACTCCCTTTATGTGTAGGGCTTGCTGCTGTGGGAACTGGTGTCCAGCCCTACCCTACAGTTTTCCTTTAGAATATTTTTTGTTTTGGTGTTTATTATTACTTCTGTCTGAGCCCTGCCTACAATTCCTATGCCTCTTCTCTTCAGAAGAGCTTGTCACTCCTTGAAATTCAGAGGAGTGACAAGAGTCTTTAACTTCAGCTCTTGGACCAATTCCCAAAAATTATATTTTTGTGGGCTTCCCTGGTGGCGCAGTGGTTGGGAGTCCGCCTGCCGATGCGGGGGACGCGGGTTCGTGCCCCGGTCCGGGAGGATCCCACATGCCGCGGAGCGGCTGGGCCCGCGAGCCACGGCCGCTGAGCCTGCGCGTCCGGAGCCTGTGCTCCGCAGCGGGAGGGGCCGCAGCGGGAGGGGCCCGCGCACCGCAAAGAACAAACGAACGAATTATATTTTTGTGTTTTATCTGGTTCTTGCTCACTTGTAGTTGGAGAGAGAGATTCTCTTGCAGTTTTCTGTGTTCAGGGCGGAAGTCGCACTCCTTTCTTATGTACTTTAATAAAATTTGAAATACAAGACGTTGCTGTGCACAGCCAATATTTCTTTATATTTCTCTCTTAAATATACATTTTCAGTTCATCTTATCTGTTTTTCTTTTGCCTGAGTTTACCCCTTAGTCCTCCCTTCATCATAGGTTTCGTGACGGTGAATTACCTGTATTTGGCGTTGCTGAAAATGCCTTTGAGTTTTTGTTTGGATTTTCAGCAGTTCTACCATGATGTGCTTAAGGATTGACTTTCTTCATAGCACTTCTTGAATCTATGTTTTTTTGAATTTCCCTAATTTTGGAATATTCTTAGCCTTTGTCTTACTAACATGTACACTAGACTAGGTTCTAACTATAGGTTTGAACCATAGGTTCCTGTAGATTTCTTTTTTAATTGATTTCAGGTTTATTATTTTTTCATACTTAGTTTTTTCCAGACTTACAGAGGTATTATTGACAAAGGTTGTATACATTGAGGTTGTACAACATGATTTTTGAAGGTGTACAACGTGATAACTTAGTATGCATTGTGAAATGATTACCACAAGTTAATTAACTTATCACCTCACAGAGTTAACATTTTTGTGTGTTTGGTAAAAACACTTCAGATCTACCCTCTTAGCAAGTTTCACGTGTACAATACAGTAGATATTAATAACTATAATCACCATGTTGTACATTCATTTTTAATTATAATCAGCTTGATAGATCCCCAGAACTTATTCATCTTGTAACTGAAAGTTTGTGCCTTTGACCAACACTCCCCGTTCCCTTCATTCCCACCCATGGCCCCTGGCAACCACAATTCTACTCTCTGGTTCTGTGAGTTTGACTTTTTTACACTTCACCTATAAGCAACATAATGCAGTATTTGTCTTTCCATGTCTGGCTTTTTTTACTTAGTATAATGCTCTCCAGTTTCAACCATGTTGTTGTAAATGTCGGGATTTCCTCTTTATGTCTGAATAATATTTCATTATATATATCCATTATATATAATATTTTATTATGATATATGTATATTACATTTTCATAATCTATTCATCCATCGATTTATTAAGCCCTCTTTTAGTTTTCTTATATTCATTATGCACTATTCATAATGCATAGTTACGCGTAATTCATCTCCCCTGGGTGTTTTCTCCCAATACAGCCTCAATTACTTAATCCTCTTTGCCTTTAACCAACATGCTGCTAGACTGGCCTGTTGAATTCTTAAACTTAATTAATGCATTTTTCCTTCCTAGAATTAACATTTGATTCTTTTTCATAGATTTCAGTTCTCTGCTAAATAACTTTATCTCTGTGAACATTTAAGCATTTTTATTTTGTCTTACATGATCATTGTCATCATCCTCTGTGGCTGTGTTTCTGTTATCTAATTTTCTTCTGGCTTTCAGTCCTATCACCTTGTTTCCTCAAGTGCTTGGTAATTTTGATTGAATGATAGACATTTATACAAAAAAAATTATATGTAGTCTCATTAAGTCCTTCCAAGAATATTTACCTTTGCTTATGGAATGAAAATAGGCACACTGTCATCCCTGGATTAGTATAATGCAGTTAATGTGTTTAAACTAACATGACTTTGGACTTCAGTGCATGTGAAGGCTAATACATTTCTAGTTTTTTCATTCCTGCTTATTAATAATTTCGCCCTTCAGGGAGCCAATTGGAGGTTTAACAAGCCACCCCTTCCTTGGTGGACCCTGGACTCCAAAACCTGTCTCTCTGTCTCCAAGAGGCTGATAGAATCCATGCATATCTTCTCATTCTTTTAGCTACCTTTTCCAAAATAGACAGTCTTAGGTAAAAAGTTGCCCTAAATGATGGGTCACAAAATATTCGTTTCCTTTTTCAGATTTTAGCCTTGTCTTTCTCTACTGATACATATAAACATAAATCATTCTCAGTTAAGAGTTGGTCCAGATTAGCTAGTATGTCATACTGTGAGTGAAAGTATATTCCATCTTTCTTCCATTTTTATTCAACACATATGCAAAGTCATTTTTATATGGTAGGTATTACTGAAGTGATTAGAATAATCTACAGAATAATCTATAAATTGTAAAGCAATTGACAATTTAAAAATAATTTAAACTATTCCTTGAATCACAGTTTCGTTACAGGAGGATATGTTCTGTGGTCCTTTGACTTTATTTTACACATAAGAAATAGATTCTATATGAAGTGATTTTCCTAATACTACAATGATGGTAATTACAGAGGAATCCTTATCTGATTACCAAACAAAACTTTAACCTCAATGACAGTTCATTCCAGTGTCTTATGTCCAAACTCAGTTCATTCTAATACACATCTATCATCATTGCCAAGATAGATGGGGAGGGAGGGAGGGGAGATGGTTGGGACGGAGGAGAGGGGAGGCATACCTATGTTTTAGTAAGCTTTTGGAAATTTTGAGCTTTAAAGAATAGTGTGTGAGAAGTATTTTCCATATATATTCAATGATTACATCATCTATCTAATTTAAGATTCTATGAGTAGATTCTCTATAAATCAAATCTACTCAGTGAAAGCTTCACAGTTAAGAAACAAGCTTTTGAAAAAATCTATTACCTTTGATTAAAATGATTCTACTTTATTGGCGCCTTTTATTTAACAATTTGAATTTCTAAAGCCTCTCACATTTCTGTATTAACAGAGAAATATAAATAATACCAAACTCAAAAGTAATTGTCTACTGTTCTGGAAAAGTGTAGACTACCTGTAATTCAGGATTTAACATTTAATTTACATCTCTGTACTTGTTATTCATAGTTTAGTTGTGTATTAAAGTCATCTCTTTTTACTTCATTTTGTTTTCTTCCATTTGGATCTTTGAACACACAATCTTGAACCAGATTGAATCAATAAATTTCTATAGGAAATAAACCTTGATAGTAAAACAAAATAATGAAAGTTTCACATAATCTATTGAACTATAGAAGTAATTTCAGATTTAGTAATATAAAATCTTGACAGAATTTCTGGCAAAACAAGTACAAGCTATAACTCTAGTATATGCTGTCCTTTTTCTCTTGTAAATCATAATTAAACATCAAACAATCTATCAAAAGAAATATAAAATTCATCAATTTTCCCTGTAAGCATTAGCCACTCTTTTACAAAAACTTCATTCACAAGTGTAATTATGCATATTTACCAATATTTAAGAAAAAGATAACTCCAATTATTTTTATTCTTTATATTTCTACTGACAGCTATCAGCCCATATGTTGATAATATTGTCAGTGTTTAGTGTTAATTAAACTCTACAAATGGATTGAGTAAATGACAGTAGGTAATATCTTTTACATATATATTATAAAGGAATTTATTCCTAGAAAATTTTATTATTGTCATTATATATATTTTTAGAAAGTCAGTCATAATCATTTACTGCCCTTTGGTATACTGTACTAAGCATTACATTATAGCTTAGGTTACATTCATCACCATGCAATACTGTATTATGATATCATTATTTTTTTAGATGTAATAATGTGCCCTAAGAATTCTGAAGATTGACACTTGTAACTCCATGCTTTGCGTTTGGAACCATTTCCACCACTGGTGGTGCTCTTTCCTTAAAAGCAGTAGCATCTTTAGGGCACCATTTACCATGAAGGTCTGCTAACAGGCATGAGGATAATTTATTCCTTGTTAAAATCTCACCTTGAATTGAAAATACGTTTGATCATTTGCAGTTTCCTTATTATCTTTTGGTAGATTAGTTCTCCTGTAAAAATATCTGGTCCTTGCCTTACGGATGTGTTTTTATTTTCCTGATTATAAATTCTTCTTTTTATGTATAACACAGGCTGTGAAATAACAAATGAGTTCAGTTACAATGATAAAATCTGGATACAAGCAAGTAGGTTAAATTCTCCCAATATTCCCGATGACCTTCTAAATCAACTTAGTGTCCCAATATGTCTCTGTGTAAAGTCAGTTTTCAAACTGACTTACTATAATGTTTAGATTTAGCGCCACAATTTAAAATTCAGTATAGATTTGACATTGAGGTTTACTAAAAAATTGTTTGTTATGACTTATTTCATAAATGACTTTGAAGCAAACTTAAATATATTGCTATATCAATAAAGTAATTCCGAATTGCTATTGTGAATGTTAACCATTGTAATATTTCATGTAAGACACTTATACATCATGTAGTTATGCCAGCAGGTTTTTCACATACAACCTAAGTGACTCAAGTGAAGTAATTGTAATTTTAATTGAAGTGGCTAAGAAATAAATGGCCTGTGTTTCTCCTACGTGTATTTAAAGAATAAAGAAAGATAAAGCAGGTAATACATTGAGGAATTCCAACTACTTTTAGAATTAGATAGAATTCTGAAAAAAAAATTCATCTGATTTGTTATAAGGAGTAAGACATTACGTATAAGAGTATTTAATGTTGTATAGGGATATATAACTTTCTCATGGGATCAAAATACAAATATCAATTAGGTTAAAATTATTGATGAGACTCATCCTTCTAAATGAGAAGGATGCACAATTTGAATAATATGATTTATGGAGTTCAGAGCTTGCAGTTCCTGCACTTTTAGTATTACTAGTGATGTTAAAGATAATTGTTCATAGCTGTGCTAATATTGTAAAAGTTTTATGAGTATATCTTCTAGAAAATTCAACTTCTGGCCTAACACTGTTAAAGTAAACTTGAATCCTATTTTTGCTGACATAGTGATATAAGAACTATGTTCTCTCAGGGCATTCTGCAGTGTCATTTATATATGAGCATATTGGCTTTCTTGGAAGATAAGTATATGATTTGTTTAACTTGGGTGATGTCTACTTTTCATGAACACATTTTATGAAAAATAGGCAGTTGGTGCTTAATTTATTAAATAGAACACAATGGGCTACAAATACGCCACCTATATTATATAATCTTAATGCATTGGATGTACATGTTATTTTGAAACAGATTTAATGCTTTATGATGTAAGTAACTTATTCAAATTTAAAACCAATTAATCCTTATAGATAAAATAAAACATGAAATATTTATAAGCAGACTCTTGTATATAGATGCGGGATCTGTGACGAGTATAATAAGATGAAATTTGATTTTTTAATTGTCCCAAACAATCTGAAGTTCTAGTTGATGTTATTTCAACCACATACATTGATTTCTATATCCTATTATATTCTTTTAACTATTAGGCTTTTTTTAATATCATCATCATACTTTTTAAAAAAAATCGGTTATTCCTTACTATCAAATATCTAATAGGTATTCAGTTGTCTACTAATCTTAAACATCATAACCTTTTCCCCTTCTATTTGATAAAATAAGGATCTCTTTTTCTTTAACTTGAAGTATAGTTCCTTTACAATGTTGTGATAATTTCTGTACAGCAAAGTGACTCAATTCTATACATTTTTATATTCTTTTCCATTATGGTTTATTGCAGGGGATTGGATATAGTTCCCTGTGCTATACAGTAGGACTTTGTTGCTTATCCATTCTAAATATAATAGTTTGCATCTCCTAACCTCAAACTCCCAGTCCAGCCCTCTTCCTAACCCCCTCCCACTTGGCAACCACGAGTCCATTTTCTGTGAGTCTGTTTCTGCTTTGTAGATACATTCATTTGCACAATATTTTAGATTCCACATATAAATGATATCACATGGTACTTATCGTTCTGTGTCTCACTAATTTCGCTTAGTATGATAATCTCTAGTTGCATCCATGTTGCTGCAAATGGCATTATTTCATTCTTTTTTATGGCTGAGTAGTATTCCGTTGTATATATGTACCACATCGTCTTTATCGATTCATCTATTGATGGACATTTAGGTTGCTTCCATGTCTTGGCTATTGTGAATAGTGATGCTATGAACATAGGGGTGCATGTATCTTTTTGAATTATAGTTTTGTCTGGCTATATTCCCAGGAATGGGATTGCCAGATCATATGGTAGTTCTATTTTTAGTTTTCTCACAAACCTCCATACTATTTTCCATAGTGGCTGCACCAACTTACATTCCCACCAACAGTGTAGGAGGGTTCCCTTTTCTCCACACCCTTTTCAGCATTTCTTATTTGTAGACTTTTTCATGATAGCCATTCTGACCAGTGTGAGGTGGTACCTCATGGTAGTTTTGATTTGCATTTCTCTGATAATTAGTGATGTTGAGCATCTTTTCACTTGCCTACTGGTCATCTGTATGTCTTCCTTGGAGAAATGTCTATTTGGGTCTTCTGCCCATTTTTGGATTGGGTTGTTTGTTTTGACATTGTTTAGAATTGCCAACAAATGCTGTTAGTAAAAAGCCAGAACACCTTTAAGGATTTTAACATTGGTTCTAGATTTTAATATTTGTTTAAAATTTTAGATAACACAACCCTTTTCATTTGTACTCTGAGCAAACAATTTCAATCTTATCAACCTTGATATCCCCCACTCCCTGACCACACTTTATCCATTACTAGGAACTTTAATGTTTCTAGTAAATTTTTATTCAACCAGCACTAATTTATTAGCTAATCAGTTAATATGAATCCTTTGAGAGAACTGATTTTTATATTTAGTTTTAATAATAAGGCAAATCTAGTAAAATAAAACCAAATATAAAATACATATTCCATTTAAAGAATAGTAAGAATATAGTATTGTTTTGCAATTAATTTTAAGGTTGACATTAGTTGAGGATTTCTATGCATCAGAATTTTACATAAGGGATTCTTTAAGTCAATGAAAGAAAAAACAATTTAAAAATTTAAAAAAGCATAATAATTCAAATAAATGGAAAGATATCCCATGTCTTGACTTGGAAGCATTAATACAGTTAAAATGGCAATACTACACAAAGCAATCTACAGATTTAATGTGATCCCTATCAAATTACCCATGACATTTTTGTATGGAACCATAAAAGACCCAGAACTGTCAAAGCAATCCTGAGGGAAAAAAACAAAGGAGGAGGCTTAATTCTCCCATACTTCAGACAATACTAGAAAGCTACAGTAATCAAAACAGTGTGGATTGGTACAAAAACAGACCTACAGATCAATGGAACAGAATAGAGAGCCCAGAAATAAATCCACACAGCTATGGTTAATTAATCTTCGACAAAGGAGGCAAAAATATAAAATGGGAAAGACAGTCTTCAGCAAGTGGTGCTGGGAAAGTTGGACAGCTGCAAGTAACTCAATGAAGTTACAACACAAAATGACTGAAAGACAAACACAGGACATGACACCATAAAACACTGAGAAGAGAACATAGGCAAAACATTCTCTGACATAAATCTACCAGTGTTTTCTTAGGTCTGTCTCCTGAGGCAACAGAAATAAAAACAAAAATAAATGGGACCTAATCAAACTGAAAAGCTTTTGCACAGCAAAGGAAACCATAAAAAAAAAAAAGATAAGACAACCTATGGAATGGGAGAACGTATTTGCAAATGATATGACAGACAAGGGATTAATCACCAAAATATACCAACAGCCCATACAACTCAACAGCAAAAAAACAACCCAATTGAAAAATGAGCAGAAGATCTAAATAGACATTTATCCAAAGAAGACATACATTTCACCTCACACTGGTCAAAATGGCCATATCAAAAAATCTACAAACAATAAATGCTGGAGAGGGTATGGAAAAAAGGGAACCCTCCTGCACTACTGGTGGGAATGTCAATTGATACAGCCACTATGGAGAACGGTATGGAGGTTCCTTAAAAAACTAAAAATAGGGCTTCCCTGGTGGTGCAGTGGTTGAGAGTCCGCCTGCCGATGCAGGGGACATGGGTTCGTGCCCTGGTCCGGGAAGATCCCACATGCCGTGGGGCGGCTGGGTCTGTGAGCCATGGCCACTGAGCCTGCACGTCCAGAGCCTGTGCTCTGCAGTGGGGGTGGGGGGCCACAGCAGTGAAAGGCCCGTGTACAGCAAGAGGAAAAAGGGAATAAACAAAAAACTAAAAAAAGAACTACCATATGACCCAGCAATCCCACTACTGGGCATATACCCTGAGAAAACCATAATTGAAAGAGTCATGTACCCCAATGTTCATTGCAACACTATTTACAATAGCCAGGGTATGGAAGCAACCTAAATGTCCATCAACAGATGAATGGATAAAGAAGATGTGGTACATGTATATGATGGAATATTACTCTGCCATAAAAAGGAATAAAATCGAGTCGTTTGTAGTGATGTGGATGGACCTAGAGTCTGTCATACAGAGTGAAGTAAGTCAGAAAGAGAAAAACAAATACTGTATATTAATGCATATATATGGAATATAGAAAAATGGTACTGATGAACCTAGTGGCAGGGTAGGAATAGAGACACAGATGTAGAGAACAGACTTGTGGAAACAGGGTGGGACGAATTGAGAGTAGCACTGACGTATATGCACTACCATATGTGAAATAGCTAGCTACTGGGAAGCTGCTGTATACCACAGGGAGATCAGCTCAGTGCTTCGTGAGTTGGGGTGGGACGGGGAGGGTGGGGGGGGGAGGGAGGCTCAAGAGGGAGGGTATATATGTTTACATATAGCTGACTCATTTGTTGTACAGCAGAAACTAACACAACATTGTAAAGCAATTATAATCCAATAAAGATGTAAAAATAAATAAAATACTTGAAAAAATACTGTGGTTCTAGGTTCTAAATAATTGTGGCAGTTACCTGTGGACTTTAATTGTATATATTAAATATACTTTTGAATATACATATATATTCACACTAGAACATATTTTAAATTTATCCTTTAATAAATATTGATTGTATTCTCCAAAGAATTTAATTCAGAAAACACCCATTATATAATACACCTGATTACCTTGAATCTTGGTTTGTAATAGCTCAGAACCACTAAAATGTACTTTGGAAAAAATTTGTGTCCCCAATCCTGTGTTACTAGATAGGTATTCCTGACTACAAAAAGAAGATTGAAAGTAAATGATGAGACTTTATTTATTATATAGACAAGAGCAAGATTTGTTTCAATTCTGTCATTTCTTGGAACGCCAGGAGAAACGAGCCCAGCTTAGCAAAGTTGCATGATACAAAGCAATAAAACTCCTTTTCATTTCTTGTTACAACTGAATTGAGTAATTGCATATGGCAATTAAAATAAATGTTTTCAATAATATCAAAGAATGAAATAATTTTAGAAAAATTGAAATACGTCCCAGGTTTATATGCCGAAAGTTATAACTTCGATGAAAGAGACTAAAAACTAGAGAACGACACTTTATTCACAAATTGAACCGTTTAATACTGTTAGGATGTCAATTCTCCCAAAATTCATTAAAAAATTCATTATAATCCTAATAAAACTCCAGCAGGACTTTCATAGATTTTGTAACTAATTTAAAATGTACACAGAAGAGCAAAGGACCAAAGTTTTGCTGAAAAATTACTGCAAGGTTCACAGTAATGAGTTGAAATTTACTCTTCACGTATGACAATCAATAGAGTGTGATGTTATAATAAACATATGGTAAGTTACAGAGAAATAGGTACTACAGATATGTGATACATTTTTGACAAAGATGTCAAAGTTACTCAATGGCAAAGGGTAGTATTTTCAGCAAATTGTGCTGGAAGAAAACCCACAGGTACCATATAGAACACCACTGAAAAAGTAATAATAGGCCTAAATTTGAAGCCAAGTGTGTATACATTTTGAAAGGAAACATTGGAAAAATGTAACGTGTGGTAGGGAAATAATTCTTAGGCCACAAAACACAAAAAACCCAAGATTTTTAAAAAATGGGATATTTCACTTTAAACGAAAAATATTTGGCTCTTCAATAAGATCATTATTGAAATACACTATCTTCAAAACAAATCTGATATGGGAGCATATTGATATATACATGGGATATATATTTGCAAATGCATATCTATAAAGGACATATTCAGAGTTCATGAAGTACTCTTATGCTCAACAGTCAGAATAAAATAGACAACTAAAAAATTGGAAAAGATTTGAACAAATGCTTCACTAAGGATGAGATAAAAATGGAAAATAAAAGCATGAAGGATATTCATTAGAAGAATGTAGATTAAAAATAGAGATACCACTACACATTTGCTAGGATGGCTAAAGACAAAAAAAAAAAAAATCCAAAACGAAATTGGAAGTGTTTTGAAGGATGAGCATTTGACACTCATGTATTTCTGATTAGAACACAGAATAATACAGAGACTTTGGAAAATCTTTGGTAATTTCTTAAAAATCTAAACATACACTTGCCATACAGCCCACCATTCTCATTCCTAGGTAGTTCCCAAAGGTAGAGGAATGCATGTGGTCACTGAGAGACCGATACACGTATGTTCTTAGCAGCCTTCTTTATAATTACGTAAAACTGGAATCACCTGAAAACATGTCACATGGTAAATGGATAAACAAATTAGTTTATTCATAAGGTATCACTATCATCATAAAAAGAATTAGAAGGATGAATCCAAAAGCGTAAAGCTAAATAAAATAAGCCAGATATAAAAGGCTGCATGTTTTATAATTAGTTATATTTTATAAAAATGTATATTTACACAGAAACAGGTTGTTGCCAGGTACTGGAAGCATAGAGAAAGGAATATCTAAAGGGAACTGAGGGGAATTTTTTACAATAATAGAAACATTGCCTATTTCAGTTACGGTGAAGTTTCCATGGCTCTACTTAGTTCTCAAAATAATTGAATTGTACACCTAAGCAGGGTTAATTTTACTACAAGTAAATTATATTCAGTAAACCTGAAGTTGAAAAATACATAAAAATTGTTAGGGTTCAAAGAGGTTTTAACTGCTTGGAGAACATTGTTTGTCCTAGAAGAGAGGATTTTCAAATATTATACTTTGATAATCAAATATTTGTATTATCATCTCATGTAGGACTAGGATAGGATAGTATTTTTTTTAATGTATAACCAAAGGAAAAATAGGATAATAAAAAGATAAAACTGGTAGAACAAGTAGAAAGCAAAGCATAAGATCTTAGATTAAAGCTAAGGTATGTCAGAAACTGCATTTAAAAGGACAGAGAAATTACTCCAACCAGAGAAAGCAAAATGTCTTTCAGAGTAATTTTTAAACTTTAGTATTTTTACACATAAGAGCTCTAAAGCATAAAGTATTTTGAAGTTAAAAGTTACAAGAAAAAGGAACGGAAGGAAAAGAAATTGGAGAGGAAGATGGTTTCCAATTCAGCTTGTAAGAAGCTTGGAAGTCACCACTTTGTCCTCACAGAAAAAAGCTGAACAGACTGAAAAATCAATGACTCTTCTCAGATTCCTAATAAAGAAGAGGACACAGGGTCAACCACTGTCCCCAACTGGGGAGACAGAAGGGGAATACGGCAGTCATGGCTTACAGAAGCAGAGACTCCAAGGTGTAAACTACTGAGTGAACCGGCTCTAGGGTAGGAACCCTGAAACATAATGCATGAATTGCTGGAGCTCAGTCTGGACGACCCAGAGTTAGAAGCTCCAGGGAGACCCAGTCGTCAGGGGCGGGGGGTCTCCACAGTTTTGTGAGATTGAGGTCCAGGAGCTCGACCAAGTTCTCACAATAAATATGGGAGAAAAATTCCTCTGTGACTCAGCAGAAGGAGGGGAGAATGCTTTAATTTTTTAATTGAATTTAGTTGATTTACAACGTTGTTAGTTTCGAGTGTACCACACAGTGATTCAGTTACATATGTGTATAAATATATATTTTTCCAGAATCTTTACCCTTATAGGTTACTACAAAATATTGAGTAGAGTTCCCTGTGCTATACAGTAGGTCCTTGTTGATTATTTTATACATAGTAGTATGTATATGTTAATCCCAAACTTCTAATTTATCTTGCCCCCTTCCCCTTTGGTAGCAGTAAGTGTGTTTTCTATGTCTGTGGGTCTATTTCTGTTTTGTATGTAAGGTTATTTGTATCATTTTTTTTTAGATTCACACACATGTAAGCAATATAGGATATTTGTCTTTCTCTGGCTTACTTCATTTAGTATGATAATCTCTAGGTCCCTCCATGTTGCTGCAAATGACATCATTTAATTCTTCTTTATGGCTGAGTAATATTCCTTTGTATATATACAGCACATCTTCATTACCTGTCACTGGTCATGTGGCTTAGAACACGTTTTGAAATAAGCTAGTACTCTCCATGCTTCTCACAAGGCCTGCACTCAAGAGAAACTAGTTGACCAGAACCTAGCTGGCTAAGGTACTATCAGAACCTAAGTGACCTGGAAGAAGAGAAATACCTAATCCCAGCTCCCCCTAGACTTCCACTTGGGAAAAGAGAAATACCCAACCACAGCCTACTAGAGCCATCCTGTCCCATGTAAGGGGGGAGAACACAACTGAGAAACATTTGTGAAATTCACAGTTGGGCGGCGTATGCTCCCTAGGAGCCTGGACTTAATCATGCACTACAGCACAATTGCCCTCCCCCCCTCACCTCACGACCACATTACTGTCTATGACAGCAGTTCCTTTTACTCAGTATATCATGTCTGGTCATCGAGAGAAAATTACAAGGCATAGGAAGAGGCAAAGACCTCCACAGCTAGAAGAAAGAGAGGAAGCATCAGAATAAGACATGGCGTGGAGTATTACTCAGTTATATATTTTTTAAAAAAATGAAATAATGCCATTTGCAGCAACATGGATGGACCTAGAGATGATCATACTAAGTGACGTAAGCCACGCAAAGACAATATATGGTATTGCTTATCGCGGAATCTAAACAAATAAGATACAAATGAACTTCTTTACAAAACAGAAATAGACTCACATCATAGAAAACAAACTTATGGCTACCAAAGGGAAGGGGCGAGGAGAGGGATAAATTAGGAGTTTGGGATTAACACGTACACGCTACTATATATAAAATAGATAGCCATCAAGGACCTACTGTACAGCACAGGGAACCATATTCAATATCTTGTAACAACCTATAATGGAAAAGAATGTTAAATATATATATATATATTTTTTCCCTTGTAGGTTCTTTGGCTGGCCTAATAATTAAATTGACATAAGACAGAGTAATGAAAAAAACAAATTGAATTTTGTATATTTGGGAGCTCATAAAAATATGGGACTCAAAGAAGTGACCAAAGCAGGTAATTATTTAGACAGTTATTTGTGAGGATTTGAGAAAAGAAAACGGTTTGGGCTTGGGGTAGCAAATCAGTGAAGTAACAAGGTCTGTTTACACAGCCTTCTCAGCCTTGAATTCCCTGTCTCTGGTGATAGGATGCCTTCTACCCTCCTAGTACAGGGAGGGTACCTTCATATGAAAGATTTTTTTCCTGCTTTTAGGGAGACAAATGAGGGTCAGAGTATCTGTCTGACATTGGCTGTTTCTTAAGTAACTTTAAGTCAAAATAATCAACATGGCACAGTGGCATATTTAGCTCCCCCTCACTGTATTTCAAATGACTATCATAAAATCAAAGAGAGAAAGCAAACACACGCAATTTTGAAAACATATCATGACCGTATATTCTTAGGTTGTTTGTTTTTAATCTTAGGTTGTTTGTTTTTAATCTATCAACTGATCTTGGCTTTTACCAGTGTGTGTACATACACATAATGGTATAATGGTAGCTGTTCTGAAAATATTTTTTTATTAGGTAGTTGAAAAATATATGAATATATTGAAGGTTGACTTGGGGAGGCAAAGTTTACACAGTAAATGAAGAGAGATACTGATATGAAATGAGGAAGCCAAGGAGCAATCCTGTAATGTTGATTGGAATCAGAGCTATCACTGTGAAATTATGAGTTTATATTTTTAAATTTTAGATATTGAAATATCATAATATATAAATGTCTTTATCATAATATATAAATGTCATAAATAATTTAAGTTTAATATAATTATTTTACTATAACTTTCATATATTTGTAATTGGTGTGCTTGTAGGTGAATGATGAAATGTTTTTTCCTAGTTCTTTCTACTAAAATGGCCCAGAAGTGGATACCCCAGTAGCAAAGGGTAGTGCACTTAGGTCAGAAATCTTGGTTGCTAAGTACTATTCCCCAATAAGAACTAGACTCTGTGGGGAAATGACTGATTCCAGTGCTGAAACAGGATAAGTACAAGATGAGTCTGGACATGCCAGAAAGTAAGAAAGTCCTTAAAAAAATGGGTCATGTCAAAAGTAATAAAAAGCCATTTTGAATAGCCTCCCCTGTCCAAATATCATACAATTCAAACATCAAAGTAAAATGACAGTAATGAACAATAGTCCATTGAATAATATCAAAATGTTTGCCTATAAACACAAACAATCAAAGGAGGAAGGGATATTTGTTCCTTACAGTAGAATACCAACTAATAAACATAGGAACAATAAAATTAGAAAATCATCACCACAAAACTTTCAAAAGAATCGATTCAAAAAGGAATCATTCAAGATTGCTAAATCTATTGGGTGGAAGGTTGAAAGAGAACAGAATATTACATAATAAATCTCCAGTTATTTCCTTGATTACTTTTCAGTTACACAATTAGTAACTTTTACAGTGAAAAAACTTGGTGGAAAGTACTTAAAGTACTAGTGTTAACCTCACCACTAATAGGGCATACGGACAGAATGTTCCTTATGTGATGCACTCTGTGTGTGTGTGTATATATATACACACATATATATACATAATTACTGCTTTACATTCCTGTTAGCCAAATTACGTAGTTTTGCCACTGGAAGTACCTTATCAGTATGACGTTCCAGGTTTAATAAAGTCTCAAAGTAAATACTTCTGAGGGTCAAAAATCAGGCAATTAAATGCTGTTGCTTTTGCATTGCTTGTGGTGAAAGTAGTCATTTTCTCTCTAACTGCATATATTTTGAAAATGTACCAAGTTAGGCAAAAGTCAAGGGACATTGAGAGCATGGGAACACACCGCTATATCTGTATCTATCACATTTTTATTATGCCAGTGTTTTGCTCTTCTTTCATTTGTAATATCTTTTTACGATATTAAATATGTAAAAACCACTGAAATTCCATTGATTTCTTTTTAAGATTCTTTCATTCATTCCATGTGCTTGGCTATTATTTTATCTTCGTTTTTTTATTAAGACTTTTTTTGTTTACATGTTTCAATTTTTCACCCCCAAATTGAGGGGAAGGTGGAGATTTTCTGCACACTCTGCCCCACACCTGCACGGCCGACCCATTATCCACATCCCCAGCAGTGATAATTTATTATAACTTACGAACATTATTATCACCCAAGATCCATAGTTTAATCTTGGGCTCACTTTTGGTGTCATACATTCTATGGGTTTGAACATTTGTTCATTTGTATAAGGACACGTATCCACCATTATGGTATAATACAGAGTATTTTACTGCCCTAAAAATCCTCTGTGCTCTACCTGTTCATCTATCTGTCACCCTACCCCATGCCCCTGGCCATGGTTGATCTTTTCACCATCTCCATAGTTCTGCCTTTTCCAAAATATCATATAGTTGGAATCATATGGTATGTAGCCTTTTTTTGATTGGCCTCTTTGACCTGGTAATATATGCATTTAAGTTTCTTCCATGTCTTTTCTCATTTCTTTTTAGCACTGAGTAATACTTCATTGTCCAAATGTAAGAAACCACCAAAGTGTCTTCCAAAGTGGCTGTTCCACTTTGTGTTTCCACCAGCAATGTATGAGAATTCCTGTTGCTTTACATTCTTGTGAGCACTTGCTGTTCTCAGTGTTTTGGATTTTGGCCATTCTTTTAGATATGTAGTGGTATTTCATTGTTCTAATTTGCCTTTCTCTGATGACATAGGATGTGGAGTAACTTTCATGTCTTATTTGCCATCTTTATGTTGTCTTTAGTGTGACACCTTGTAAGGTCTTTGGCACATTTTTTAATCAGGTCGGTTTTCTATTTCTAGCTTTCAGAGTTCTTTGTATGTTTTGAATGACAGTCATTTATCAGATGTCTTTTGTAAATATTTTCTCCCAGTCTGTGGCTTGCCTTCTCATTCTATTCACATTTTCTTTCACAGATCAGAAATTTTTACTTTTAATGAAGGCCAGCTTATCCATTTTTTCTTTCATTGATCATGCCTGTGGTGTTGTATCTAAAAAGTCATTGCCATATCCAAGATCATCTAGGTTTCTCCTATGTTACCTTCTAGGAGTTTTATAGCTTTGTGGGTTTTTTTTAACCTCCTTAGCTAAATGATTAACTCATTTATTTTAGTCTCTCTAGTATAATAATGGACATTTTAAGGCTGTAAATTTTCCTTTATATTCAGCATTGTCAATATCAAATATGTTGTATATACTATGATCACTTTATTTGATCTTTTCAAAAATCAGTAATTTGAACTTGGGTAACCTAGACACGGGAGCTATCTAGGAGAATGTTTTAAACATTTAATTTCAAATTGTTTGATTTACTTATATGTCCTTTTCTTAATCATTTCAAATTTTATAGTATTGTGAGATTTTATATATGGTCAGGTAGATCCTCTTTATTATCTCATAGCCAGAGGACAAAGTAGATGTATCAACTCTACATTGTATTAAAGCTTTGTAAATGTGAGTGTGCACATACATATACACTTTATATTAACTTTATGAAATATATTATTTAGATGTGCTGTATCTTTTTTATTATTTGAATCCTTATTTAAATGAGTGAGAATGTTGTAAAGTCTCAATATCTCTGCATTTTATTTTTCTTTATTTTTTAAATAACTGATATGATTCATACATGATATAAAATTAGACATATGAGGTATAATAGCAGTTATAACTTTTTCATCTATATATATTTATCAAAATATTTTTATTAGTAGAAATATTTTTTGTTTGTTTTGTTTGCTTACATGTGCTAACAATTTCTTCCTTGTTGAGAGAGACTATGACCTATCATTAGAGATTCAAAGGCAATTTATCTTCCTTGGATAACCAAGGTGATTTTCTGCTGCCTCTTGTTAGAGCAAGAAGATAGGGGAAAAAAGTGAACTAAAATATTAATCTTCAACTAGAGTATCTGTCTTTTAATGTCAACTTCACACGTTGTCATTTCCCATGTATGAACAAATTCTAACATCAAAAATACGAAGAAAGAGAAATCAAGAAGGTTCGGAAGCCATTAATGTACTTCTCTAATCTGGTCTTTTAGATAAAGCAGAGATATACAGGCTATGCACAAAATATTTCTAGTTTTACAGTAATACCCATATGATATAATTTTAAAAGTACTTTAAATGTAGATCAAAGAGAATGAATATCTTTACTACTCTGAGGGACACTGAAATACAGAACTCCCAAAGAAACTGAAAATTTACATTTCAAATAACAGTGTATAATAGCTAATTGATTTTGATACTTGAAACAGTATTAAAGTAGAATTAAAGCAAAAGTATGTCCAGAACACTTCAAATACATTTTTTGTCCTAAACTCATCGCATTAAATGACATAACCTAGCTTTTTTACATTTCCTCCACAGATACAGAATAATTTCTTCATATTGCAGTGTCCACATATATGATATTTCTAAGTGTCCCAATGTATCTTATGTTCAGTAATTTATTCTAACAGAGACTGAAGTTTAATCTATTTTGACTTTCATTATCAGTCATTGGATTTCATTAATCCTAAACCTACAAATAGTGCTTGTGGAGAAAAACTGTGTTATACATATCTTTCATTCCATGCATACTCTAAAATCATATTCTCTGGTAGACTGATCTCTAAAGAAGTATTTATCCTACAAAGAAACCTGTGCATAATCATGGTTCCTTGTTAAGTGAAATGGGCATTTATTCACTCCATTATCATGAACGTTATTATTAGTATTTTTATTTTACCGTATCCGTGTTCTTCATTAAGGAGCAGTGAAGGATACCATGGCTACAAGTACAGTTTGGTGCCATTACCTTGGATTATGCTAAGGTAAAAGCAGCAAATGTCAACACAGAAAAAAAGGCAGGTGATGTCACCATATTATTATGAAATAGTAGTAGTGTTGTCCTACTTTTTAGATGAGGACACTAAGCTACGGAAACATTATGTAAATGTTCTAAGGACAAAAAGCTGGAAAGCAGTAGAGTTAGAATTTGAAAGCAATGCATCCAAATTCAAAGCCAGATCCCTTAAAGCCTAGCATTTTAGGGAGAGGGTGTTGGTGACCCTGATAAAATAGTTGCATGAACCTGTCTCCGCATCTTTCCTAGTGCACTACATTTTAATCTTCAGCCAGTTTTTCCATTTTTTTCCTTCTCTGAATTATTTCCTTAAATTATATTCACAATCAAGTGTTATATTGAACCCATAGATTGAAAAAGCCATATGGAATAGTCATCTGAGTAATTTTTTGCTAATGTAAAAAACAAATAATTTAGATCTATCCTTCGTTTGTGTGAATTTGAGCAAATTACTCAACTTCTGTGAATCTGAGGCTTCTTATACTGAATACCGATATTAAAGAGTTGTAAAGTTTAGCCAAGATATTATATAGAGTTTACCTATGACAGTAGTAAACAGTAGTAATAAATAGTCTTTTAATATTCTAAAGATATACTCATGCTTTTTCTTGCCACGGTTTGTTATTCATCTTCCTCTGCAGTGAATTTCAATAGTTGTTATATTGTAGTTTTTAATTTGTTTAAAAGTTCATTGTTTATCTATGGTATTCTGAACTAAATTTATTAGATTTGTTAACTTGTACTTCCTAGAATTCTTTTCTTTTAAAACTTCATGACTCTTTAGTGAATGCCATTCCACTATGACACTTAAGCATATTATATTGTTCGGCTAAGTATCTAACACTAGGATTAATTGTAATTATTGTAAAGACTCCTGTCAAGTTTATGATTGGACAAAAGATTTAAAAGGAACATCAAGTAAAGCAAGATTTGTAGAAATACAATAATTTCATTTGAATGTCTATTTGCGTATGTGTGTTTTGGGTACAGATATTGGTAAAGCTAACTTTGTAAAAATCAGAATGATGCTAACGTAATTTCTTCATACATTACAATGTGAAAAGGAAAAAATCAGGGGTGCAACCACTGATAGTGATATTCTGTGTATCTGTTTCTATGAGAGTGTGTATACAAATTCTTATGTGTGAAATATTCTGCATAAAATATTCTTTTCAGAACCTACTCTAATTAAAAATTTTACCCATAACTCTATGCTTCCATGAGGTGAAAAAATCTTAAATTTACTTCAAATCTTGCATTCCTTTTTTCTTTTTTCTTCTGTTAAGAATTCTACTATAAGACGCTTAAGGAAAATGTATCTTTGTGCAACTGTGTATCTGTGTAATTAACAATATAATATCACTGTCATATAGGTATAGAAATGGATGTTTCAGTAATGATGATTGTCATAATAGATGAGTTCCTTTTTAAAAGAAAGGCTTCTCCTTCCCAAATGGTAGTTTCAGTCCACCACGTTGCAATTAACACAGCATCAGGACAAAGTTAGCTGCAGGCTCTGTCCAACCAGATGCTTATAACCCCAAAGTGAGCTGTAGCTCTGACTTCATTTTGTAGGTGCAGTCTGGGTTAATTGCTTTTAATTAGTTGCCTAACTACCCTAACTAGGACCATATTTCTCTAAGTCTTGCTGTACCGGGGACCTGAACTATGGAGGCAAAATTTCTTTTAGCACCTTATTTCTCTCTGCAGTTCTTGAGCCTTTCATTCTCCTAACTAGCTGTCCAGCTCTGCCCTCGGCAGCCTCTCTAGGACCGAAGGGCCCGGAGACCCCTTTCCAACGTGACATCTGCTGCCTTCTCTTCACATCAGAAGATCTTTATTCTTCGAGCACGTGGCCCCTGCCAGGAAAGTTATTCCTGCTGACGGCATCTGCTTGTTACCTCTCCTCATGAGGCTCGTTCTGGTCACTGTCTTTAATGTTGACTCACCCACCAACCTGCTTCCTCTCATTCTTTTTTGAAATTTTACACAGCACTCACCATCCTCTACTAAGCTTATTTTTATCTATTATTTATTTTTCATTGTCTTTCTTTCCTCACTGTATTTCACCCGAAGTCAAGGTTTTGTTTTGTTTTGTTTTTTCTTTATTCACTATTACATGCTAAGATCCTAGGAAAATCTCTGCCATATATAGGGACTTAATAAAATGTAAGCGGATCATTGAATGAATCTCATATTTTTCTTTAAAACCACAGTGCCGTTATTTTACATGATCAATTTGTGGATATGTGAAAAGATCACTGACTGCAGAGGAACTCTGTGAGGAGACGGGAAGGTTGTGTTGCAGCTTCCACCTTACAGGCCTTAGGGATACAGCCTGTACCAATCACCACCAGTAGGGAAAACTTTAAAAAATGGGTAAAGCTTTGTATTACTAATTTCACTACTACTGTGCCTTTCAAATTACAGAAAACACCAGAACAGGACCAGCTGGGGGTGGAGGCAGAAGAGGGAAGGTACATCATCTCCTCTGTCAGATATATCCATTATGTGGATCTCCTTGGAAACACACTTTGAAAGTATACTGACATCTCCAGCTCCCTTCCAGTTTTCCTTAAACACACTCTAACTGGGCTTTCTCAGTGTCTTTGTCTTCCTCCTCCTGGTCTGGCCTTTCCTTCTCAGTTTCTTTGCTGATTCCTGACCTTTCCCCATGCTTAGGGCATCACAGTATCAGCCCTTGCACCTCTTCTATTCTGTCTTTATTCATATCCTCAGTAATAGCCTCCTGCCTCATGGTTTTAAATTCCGTCTATAGCTAATTACTCACAACTCCGCCATCTAGCAGCTCAGTGGGCTTCATCTCAAACTCAGCATGCTCAGAACCCAATTCCTGATAACCCCCCAATATCTACTCCACCATCAGACTTCTTTAGCTAGTGAATTCTGTATTTCCATCTGCTTAGCCACAGCTGTGGTTTCCTCCTTGATTTCTTTCCTTCCTACCCCGTAGGCATAGTGGGAAAAGATTCTTTAGGATCTACTTTGAAAAATACTTCAAATATAACAACTTCTTACTTGCTTCATTCCTCCAATCCTAGTCTGAGACAAGATAATTTCTCATCTGTGAGCCTGCATGTAGCATCTGTTTCATCACAGATCTGTGGGAATAATCGTTTTATAGTGGAAGTTACATCACTTCACTCTTCTCAGAGACCTCCAATGCTTCATGTTGCTGTAGGTGCAATTCCAAGTCCTTACAGTGGCCTCATCACGTTCCTGACTTCATGCCCTACAACTGTACCCCTTCCTTGACTGGTCTTTTTTTTTGTTTTTGCTGCTCTTAATGATGCTTGATACACTCTCATATTAGAGCCTTTTTACAGGCTGTTTTGCTCTGTCTGGAATGTTCTGTCCTCCGAATATACACAGAGATCACTTTCCCACTCCTTCAAGCCATTGCTCAAGTGTCACTTTCTCAATGAAGCTTTCCAAAACCATCATATATAAAACTGCAAACCCTCAGTACCTACCCTTCAAAACTTTCCTTCACTGTGCCCTGGTGGCATGGATCACATTAAAAGAGACAGTATAGTGTATTTCACTAAGATGTGCACGGTTTTATTTCTTCCACCACTAGAATGTAAACCCAGGAAGGAAAGAATGCTTGTCTGCTTTATTTTTTTTTTCAGCAGGTTCAGGTGCCAAAGATAAAGTGACCCTTGAGTAAATATTGGTTGAATTAATCAATCAGTATCTAGCAACATATACTATTATGAGACACTTATGGAACACTTACAAAAAGTGATCATCTGTTAAGATCATAGAGAAAATTGTACTGGATTTTTAAAGATCGAAATTACAAGTACCATGTTATAGGTACCGTATTCTCTGATCATGATATTAAAATGATTTTTTTTAATGGGTAAAGTAACTCCACACAGCAGGAAATTTAGAAGTTTCTCCTAAACAAGTATTTGTGAGGATAATATTAAAATGGAAATACTGACAATAAAAAAAATCCTTCATTTCAGATTATTTCTTAAGTAAGTTAAAAAGGGATGAACAGAGTTTAATAAGTATGAAAGCAGGAATGTTAATTTATGGAGAAATTAGATTTGATAAGTCAAAGAATTGCCTTTTCGAAAAATATAATTAAAAGATAAGCAATGAGCTGCCATAAGCAATAAAAACACAGGGAGGAAAATACTCAAAATCAGAAATTGTATATGGAAATAGAACAAATAGGAAATTGTAAATGTCTAGAAGAATATTTTAATCAAATTTGAAAACCTCTACGGCATTGATGGATTTTAGAAAAATTAAATGGCTGTTACTCTCAAAGATATACGTAAGACATCAGGCCAATTATTACAAAATAATTGTAAAAGTTATCAAAGTCTAAGTACCTGATAAAGATAATGCCCCGAAATTTTCAGTTTAATTACCTAATCTAAAAAGAACAAATTCTAACACTATTTAAACCTTTCAGAGAAAAAAGAAGGTTTCCAAAACTATTTTATAAAACCAGGGCAGAATTTAAAGAAATACTGTATACATTTTCTGTAAGATATGGTCTTGTTGAACATGAATAAATGTGATGAAAGAACATTCAACTTGCATAAAACATTTTTCAAGGCCAAAATACCACCAACCATATAAAAATATAAATGACTGGGGGGAAAATGCAATGTAATGCAACAGACTATTAACAGAAGAACACTTGCAGAAAAGATATAGAATCCAATTTATTGGTAAAATCAGGTAATTATATTGAAATTATTAGGCAATGTGTAGCTAAAGACATCCATAAGAATATTCATAGCACAGTTTATAACAGCTAGTAACTGAAAACTGCAAATATCCATCAATAATGGAATAAACATTAGCGGTATATTTTTTATAATTAACACTATACAGAAATGAAAAATTACTGCTAGTTCTAATAGCATGCATAAACTTTGCAAATATAAGATCGAGAATGATTCTATCTATATAAAGTTAAAAATCAGGCCATAACACTTTATTATTAGAAGTCAGGATAAGGTTAACCATGGGATGAACGGAGGAAGTGGTGACTGGTGCCTAAGGAGATTTCTGGATTACTGGGTAATTTTAATCTTTTGATTTCTTTCGTTGCACAAATATGTCCATTTCTAGATAATTTACATTGAGTACTTGTGGTATATTTACTTTTGTAAATATGCATATGTGGTTTATATTTTAAAAAATTTCTGAACATACACACGGGGTAAATAGATCTATCACCTCCAAGTTGCAGACATTAGCCAAATTTTCTTTCTATGCCTTATTTTCCTCATCTGTAAAAATGGGAAAAATAAAGTATCTACTCCATAGGGCTGTTATGATATTTAAGTGAGTGAATGTAAAGAGCTTAGAATAGTACCTGCTACATTGTGAAGATATATAATAAAAGCCTATTATTGTAATCATTTCCAGACAAATATCCTTAAAAATTTGACCCCTTTCATCTCACCATATGCATTTTGCAAAACATTAACTCTGAATGAATCTAGCTCTCCACCTTTTCAGCGACCACACCAGTGCAGCTGAGGGTGTTGAGGAAAAAAAAAAAAATAGTGTGCAGTCTCACTTTGGATTCCTGAGTACTCAGTTCCCTGGGCTTTTGGTTTTTATTTTATTTCACATCTTCATTGGAGTATAAATGCTTTACAGTGTTGTGTTACTTTCTGCAGGACAACAAAGTGAATCAGCTATACGTATACATATATCCCCATATCCCCTCCCTCTTGCGTCTCCCTCCCACCCTCCCTATCCCACCCCTCTAGGTGGTCACAAAGCACCAAGCTGATCTCCCTGTGCTATGCGGCTGCTACCCACTAGCTATTTTACACTTGGTAGTGTATATATATCCATGCCACTCTCTCACTTCATCCCAACTTCCCATTCCCCCCCACCCACCCATGCCCTCAACTACGTTCTCTACATCTGTGTCTTTATTCCTGCCCTGCGACTAGGTTCATCAGTACTGCCTTTTTAAATTCCATATATATGCATTAGCATACAGTATTTGTTTTTCTGACTTAACTTCACTCTGGTATGACAGACTCTAGGTCCATCCACCTTACTACAAATAACTCAATTTCGCTCCTTTTTATGGCTGAGTAATATTCCATTGTATATATGTGCCACATCTTCTGTATCCATTCATCTGTCAATGGACACTTAGGTTGCTTCCATGTCCTGGCTATTGTAAGTAGAGCTGCAATGAACATTGTGGTACATGACTCCTTTTGAATTATGGTTTTCTCAGGGTATATGCCCAGTAGTGGGATTGCTGGGTTGTATGGTAGTTTTATTTTTAGTTTTTTTTTTTTTTTGCGGTACGTGGGCCTCTCACTGTCGTGGCCTCTCCTGCTGCGGAGCACAGACTCCAGATGCACAGGCCCAGCGGCCATGGCTCACGGGCCCAGCCGCTCCGCAGCACGTGGGATCCTTCTGGACCGGGGCACAAACCCGCGTCCCCTGCCTCGGCAGGCGGACTCCCAAGCACTGCGCCACCAGGGAAGCCCTATTTTTAGTTTTTAAGGAACCTCCATACTGTTCTTCATAGTGGCTGTATCAATTTACATTCCCACTAACAGTGCAAGAGGGTTCCCATTTCTCCACACCCTCTCCAGCATTTATTGTTTGTAGATTTTTTGATGATGGCCATTCTGACTAGTGTGACGTGATACCTCATTGTGGTTTTGATTTGCATTTCTCTAATGATTAGTGATGCTGAGCATCTTTTCATGCATTTGTTGGCCATCTGTGTGTCTTCTTTGGAGAAATGTCTATATAGGTACTTCTGTCCATTTTTGGATTGGGTTGTTTGTTTTTGTGATATTGAGCTGTATGAGCTGCTTGTATATTTTGGAGATTAATCACCTTAGTTGCTTCATTTGCAAATATTTTCTCCTATTCTGAGCATTGTTGTTTCATCTTGTTTATGGTTTCCTTTGCTGTGCAAAAGCTTTCAAGTTTCGTTACGTTCCATTTGTTTGTTTTTGTTTTTATTTCCATTTCTCTAGGAGGTGGGTCAAAAAGGATCTTGCACTGATTGATGTCATAGAGTGTTCTGCCTATGTTTTCCTCTAAGAGTTTTAGAGTGTCTGGCCTTACATTTGGGTCTCTAATCCATTTTGAGTTTATTTCTGTGTATGGTGTTAAGGAGTGTTCCAATTTCATTCTTTTACATGTAGCTGTCCAGTTTTCCCAGTACCACTTATTGAAGAGGCTGTCTTTTCTCCATCGTATATTCATGCCTCCTTTATCAAAAATAAGGTGACTGGGCTTCCCTGGTGGTGCGGTGGTTGGGGGTCTGCCTGCTGATGCAGGGGACGTGGGTTCGTGCCCCAGTCTGGGAGGATCCCGCATGCTGTGGAGCAGCTGGGCCCGTGGGCCGTGGCTGCTGGGCCTGCACGTCCAGAGCCTGTGCTCCACAGCGGGAGAGGCTGCAACAGTGAGAGGCCCATGTACCACAAAAAAAATAAAAAATAAGGTAACCATAGGTGTGTGGGTTTAGCTCTGGGCTTTCTATCTTGTTCCATTGATCTATATTTCTGTTTTTGTACCAGTACCATACTTTCTTGATTACTGTAGCTTTGTAGTATAGTCTGAAGTCTGGGAGCCTGATTCCTCCAGCTCCGTTTCTCTTTCTCAAGATTGCTTTGGATATCCAGGGTCCTTTGTATTTCCATACAAATTATGAAGTTTTTTGTTCTAGTTCTGTGAAAAATGTCATTGGTAATTTGATAGGGATTGCGTTGAACCTGTAGATTGCTTTGGGTAGTATAGTCATTTTCACAATATTCATTCTTCCAATCCAAGAACATGGTATATCTCTCCATCTGTTTATGTTATCTTTGATTTCTTTCATCAGTGTTTTATAGTTTTCTGAGTACAGGTCTTTTGTCTCATTAGGTACGTTTATTCATAGGTATTTTATTCTTTTTGTTGCCATGGTAAATGAGATTGTTTCCTTAATTTCTCTTTCTGATCTTTCATTGTTAGTGTATAGGAATGCAAGAGATTTCTGTGCATTAATTGTGTATCCTGCAACCTTACCAAATTCATTGATTAGTTCTAGTAGTTTTCTGGTGGCATCTTTAGGATTTTCCATGTATAGTATCATGTCATCTGCAAACAGTGACAGTTTTACTTCTACTTTTCCAATTTGTATTCCCTTTATTTCTTTTTCTGCTCTGATTGCCATGGCTAGGACTTCAAAAACTATATTGAATAATAGTGGCAAGAGTGGACATCCTTGCCTTGTTCCTGATCTTAGAGGAAAGGCTTTCAGTTTTTCACCATTGAGAATGATGTTTGCTGTGGGTTTGTCATATATGGCTTTTATCATGTTGAGGCAGGTTCCCTCTATGCTCACTTTCTGGAGAGTTTTTATCATAAATGGGTGTTGAATTTTGTCAAAAGTTTTTTCTGCATCTACTTAGATGATCATATGGTTTTTATTCTTCAGTTTGTTAATATGGTTTATCACATTGATTGTTTTGCGTATATTGAAGAATCCTTGCATCCTTGAGATAAATCCCTCTTGATTATGGTGTATGATCCTTTTAATGTGTTGTTTGATTATGTTTGCTAGTATTGAGGATTTTGCATCTATGTTCATCAGTGATATTGGTCCATAAATTTTTTTTGTGTGTGATATCTTTGTCTGGTTTTGGTATCAGTGTGATGGTGACCTTGTAGATAGAGTTTGGGAGTGTTCCTCCTGCTGCAGTTTTTGGAAGAGTTTCAGAATGATACTCTTCTCTAAATGTTTGATAGAATTCGCCCATGAAGCCTGTGATTGATCTGTTTATATTTTCTAATTCTTCCTGGTTCAATCTTGGAAGGTTGTACATTTCAAAGAATTTGTCCATTTCTTCCAGGTTGTCCATTTTATTGGCATAGAGTTGCTCGTATTAGTCTCTTATGATCTTTTGTATTTCTGCAGTGTCAGTTGTAATCTCTCCTTTTTCATTTCTAATTTTATTGAGTTGAGTCCTCTCCCTTTTTTTCTTGATGAGTCTGGCTAAAGGTTTATCAATTTTGTTTATCTTCTCAAAGAACCAGCTTTTAGTTTTATTGATCTTTCCTATTGTTTTTTTGTTTCTATTTCATTTATTTCTTCTCTGACCTTTATGATTTCTTTCCTTCTACTAATTTTGGGTTTTCTTTGTTCTTCTTTTCCTAGTCACTTTAGGCATAAGGTTAGATTGTTTATTTCAGATTTTTCTTGTTTATTGAGGTGAGCTTGAATTGCTATGGTCTTCCCTCTTAGAACTGCTTTTGCTGTGTCCCATAGCTTTTGGATCATCGTGTTTTCATTCTCATTTGTTTATAGGGTTTTTTTTTTTATTCTTTGACTTCTTCAGTGGTCTCTTGGTTATTTAGCAGTGCACTGTTTAGCCTCCATATATTTGTATTTTTTTTTTTTTACTGTTTTTTTCCTTTAATTGATTTCCAATCTCATAGCATTGTGGTCAGAAAAGATGCTTGATACGATTTCAATTTTCTTAAAATTACCAAGGCTTGATTTGTGACCCAAGATATGATCTATCCTGGAGAATGTTCCATGAGCACTTGAGAAGAAAATGTATTCTGTTGTTTTTGGATGGAATGTCCTATAAATATCAGATCAGTCCATCTTGTTTAATGTGTCATTTAAAGCTTGTGTTTCCTTATTTATTTTCATTTTGGATCATCTGTCCATTGGTGAAAGTGGTGTGTTAAAGTCCCCTACTATTATTCTGTTACTGTCGATTTCCCCTGTTATGGCTGTTAGCATTTGCCTTATGTATTGAGGTGCTCCTCTGTTGGGTGCATAAATATTTACAATTGTTATATCTTCTTGGTCCCTTGATCAATATATAGTGTACTTCTTTCTCTCTTATAATAGCATTTATTTTAAAGTCTATTTTGTGTGATATGAGAATTGCTACTCCAGCTTTCTTTTGATTTCCATTTGCATGGAATATCTTTTTCCATCCCCTCACTTTCAAGCTGTATGTTTCCCTAGGTCTGAAATGGATCTCTTGTAGACAGCATATATATGGATCTTGTTTTTGTGTCCATTAAGCCAATCTATGTCTTTTGGTTGGAGCATTTAATCCATTTACATTTAAGGTAATTATGGATATGTATGTTCCTATTCCCATTTTCTTAATTGTTTTGGGTTTGTTATTGCAGGTCTTTTCCTTCTCTTGTGTTTCCTGCCTAGAGAAGTTCCTTTAGCATTTGTTGTTTGGTGGTGCTGAATTCTCTCAACTTTTGCTTGTCTGTAAAGGTTTTAATTTCTCCATTGAATCTGAATGAGATCCTTGCTGGGTAGAGTAATCTTGGTTGTAGTTTTTTTCCCTTTCATCACTTTAAATATGTCCTGCCACTCCCTTCTGGCTTGCAGAGTTTCTGCTGAAAGATCAGCTGTTAAACCTTATGGGGATTCCCTTGTATGTTATTTGTTGCTTTTCCCTTGCTGCTTTTAATATTTTTTCTTTGTATTTAATTTTTGATAGTTTGATTAATATGTGTGGTGTGTTTCTCTTTGGGTTTATCCTGTATGGGACTCTGTGCTTCCTAGACTTGATTGACCATTTCCTTTCCCATGTTAGAAAATTTTTTGACCATACTCTCTTCAAATATTTTCTCAGACCTTTTCTTTTTCTCTTCTTCTTCTGGGACCCATATAATTCGAATGTTGGTACGTTTAATGTTGTTCCAGAGGTCTCTGAGACTGTCCTCAATTCTTTTCATTCTTTTTTCTTTATTCTGGTCCCTGGCAGTTATCTCCACCATTTTATCTTCCAGCTCACTTCTCCATTCTTCTGCCTCAGTTATTCTGCTATTGATTCCTTCTAGAGTATTTTTAATTTCAGTTATTGTGTTGTTCATCACTGTTTGCTCTTTAGTTCTTCTAGATCCTTGTTAAATGTTTCTTGTATTTTCTCCATTCTGTTTCTGAGATTTTTGGATCATCTTTACTGTCATTACTTGGAATTCTTTTTCAGATAGTTTGCCTATTTCATCCTCATTTATTTGGTCTTGTAGGTTTTTACCTTGCTCCTTCCTCTGTAACATTTTTTTGTTGTTTCATATTTTTGATGGGTGGGGCTGTATTCCTGTCTTACTGGTTGTTTAGCCTGAGGCATCCAGCACAGGAGTTTGCTCACAGTTGGATAGAGCCTGGTGTTGATGCTGTGATGATGACCTCCAGGAGGCCTCACTCCAATTAATATTCCCTGGGGCATGTGGTTCTCTATTATTACAGCAGTTTGCACTTGGCACTCCCACCACAGGAGCTTGGGCCCAACCCTCGGCCTGGAAACCAAGATCCTGCAAGCTGCATGGTGCAGCAAAAAAAAAAAAAAGAAAAAGAAAAAAGAGAAGAAAAGGAGCAGTAAAATAACAAAGAGTAAAAAGCAAAATAAAATTAGAAAAATAAAAAATATATTAGGAAAAATATAAATATAATTGAAAAAACTGTAACAAGGTAAAATAAAACCATAACTGAATAAAGAAAAAAATAAAAAGGGAAACAAGCCAAAAGGAGAGAACAATAAGAAGGTATAAAGAATAAAATAAAATTAGAAAAATAAAAGATTTATTAGAGAAACTAAAAATATAAATGAATCAACAAGGTAAAACATAACTGCAATCTAAAAGTGGAAAAAAAAAAAGCCTTGGCTATGGGAGTGGAGTTTAGGTGGGGATGGAACTTAGGCAGGAGTGGGGTTTAGGGTGGGGCTGGACCTAGGCTCAGGATCCCAGCAGTCAGAAAAGGCCTTGGGGGCGGGGCCTAGGCGGGGCACATTCAAGCATGGGCAGGGCCTCTGCTTAGGATCTGCTCAGAAGGGGAGAGGCAGCATGTGGAAAGGAGGGCCTACCTAATGTGGAGTTCCAGAGTTTGGAGGTAGGGCCCCGAGTGAGGGTGTGTGGGTGGGGTTTAGGGGGTCTCAGAGGGGGTCTCCGAGTGTAGAGGTGGGGCCCTGGTGGGGTGTGTAGGGATGGGGCTTGGGCTGTGTGGGGCAAGAGAAAGGCTCCAAGGGCAGAGGAGTAGGCCCGGGAGCCCAACAGGCTCCCCAGTGCCTAAGTGGACAGGGAAAGCACTGGCCCCTTTCCCTTCCATTCCTCCGCACCCCTCAGTCTCCCCCAGGGTCTCCCCCGGTCTTCGCTGCTGGAGCCCTAACCATGGGTGGGTCCTGCTGAGTGTAGGAACTCCTTCCCTCCTGCAGCCGCCCTTCTGGGGTGCCAGTCCTGTAGGGCCAGCCTTTACTTTTGATCCCCCTTCTCTCCCTCCCTCTGCCTCAGGACCCATGTGGTTGGAGGGGGCCTTGGTGGGCAGAGGATCAGGCCCGGGATCTGAGTAGGCTTCCCAGGGGCCCAAGTGGGCAGGGGAAACGTGGCCACGCTCCCTTTTGATCCTCTGTCCTCACAGTGGTCTCCCAATTTCCCCCTTCGGGTGTGGGATCCCTTCCCCTCCCCCAGCCGCCCTTCAGGGGCAACAGTCCTGTCCTGCCTCCACTTCTCCTCTCCCTTTACTCTTCCCAGGCCCCACGTCCTACCTGGTCACTGGGGGTTCCTCCCGTCCCCTTAGGTTTCCGTGGTCCCCCACCAATGCCTGATTGGTGCCCTAGTTGGGTGGAGATGCAAATTCCATGTCTTCCTAGTCCACCATCTTGACTCTGCCACTCCTGGGCTTTTGGTTTTTAGACAATCATGCACTTATTCTCTATTCCCTCTCCCCATGTCTCACACATCAGGCTCCTGCATTATCCTTTTTCTTCAAAACCTCTAATATCTAATTTTCTCCTCTCACGCTCAGCTGCTGACCTTTTTTTTTCTTTTCACTGAGAAAACAGTAAACTACAAGAACTTCTGCAAGTTCCCAATTCCCATGTATATTCATTTCTACCCATATCATCTGCTTCTCTCCTACAGTGGCTGAACTGACCTCGGTTTTTTTTTTTTTTGCGGTACGTGGGCCTCTCACTGTTGTGGCCACTCCCGCTGCGGAGCACAGGCTCCGGACGCGCAGGCTCAGCAGCCATGGCTCACGGGCCCAGCCGCTCCGCGGCATGTGGGATCCTCCCGGACTGGGGCACGAACCCGCGTCCCCTGCATCGGCAGGCGGACTCTCAACCACTGCGCCACCAGGGAAGCCCGACCTCGTTTTTAGCTAAGGCCAACCCTTTCTTTTATGTGTTTAGTGCTACCTTCTTATCTCATTATTTTCTATCCTGTACCATTTATTCACTGTTCAAATACACTTTTATTACTTCTATTTTAAATGCTACGCATAACAAAACCACTCCCCTCCCCAGAAACCAGCTCTTTGAAAACTTTCTACCTGCAGTTCTCTTAAATTCATCCAGATTTTCACCCCTCAACCCTTACCAAGATTCCCAATATCTTCTATATTAATACTTAGAATAATTAATTCCCAGATGTGATTTTATTCAGCTTATTAACAATGTTTGACGTTTTTTGGTGGTTATGCTGCTAACAACATTTGACATGATTGGTCATTATATCCTTCTTGAAAGACTCAGTTCATTTGTTCATGGCACATTATCTCTTGATTCTCCTACCCACTGCTGCTATTTCTAAGGGTTTTTATGGGTTATTTTTTTTTTATCCCCCCCCCCCACACACACACAGCTCACAAAGCCGGCATCTAAATGTTGAACTGACTCAGAGCCCAGTCCTCTTACTGTTTCTCTCATATATTTGTACAAAAGCCCTAGGTAATCTTATCTGGCCTCACAGCTTTAAGTTGTAATATGGTGCTAACTCCCAAATGTATATATCCAGACTCATCTTCTCCTCTGAAATGAGATCCATATTTTTAATCACCTACTTAAATTTTTATTTGATATATAGTATACATATCAAACATAACATATCCAAAACTGATCTCTCAACGAATCTCCTTAATCAGCTCCTACAGAAACCTTTCTCATCTTAGTAAAAGTCAGCTAAAACTTCTCAGTTGTTCTGACCACAAAAATCTTGATGTTAACCTATTATAAACTGTTATTTTTTCTCTATCTTCATCTGCATTATATTATACAAAATCCACAAGTGTCCGGAAATAAATTGACTTTCTACATCCTCAGCACTGTCCCCTGTCAAAGTTCTGAACATCTCTTTCCTGGATTATTGCTTTTTCCTCCTAACTGGTCTTACCATTACAGCCCTTTCTCCACATCACTCTCAGCTTCATCATAGCAGGAGTTATTTTATTAAAATGTAAGACACATCATTTCACTCCCTGCTAAAATACCTGCATTCACCATTTATTTCACCCAGACTGAATGCTGACTTCTTGACAAGCTCTTACAGAAGTCTCCACAAGCTGACTGACCATTTGTGGTTGTTCCCCCTCTTACTCACTCCCCTCCAGTCACTGTGGACCCTTCATGATTGTTCACACATATTCGGCACATTTTCATCCAGGTTTTTTGCTCTTAGTGACCTCTGTCTAGGTGGAATGCTTCCTTTTCCCTTACCCCCTGCCCAGAAAGTCAGATGACCTCTCAATTCCTCCAGGTTACTCAGGGAAATCTTTTCAAGAATATTCCCTTGGCCTATCTCAATGCCCAGAAAATTTACTCCTTTTTTTCTTCATTGTTTCTCTCATAAATCCTTAAATTTTCTTCATTTATATTTGTGTCGTTAGACTTCCTCACTAGAATGAACTAAATGTGTGATGGAATGGCGACAACTATAGTAATATTAATACCTACCACGTAGGGACTTCCCTGGTGGCTCAGTGGTTAAGAATCTGCCTGCCAATGCAGGGGACACAGGTTCGAGCCCTGGCCCAGGAAGATCCCACATGCTGCAGAACAACTAAGCCTGTGAGCCACAACTACTGAGCCTGCACTCTAGAACCCATAAGCCACAACTACTGAGCCCATGCACCACAACTATTGAAGCCTACATGCCTAGAGCCCGTGCTCCACAACAAGAGAAGCCACTGCAATGAGAAGGCCACACAGCACAACGAAGAGCAGCCCCCACTTGCTGCAACTAGAGAAAGCCCATGCACAGCAGTGAAGACCCAATGCAGCCAAAAGTAAATAAAATTTAAAAAAATACCTGCCATGTAGTAAATGCTTGTATCATGGCTGGCAGGAAATAGAAGGCACACTGGAATTGGGTTAATTTCAGTGAATTATTATCCACTGAAGGGTCAAATGGAGAGAGAACAAGAATGCTGTAGAGAATGCCATCCCATTGGAGTTATGGCTTAGGTATTGGACTATAGCCAGCCCACGAGGGGAGATTCTGCAAGAAGGGAGCTGGGAGAATGTATTATTTGATTACACTCGCCCTTCTCTCTCCTATAACATACAGGGCTTTCCATTGCCCAGGTCCAACAAGAAGCTAGCTGGCAAATGAGCTATTTGATACAGTGGGGGTGATTTAGAGAGTAAATTAAAGATATGTAGCATAGCGTTCCATAAATAATGATGAGTGAATACTTCCTTGGACATCTGGATAAATGCCTTTGGCACACAATTCTCTTTCCTAGAAGTATAATTACTACCCAAGGAAATGATATATTAATATGGATACTTGCAATGTGGCATTCTAAAAACAAAGACAGAACCCTTACTATCATCACACCAACAATGTATAGGCTACCAATTTCCTACCATTCATATCATCAGAGATATAATTTGATGTTGTATTAGTTTCTTACTGTTGCTGTAACAACTTATCTGTAAAAAAGGACTTTGTGAAACAGCTCTCAAACAATGATGAATAGGAATTGGTATATAAACGTTCCAGTTTCCTTGCCCCTCAAGTGAGCTACTCTTAGGTTTGATCTAAACCGTTTCCAAGAAGTCCCCACCGGGTCTGAGACCCAGGTGGCCACAATGGAAATGTGGTTATGAATGCAAGCGGTGAGGGTTTCATGTTCTTCCATGTCTCACTTGCTTTTTTCCCCTATAGGTGCTTTATCAGATTCCTCCAAAATTGTCCTCAAGTCTTTGTCTCAAGATCTGCTTTTGTAGAAATCCAACATTAGACATCCTTGTAATAACCCCCCAAAAAACACATGCTGTGGAACGTTGACCAGAGCAGGTTAACAGCTTCTTCAAGCACATTCTATTTCAGTTTTATGTCATGATAGTTTGTGTATGGGGTGGGGGATTTCAGAACTACTTACATAATAAGTTTTTATTAGTTATACTTGTATGTACAGTAGCATTGAACAGTAAATGTAGAAATTTGTTGCTGCTGTAGTTCAGTGTCACAGAGTGAGATGTGGGCTGACTATATTAGATCCTGCTTTCTCATCTTCTTTCTAACATGACTTTACTTTTAGATTAAGAGAATATCTATTAGTTCAGAGCTTCTCAAAAAAGACAGGCATATGTCCCTTCTAAATTAAACTTTTTTATTCAGGTATAATAGACATTCTGGTTTCAAATGTTATACATAATGGTTTGATATTTGCATGCATTGCAAAATGATGCCCACAGTTAGTCTAGTTACCATCCGTCGTCATACAAAGTTAGCTTTTAGGATTTACTCTCTTGGCAGCTCTCAAGTAGGCACTACAGTATTAGTAACTATAGTCACCATGCTGTGCATTACCTCTCCATGACTTATAACCGCTAATTTGTTCCTTTGACCCCCTTCACCCACTTTTCTCACTCCACAATCCCTCTCCCCTCTGGCTTGTTATATATGGTCTTTATTATGTTGAATTATGTTCCCTCTATACTCATTTTGTTTAGAGTTTTTTTCATAAACAGATGTTGAATTTTCTCAAATGCTTTTTTTTTTTTTTTTTTTTTTTTTGCGGTACACGGGCCTCTCACTGCTGTGGCCTCTCCCGTTGTGGAGCACAGGCTCTGGACGCGCAGGCTCAGCGGCCATGGCTCACGGGCCCAGCTGCTCCACGGCATGTGGGATCCTCCCGGACCGGGGCACAAACCCGTGTCCCCTGCATCGGCAGGCGGACTCTCAACAACTGCGCTACCAGGGAAGCCCCTCAAATGCTTTTTTGCATCTACTGAGAATCATATGATTTACATCCTTCATTTTGTTAACTGAGTGTATCATATTGATAGATATGTGAATATTGAACTATCCTTGCATCCTTGGAATAAATCTCACTTGATCATAGTATATGAACCTTTTAACAGATTGTGATTTGGTTTGCTAATATTTTATTGAGGATTGTTGTATCAGTGTTCATCAGGGATACTGGCCTATAATTTTTTTCTTTTTTTTTTTTTTTGGTGATGTCTTTGTCTGGTTTCGGTATCAGGGTAATGCTGATCATAAAATGAGTGTGGAAGTGTTCTCTCTTCAATTTTTTTTTGGAAGAGTTTGAGAAGAATAGTTATTAAATGTTCGAATATTTGATAGAAATCACCAGTGAAGCTGTCTGGTCCTGGCCTTTTATTTGTTTGGAGGCTTTTGATTACAGATTCAATCTCCTTACAAGTAATCAGTTTATTTAGATTTTCTATTTCCTCCTGATTCAGTCTTGGAAGATTGTATGATTCTAAGAGTTTATTTGTTATAGGTTGTCCAATTTGTTGGCATGTAATTGTTCATAGTAGTCTCTTACGATTCTTTGTATTTCTGTGTGGTCAGCTGTAACTTCTTTCATTTCTGATTTTATCTGAGCCTACACTTTTTTCTTGATAAGTCTAGCTAAAGTTTCATGTTTGCAAAGAACCAGTTCTTAGTTTGAGTTTTTTAGTCTTATTTCTACTCTAATCTTTTCTTTTTCTAGTTCCTTTAAGTATAAAGTTAAATTGTTTATTTCAGATTTTTTTTGTTTCTTGACATAGGCCTGTATTGCTACAAGGTTCCCTCTTAGAACTGCTTTTGCTGCATCCCACAGATTTTAGTATGTTGTATTTCCATTTTTATTTGTCTCAAGATATATTCTTATTTCTCCTTTGGTTTCTTTGTGGATCCAATGACTGGTCAGTAGTGTGTTGTTTAACCTCCACATATTTGTGATGTTTTTTCATTTTTTCTTAGTGACTGATTTCTAGTTTCAAACCATTGTGGTCGGAAAAGATGCTTAATATAATTTAAGTACATTAAAATTCTTAAATTTACTGAGATTTGTTTTGTAGTCTAACATGATTTATCCTAGAGACTATCCCAGGTGCACTTGAGAAAAATGTGTATTCTGCTTTTGGATGAAATGTTCTGTATATATTCATTCTCTAACTGGTCTAATGTATTGTCTAAGTCCAATGTTTCTGTAATGATTTTCTCTCTGGATGATGTATTCACTGCTGTAAGTAGGCTGCTGAAGTCCCCTACAATTACTGTATTGCTGTCAATCTCTCCCTTTAGGTCCGTTAATATCTGCTTTGTAAATTTTGGTGCTTCTATGTTGGGTGCATATATATTTCCAAATGGTATATTTTCTTGTTGGATTGACTTCTTTATCATTAGGTAATGCCCTTTTTTTTGTCTTTTATTACAATATTTGTCTACTTTGTCTAATATGATTGTAGCTACACCATCTCTTTTCATTTCAATTTTAATGAAATATATTTTCCATCTCTTCACTTTGTTTGTGTGTGCCCTTTCTTCTGAAGTGAGTCTCTTGTAGGCAGTATATGTATTAGTGTTGTGGTTTTAATCTATTCAGTCACTCTGTCTTTTGATTGGTGCATACAGTCTATCTACATTTAAAGTAGTTATTGATAGGTATTTCTTATTGTCACTTTAATTGTTTTCTGGCTGGTTATGTAGCTTCTCTGTTTCTTCTCTTCTCTTATGGTTTGATGACTTTCCTTGGTATTATACTTAGGTTCCTTTCTCATTTTAATTTTTGTATCTACTATAGGTTTTTGCTTTGTGATTACTGTGTGATTTACATATAACACCCTATGTATATAACAGTCTATTTTAAGTTATTAGCAACTTAAATTTTAACTCATTCCAAAACTCTACATCTTTACCCCCTCCATGTTTTGTTTTTAATGTCATATTTTACATCTTTTTATTTTGTGTATTATTGTAGTTTTAATTTTTACTAATTTTGTATATTAACTTTCATACTAGCTGTGTAAGTGATTAATCCATAACTTTTACTATATATTTACCTTTTTATTTTCCTATGTGAGATTTTTCTTTTCCTATGTTTTCTTGTTATTAATTAGTGCCATTTCTTTTCAGCTTACAGAACTGCCTTTAACATTTTGCTTGTCTGGAAAATTCTTTAGCCTCCTTCCATTCTGAATGATAACCTTGCCAGATAAAGTATTCTCAGTTGGAAGTTATTTTCCTTTCAGCACTTGGAATACATCATGCCACTACCTTCTTTTTTTTTTTTATAAATTTATTTATTTATTTATTTTTGGCTGCATTGGGTCTTCCTTGCTGTGCATGGGCTTTCTCTAGTTGCGGTGAGCGGGAGCTACTCTTTGTTGTCGTGCATGGGCTTCTTACTGTGGTGGCTTCTCTTGTTGCGGAGCATGGGTTCTAGGCGCGTGGGCTTCAGTAGTTGTGACACACGGGCTCAGTAGTTGTGGCTTGCGGGCTCTAGAGCGCAGGCTCAGTAGTTGTGGTGCACAGGCTTAGTTGCTCCACGGCATGTGGGATCTTTCCAGGCCAGGGCTCAAACCCGTGTCTCCCCTGCATTGGCAGGCAGTTTGTTAACCATTGCGCCACCAGGGAAGTCCCATGCCCCTCCCTTCTGACCTGCAAAGTTTCTGCTGAAAAATCTGCTAGTATTCTTATGGGTTTTCCTTTTACATATCAAGTTGCTTTTCTCTTATTGCTTTTTAGATTCTCTTTAACTTCTGCTGCTAATTATAATGCATCTTGGTGTGGCTCTCTTTTGGTTCATCTTATTCGAAACACTCTGGCTTGCTGGACCTACATGTCTGTTTGCTTCCCCAGGTTAGGGAAGTGTTTAGCCATTGTTTTTTCAAATAAGTTTCCCTGCCCTTTGTCTTTCCTTCTTCTGAGACCACCCCCCCCGCCATAATGCGAATGATACTCTGGTTGATGTGGTCTGAGAGGTTCCTTAAGCCATCTTTTATTTTTCTTCTGCTGTGTTTGGGTGAGTTCTGTTTTCCTATCTTCTAGATTACTGATCCAGTATTCTGCTTCATCTGTTCTGCTGTTGAACCCCTCTAGTGTATGTTTTAGTTCATTTATTGTATTCTTCAGTTCTGTGGTTTCCGTTTGGTACTTATAATTTTTATCTCTTTGAAGTTCTCACTGTGTTCACCCATTCTTCTCAGTTCAGTGAGCATTTTTATGACCATTGCTTTGAATTTTTTAACAGGTAGATTTTATCTTCGTTTCACTAATGTGTTTCTTTTTTCTGGGGTTTTGTCTTATTCTTTCACTTGGAACATATTCCTCTGTTTCCCTATTTTTCTTGACTCTGTGTTTGTTTCTTTGTATTAAGTGGAACAGCTACACGTCCCAGTCTTGAAGCTCTTGGTTGTCTCTCAAACTTTCATGGTTGTCTAAGCAGCCTGATTTGTTCTCAGTAGGTCCCCGTTGTTGAGAGTGTGCCAAGACCTGTCTGTGTTCCAGGAGAAAGGATCTCATTTAGCACCTAGTTTCATGCTGATGGGAAGCTAGACTTCAGGGAACAGCTTTTAAAGTAGGCAAATATATCCAGTTCTGTGGAGCTGCAGTCGTAAACCCTGCTGGCCTCCAGACCAGGACATCTGAAGGTGTTCCCCGGGTAACAGTTGGAAAAACTGGGGCCCCAGATGATTTTTGTATAAGCTCCTTTCTGGGAGGTACTGTTAAGCTATAGAAAAGTCAAGGAACTGTGCAAGGAAAGCGTCTCCCTGCCTACAGCCCCTGAGAGTGCCTTCATAGCCTCTAGGTGTGCAGCACACCTGAAGCCTGTCCCTCAGGCTGAAGCTCCAAGTGAATGGGCCTTTTCACAGGAAGGCTGGGGCTGTGTTTCAGTCTGCTGTCTGTGCAGTGCCCTGGGGGTGGGAGCCTACCAGTGACTGGCCTTTCAATCGTTAAAACCCTGTGTTCCTGGAGCCCAGGAAAGCAGGCTCCCTTGGCCACCAGGCCGGGCGATCAAGTGGCCTCCCTTGTGGGGATCTGTGTGTACCTGCTCCTGCTGGCTTTAGTGAGGCAGCTGGAGAGTGCGCAGGACAGGGCACGCTCACTGGCTTCAGCGAGGCAGTGGGAAAATGCCTTGACTGCACGCACACGCCGGCCTCAGAGCTGCAGAGGGTAAATGACTTGTCTGTGTGTGCCCACTGGCTTCAGCTAGGGAGTGGGGCAGCCAGGGATTGCTCTTGCTTCCCAGCCGGGGAGCAGGGGAGGACTGCAGCCACCCGCGCTCACCAGCTTCAGCAAGGTAGCGGGTAGTGCCACAGCCAGCTGCCCCCAGAGGCCTCAGCAAGGCAGCAGGAGGTTGCCGTGTCTGTGTGTGCCTGCCTACGCCAGCAGGGTAGCGGGGAGTGTAAAAATGTTGTCTGTCAGCACGTCTATCTCTGGAGATAGTTCTAACTGCCCACTTCCCCGCTAGCGATGCTTTAAGGTTAGCAAACGAATCTTCACATACAGTGTAGGTGCTTTTCAAACTGCTGCTTTTGCGCTGGGTAGCCGGGCAAGGGAATTGCATGTGAGTCCTTTAAAGGAGGATCTGTTACCCACAGCCCTTTGGGTCCCTTGGATGTCAGCCCATTTGTTTTCTACGTCAGATTTTTTGGGGGGGCTCGTGTCTCTGGTGCAGGTCCCGAGGGTTGTGTTGCCTGCTGTGGGGCACAAATCGCTCACTCCTCTGGGAGGAGCTCCAGAACTTACATGAGATCCCTCCCTACTGTGGATTGTTGCTCTGGGGCTGGGGGTTTTGGTGAGACCCCATCTGCCTCTCCTGCCCATCCCACTGAGGTCCTGTGACTCTCTGTTGCGGAGGAGCAGGTTATCTGGTTCTCAGTCCTTTTTCAGCAGGAACTGTTCCATATGTAGCTGTAGATTTTGTGTGGCCCTCGGAGGAGTTGAGTTCAAGGTCTTCCTGTGTCGCCAACTTGGGCCACCCTCTCAACTTAAATTTCTGATGCCTGTCTTTTCAGATTATGAAAAACTGAGAGGAAAATAAATACTAGCTTTAAAGCATATCGAATTAATAGAAATGTATGGAAACACAGCCCTGATTCTGAAACCCTTGCAAATCGGTCAGTCACATGATATCTAGCTTTTTTTCTTAGTTAAGATCCACACTCATGTTTAAAAGTATTCTATTATATCCTTTTCTCTATGACTGCTCTAAATATGTAAAGATGAAACATAGCAAAATATGTCTTTCTGTATAATATGTCACCTATATAGATATAAATATTATTGCATAGAGTGCTGCAAATTTAAACAGATAGCTTAATACCTTAAAATTAAGTTTATTAATTGAAAATCATTACATTAAATATGATTTAAAACATAGCTGTCCAATTATACCAATATAGCCATGTTTCCCCTCTTAAATTATATCTTCCCTTTTTAATTATTCATATGCATTTTGATTCACTATTACAATCATTACTAAATGTATTAGGATTTAAAATTGCATTTCTGAATACAACCCAACTTGAATTGTTTTATTAAAATCAAAATAAAATGTTAAAATAGTGTAAATCCTAATATACTACGTAGAACTTCTCTAGCCTAACGTGTAATTTTATTCAATGTATTTTTTGGCAGTTAAATTGGAATCTATCATTAATTAAATTGGATTTTTTATCTCTGAAATGATAGCAGATTGAGAAACTACCTTTAATCAACTGACCAAAAGCAGGGTTTATTTTTTTTTTTTCAAAACCGTTGTTCATCAGATCAAACAGACTTGATATATCTTTGATTAAAGACAGAATAGTTCTTACCAGATAACTAGTTTACCTTTTGAAGATTTTTTTACTCATAAGATAAGTTAATAATTAAAGAAGTCTGGATGACAAGTATCAATTCTTCATAAAGAAAAGATACTTAAAATATGAACAGCATTAAAAATATATAAATACAGTAGTATAATGTTTAGCTTTCTTAAACTGAGCTTGGATTTTATTTGTGTGTAATACAATGAAGTAAGTTAACTAGACTCTAAAATATATTCAGGAGGCAAGCAAAAGAAATCTTATTCATGTAAAACTTTATCTTTCCTAATTTTTGGTAGATATTTTCTTCACTTTAACAGTTTCTTCTAATTTTTTGAAAATCAATGGGTGGAATGAGCAGTGTTAAAATTATATTTAGGAACATATATATGTTCAGTGCATTCAGTACAAACATGTATATCTATCTATATACAGTGCATTCTTGCCATTCTCGTCCTTAAGTGAACCATGAGTCAAGCTTTTTTTATTATTTGTACTTCATGAATTGATTACATTATTCTTCAATAGAAAGTACCATTTTTAGAATAAAAACGATTTTTGTATTTTTGTAGAGAAAATGTCACTTCATTTTATTCCTGAATACCTAGTTAAGTTTCCTTTGAAGGCTTAGTGTCTCTGAAGCAATAGTCTTGTCTGAATAAGTAGATAACAGTTTAGAACAGCTGCTCTCTTAAAACTACACTTTTACATTGTAAAAGCTTAAATTAATTGAATAGTAGTGATTTAGCTTTCAAAATACGGAGTAAAATCAGATAATTAGCAGACAATTAACAAAGCTGTAGACGAGAGAATCATTTAAATTGAGGATTTATGATTCCATTGGAATAAAAGCTACTAGTTCATTTCCTATCTTGTAGACTAGACTCTGGGCCTAATTTTAAGCCATTTACATACTTAGGAGAGCAGTAAGGAAAAGTAATCTCTAGGTACAGTATGTTATCTGCTTTGGAAAAACACACAAACAGAAAATTGTGTCAGCATTCTATGCTATTTGATAGTATACATATTCTAGAAAGGCATATACCGTGGGTTGTTTGAAAAATAGCAGAAGAACAGAAATTAAAAAATGATGGCTTTACCTAAGTTATGACTACCAATGAATGGGTTAAACAGCCTACATGAAACAAATTATCATTGTTTTATGCTTAGAAAAGTAATACATATTCAGGCTGTAAATTTTTTTTTTTTTTTTTGGTGTCCTGATATGCATACCCTGGTAGCAGTGGGGACTGAAGCCCATGATGATCTGAGCTACAAAAGCCAGGCCCTTTGTATTGAGGCATGACAATTGTGGAGTGCCATTGAAACTCTAGGGGTGCCTGTGAAATCAGCCTGAGCCATACTGTTTAGCTTTTTCTATACTTTGTTTTCCTTTTAAATTAATTTTTATTGAAGTACAGTTGATTTACAATGTTGTTAGTTTCTGCTGTACAGTAAAGTGAATCAGTTATACATATATCCACTCTTCTTTAGATTCTTTTCTCATATAGGCCATTACAGAGTACTGAGTAGAGAGTTCCCTGTGCTGTACAGTAGGTCCTTATTAGTTATCTTTTTATATATAGTGGATATGTCAATCCCGATCTCCCGATTTGTCCCCCTGCCTTTCCCCCTTGGTACCTGTAAGTTTGTTTTCTACATCTGTGACTCTATCTCTCTTTTGTAAATAAGTTCATTATATCATTTTTTCAGACTCCACATGTAAGCAATATCATATGATATTTTGTCTCTCTCTGTCTGACTTACTTCACTCCGTATGACAGTCTCTGGGTCCATCCATGTTGCTGTCATCCTGTTATGCTTCCGTCACTCCCTTGCCCATTTTACTGGAGAACACTCTTGCAGTAAATCATTTACATAAAAACTCCCCTTTGAGGCCTGAGTCTAACGAATGAGACCTAAAGAATATGAGAGGATATTAACATTAGAAATATACATATTATGGAAAGGCCTCCAAAGTCAATCATAATTAATGATTTGATAGATATTCTTTATTTTTTGCTTTTCTATGTATGAACACATACTTGGAAATTATTTCTTTCAAAATAGATTATTGTACTTTTACTGCTTAATGTGATTTTAATGTACTTTTTTTGAGAAAGAAATGTATATTTTATTTTTGTCAAATACTTATATATTATCTGCCAAGCATGGATTTAAGTACTTTATAAATGTTAACTCATATAATCATCATAAGTGACCCATGAGGCACAGAAAGGTTAAGGAATTTGCTCAAGTTCTCATAGTAAACTATGGAGCCAGGATACAAATCCATGCAGTGAGGCTTCAAATGGCCCATAGACATATAAAAATGCCTTTGCATTCATTCTAAAGAATTGCATAATTAAAACAGTGAGATATCACTTTTTTTTTTTTTTTTTTTGGCTGTACGCGGGCCTCTCACTGTTGTGGCCTCTCCCGTTGCGGAGCACAGGCTCTGGACGCGCAGGCTCAACGGCCATGGCTCACAGGCCCAGCCGCTCCGCGGCATGTGGGATCTTCCCGGACCGGGGCACGAACCCGTGTCCCCTGCATCGGCAGGCGGACTCTCAACCACTGTGCCACCAGGGAAGCCCGTGAGGTATCACTTTTGCCTATTATACTGGAAAAGATGAAACATTGATAGTTTGATTATAACCTATGCTGATAAGCTTGTGAATAAACAAGCATTCTCACATATTGAAGGTGGAACTGTAAATTTAACAGCACCTTTCTGAAGGCCAATTTGACAACATTTCGGAAAATTATAAACGGGGTTATACACAAGGAGATTTACTCTAGTACTGATTGTAACGAAGGTAGTTACTTTTTAAATTTTAAAATAGTCTTAGATTTACAGAACAATAATGAAATAGTACAGAATTCCTTATATATCCCACATTCAATTTCTCATAAGTAAGATGTTAATTCTGATGTTTCTCTAGCTGCTCCAGCTTTTTTATTTTTTTAATTTTCGATTAGAATTAGCATGGCATATCTTTCTAGGGTGCTTTACTTTTAACCTGCATCTTTATATTTTCTACAAGAAATCTACTTTAAATATATACTTGCTTCATATTTTTTACCTGCTCTGACAATCTCTGCCTTTTAAGTGGTGTATTTATACCATTCACATTTATAATGTTCATAACTAATACCTATTTATTGCATTTGCTCTGGTTTTGTTCTCTTTTGCTGTCTAGTTTTCATTGAGCACTTATATGATTCCATACTAATTTCTCTCTTAGCATATCAATTATATTTACTTTTATTTTTATTTTCAGTTGTTGCCCTAGAGTTTACAATATATATTTTAATTTTAAATTCACCTTTGAGTAATACTAATATATCACTTCACCTGTAGTACAAGTACCTTGTGACAATATCCCTAATTTCACCCTTCTGTTTTTTTCTGCAACTGGTGTCATCCATTTCACTTATCCATATGCTATCATTACTCAGTACATTCTTACTACTGCTTTAAGCAGTTATGTTTTATATTAAGAATAAGAAAAATGGAGGATTTTATTTTAATTCCATTTAATTATTTTCCAATAATCTTCCTTTTTTCATTTAACTGAGTTTCTGAACTACTTTTCCTTCTGTCTGAAAAAACTTACTGCTTTCAGGGAAGGTTTACTGGTGTGAATTTTCTCATTACTGTTTATGAAAATATCCTTCCTTATTTGAAGGTTGATTTCACTGTATTTAGAGTCATATGCTTCTTTTTTTAACACTTTAAGTAACTCCTCTAATTGCTTGCATAGTTTATGTCAAGAAATCAATTGTAATTCTTTTCCTATTCTATAATTATGTGACCCTCCCCGCTGCTTCTTTCAAAAACTTCCCTTGTGTCTGGTTTTCTACCTTTTGAGAAGAGTGAGCCTAAATGTATGACTTTTTGTTTGTTTCTTGTATTTATCCTGTTTGGTATTCTCTGAGCTTACTGAATCTGTGGTTCAGTGTTTGTCTTTAATTTTAGAAAGCCCTCAGCTATTTTTACTTAAAATATTTTGTCTGTTATGTTTTCTCTGTTTTCTAGTTGTGCATATATTACACCTTTTTGTATTGGATATTCTGTTCTGTTTTTTTTTCTTTTCTTTTTTTCCTTTTCTCCCTGCTTTGCATTTCAGTTTGGGAAGTTTCTAGTCACTTATCTTCAAGTTGCTTGATTCTATCCTCAGCTTGTTTACTGACCATCAAAGGTATTCATCATTTCTATTACAGTGTTTTTGATTTCTAGCATTTCCCTTTGCCTCTTTCTTAGAACTTTCACCTACTTTCATTACCCTTGTGTTTATGCATGGTAGACTACTCTTTCCATTAGAGCACCTAACATATTATTCATAGTGATTTCAAATTTTTTATTAACAATTCCAACATTTGTGTCATATCTGCCTCTGGTGTAATGATTGCTTTGTTTCTTCAGACTGTTTTATCTTGCCTTTAGTCATGTCTTGCAACCTTGTAATTTTGCTGAAAGTCAGATATTATGTATCAGTTATGGCTATTGAGGCAAATAGACCTTTCTATTGTGAGGTTTTCTTACTCTGGCTAAGAGTTGGGCCCTGTTTAATATTTGCTTTGGCTATAGGTGCTAGAGGTTTCGTATTTCACATTCCCCTGGTATCCTTGTTTTGTCTTACCTCTTGACTTTAGGCTTCCCTAGGTAATCTTCCTCAAAGAAAGTCTGTATCTTGCTGCTTTTCAACTACCACTGGTACTACACCGGTGCCCTATTGCTGTGGTAGTAAGGTGCGGGGTAGTGGAGGTGTTCTACAATCTTCTGTTCATGTCTCAGTCATTTAATGGGCTCATCCTTTGGAACTGTGACCTTCATAAGTCTTTCTCCTCAGTGGAATAGCTTTTCCCCCCCTCCAACCCCAGCTTCCTTCTCTGGCTGCAGCAGGCCCTGTCTCTTACTTTGAAGCCTTGAGCTTTATTCATTGTAGGTTTTTGTTTTGTTTTGCCCTTCGTGAGTCAGGAAGGATAAAAGGGGCTGCAGTCGGAGGAATGGTCTTTCCCCGGTAGAGATAAGTCTCTGGCAAAGTTTTCCCTGTGGAGAGTTATGGAGACGTCTATGTGAAATATACCAAGGAGACTTCATTTATGGCTCACAATCATTATTCTTCCCCTCCTCCCTGGAGCCATGTGGGGGACGTTCTTAGAACCTCATCATGAGAACCTAGTAGTTTTCCTACAGGTAGAGCCCACAAGAGTATAGGACACTTCTAAGACTGCTGTCCCCAGCAGCTTTTCCTTCCAACACAAGTCTACATTCATTCCCAAGCAGTTCATCAAAATTATCATTTAAATGTTCCTAACAATTATGGTTCCAGCGGCTTCTGCTCCAGGTAAAGAGATTTTGGCTGGTTCTTATTAGATGAGCCTGTACCTCCAATTTCAGGTGGCAGATTACCCTGCAATCTCTGTCCTCTTGTGGGTCCAGGAAGAGTTGCTTCTTTTCAGTCTGTCCAGTTTCTTGTGGTAAGGACAGGAGTGGTGACTTTTTTACATGTTGGAGCTGAAACCAGAACTGATACTGTTATATTTGAGATAGGGCTTTTCTTTCCATGGTATGAAATGTGGCCATATTTGTAAATATCTTATTTTTTCTCAGTTTCATAGCATTATGTTACATCATCTATGAATTTCATGATTTCATAATTAAGGTCAACTATTCCTATTTTTCAGAACTGTTACAGATTATATTCTTAATATTTTGTTTATTTCAATGGTATTTGGGAAAGGACTAGAGACCAATAGTTTAATATATATTGTTACCTTGAAACACAAAGTCAGCAATTTTGGGATATAAAAAAATTATCTGCCATGAAAAAAAGATTAATGGATTCTGTAGTAATCTTCATAGAACAAGTTTTGTATGAAACCCTTCAGAAAGCCAACTAAATTGTGACTAGTTCTTGAATCTTAAAATTAGGTAGAAATATTGGAAGTCAATCATAAAAATGTGATTATTAATGTGGAGGAATAGTTTTATAGATATTTATGTAAATTTGAAAACTGTTGCCTAGTTAAGCAGCAGCAAAAGGCTAAGATAAGTGTTCACAAACACTTTTATGATGTAAAACGAAGAGTTTAGCAGAATAAAGATTATGCTGATTGTCTGAATGAGCATCAAAGTTAAAATTAAATTAAAATTGAAATAAATTAAGGAAATGCATTAGAATGTGGAATCTATTTAAAGGTAGATGTTTGAATATGTTCAACACATGTAGTAAGATGATATAAAAATGAAGAAAATTATGAAAAAAAACTATTGAATTCTAAAACTCTGAAATAAATTGATAGTGGGTTTTTCCCCCAAATGTCTTTTTCTTCTTTATATGTGTTGACTATTTCAAAAACCAAATACAGCTTAAAAAAAAAGTGACACTAGCCCTTAAGGAATATCCAATTGTGAAAACAAAATAAAGCTCTATAAATATAATACACACATACATAAAACGTAAGTGTAACCATAAATATAGTTGTCAGAATTTATGTGGATACCTGTGGGAAAACAGTGCGCATGTGGATTTGACTGTGTTACTGACTGAATTTAAATGTAATGACTTTTACTAATTTGCAGTCTATCTAAATTTCCATTCAGTAGGAGGCTGTAATCTAATTTATAGTTGTAGTCAAAATAAATTAGAATGGTCTGAGGTTGGAATGTAAAATATTTTTGGCATAAACATTTAAAAATGACCACAATCGTGTGTGGTTTTTTTTTTTTTTTTTGGATTTTTGGGCTTTTTTGGCCCCCCCCTTTTTTTTTTTTTACTGATGCTTTTAAAAATGGTAATTAAGCACATATATATTTGCGATTCTAATCTGCGCTGAACGATATGGTTTAGTATCAAGAAGTATATGACATAAACTAAGTATAGCTCAAGTGATGCTACCTTACCTGAGGAACTAAAATGTTCATAAAACGACAATGAGTAGCACAGTCAGCTTAAAATTACAACCTAATTTTTGGACTGCTTTTCCAGTGCTTGAAAAGCACTGGTCTGGAGAGCAGTGGTCTTCAAAATGGGGTCCACATATTTCTGAGGGTATGCCAGAATGTCCTGAGTATATACATACAGATAACTTAAAAGACGTTAACATCACATCTTCAACCTCTGTACATACTTTTCTTAAAATTAATCAGCCAGGTTATACCAGTCTTTACCTATTTTCTAAAGAAAGGCATTTCTTCTTTCTTAGTCTAGGCATTGCCCTGAGTGTAACATATCCTGGAGCAATGTATAAAGAAGATGCACTGCATACTGGTGTTTGTATTGAGAAAATGTGAGACTAGTGACTAGGAAACACATTTATTTCAAGTCAAGTGGTCTTCAACTCTTGGCTCAGGGCAAAAATTGAGTAAAACCAGAACCAAGCTATTAACCAATGAAACATAGGGTTTATTTTTGATGGTAGAGTACTATATGATTTTTGAGTTTTAAATCAGTAGGGGTTTAAGTAACTGTGACACTGCTATATCACAGCACATTTCTTTCTGTTTTACTTATTTATGTGAAGAAGTTTTCTCACTGGTTATGGTAACAAAGTTGAAAAAGAAAAGTAGAGTTGATGCAGAACACTGCCATATTCAACCAATAAATAACACTGACTTAGAGATCCATAAACTAAATTCAAAGGCTTATTAATTTAAGATGTATTTTGAAAAAATGTTCATTTCATTTGTATTTAATATTTATGCATGACATAGGTATTTATTTAAACCAATTATATACATAAGTAATAATTATTACTACTTAATCCTGAGAAAATTTATTTAAATATGTGACCCTTATAATTACATGAAATAATGAGTGTACACATAGGTACACATACATAAATGCAGTTTAATATGTATATATATTTTTCTAGAGAAAATCAATAAAATATTTTAAGCATAAAACAGTTTAAATTTTTGGAATTATAAATATGCCTTCAAAGAAAAGCAAGAATGACCTTTTTTGGGTCTTACAGAGACTTTTGACATAGTTTTTAAATTAATGAAATATGGTACCAAATAGCTATGATACATAAACTTGAGTACATTTTAAATAATATAATAATTTTTGTTTAGAATCACCATATATACAATATATCGGAAATTATTTACTTATAACTGCTGAATTTTGTGAAGAAAAATTTGACAAATTATATGTGCAAGGGATTTGACAGTTTGTAAAGTTCTTTAAGGGGTAGTTATATAAAATAGTCAAAGCTACTGCTGTACATAATATAAGAGCAAGGATCTAGATCTGGTGAGAAGAGATCAGTGAGATGGGGGACATAAGGTGAGCACTGAGGGGGAGGTGTCATCAGTCTTAGAGACAAGCAAGTGATGGGGGTAAGTATCTGGATGGATAGGAGTGTAGACATTATAAGGAGATCCAGCCGTAAAATAGTGTGTCAGACTATGTGATGGGATTGAAATGCTGGTGTCCTGCACAATTATGGAAATCCTTAAAAATTAAACAATTTTGGGTTTGATTTACAAGCAAGTTAATATCTTTTGAAAGTTTTTGAGCTTGAGAGTTCAAGCATTGTATTAACAATTGTATTTATATATAATTTTACTTACATATTGATAAATGATTTATATAGTATACATATAATTATAATAACCACTATATTGTCACAATTTCTCTTAATAATAATAATAATAAGTATTATATTATTTTTAGCTATGACATAAATTTCTATCCAATCATTTAAGGAAAATAAAAATCACTGTGTCACACAGTGTTGCTGAGAGTATCAGGAAGATTCAGGTAAAAGAGTAGAACAAGCCTGAAAGCTGTGTCAGAGGAGAACTGTTAAGGGGCATTTATATAATCCCAGGGATATTTAGAAAATATGGTATCACTTATGTTGCTTTCAACAATATAACATGGGGCTTCCCTGGTGGCGCAGCGGTTGGGAGTCCGCCTGCCGATGCAGGGGACACGGGTTCGAGCCCTGGTCCACGAAGATCCCACATGCCGCGGAGCAAACTAAGCCCGTGTGCTGCAACTACTGAGCCTGCTCTCTAGAGCCCGTGAGCCACAACTACTGAGCCTGCGAGCCACAACTGCTGAAGCCTGCACACCTAGAGCCTGTGCTCCGCAACATGAGAGGCCATTGCAGTGAGAAGCCCACGCACCCCGACGAAGAGTAGCCCCCGCTTGCCGCAACTAGAGAAAAGCCCATGAGCAGTAACAAAAGACCCAGCACAGCCAAAAATAAATTAAAAAAACAACAACAGTATAACATAACATTCCTTTCCAAGAAGTTAGCTGTCTTCACTAGGTAGCCAAAAGCTTCACATTCCTCTTTTTATGATCTTTCTCACATTCAGGTTAGCACCTGACATACGGTCCTGCTCAGTAATCTAGGTATATTGTTAAGGAATTGTTAAGTAAAAACTGATTCAGTACAAATAGTGGTTATCCTTATAGTTAGTACCATATAGGCTGTGGTTATTGCTTGCAAAATTAATTTTCACTTATATCAAAATGCCTGCACTTAAACCCAGCACCATAAAACAAACGAAAGGAGGGCCAGAGGGGAAACAAAGATTTTGAAGACTTTACTTCAGAACTGAAAATAGGGGAAAAAAACAAGACTACAAGTGATCTCTTCGGACACAGTGCATAAAAAAACAAGACAAAGGCCAACCCTTGGAAAATTCCCAGGGGTAAGACAGAGCAAAACTAGCCAAGGGATAAAACAAATCAATCATTAGAGTCATGTTGAAAGGCATTCAGAATACTGTATTGATAGTACAGGCAGGGCAAAACAAAAAACAAAACAAAACCTACATTTAAAGAAGACCATGATTAGCAGTGACAAAAGAGAAAAACACAGAGCAATGGTTCTGAGCGAAAAACCATCTGAGGATTCTGGTGTGAAACAAGAAAAAGATCATATCAAACTTTAGTGACCCAAATCCGTAACTGCACTATAATTGTGTGGCTTTCCAAATAAGAAGACCCATCTAAGCACTGAGATAAAGGAGTTCCACTTAGAACACAGCCTGTGGTTCTCAACACCAGGGAATACATAATCTGGAATTTCAGACTGAGTGCCGAAAATATTGATGCGTACCTGTGTTTGAAAAAACGTGCCTTCAACTTTTTAAAAAACTAGGTTGACATTAACCTGGTGATGTGAGAATACTGACTTCAGGTGCAGATCAATGCATTCTTAAAATAGTGTCTGATAATTTAGAATGGTTATTTAGCTGCCCTTTACATTGACTCCAGAAGAGCATATTGTACTAAAAAATATTTGATCTTATTTTTTCCCAAAGATACAACCATAATGTAAGAAGAGAACTGGGTAGATACTGAAAAATTATGGGATATTTCAGTAAAAATCAACATCTTTTAGATAGAAAAGCAGCATTCAATGCCAATAAACATAATTGAAATATTCAAAACTTGTGTATCTATTTGAACAAGATAGCTTTTATTCTGCCTCCTATCAGTAACTTATATGATGCTTAACATGGTATGAGAACTCTTCTAGATGCTTAAAGGAGTAAACAATATAATTACTATAATTACCACATGAAATAGATGATAAAATTCCTAGCTGTTTGCTTTTTCTTTAAAAATTAGCATGCAAAATAAAAATAGGATTGTAAGTATGTATAAAAACTGCAATATATATCTGTTTTAAAGTCATTAGGAAATAGTGATAAGTAAGTCTGAGGTAAAGGCAAAATTTTTTCATACTTCTACATCTTTATCTTACTAGTAGTAAAGCTGAGACAGATTTATTTTACATGTATAAAAAGAAAAGACTGCATTTTTGTTGTCAAGTGATAACAATTTCACTGTAACCTTCAAGACTATCTTGTGTTACTTTTAGACAAGATGGATGTGTTACTAAAATAAAATGATGGATAAGCTGAGATACTGTGGAAATACAAATCATGGAAAAAGGGAAGTTCAAGGGAAGTGAAAGTATTAAAAGTGAGATTGATTGCTCTGGCAGTAAGTAATAGTGGATTTCAGACATTTTAAGTAGATCCTCAAGACCTCCAACATTTACATATGGAAGTTCAGGATCACATATTGTTTAAACTTTGAAACTGCACATGTATCCAGTATCATATTCGTTATGGCATTTCCATCATGATGTTTATACGAAGTAGGGTGGCTAAGAATGAATTTATTCAATCTAGCACTTAATAAAAGGCAAATTAACTAACTATATTGTAACATAAAAGATCGTATATTACTGTAATTCATTGCGACGTCTTCTGCCCAAGAACCCACAAGCAGTAGGTCACTGAGATGGAAAATGAATTGCTGCAGTATGCTGTTTGAGGTGTGGAATAAGGGTGACGGTAGTCAAAGAGGCATTCCCATAATGATCCTTCTATAGCATTACCTCTTACATCTTCAGTACAGACAACAACTTTTTACCATATAAGTTTTTTGGACTAAACCCCTTTTTGGCATAAATGCTTTTTTTTGACCTCAAACATACTAGACTATATACCTTATAAAAAGTCATATGTTGGGCCTCCCTGGTGGCGCAGTGGTTGAGAGTCCGCCTGCCGATTCAGGGGACGCGGGTTCGTGCCCCGGTCCGGGAAGATCCCACATGCCGCGGAGCGGCTGGGCCCGTGAGCCACGGCCGCTGAGCCTGCGCGTCCGGAGCCTGTGCTCCGCAACGGGAGAGGCCACAGCAGTTAGAGGCCCGCGTACCGCATAAAGAAAAAAAAAAAAAAGTCATATGTTGACATTTGGTCTTAGGTGAAAACCCACTCATCAATTTACTTGACACGCCAGTGTTCTGTTGAGCAAAATACGTGAAGCACAGCTATAGAGTGAGGCTATCAAGGCAGTGCGGTAAGAAGCTTCGGGCCCTTGTTGCCCACAGCAACACTGAAGACGCAACTGGAGACGAGCTGAAACTCTGGAAAATGGTCAGTCAAGAAAATGACGCATTCAAAATGGACGGCATTTTACTAGCCCCTGCTCCGACCCCCCAAAGTGCAGCACGGTGGGGTGTATGAGACGACCCTCTGGCCCATTTCCCTCCTTTTTAGTTGCAGGGAACAGAGTAAACCTTATTTACCCTGTTCTAACCTGCTTGGGGGCTACCTGAGGGATTGGTTTCTGTTCCACCTAACTGAAAACTCACGGGGAAATCTGCATAGCTGGGATTTCAGGCTCTGAAAAGCTATGGGAAGCAGTGGGCACAGCCTGCGAAAGCCGAAAGGGGCTACAGACCCGCAATCAGCGGGGACAAAAGATTATGGGTAGAGTAATAATAGAACATCTAAGGTACTGAGAAGAAGCTTGGGAGAGAACAGTCATTGTAAAACATATTTGTATATGGGGAATGGGCACAAGAACACACAGAAATGTGGAGGGAGGCATGGCCAGAAAAGATGCTAGAAGATTTTCACCTTGGAACCAGGTTGATCCCAAGGCTCAGAACATGCCCTGCTAACTAATGAAATTCTTCCCTAGCACAAAGCAAGTTTGTAAAGACTGGGAGAGGTGACTGTTTTTCGTTTTACAGAATGCCAATTTTCAACAAAAATCACAAGGCTTACAAAGAAATGGGAAAACGTGACACATTCATAGGAAGAAATAAAGTGGTAGATATTGTTCTTGAAGAAACACAGAGGGGGACATTCCTACTGATCTTAAAGAAAGAAAAACGTCCAGAATATATAAAGAAAACCCAATACTCAACAATAACAACAAATAAGTGAACAGTCTAATTCAGAATTGGGCAAAGGACTTGTAAAGAACTTCATCAGTGAGGGAAGAACATTAAAGCATTGCTATAATCTCTAAAATATTTTTCTCCAAGTGTAACTCTTGGTATTCTGTCACTTGCCAAAATTTGAGCATTTCAACATAAATTTTTCAAATAAGAAATGATAGTAGTTAAGAGTTGCCATTGTTTAAGATACTCATGTAATTCAGTGACTAGACTGAAATCTTTGAATAAATTGACTTTCTCAAGGTAGGAACCCCAATATGAGCCAGTCTTATCATTTGCATTTTTGAGGTAAGAAAACTCTAATTTAGACGTTTGAATAACTTGTTCAAACCACACGACTAAATTGGTTAAGTGAAGACTTGAATTATTTACTTTTCTCCCTTAACACTGGTTTAACGTCAGATACACTAGCAATAGCAATAACCAATATTAACAATAGCATTCTGCCATTAACAACAGGATGTCTATATGTTGTGCTTCCGTTTCCCAAGTTTGTAGTAGTCCTATCACACGACCTTTAAAGAAGCATTTATTTTTTAAAAGTAAATTAGATTTGCTGTACAAACAAAAAATGGAAACTAAGACATTTAAGTTACTTCAAACATGAGACATTTATCATCACTTCCATAATTTATTAGCAATAGAATAAAACGTAGTAAGTTTAATTATAGCTCATATTTTAGGATTTTTTATTGTCTGCTGCTTTTAGACAAATGTGTGATCTTTCCCATGATTCTTAGTTCAGGCTATCATAAGACCAGTACTATTAGCAGGAATAGTCATGTGGGCTTAGTTGGCATTCTTCATAGAAATTTCAGTACACCACAGGCTACAGAAGACATTATTTGCAGAGTAATTACATATTCTGTTTCCTGGGACAATGTCTTCTATATATAGAACTGAATATTGTTAGATGACTTGTGTCATTTTAGAAGACTTATAACACAGGTTTTTAAAAAAAAATTTATTGGGGTATAGTTGATTTACAATGTTGTGTTAGTTTCAGGTGTACAGCAAAGTGAATCTGTTATACATATACATATATACATTCTTTTTTAGATTCTTTTCCCATATAGGCCATTACAGAGTATTGAGGAGAGTTCCCTGTGCTATATAGTAGGGCCTTATTATCTATTTTATATATAGTAGTGTGTATGTGTCAATCCCAATCTTCCAATGTATCCCTCCCCCCTTGCCCCCTGGTAACCATAAGTTTATTTTCTACATCTGTGACTCTGTTTCTGTTTTGTACAATAGATAAGTTCACTTGTAGCCTTTTTTAAGATTCCACATAAAAGCGATATCATATGATGTTTGCTTTTCTCTGGCTGACTTCACTCAGTATGACAATCTCTAGGTCCATCCATGTTGCTGCAAATGGCATTATTTCATTCCTTTTTATGGCTGAGTAATATTCCATTGTATGTATGTATGACATCTTCTTTATCCATTTCTCTGTTGATGGACATTTAGGTTGCTTCCATGTCTTGCCTATTGTAAATAGTGTTGCAATGAACACAGGGGTGCATGTATCATTTCGAATTATGGTTTTCTCCATATATATGCCCAGGAGTGGGATTGCTGGAGCATTTGGTAGTTCTGTTTTTAGTTTTTTAAGGAATCTCCATACTGTTCTCCATAGTGGCTGAACCAACTTACATTCCCACCAACAATGTAGGAGGGTTCCCTTTTCTCCACACCCTCTTTCAGCGTTTATTGTTTGTAGGTTTTTGATGATGGCCATCCTGACTGGTGTGAGGTGATAACCTCATTGTAGTTTTGATTTGCATTTCTTTAATAAGTAGTAGAGTTGAACATCTTTTCATGTGTTTGTTGGCCATCTGTATTTCTTCTTTGGAGAAATGTCTATTTAGGTCTTCTGTCCATTTTTTGATTGGGTTTTTTGTTTTTCTTATACTGAGCTGCATGAGCTGTTTGTATATTTTGGAGATTATCCCTTGTCAGTTGCTTCATTTGCAAATATTTTCTAACATTCTGAGGGTTGTTTTTTCTTCTTGTTTATGGTTTCCTTTGCTGTGCAAAAGCTTTTAAGTTTAATTAGGTCCCATTTGCTTATGCTCGTTTTTATTTTCATTACTCAAGAAGGTAGATCGAAAAAGATCTTGCTGCAATTTATGTCAGAGAGTGTTCTGCCTGTGTTTTCCTCTAAGAGTTTTAAAGTGTCTGGCCTTACATTTAGGTCTTCAATGCATTTTGAGTTCATTTTTGTGTGTGGTGTTTCTTTCTGATCTTTCGTTGTCAGTGTATAGAAATGCAGGAGATTGCTGTGCATTAATTTTGTATCCTGCAACTTTACCAGATTCATTGATGAGCTCTAATAGTTTTCTGGTAGAATCTTTTTTTTTTCTTTTAACATCTTTATTGGAGTATAATTACTTTACATTTTTGTGTTAGTTTCCGCTGTATAACAAAGTGAATCAGCTATACATATACATACATCCTCATATCCCCTCCCTCTTGCGTCTCCCTCCCACCTTCCCTATCCCGCCCCTCTGGGTGGTCACAAAGCACTGAGCTGATCTCCCTGTGCCATGTGGCTGCTTCCCACTAGCTATCTATTTTACATTTGGTAGTGTATATATATGTCCATGCCACTCTCTCACTTCGTCCCAGTTTATCCTTCCCCCTCCCCATGTCCTCAAGTCCACTCTCTATGTCTGTATCTTGATTCCTGTCCTGCCCCTAGGTTCTTCAGAACCTTTTTTTTTTTTAGATTCCATATATATGTGTAAGCATACAGTATTTGTTTTTCTCTTTCTGACTTATTTCACTCTGTATGACAGACTCTAGGTCCATCCACCTCACTACAAGTAAGTCAATTTCGTTTCTTTTCATGGCTGAGTAATATTCCATTGTATATATTTGCCACATCTTTATCTGTTCATCTGTCGATGAACACTTAGGTTGCTTCCATGACCTGGCTCTTGTAAACAGTGCTGCGATGAACATTGTGGCACATGACTCTTTTTGAGTTATGGTTTTCTCAGGGTATATGCCTAGTAGTGGGATTGCTGGGTCATATGGTAGTTCTATTTTCAGTTTTTAAGGAACCTCCATACTGTTCTCCATAGTGGCTGTATCAACTTACATTCCCACCAGCAGTGCAAGAGGGTTCCCTTATTCTCCACACCCTCTCCAGCATTTATTGTTTGTAGATATTTTGATGATGGCCATTCTGACCGGTGTGAGGTGATACCTCATTGTGGTTTTGATTTGCATTTCTCTAATGATTAGTGATGTTGAGCATCCTTTCGTGTGTTTGTTGGCAATCTGTATATCTTCTTTGGAGAAATGTCTATTTAGGTCTTCTGCCCTTTTTTGGATTGGGTTGTTTGTTTCTTTGATATTGAGCTGCATGAGCTGCTTGTATATTTTGGAGATTAATCCTTTGTCAGTTGCTTCGTTTGCAAATATTTTCTCCCATACTGAGGGTTGTCTTTTTGTCTTGTTTATGGTTTCCTTTGCTGTGCAAAAGCTTTTACGTTTCATTAGGTCCCATTTGTTTATTTTTGTTTTTGTTTCCATTTCTCTAGGAGGTGGGTCAAAAAGGATCTTGCTCTGGTAGAATCTTTATGGTTTTGTATGTATAGTACGTCATCTGCAAACAGTGACAGTTTTATTTCCTTTCCAATCTGGATTCCTTTTATTTCTTTTTCTTCTCTGATTGCTGTGGCTAGAACTTCCAAAACTATGTTGATTAATAGTGGCAAGAGTGGGCATCCTTGTCTTGTTCCTGATCTTAGAAGAAATACTTCCAGTTTTTCACCTTTGAGAATGATGTTTGCTGTGGGTTTGTTGTATATGGCCTTTATTGTGTTGCTGTCATTTGTCATATATGGCCTTTTTTATGTTGATATAGGTTCCCTGTATTCCCACTTTCTAGAGAGTTTTTATCATAAATGGGTGTGGAATTTTGTCAAAAGCTTTTTCTGAATATACTGAAATGATCATACAGTTTTTATTCTTCAATTTGTTGATGTGGTGTATCACACTGATTGATTTGTGAATATTGAAAAATCCTTGCATCCCTGGGATAAATCCCACTTGATCATGGTGATCCTTTTACTGTGTTGTTGGATTCGGTTTGCTACCATTCTGTTGAGAATTTTTGTGTCTGTGTTCATCTGTGATATTGGCCTGTAATTTCCTTTTTTTGTGATATCTTTGTCTGGTTTTGGTATCAGGCCTGATAGTGGCCTTGTAGAATGAGCTTTGGAGTGTTCCTTCCTCTGAAAGTTTTTGGAGGAGTTTCAGAAGTGTAGGTGTTAATTCTTTAAATGTTTGATAGAATCCACCTAACACAGGCTTATTTTTAACAAACTGACAATTTTAGGGAAAACAAAATCTAGTAATGCTTTGTTAGTCTGAGACCCTTGAAATAGTTACATTGCTTTGCATATGAATAAATATAGGGATAAAATAAGGAATATAAATGAGAATATAGATGTAGATATTGCTGTAGATGTCGATACAGACATAAATAGTGATGGAGAAAGGGGACACTAGAAGTGAATTTTGGATTTTAAAATCCTTATAATTAAGTGGGTTTAGACTTTCAATAGAGTCTAAACATAATTCAAAAATAAAAGATACTTCATTGAAACCTTATTTCTTTAGGACTAATATTCAGCTTTTGCCTTAGTTTCACTTTAACCTTGGTGAGATTCTGTATAGGCTACCTGAAAGCAGGGAAATTATAAATAGATGACATGTTGAGAATATTATCAGAATTAATGTTATATTTATTTTTACATAATTATAATGTTGAACTAAACGTCTAGAAAGTAATTTTTTTTTTCCACTTTCAGTGTTTTTTCCAGAGTTATCTACCTTGAGTACACTTTCAGGTGCAGCTGCTGCTGGAAATTCAGGTGAAGGCCATGTTGAGGGCATGTGTTTAAACATCTATCTTTAGTACAGAAATGATGCCCTCTTCACAGGGCTTTACCCTCACCATTTTTACTTTTCATTTATTTGCAGTGGCCTTGTTAATAAGAACCCTAAAAGAAATCTCTGGCCTCAACTTTGATTCATCTTATTACATTTCAAAAGTTACTAAACTTAGTTTTATATTTCTTATATTAAAGATAAACATACTGTCCATCAAATTATGTTTCTTGTAGGAAGCCAAAAAGTTCAGTTAATTCAATTCAAACTGCAGTTTTAATGCGATCAGTATCTAAAAATTCACTGAACATCAGGGTGATTTTATACACGTGGGTAGGACTGTAGAAATACTTCTGGCTTTGTAACACTTTGTATAAGAGAAACACTATTTTGAAAACCGTAGACTTATTTAAAGAGGGATGCTCTGGTTCATTTTCTTTAAAACACTTCAATATGTCTACTTCGGAAAAGACCTGTGTTTTAGTCCTTCTCCCAGATGCTAAAATATCTGTTAGGGCTACTCAGTGTTTTGAAAAGAAATGTTTATTTCTTTACTGCATCAAAAGTATTTTCTTTCTCTATGTATTTTAAACAATTTGAACATATAAATCATATCCTTGGTATTTATATGTCCTGATATATTTGCATCTAAATGACATTCAGTGAAAATGAAACACTGCTGAGGATGACTTGCAACCATAGAATATCAAGTGCTAATGATCTTTCTTTTTTTAATAATATGAACAAGATGACAGAATTATCTGTAGGTTTTCATGCTTTAAAATTTTGTTTTTCCTTTCCTTCCTGCTGTAAGGCTTCTGCCTAATAAATAGGGGAAAGGGGCAGGTGTGAATTCGTAGACTGGAAACTCGGGAGGAAAAGATTGATGTGCTGATTTGTTTTTGTATACCTGCCCGAAAGCTGAGGGATGAGTGTAATCTAATGATCATAAATAATAGACACCCTCATCAGCTGGGGTGGGAAAGGAAATGACGGCAGTCTCCATCAGAGGGAGGAGGACCAGCTGTTGCTGCTACCGATGAACAGAATTAGAGGAAAGCTTTCCCCAAAAGAGCCGAAAGCAGCTGGGGAGGACAGTGCGGACCTGCCTCTTCAGTCAAACAAAAACTTTTTTCCTTCAACAACGTAGAAATTTGAGAGTACATTTATTGTTCAGTGAAAAATTGGATGAAGAGACATTCATCAGTACTTCTCCCACTCTTTTAAGAGGTTTAGTGATCCTGTTATATTTTCCCCTTTTCCAGTGGGAAAAGAAACCAAGCTTCCTTCTTTTCCAGGACAAATTATTTAGTGGCAAATTATTTAGTCATGAAAAGTCATTAAGTGAATAATGATGAGATTCTCTTTTAATTACTTGGTTATTATTACCAATGTCATCATGGCTATCAAATAATAAAAATACCTCCCTGGTGGCGCAGTGGTTGGGAGTCCGCCTGCCGATGCAGGGGGACACGGGTTCATGCCCCGGTCTGGGAAGATCCCACATGCCGTGGAGCGGCTGGGCCCGTGAGCCATGGCCCCTGGGCCTGCGTGTCCGGAGCCTGTGGTCCACAACGGGAGAGGCCACAACAGTGAGAGGCCTGAGTACTGCCAAAAAAAAAAAAAAAAAAACCTCCAGAATTTGAAATGAAATGAAAATGATATATTCAAGGGGTGTTTTTTAAAGCTCTAAAAATGACTTCCATATATATTTTCCATTTCTTCATTACAAAAAATACTGGAAGGAGATATAAGGCATGTATTATAACCAGTTAATAGCTAATCAAGAGAAAATAGTAGCCATACAGGTAGGTAGTGAGAGAGTCTGAGCTGCATGTAATTTATTCCTCTGGAGTCCTTCACTCTTTCCATATCCTATTTCACTCTCTTTAATAATATATTGTTAAAATACATCCTTAGCATTCCTTCTTTTTATTACAGGCTGTCATTTTTCCTTACAAATGACAATGTCTCATGCTTCTTTCAGGTAATTAAATATCTCTCAGAAAAGATGGTCATACTATGATTTAGCCTCACATTTCCATATTCATAAACTCTTCATTTAGAAGAGGTAACTTCTTTCTGCTTGCAGATGAAATTCAATTTCCATATTGACTGCACACGAACACTTGAAATACATTACCATTACAAGTTAACAACAATATGCTAACTTGTATTGGAATGCATATTTACATATATCTCAGAGTAGCCACTGAAATTGGCCACTCTGGGAAAGAAAGGAAGAAAACTCTGTTCCACTCCAAAAGTCCTTGTTCTAAAACTTCACCAAGTGAACTCATCATGTTAAGGTAATGTCATTAGCTATGAGGCTGGGCTTCAACTTAGTAGCAAAATGTCAAGAGTTTGAATGGAAAAAGATAATCTAATATATATTTGGATCAAAAGGAAACTATAACTTTGAAAGTCATACGTCAAAAGGAAATTTGGTTCTATCTCTATGGTCTGTCTTGCTGTTAGCTGTTAAATGATATTCTTGAAAGTCAGAAACCATTTACAAAATAATAGAATGGCCAGGAATTATTTATTAGGAACAGAAATTTCCTGTCTTCCTTTCTAAACATCTCAAGCATGGCAATATACATCAGTCGTTCAAAGATTCTTCAAGCTGTTTGTTATAACTGATTGTTTTTCATTTATTTTTGAGCCCAGAGCATATTCTTACTGTGTAGTACTTTGATTTCATGAAACTTACAGAAACTACTCAAAATCATTTTATAAGTAACATTTTCTGTTACTAATACATGTTTTGATTTGGTGTGTTTTCAAAACACAATTATTTTAAAATTCAAGTAGAATGCAACAACACTTTCTTTAGACCTAAACTAAGTTTTAGTTTCAAATAGGTTAACTAAGTTCACATGTTATAAATACATTTTAAATTGTTAGGAATTTATTGAATAGATAATATTTGCAAACGTAAAATAAAATTCAAACAGTGAAGGCATCTATATATATCTGTATATGTACATATGTCTATACATATATATGTGTATATAGACGTATGTGTGTATGTGTATCAACCAAAATGAAAGTTAATCTTCCAGTGACCTTTTGTCCTCTGGGACTCAGATTTTCCACAAATGCCACCATAGAAGAAGCAACTGTCAAGTGTTGCTTGTGTAGTAATCCAGTAATTGTCATTCACCTTTTCCATTACTTCTTCCATCCTAGATGCTACACACCATAGACACTGTTCCACAAACTCTTTCCATATAGCATTTTGCTCTGGGGGTGGGGTTCATATCAGTGATGGCTGTGACACATTGTTTTTGTTTGTTTGTTTTTTCGGTTTCATAGTACTTCATTGCAAGGGGATATTATACTTTGTTAGTTTTGTGTTGTTGGACACTAAATTGGTTTGTATAATTTGTCACTACAAACATACCCGAATGAATAGCCTTGTTTTGTGCATACCTATCTTTACATATATACCCATGGGCTCATAGTTGGATGTAAAATCTTAAACATTGAGTTGCTAAATCAAATTATGTGACATGTGATAATTCTGATAGATATTAGCTAATTAACTGGACCAAAACTGGGAGTGGTTCTTGTTATGGGAGTGTTCCTCACTCCACACTCTGAGCAGCAAGTTATTATCACACTATCTTTCTTAATTTGTAGTAATATATATATATATATATATATATATATCATGATTTTAATTTTCAAATTATTATTTACAGTGAGAATATTTGTGTAAATGTTATTTGTATTTATGTTTCAGTATTTTTTTCCTAATGACCTGTCAGTTAAATCCCTGTTTGTCTTGTATCCGTATCAACTGGTGTTAAGGAAACATGCCCTATTCATGTGTATATGTTGCAAATATTTTCTCAGTTTGAATTTTTTATGCTTTAAGTTTTTTACATTAGCATTTTTCATTCAAAAATTGTACTTTGATGTATCGCAGAAATATGACTTCAAGATTATATTTTTAATATGCTGATTTCAAAAATATAATTGCTTAATATCCCATGATTTCTTCAAATAATTTTGTGGTGCATCTTTAGTATTTAAATCTACTATTGATGATTAACTTGCAGTTAAATTGTTATAAAGAGTGAGGAGGGAAGGAACGAGAGGGAAGGAATGATTTTGTTTAGATGACTATCCAGCAATCCCAATGTCATTTACTTAATACTCTATTGATCATCCACTTATTTTGAATGCCACTTTTATCATATGTTAAAGTTTTCTATTTCTGGTCTTTATTGTGTTGAGCTGTGTGTGTGCAAATTACTATGATACCATAAATTCTGTAGCTCTGCAATATGTTTCAGTATCCAATAGGACTGGCCTCCTCAATATTACTAAATTTTAGAATATCTCTGCCCAATTTCCATTTCACTTTTTCATATTTAAAGTTTACATAGTTGACAAAGCTGTTAGTATTTTTATGGAGATATTTTTTCAGGAAGGGTTGACATATTTATAATACATGGTTTCTTTATCCAACCTTAGTGTTTACCAGTGCAGTTTATATTATTTTGATCAGCAATGATATAGAGATACAGACAGAGAAGGTGAGAGGGAGAGATCTGAAGAACTTATAGATGATGTCTAGCTCTGTGAATTTTTGTTGTTATTGAGACATTGGTTGTTTCCATAGGTATTTACTGTCTAATAATTCTTAATATTACTATTGTGTGTATTGCTCCTTTGAAGTGTTAACTAGCTTACCTTAGGATTTCTATCTATATAAACTTGTAAAATGTGCACACACACAATCACTTTGCTACTGCTGTTTATTTCTTACCAATTTTATACTTTTTTCTTTCTCTTGTTTTTACATCATCTACTCAAAGAGAACAATGTTAATGATAATAGTAAGCAAGCTTGATTTTTTTCTGATATCAGAGAAGACTATCTTGGATTTTGGCTTTAAATACGACTCCAGCTTAGCGTGCACGCATCACCTTGCATACTGAACACCAGGAGGGACAGCATAATGTGGAAATTCTGGGCACTGGATCCAGAGCCCTTTCCAGCTCAGCCCCCTTCTTTCATGTCCTTGAATGTTACAAATTTCTAATGTTGGAAAAAGGATCTGACATTCTTCAAAAAACAGTATCAATGAGGAATTATTAAAAGTGGCTTAAATATTACCCTGTAAATGGGAACAGGCTCATAACTGTACAAAAATCTTTTTAAAACCATACGTCAAAGAATAATTTCCTTGTTATATAAACCCTTACAGAGTATACAAAATTTAAAAATATCCTCAGTGCATTTTGAGAGGCTTGGATAATTTTCACAACAAAAAATAATGATGGATCAACATCAAAGTACAAACGCTTCACAGGTTAAAAAAAAAGTGCTCTTATGAACAAGTAAAAATACCACGGACTACATTTCAAAAGTTACTAGTTATATTATGAAATTTTTTTCATTTATCATAATGACCTGTAAAGCAGATTATATAACCTATGGTTCTATTTTATATCACAGTACTGTTATACGTATGACTGCTTTAATGATTAAATATTGAATTTATAGTAAAAGTAAAATCTCCACTTTCAACATTATTCACATGCTTGCTTTCAACCTCTATGTTAAGCACCTTAAATTTCAATTAAATTCAATTTGTAATAAAACTAACTTAATACCATGTCAAATGAAACACCTGATATTCTGCATCATTCTAAGAGCAGCCTCTCTTGTGGTGAATTTAGACTTCTGCATTTGAGTGTTAAAAGCAGGACAAGAAAAGGAGGAAAGGAAGAAAAAAAAGAAAAAATAGCAGTATGAATGTTTGTATTCTTATCACAGAAATTCTATTTTTGTTTGATTCCACCCATTTAAGTTTTATTATATGATTTGGTCATTGTACAAAAAAATAATGATAAACACTTTTTACTACAGATTACAAATCACACAAAATATGGAAATCTCTATGAGGGAAGTTTCCCTTGTTATAGCAATTATTCATAGGTTGGCATCTGTTGAAATGATTTCTGAACAAATTTTTTTTTGATTATTTATGGAAAAGAATTTGCAGACAGTTGTTTGCTGGGGAAGAGTTTGCCTTATATTATCTCTTACAAATAGCTACAGTGGTAATACCAACTTCTCTTACTCTAAAAACTAAAGTTGCCTGAATATTAGTAAAATTCGTTAAGTTCTTTTATGGCAACAACTCCTAAAATGAGTATTAGAGGAAAGTAATCTCTATAAAAGTTACAATTGTATTAAAATTTCAATGGAAATATTATTTCCCAAATCATCTTCAAATCCTAAACCAATGGACAAAAAAGATATTAAAATCTGTATACTAGTTATTAAATTTTTAATCTCAGGCTGAACTGACATGTTCTTTATGAATAAAATTCTCAAGATACATCCTGTGCTACTGTCCACATAACATGGAGAAAAAGCTCATGGATGACATTACTTTTTATGAATATTAATGTAAAATTAGAGTTCTTATTACTCATTTGATACCAAACAAAATGTTTCTTATTAGAGGAAAAGCATTGTGGATGGCATTAATTCAATATGCGAATATTTTACTCAACAAAACTCATCAAGGATTTGTTACAATATTCACATATTCCTGAAAAGGAGTATAGACCTTCTTAAAGATACATTTATAAAATATAAAAATAGGTGGAACAATTGAAGGAAAATTGAATAAATATGGTGATAATAGATCAACCACCTCACTCCAATTATGTTATTAATATAAATGATTATTTTACAGAATTATCTTGATGGCTGAGAGGTGAAAACAATCCAGTCTTGCTGACGGGAACCCAGTCAGCGGGGATTCTGAGGCTGACTTTCACTGTGGAGCTCCATTCTTCTCCGGAATCGCTGCTGTTTTGGCGGGACCCCAGTGTCTTCCTTGCCAAGTATGTTACCAAATATTTCTCTACTTAATCCTTGTAACACTGTGTGAATCAACCTGAGTGGAATACTTCCCCAAGGTCAAACCTAACAAATAACAAATCTTGAATGAATCCAAACCTAGTTCACTCTTGATTTTAGTTTATTTTTGCTTACTTAAAAAAAAAAAAAGCTTTGCTAGTTTGTCTGACACTAGTTAGTAGCAGAAGCAAATGACAGTAAACCGTTTTCTGTGATGCTAAATTGGTCTGCTGCAGAAAACACAGAGCTGTAATTTCTCCTGTTGAAATTCAGGCGGTAGAACCAGAGGTGATGAATAAGTCAAATCTGTGTCACAGACCAAAGAAAGCAAATAGATTCCTTTGCAAGTTGCCACTGTCCTTCCTATGCCCAATCCCCTTCTACTGGGGCCAAATGTGAATAAATAATTGTGGATTGTGAAGAGGTTGGATATAAAAAGTAGATAGCCCACATATTCTTGACTTGAATTTAGGTTCAATTTGGATTTTAGTTGGAATCAGGTAAAAAGAAAACAATTCTGTTGCTTTTCAGTATCTACACTTGGTGAGTTTGAACGTGATTACAATCACTTGGCAAGGAGATAGAGGACCAAGGTGATCATGGAAAGAGGGAGGATGAGAATAAATGTTTTATTGCCTGGGTGATAGATCAGGATAAATTAATGGAGACAATCGATGTGTTCAGACAGTAGAACTGAAAATAAGTTTTTGTTTTTAATTTCTAAGTCCTTTAGTCTTCCTGAAAGTAGATAGGAAACTATGCTTATTACAGATGTATAGCTTGTTTTCTAAATGGCTCAGATTTTATTTTTTTCTGCAGCTCCAGCTGAGAAATCCCGATTTCTCACTTTTCTGGGCTAACACCAAGGTTGAAAAAAAGAAACTTGATCAGTACGGTAAGTCAGAACTCTGATACACCTCAGGTGCCTCCATTCATTTATGTGCCCAAGCTGGTGTCGATCTAAATAATATTTCCAGAGTACCTGTTGTAAACAGGCACTAAATATAAAGCAGTGACAAAGAAAATCTACAAACCTACAGCCTTGAATAATAAAAAATACACTTAAAGTTTAATGCATAAGTTATGTCTTAGAGGAAAAGAAACAAGATTTTAAAATGTTAGGAAAGTAAAAGTCTACTTTAGAATTTTGTATCGGAAAGCCTGAATTTTATAGTATAGACCTAGAATCTAAATGCAGGGAGGGAGAGGAGTATGTGAAGACCGTAAGAAGAGTGTCCAGAGCAGAAAGAACTACAGCCTTGAAGACAGTGCACTGGGCAGGTGGACCGCTGCTAACTCCATGGGGCATCACCTGAGGCGAGCCATGAAATGTGAGTACAAGCTCCTTAGACATGAGAAAAATGCTCTGAATTCTAATTTTGTTAGAACTACTATATATACACTATAATACATACTGCATTTAGACTGAAAGGCTCTTCGCTGAAATCTGACACATTCTAACAATAATCAGAGGTAACTGTTGTACTCTTATGCAGAACAAATTTAGCTCAAATAGGTAAAATGATAAATTATACAAATTTCACCTTTTTAAAAGGATATTAAATCATTTGTATATACATGAATTGAATATGGCTGGATTTTTAGCAATTCGTATGTAGACCAGTGCTTTCCTTTTTACACTGTTTTTTGAATTCTGAAAGAGTAGATCATAACCTTAATTGTAGATTTGACTCTGAATTTCAGCTCCACAAAAATAAAAGGTATTAAGTTTTTGCAGGAATTCATATTGTAGTATCTTATGAAATGGTATGTCAATATTTTAAGATTCAGCTTCTTACAAATGGGGTACTTCAATGTTGTTTAAATCAACTATATTGAGATATAATTTACACTCAATAAAAAGTGCCAATGTTAGTTGTACAACTTGATGAATTTTGACAAATGTGTGTAACCACCAATAAAATGTCCATCCCTTAAAAAGTTCTTAAAAATCTCCTTTACAGTCAATCTTGATATGCTTTCCATCACTGAAACACTTAGTTCTGCCTGTTCTAGAATTTACTAGAAATGGAATCATTCATGTAAATTTTTGACTGGATTATTTCATGCCCTATAACTTACAACGTATATCAGTGTTGTTGCATGCAGGATCCATTGCTGAATAGTATATGGCTGACCCTTGAACAACACAGGGACTTTTCTCATTTCTGATTTTATGTATAGGACCTCTGTTGTTCTTGATGACTCTGGCTAAAGGTTTATCAATTTTGTTTATCTTTTTAAAGAAACAGATCTTAGTTCCATTGATCTTTAGTCTCTATTTCTTTATGATTTCTTTTCTTCTATGAATTTTGGGATTTGTTTATTCTTCTTTTTCTAGCTCCATTAATTGTAAGGTTAGATTGTTTTGAGATTTTTGTTTCCTAAGGTAGGCTTGCATTGCGATAAACTTCCCTGTTAGAACTGCATTTGCTGTGTCCCATAGATTTTAGATTGTTTTCATTATCATTCATCTCCAGGTGTTTTTTTATTTCCTCTTTGATTTCTTTAATTACCCACTATTTTTTTAGTAGCATATTGTTTTAACCTTTGCATGACTGTATTTTTTTGCAGTATTCTTTTATTTTTTTCTAGTCTCAAACCATTGTGGTCAGAAAAGATGCTTGATATGATTTCAGTCTTCTTAAATTGACTGAGACTTGTTTTGTGTCCTAGCATGTGATCTATCCTGGCAAATAATCCATGTGCACTTAAAAAGAATGTGTATTCTGCTGTTTTGGAGTGAAATGTTCTTTATATATTTATTAAGTCACTGATGTAATGTGTTGTTTGAGGCTAAATTTTTCTTATTGATTTTCTGATTTATCCATTGATATAAGTGGGATATTAACATACCCTTCTATTACTGTATTACCCTTGTATTACTGTCACTATCTCCCTTCATGTCTGTTATATTTGCTGTATATATTCAGGTGATCCTATGTTGGGTGTAAAAATATTAACAAGGTTATATCTTGTTGGATTGATCCTTTGATTATTATGTAATGTCCTTCTTTGTCTCTTCTTGCAGTGTTTGTTTTAAAGTCTCTTTTATTTGATGTAAGTATTGCTACCCCAGCTTTCTTTTTTGTTTCCATTCTTTCACTTTCAGTCTGTGTGTGCTTTAGATCTGAAGTGTCTTATAGGTAGTGTGTGTGTATATATGTCTTTTCTTATCTATTCAGCCACCCTATTTTTTCTGATTGGAGCATTTAGTCCATTTACATTTAAAGTAATTATTGATAGGTAGTTCTTTTTTTGTTCCTTCTTTTGCTCTCTTACCTTATGGTTTGATAACTAACTTTGGTTTTTTGTTTGGATCCCTTTATAATTTTTGGTTGTGGTTTTTGGTTGTGGTTACCATTTTTGGTTGTGGTTACCATGAAATTTTTGGTTGTGGTTACCATGAAAATCATACATATATGCATACACACATATATATATATGTCATTATTTTAGGTGATCTCTGAAGTTTAAACATGTCCTAACAACTCTGCATTCTTATTCTCTCCTCCACATTTAATGTCGTTAACATCATATTTTACATATTTTTGTTTCGTGTGTTCCTTAACTACTTATTGTGGTTATAGACAATTTTACTACTATTCTGTTTTAACCTTCCTACTAGCTTTAAAAGTTGTGACTCCACTAACTTTACTAAATGTTTGCCCTTACCAATGAGATTTTTTTATATTTGTAATTGTAGTCTTTTCTCCTTAGAGAAATGCCTTGAACATTTTTTTTTTTTGGCAAAGGCAAAAAGAGTATTCTTGGTTGCAGTTTTTTTTTTTTCTTTCACCACTTTGAATACATCTTGCCACCCTCTTATATCCTACAAAGTTTCTGGTGAAAAGTCAGTTCATTGTCTTATGGGAGTCTCTTGTACATGGTTGTTTTTCTCTTGATGCTTTTAATATACGTTCTTTACCTTTAATTTTTGCTATTTTTAAAATTTAATTTTTATTTTATATTATAGCTGTTGTACAATGTGTTAGTTTCAGGTGTACAGAAAAGTGATTCAGTTATATATATATTCATTCTTTTTCAGATCCTTTTCCCATATAGGTTGTTACAGATAGGTTGTTACAGAATACTGAGTAGCATTCTAGTAGGTCCTTGTTGATTATCTATTTTATACATAGTAGTGTTTATATGTTAATCCCAAACTCCTAATTTATCCCTCCTCCCACATTTCCCCTTTGAAAACAAACTTACGGTTACCAAAGTCTGTGAATCTGTTTCTGTTAGGTAAATAAGTTACTTTGTATCATTTTTTTAGATTCCATAAATAAGTGATACCATATTTGTCTTTCTGACTTACTTCACTTAGTATGATATTCTTTTTAAAGGCTGATTAGTATTCTATTGTATATGTGTACCATGTCTTTTTTATCCGTTCCTCTGTCGATGGACATTTAGGTTGCATTCTTGTCCTGGCTGTTGTAAATAGTGCTGCAATGAACACTGGGGTGCATGCATCTTTTCAAATTATGGTTTTCTCTGGATATATGCCTAGTTGTGGAGATTGCTGGATCCTATGGTAATTCTATTTTTAGTTTTTTTAGGAACCTCCATACTGTTCTCCATAATGTTTGTACCAATTTATATTCCCAGCACCAATGTAGGAGGTTTCCCTTTTCTCCATGCCTCTCCAGCATTTATTGTTTATAGACATTTTAATGATGGTCATTCTGACTGGTGTGAGGTGATACCTCACTGTAGTATGGATGTGCATTTCTCTAATAATAAGTGATGTTGAGCATCATTTCATGTGCTTCCTGGCCCTCAGACATTTCTCCAAAGATGACATACAATTTAGACCTTCTGCCCATTTTTTGCTTGGGTTGTTTGTTTGTTGTTTTTTGATAATGAGCTGCATGAGTTATTTGTATATTTGGGAGATTAATCCCTTGTTGGTCGCTTTGTTTGCAAATATCTTCTCCCATTCTGTGGATGGTCTTTTCATTTTGTTTATGGTTTCCTTTGTTGTGCAAAAGCTTTTAAGTTTCATTAGGTCCCATTTGTTTTTATTTTCATTACTGTAGGAGGTGGATCAAAAATATATTGCTGTGATTTATGTCAAAGAGTGTTCTGTGTTTTCCTCTAAGAGTTTTATACTACCTGGTCTTACAAGTTAGGTCTTTAATCCATTTTGAGTTTATGTGTGTGTCGTGTTAGATTGTTCTGGTTTCCTTCTTTTACAAAAGAAGGAAGTAGCTGTCCAGTTTTCCTAGAATGACTTATTGAAGAGACTGTCTTTTCTCCATTGTATATTCTTGCCTTTTTTGGTTGTAGATTAATTGACCACAGTTGTGTGGGTTTATTTCTGGGCTTTCTGTCCTGTTCCACTGATCTGTATTTGTTTTTGTGCCAGTACCATACTGTTGTGATGAATGTAGCTTTGTAGTATAGTCTGAAATCAGGGAGCCTGATTCCTCCAGCTCTGTTTTTCTTTCTCAAGGTTGCTCTGGTGTTCAGGGTCTTGTGTGTTTACATACAAATTTAAACATTTTTTGTTCTAGTTCTGTGAAAAATGCCAGTGATAGTTTGACAGGGATTGCATTGAATCTATAGATTGCTTTGGGTAGTAGAGTCATTTTCACAATATTCATTCTTCCAATCCAAGAACATGGTATATCTCTCCATCTGTGTCATCTTCAATTTCTTTCATCAGTGTCCTAGAGGTTTCAGAGTACAGGTCATTTGTATCCTTAGGTACATTTATACCTAGGTATTTTATTATTTTTGATGCAGTGGTAAATGGGATTGGTTCCTTAATTTCTCTTTCTTATTAGTGTATAGGAATGCAAGAGATTTCTGTGTATTAATTTTGTATCCTGAAACTTTACAGAATTCACTGATGAGCTGTAGTAATTTTCTGGTAGCATCTTTAGGATTTTCTGTGTATAGTATCATGTCATCTGCCAACCGTGACAGTTTTACTTCTTCTTTTCCAATTTGGATTCTTTTATTTCCTTTTCCTCTCTGATTGTCCTGACTAGAACTTCCAAATCTACATTGAATAAAAGTGGCAAGAATGGACATCCTAGTCTCATTCCTGATTTTTGAGGAAGTGCTTTCAGCTTTTCACTGTTGCATACGATGTTACCTGTGGGTTGTCATATATGGCATGGCCTTTATTATGTTGAGGTAGGTTCTCTCTGTGCTCACTTTCTGGAGCATTTTTATCATAAATGGGTGTGGAATTTTGTCAAAAGCTTTTTCTGCATCTGTTGAGATGATCCTATAGTATTCATTCTTCAATTTGTTAATGTGGTGTATATCACACTGATTAGCAGATATTGAAGAATACTTGCATTCCCACTTGGTCATGGTGTATGATCCTTTTAATGTGTTGTTGGATTCAGTTTGCTAGGATTTTGTTCAATATTTTTGCATCTATGTTCATCTGTAATATTGGCCTGTAATTTTTGTGGTGTCTTTGGTTCTGGTATCAGGGTTGATATTGGCCTCATAGAATGAGCTTGGGAGTGTCCCTTCCTCTGCAATTATTTTGGAATAGTTTCAGAAGGGTAGGTGTTAACTCTTCACTAAATGTTTGATAGAATTAGCCTGTGAAGCCATCTGGTCCTAGACTTCTGTTTCTTGGAAGATTTTTAATCACGGTTTCAATTTCAGTACTTGTGATTGGTCTGTTCATGTTTTCTGTTTCTTCCTGGTTCAGTCTTGGAATATTCTAAGAAATTGTCCAAGAAATTGTCCATTTCTTCCAGGTTGTCCATTTTATTGGCATAGAGTTGCTTGTAGTAGTATCTCTGCAGTGTCAGTTGTAAACTTCTTTTTCATTACTAATTTTATTGATTGGAGTCCTCTCCCTTTTTTTCTTAATGAGTCTGGCTAAAGGTTTGTCAATTTTATCTTCTCAAAGAACGAGCTTTTAGTGCCGTTGACTTTTGTGTATTCCCTGGGGTGTCCGCCACCAGTGTCCTTGCCCCTACAGTCAGCCACAGCTGACCTCTGCCTCCCCAGGAGACCCTCCAAGACCTGCAGGTAGGTCTCACCCAGGCTTTTCCTGAGTCACTGCTTTGTCCTGGGTCCCAGTCCATGTAAAACCTTGTGTGTGCCCTCAAAGACTGGAGTCTCTGTTTGCCCCAGTACTGTGGAGCTCCTGTACTCAAGATCCGCTGGCCTTCTGGGGGCTCCTCTGAATGAGGCTGGGGAGCCTTGGTGGGGCAGAACTCTCACTCCTGTGGGTGCACTCTGTAATATAATTATTTTCTTGTTTGTGGGTCGTCCAACTTGGCAGGTATGAGATTTGATGATATCATGAAAGTGCCCCTCCTGTGGCTGCTGCTTTGTCTTTGGGTATAGGGTATCTTTTATTTAGTAGGTCTGAGTCTTTTTTGTTGATGGTTGTTTAGCAGTTAGTTGTGATTTTGGTGTTTTTGTGAGAGGAGGTGAAGTTCAAGTCCTTCTACTCCACCATCTCATCTCTCTCCATTCTAATTTTTGCTCTTTTAACGACAGTGCGTCTTGGTGTGGCTCTCCTTGGGTTCACCTTGTTTGGGACCCTCTATCCTTCCTGGACCTGGATTTTTGTTTCTTTTCCAATATGAAGGAAGTTTACAACTATTATTTCTTCAGTTAAGTTATATGCCTCTTTTTCTCTTCTTCTAGGACCCATATAATGTGAATGTTAGTACAGTTGACATTGTTCCAGAGGGCACTTAAATTGTCCTAATTAAAACTTTTTCAGTTCATCTTCGTTGATTTCTACTATTTTGTCTTCCAGTTCTCTGATGATCCATTCCTCTAATCCACTATAGATTCCTTCTAGTGCATTTTTCTTTTTTTTCCTGCGGTGCACGGGCCTCTCACTGTTGTGGCCTCTCCCTTTGCAGAGCACAGGCTCAGCGGCCATGGCTCATGGGCCCAGCTGCTCTGCGGCATGGACCCATGTCCCCTGCACTGGCAGGCGGACTCTCAACCACTGCACCACCAGGAAAGCCCTAGTGCATGTTTTGTATCAGCTTTTATATCCTTTAGCTGTGTTAAATTTGTCTTCATTCTTTCTGCTCCAGAGTTTGTCGAGCATATTTCTGATCATTACCTTAAACTTTAGTTATCTCCACTTTGCTCAGTTCTTCTGGGGTTTTGCCTTATTCTTTCATTTGGAAAATACTCCTCTGTTTTAGGTAGCTCATTGTATTTCTCAATCTGGCCTTATGTAGGAGGTCCCCGGAGCCCAGTAGCACATTCTCCTCTGGTCACTAGAGCTATATTCTCTAGGGGCAGCTGCATGTTTCCTTCTACTTGGGCAGGTTTGACTACTGTGGGTTCACGGGTAGGTGAGGCTGTACCCTGACGCAGCTGGCTGCCAGGCCCTGTCCTGTGCTGTGGCTGGTGCCACAGGTCCTGGGGCAGCTGACTCTTAAACTGGTGGAAAAGTTAACATATAATGTGCCAAAATATTCAAAATTAACTGTTGGCAATTTAGGACATTGTGTATCATCTTTTTGCTTTTACGTAGCATTAGCCTTATGGTACCTGTAGTGTTTCAGTGAAATGGAAAAGCTTTAATGATCATCACAATTCTTTTCTTTATAAATGCAAATATTCACTTGGTAATAAAGTTAAAACAACTTACTTAGAGAAGCATAACATTGTAGGAGACCATTTACAACCTACTAAACAAAAAATTTTGTAAATATTGAGATTTAAAATTTTATAAATACTGACATACATCCATCAACTTGTATTTGACTATGTTTAATGTACAGTTCTGTCAAGAAGTGATGTATGTACTACACATTAGGTGTGTGGACAAGTGAATTACTTGTTTATTTCCTTGTTTCCCTCATTTGCTAAATGGAATTTCTTGAAGTGTTATGAAAATAGATGTGAAATTATGAGCCGAAATCATTTATGGGTCGCACTTTCCTTTATAACTACTTTGAAATGAACTTATAGACAGTCTCTAAATCCAGCTTAAAATATTATCTATTTAACCTTCTTCAAAGATTTCAAGAAATGATTATATTTTAAGGGTGATGTTACAGAGACCAGAAAAGTGATCTAAAACAATTGTTTAATATCAGGACGATGCTGGGCTGACCTGCTCTCACAAACACATCAAAACTACAACTATGTATAGAACAACTCTTGCTGAAATCAACCTGGGGACGAGCAGGATGGCTTTTCCACCACAAAGCCTGTGAAAAAGATCCACACTGAGTCTGGTAGGAAGGGAGGAGGAGTGACCTGGTTGGGACCTGCATCCCTCGTGGGGTACACAGAAGTGCAGGGGGACAGGGGGATGTCACAGCCTCAGGATCCTCCCTGGGATGTCAGGGTTTTGAGCTACACATTGGGCAACCCAACCCTGGGGTCGGACCCTGGGAAGAGAAGCCCCCTTAGCTGGTTTGAAAACCAGTGGGGCTTACGAGACAGAGGTCTGTAAGAAACCTAGACACTGCTCTTAAAGAGTACACACAGAGACTTGCTTACCTACAATCACAACATAGACACGTGCGTGAGTGAATCTAACTCCAGGGCAGAGATTGCCACCACAGGAACTCTCGTCCCCGTGCACACTGGGTGAGGGAGTGAAGCCAGCTCAGCAATATAGCACCAACCCCACCTCTAACCAAGGTAAACACACGATGGAAAAACTAAAACCACAGAAGTGCAGCCCCATGCCCTCAGCCCCTGCCATGCCCCAAACCAAGGCACAGACTGCCAGCCCACGCAGGATAAATCCCACCAAGTCTGTGGCTGCCAGCACACTCTGGAGGAAGACACAGCCCCTGTTCACCTCAGATCCAGCTCTTGCATCAAAGCCACTGGTCACACGCTGCCTGAAGAGAGAAGTTCCCACACAAGGACCAGAATTAGGTAACTGTTTCACTTAATTTCCTAGAGTTAGAGAAAGTTAAACAAATTGAGAACACTGAAGAATTTGTTTCAAATGAAAGAACCCCTAATGAAACAGAGATAAACATTCAAAGCAATAGTAATAAGAGTGCTGACTGAACTGGGGAAAAGAACAGTGAGGATTTTAACAAAGAACTAGAAAATGTAAGAACCAGAGCTGAGAATACAATAACTGAGGTGAAAAATACTCTAGAGGGAATTAACAGCAGATTAGGTGATACAGAAGAACGTGTAAATGATCGAAATCACTCAATAGTTTGTGACCTCTGGGACAGCATCAAACATTTGCATTATAGGGGTCCCAGAAGGAGAAGAACAAGTGTTGAAAATGTATTTGATGAAATTATGGTTTAAAGCTTCTCAAACCTGAGGGAAACAAATACCCAGGTATAGGAAGAACAGAAAGAGGTAAGACCAAAAAGCAATAGAAAAAAATAAAACCAAGAGCAGGTGTTTTGGAAAAGATAAAGTTGATAAGCCTTTAGCCAGACTCAGTAAGGAAAAAAGAGGGAGGAACAGGTAAACAAACTAGGAAATGAAAGAGGAGAAATATCACAGAAATACAAATGATAATAAGAGAACAATATGAACAGTTATATACCAACAGCTTGGACAACCTAGGAAAAAATGGATAAATTCTAGGAAATATACAATCTTCCAAGAGTACTTCAGGAAGAAATAATTTGAAGTGACCAATTACTCATATAGAAATTGAATCAGTAATCAAAAACCTTTCCATAAACAAAAGTCCCAAACCAGGTGACTTCACAGGGGAATTTTACCAAACATTTAAAGAATAGTTAATGTCTATCTATCTTTCTCAAACTAGTCCTAGAAATTGAAGAGAACAGTCTGAAATGCATTCTACAAGGCCATTACCCTGATGAAAACCAGACAAATAAACTACAAAAAAAATTACAGGCCAATATCTCTGGTGAACATAGATGTAAAAATCAACAAAATATTAGCAAACTGAATTCAACAATATTTAGAAAGGATGATACACCATGATCAAGGGGGATTTATTTCAGGGATGCAAGGATGATCTGCAAATCAATCAATGTGTTATACCATGAAGGATAAAAATTACATGATCATCTCAATAGATGCTGGAAAAGCATTTGAAAAAATTAAACATCAATTCATGATTTTAAAAAACCTCTCAAAACAAAACCCAAAATATACAAATTGGACCTAATTAAATGTCAAGGCTTGTGCACAGTAAAGGAAACCATCAACAACACGAAAAGACAACCTAATGAACAGGAGAAGGTATTTGCAAATAATATGATCAATAAGGGGTTAATACCCAAAATAAAGAGCTCATACAACTCCATATAAAGAAAAAACCTGATTAAAAATAAAAAATGAGACGACCTTAATAGACACTTTTCCAAAGAAAACATACAGACGGCCAACAGGTACATGAAAAGATGCTCAACGTCACTAACCGTCAGGGAAAAGCAATCAAAACCACAATGAGATAGCACCTCACACCTGTCAGAACTGCTGTTGTTAAAACAGCAACACAACAAATAATCAGTGTTGGCAAGATGTGGAGAAAAAGGAACTCCAGTCCTCTGTTGGTGGGAATGTAAAATTAAATTAAAACATACCATATGATTCAGCAATTCCATTTCTCGGTATATATCCCAAGAAAATGCTAACTTGAAAAGATACAAGCACCCCAGTGATCATAGAAGCATTATTTACAATAGCCAAGATTGGAAGCAACCTAAGTGTCCATCAACAGATGAGTGGATAAAGAAGATGTGAAAGATGTACACAATGGAATATTACTCAGCCATAAAAAATGAAATTTTATCATTTGCAGCATGGATGCACAGGAGGGTGGTATTATGCCTGGTGAAGTAAGTTAGAGAAAGACAAACACTGTATGTTAGCACTTATACATGGAAGCTAAAAGATAAACAAAAGAATATAACGTAACAGACTCATAGGTACAGAGAACGAACTAGTGGTTACCAGTGAGAGAAGGGTAGGGATAGGGGCAAGATAGAGGAAGGGGATTAAGGTCTACAAACTGCTAGTGTAACACACATAACATACAAGGATGTAATAATGTGCAGCACAGGGAATATAGCCAATAATATAACAATTTTAAGTGGAATATAATCTATAAAAATTATTGAATCACTGTGTTGTACACCTAAAACTAAAATAACATAACCATACTTCAATTAAAAAAACCAATTATTAGTAGAGCCCAGAAATTATTGCCTGACGCCAGAGGGCGCTAATCACCAAGGGGAGGAGGCTCCCAGCAGGCACCAACTGCCACGAGAGGGCCCACGTCGCCAAGGAGACGAGTGCCAGCCAGGCGGGAGTGACCTCACAGCAGAGGGCCCACCTCACAGAAGGGTGAGGAACCCAGCCAGGATCAGACTCTCACCAGAGGGCCCACATTACCATGCGGTTCGGAACCAGGCAGGAGTGTCCTCACTCCAGTGGGGCCACACCAGCGTAAGGTGAGGAACCCAGCACATGTGGCCTCAAACCAGAGGACCCACATCACCAAGTGGCTGAGAGTGAGGCAGGCAGGAGTAGCCTCACAAGAGAGGGCCCGTAGAATAAAAAAGAGAAGGAATCCAGCAGCTGGAACCTCCCAGCACATGGCCCAGAGCAGCAAGGCTATGGGATCCAGGCCGGAGTGAACTCCCACCAGTGGGCCCACATCATGAAACTGTGAGCAACCCAGCCGTTGGGACCTCAGAGCAGAAGGCCCACATCCCAATGGGGGTGGGACCCTGGCAGGAGTATCCTCGCAACACTGGGTGCCCATCAGAAAACTTGGGGAACCCAGCAGTTAGGGCCTGACCCCAGAGGGCCCTCATCACCCAGGGGAGGAGGCGCCCAGCAGGCTCCAACTGCCACCAGAGGGCCAACGTCGCCAAGGAGACGTGTGCCAGCTAGGCAGGAGTGACCTCACAGAAGAGGGCCCACCTCACAGAAGGGTGAGGATCCCAGCCACGGTCAGACTCTCACCAGAGGGCCCACATCACCAAGGGGATGGGAGTGAGGCAGGCAGGAGTAGCCTCACAACAGAGGGTCCATAGAATAAAAAATGTGAGGAATCCATCAGTTGGAACCTCCAAGGAGGCGACCCAGAACACGGAGGCTATGGGATCCAGGCCGGAGTGAACTCCCACCAGTGGGCCCACATCATGAAACTGTGAGCAACCCAGCCGTTGGGACCTCAGAGCATAAGGCCCACAGCCCCATGGGGATGGGAACCTAGCGGGAGTGTCCTCGCACCACTGGGCGCAAATCAGAAAATGTGGGGAGCCCAGAATTTAGGGCCTGACGCCAGAGAGCCCTCATCACCGAGGGGAGAAGGCTACCAGCCGGCTCCAACTGCCACCAGAGGGCCCACGTCGCCCAGGCGACGTACGCGAGCCAGGCAGGAGTGACCTCACAGAAGAGGGCCCACCTCACAGAAGGGTGAGGAACCCATCCAGCAACAGACTCTCACCAGAGGGCCCACAACACCAAGGGGACGGGAACCAGGCAGGAGTTTCTTCACACCAGTGGGGCCACACCATCGAAAGGTGAGGAAACCAGCACATGTGGACTCAAGGGGCCTCTAAGAGGATTTCATTAGCTCCTAAGCTAAGTTTTCTTGTTTACCTCTCTACATAATTAAGTGAATCATCTAATTTTAAGTTCTTCACTTTTTAAAACCTTTGTTCTATGGCTAAAGAATTTTGTGTACATTTTACATGAATTAAAACATTAAATTTAGAAAATTAAGGCCACAGCATTTTAAGACTCATATGCTTGAAAAGCATGAGCATTTAATGAAATAGATTCAAGTATTGCATTTCTTTGAAGCAACAGAAATGACCTAAAAAGAAACAAGGGAAAACTTCAGCACTTTTAGAAATAGCTTATTTTCATTATTATTAGATGCAACCCTAGTGCATGTTCTATAAAACCAAATAATAACAAATGAATATGTAACATTAAAAACAAACTTCAAGTGTTGTTATTATTATAAAAGTATGAATGAGGTTACCTAGATGTTCAAACCTATTTGCACGTTTCATTGTTTTGTCTTTGCTTATTTGCACAGATCGTTTGGTTGTAACCATTAGAATTTCTGACTAAAAAAAATCAATTCATATCATTATTTTGAAATATTCTTGCGTAATAAAATAGACTAAATAGGAAATACCATAAAACACAATGAAATAAGTTGTTTGGGGTTGCACATATTTTATCTGAAATATTTAATGGGTTATTACCAGTGTTATGTAGCATTCTTCCTGCAGTGATGAAATCAATTGATCTTTGATTAGTTGCATAGCTGCAGTCATTTTCGAAAGTATTTTTTCCTCACCATCACATCACTAGATTGTAAACATACACTGAAAACAATTTTTTTAAGACACATTTAATGCTCAACTGAGCAAAACTAGAGGAAATAGTCAATAGGAACTCAGATTCTCAACTTTGATGTCAACAGGCATCTCTTTGCACTCCAGCTCTAACAATACACAACTTGAGTCATTTACTTTGTATTTCAATTTCCTTCTTTGTAAATACGGATAAGAAGAATACCTGCCTCACAGAGTTATTATGAGAATTAAATGAAATAAAGTTCTTGTTACAATATTTTGTATATTACAGATAGGTATCAGAAAATATTGTTAAGTAATTATTAATGAAAAATAAATCAAGTCTAGAGCTGCACAATGATGGAAAAAGGTTGGGATGATTTTCTGATGCTATCATAATCATCTGCGATCTTTCATCACCCTCAGTCACGATTCTGATACACACCCTCACCGGTGGGGCAGCCTCCCTCTTCCTTCTAAATGATATTGAAAATCACCAAAGAAATGAATGATTGACCCCTCAGAGGTGTTGAAGAAAATAGTCTAACGAACTCTGCTAGTAAACCCCTGTATCATCAACGGACACAAAACATTTCCAAAAGCAGTTTCAAATGCTTTAAATACGGATCTTCACGCACTGATAGGGCGCTGCTCTAGCCTGTTACAGCAAGCTTAAAACTGAGCCATTATCATATGCAAACGTTATCTTCAAAATTAAAGTTGAAGTAGGACTAGAATGGATCACGCACATGGTAAAAAATATGCATAAAATATAGTATTCATTGTATTAACAGGAAAAATCTAATGTCAGAATTGCAAGAGGAGTGTCGCTGAATCAAGCATATCAGAGAAATTCAATGTATAATAGCGTTATGGAAAGTATTTCAACTGCAACTAAAATCCTCATTGCCTTGTTTTGTGATTACCTGAGAAAAGCTAAAGAGCATTTACTCTGTTGTATAAATAATATGTATGATACTTGCAGTGACCCAAAAGCCTAGATTTAAAATCACTTTTACATAGCTTTCATCTTAGCAGTGTTTCATTTTACTCATTTCTAAAAGACCACTTTGGCTTTCCAGTGTCCTCCAAAAAGCAGAAAGAATAAAACCCCTTATATTTACGGAGTAAAGGTTTTGAGAAGTAACAAGGCTCTCCAATATAGGTTTCCGCGTTTAGGCACTGAAACTGATTTTAGTTTTGAATATACTGTCCCATAAGGAGGCTTGTCATATAAATCAGTGGAAGCATCAGTGATTCTTCATACCATCCAGTTAACTTGAACTGACTACAAATATTCAACAGCACACTACAAACAAGTTGATAGCTAGTTGTCTTCTATATAATCAGTACTAAGTTATACGCATTTTAGTAAAGAACCACTAAATCACATTTTTGCTAAGACTGGAGACCCTATCCGTTTTATGATAGCACACAAGCAAGAGATAGCAGACATTGATGTAGTGGGTATTTCTTCTTCACATAACACAGTTGTAGCCATCCTGATCAGCTGGACTAATGCAGGAACATTCCTATAGAACATATTACCAATATTTCTGAAACGTGTCTACTCAGCTCAGAAGCGATTTCTTTTCTGATGTGTTCACTTTGTTCTTTAAACTATTGGAGCCCATTACAATTTTGACCTCACTGTAAAATGGAAACAACATCACTTTGGTACATGGTGGGTAGGACCAAAAATTTATAAACGATGATAGACTGTTTGAAACTTCAATAAAAGCTTTTGAAAGTCATATTTTAAAAATAGAAACATCCTTCAAGATAACTTGAAATACCCTTAAACAGAGGAGGATTTTTCTCTACATATAGGTGGAGAATCAGAGAGAATGGAAACACAGTGATGGCTACTTATTCTAGCCCCGGGGTGGGGAAGTGCTCTCTTGATTCAGGGAGAGGAGGAATTATAACAGGAAAGTATTGCAATATTTTGATGCTATAAGTAGGACCATCTGTATAGAAAGTATTTAGATTTGCAATGAAAAACAAAATTTATATTTTTAAACACAGCTGACTTGTAAGGAGTATGGATACTCTTAATCTGTTAAGCGTGCTGATGAATTTGGATGTGCAAATGTAAAACGGGTATTGAAAAAAAAGCGGTGACTTTATCTACCTAACAATAAGGAAAATAGTTTGAAGGGCAATCAAGGATGGATTAAAGAGTTTTAAGGGCAATCAAGGATGGATTAAAGAGTTTTAAGGCAAACAAGGATGGATTAGTGTGAGAGATGAGTACGAAGGGGAATGGAATTAGTGACGTGGGAAATGTCTGAGAAGCTCACGAAGTAAAGGAATCGTGGGAACATTTTAGGGAGTGAGGGTGGGTGAGGTTACCATCATTCAATGTAAGCTGTTTCCCTCGATTTTTTTTTCATTACACTATAATAACTAGTACTCTCATAAATGCTTTGTGCAAGAAGTTTTTTATTTTTAATAACTATTTCCACTTTTGGAAGAGAAATTTTGAATGAAACTGAATTTTGTTTGGGGCTTAAAAATGTGAAATAAATTCAGTAATTATAGAAGGTATAACCAAAGTCCAGGGAAGACCATGATATTATTGTTCCCAAACTGACTATTAGGTATTTAACTAGGACTTCGTGTTTCCACAAGTGTATATAATAGGCTTGAACCAAGCAGACCTAGATTTCAAGGGACCAAGATATGGCCATTGCTAACGAGTTTCATAATAAGTGGTTTTCTTTGGTTGTTGTTAGTTTGAAACATAGTATTCAGGGATCAGGTAACAATGTGGAATAATAAAATACGGTAGATGTCATGTGGAGGTATCTATATGAAACCATGGATAAGAGAAGATTACAGAAAGTCTATTAATGTCATGTGGAAAATGGCATAAAATCCTGAATGATGATCTGGTATAATTAGATCAGCCTCTCAGTTGGGGAAGAGAAAACTGAATAGGGTTATGCACAGTTGGGTCAAAAGGGAGTGACTTACACATTTAAAGAACATAGTATTTTTAAAATCTAAGACTGATATATACTTGACATATAGAATATACTATTGATTACTTCATACTCTGTCTGCTCTGGGATAATTTTCAAGAATACAGATCTTTCATGATCTCTGAAATTCTGTAGTATTTACCTAAATATCAAACTGGGATTTGAATATAGGTATAGTCTTCTGAGTTGCTGCTGTTATGTGGTTACTAATTCTATCCCATACTAGATAGGTAGGAAGTACCCCCTATATTTTAAAAAGTACCATAGCCTGGCAAATGAAATTACTATAAATACAATTGCATATAATATTAGAATTTCCTTAACAAATATTCAAGTTCTGGTTGTTTCATATATTTTTACCTGTCTTCAATTTTTTGAGCTGGGTCATCGGTTTTATATGCCCAGCTTTATCTTCTAAAATGTTGCTTTTGGTTTCATCTCTAGCCAAGACTATGAATGGTTTGTTACCATGGGAAACTTATACTTTTTTCACCCTAGATGCCTACCATTTTCTCCCTTTACACAAATGGTTCCTTCTGGTTTGGGCTACTATTGTGATCTGCATCTGAATCTCATTTGCTAGAAACATCTCTGTATGTGTCTGTAAGAGACCACAAAACTGGAAGGGAACCTAGGACTCAAATAGTGCTATTTATTTGTTTTATAAATGAGGAATGTGAACCAGCGGTATTAAATGTTTATCCAAGATCAAACTACATGTGTTTGCCTAGGTCTGATCCTAGATTCCATGTTTCTGCCTATTAGTTATGTGCTCTCTCCATCTAAATAAACTTAAGTTTGTCTACTTCAGACAAAGAGTGGATTACTAAACATTTATATACATGCCTAACATTATCTAATAAGAAAAATAATTAAGGTAATGAATATCAAATTTAAGTGGCACCAATAAATTTATGTCCATCTGACCTTTCCCAAATACCACTTTCTTCTAGTAACTTTTTCAGAGGCTATTAAAATTATCAGGAAAGGCTCCTTTCAAATTAGGTACTCATTCTGCAAGTTTCAAAAATCTCGGCCCTCAATTTGAGTCCCAGCACTTACAAAACCAATGCCATCATTTGAAGGAATTAAATTTGAAGGAATGTTTCCTGGTATCATTCTTAGGACCAAGTTTTATATTTTTCTGACTCAGTCAGAGGATCAAAAGCCGTACTAAGTATTTCAAACACAGAGGACTTAATTTGGTAGCAGAGTGCTGTAAAGCTGGCAGAGGACAGATGGGATGCTGAGATGACACACCGATTACTGTCTGCAAGCAGCAGCTAATCTCCGTCTGTCGGGGCAGAGGAAAGAGGTGGGGTTGAGGAGATGTGGGGGGGTACAGAGGAGGGGGCTGTGATGCTGGGGCTTAAAGTGTGGGAGCTGGTGATTCTTAAAGGACGAGTTGCTTTATGTGGGTGTTGGGAATACCAGCAGGAGCTGGAGTGAGTCAACCATTTGTTGCTACTGACTGATTCTGACAGGAATAAAAGACATCCTACCCGTCTTCCTCCAACTTGCCATTCCCCTCCAGTATCTTCAGCAAGTTGGACATAATCGGAAAACCCTGCTGGCAGGGGAGTCAGAGCCTCAGCCTCAGCATCACGGAGGAGGGAAGGGAGGAGGGGAAGATGGGCATCAAAGTGAGAGAGAAAAGATTTATAACTGCCGACCAGGATACTAACGTGGGAGTCTGGTGACTCTCGAGACAGTGCAGAGTAGCGGTGGTTGCAGAAGCCTCACTTGTGAAGATGTCAGAACGGGAGGAGAGAAAGTAGAAGCGGTGCATGTGGGCAACTCTTACTGAAGTGTTTAGGGGCATATGATTTACCAAGAAATAGAGCAGTAGCTGGAAGATGTGTTTTAAGTCACCTTTATCGAAGTGTAATTTATTCTGATAAAATTCACCCAGTCAAGATACAGAACATTTTCCACCTCAAAGTCTTCTCAGGCCCCTCTTCAGTCAACACTCCCCAGCCCTGCCCCAAGCTCCACAGCTGGCCCCCGTCAACCAGGCTAAGCTAAGTCCCATTGATGGAACACTGTACCCAACGGCAGCAGAATACATACTCTTTTCAAATGCTCAAGAACAGCCACATAGACCATATTCTGTGCCACAATACCGAAGCGAATCATTGTAAAAGGAATGAAATCATACACAGTGTGTTTTCTGACCACAAGGGAAATGAATTAGAAATCAATTATAGAAAGTAATCCAGGAAATGCCCACATGTGGGAAAAATTAAACAACACGGTTCAGATGGACTATGCGTCAAAGAATAAACCACAAGAGAAATCAGAAAACATTTCAAGTGAACAAATAAAAAATCTCTGGGACGCAGCTAGAGTTTAGAAGGAAATTTAAAACTTTGAATACACACGCACACACGCACACGCATGCACACACACACACACACACACACACACACACTGAGTAAAGAACTCAAATCAATGACTTGAACTTCCACCTTAAGTTGTTGAAGTTTGAAAACACAAAATGAAGTTTTAAAAACAATATTATCAATTATCAATAAATACAATACCAATAAGTTCTTGGTGTGAACCTAATTTTAAGCAGAATAATATGTTTAAAAATATTCTTATATTAATTTTTAATATAAAAAGGCAAAAATAAGGCAGTAGTAAGGCAGTTAGCTAAAACTGGCCTGTTTTCCTGTGTAACCTTCCACATTTATAAGGAAGATACGCTTAAAACTGAGGTTTAGAATATAACTGTGAGGCATTACAACATCCAGAAATGTATGAAATATCAACAAAGGACTGTGGACCATCTGCAGGAAACTCGTATTTATGTACAGCATATGACATTACTTCATTACATTGATGCCATTCCCAAATAATGCAAAGTAATGGAACTGACTACTGGTGATTAATTTATAGATCTGTAGGACAGTTCTGAATTCATACACTGAAGTGTTGTAATATTTCTGGCCGGTAATGACAAATAGCAAATAGTGAATTTATTATACAACTTACACTTCGTTTCGTTAGTTCTAGAAGTCACCCTCTTTCGATTGGGTCGACATCCGACATCGGGAACTTTTCACTTTCTCCATTCATGTATGCTCCTTGCCACATTCTTTGATTCAATATACACACAAATACATATCTACACATACACAAGCAGAAGCCTATGTACCTGTGTAGAGTTCAGCAATTAGGTATCTATTTGACCTACTTGTTTTTTTTTTTTTGCTTGTGCAGGTGATTTTTTCCAACTCTTTGCCTTCATAAGATATGACACCTAGAGGTCACTTTATTAAGCAGCAAAATAATTCACATCACTCAACTTCAGCTGAAACCAAGGCGCAACACTGCTCTAGGCAACAGGGAGGCAGTGGGCAAGCCCACCGCTTTTAAACCTGTCCTGCTCTTCCTCCGGGGGTGCCAGGCTCCTCTGTTCCTGTAACTCAGGCCACTGTCACTTGAAACAAGCTTGATCCAAAGGTTGCCAGGTCCCCAGGCTTCCTTCGTCAATGACAGTTACAGCTTTCCTTGCCAAACAGAAGCCACGTTCAAGAGGCAAAACCTTCCATCACACATGCCAGTGCAACCTGGGTCTGACACCACAGCGTGGTTATTTGTCAGAAGAAAAACTGCAATTTAAGCTGGGTGTCCTAAATCCATATTATTCCCATCCCTCTGTTTCTTAAAGATAACAAGAGGAGAACTGAACAGATAGAAAACATTCAACTCTTAGGTGTGCTGAAAGCATGGTGCCCTGACACAAGATGTCACAGCAGAGCAGTGCTGTAACACTAACACTGGATTGGGCTGCTCCAAGGGACTCAAACTTAGTTCGGGTTGAGAAAAACTAACTACACATGGGTCAAAAAGACTAACCTGGCAACAAACTGAAAACCATGGCAGGAAGAGACCTCTTGTGTGATGTGAAAGAGTGAAATTAATGATAATAATCAGCAAGGGATCTAAAAAAAAACCCCACCTTCCTTTATGTTTTTCCCCTCTATAAAGGAAAGGGAATGAAAACGGAGATATCAGAAACCTAACCTCATATAAAGAGAATGATGGAGAGATAATACTGTTTCTGAGTGAAAACTGAAACTGAAACGGTGTCCCTAAGGAGGACACGGGGGAGGGGCAGCCAGGCTGACTTCACTGCACTGAGGGACACAGATGTCCTGCTCTTTTCGTGACAGCCAGTGTGCCTCCCTCACCCTGTCATTACAGACACTGGCTTATCTGTCAGTCCTGGCTCTTTCTAGATCCCCTCCTACACCTGTCTAACAAACTTCTTTGAGAACTTTCACTGTATCAAGCATAGTGCTAAAGACCATAACTACATTAATGAATAAGACACAGTCTCTGTTTTCAAAGAGAAATGGACAACAGACAGTGGAGTCCGTGATAGAATGAGAAAAAGGGTGAGAAGTGCAACAAAGTGTGTAGAGGGTTCAATTATAGCACAGATGAGACTGAAGGGATCTGAGTGAGGTGGGAAGGGTTACGTCTGAGCTGTTGGTTTCTCTGCTCCTTTTTCTAAGAACAGTCGTGGGCTACATGCACACTCTAAAGAGGTTCTTAGGAAAGCCACCATTGAGTAGGTGCATTCCTCTTAGGAATCAAATTGTTCTTGATCATTCAGTTGTGGAAAAACATCAGAGAGCAACTCAGCCAACACAGTTTCAAGAAGAGTATTGTAGCATGGTTTCGGGGAAAGGTGCATCCCGTGATAGCCTCATGGGAGGAGGCTCTACCAGAAAAAGCCCAACTTAAACCCATTCCAGTATAACCCACCGCCCCAGGGCTCCCAGTTCCTACAGAGGAAATAATTTGTCCTTCGGTCTCTACTTCAACATTTATGCCAATGCTAGTTTCTCAGTAGGGACTCAGTATTTTCCTGTTGATATAATTTGCTTTTCAATCACTTTTGTTGTAATTAATATTTTGTTTTTACAGCCAGTGTAAGAACCTCTAACTCTTAATTTTCACATAACTCACTTAAATCACTCACTTTCCTATTAGTGAGGCTATTTTGACATTTCTGAAAACCCCCACCACTCTTCTCAGTGATAGCAGCCACCCTCTTCAGGCCCTCAGGGTTCTAAAGAGGTTGAGGCCATTTTTAACTTTGAAGCCTCAACAATAATAAAAACGAACGTGTAAATATATATCTGAAAACAGGGTAACAAAATGCTTTCCATTTTTTTCCTCTGTAATTTTCTCATTTGAGAAAAACAAAGTCTGTCCAAAATCAATACTCACAGCACTTTTGTGGTTATTTGTGGACGTGCACTGAGTGGTAACATATTTGAGTCACCCAATGAGCCTGTTCCCAAGTGAGGTCAGGCAAGGGGACACTCAGCCTTCTCATTTCAGAGCTCGCACTATAAACAAGTGTCCTTTTTGTAGTACATGTAGGGCCACGTTTTTCAAATTTTTGTGCCTTATATTGGTGATTTTATATTTAAAATGGCCCCCAGGTGTAGTACTAAGGCGCTGTCTAGTGTTTGTAAAGATAAGAAGGCTGTGATGTGCCTTATGGAGAGAATGCATGGGCTAGACAGCTTCCTCTAGGTATGAATTAACAAATTGACAATACGTTTTATAAAACAAGGCCATGTCTGGATAGGTTGATGAAAATGTAACCCGGGTCTCGCAGGAACCTAACTCTGCATCCCCCCCCCAGGAGCGATGGTTCAGTGTTCGCTCGTCCAGTGTCCACAGCCACTTTACAGAACTACCTTGAATAACAAGAGCTGACTGTCTAGAGTCAAGAAAAGACTTTTTAAAGCTTCGTGAAATTACTCACAATTAAAGAGGTAAACGAGAATCCACGTTTTGTAAGTACCTAATAGTCACTAAGCTCTGTCCAAAGTATAAAGCAAAGGCAAATTCACTTGATCGTCACATGATTATGTAAACAAATGATCAGAAACATCAGATACTTTCAAAGACCATATAGCTTGTAGGTGACCGAGCAGGGATTGGAAGTTATCTTTGTCTTCAGAGTTTATATACTTTTTATTACAGCACTCCGCCTAACAAACCGATTTCTGAATTTAGATACTTTTACATTCCTAAATGTGAGAAACATTTTGAGTCTGAACTTCAAACTCAATGTTTTTCCTACCTCTCCCCTAATTGGCCCTGTACATTTCTCCATAATAATTTTTAAAAATTTATATCTGGCTGTGTTTCACCTTATTATCTTTGGATTGAAATCCCAGTTAAAACCCTCTTCTTCTCATTCTATATTCTGTTCTGTTCTCTAACTTCTCAAATCTTAATACCAGTCTTTAAGTTATTTTTTCTATTTTTTTTTTTGTTGTTGTTCAAAAATCAAATTCTGCAGCTGCTTATAATTCCTCTGCAGGTGCCTGATAGATAATTATTCCCTATGGGTTTCTAGTACAATTCCACCAGGCTCATTTATCACATACAATTACATCTATTCTACTTTTAAAATGTTTTTTGTTTTGTTTCTGGTAGACTTACAAGAAACATCATTATATCAATTTTCAACTAACATCTGTGGATAAAAAGCATTATAATACAAAAGAAGTGTCTTCAGGGTGCAGCTCAACATTGTTTCTTTCTTCACTGCCTAAATAGCACTACACTTATTTTATTGTCTTGAAATTTTGGAGGAAAAAACGAAACAAAGTTTATTTTACCGTGATAAAACTTGATAGAGTAAGGTTTGCTATTAAGGCCTTAAGGTTGGCAAGAGAGGAAAAAGAACAGTGATTTCTTGTATAAAGTTCTCACAATAAAAAGCAGCTATAGCCTTAGCTCTTTTTTAAACATAAAAATAAGCAGTAGAAGAAACACCCCCATGAACTCACTTCCAGTAACTCCCAGGCATGCTACATTTATGTACTCCGAGTGTACATATATGAGAGTGATGGGTAATGACCAGTTGGAACAGATCATGTTTTTTTTTTTTTTCAGGTATTTATGTCAGTCCTAATGTTAAGCCTTTAAGGAGGAAGTGGAAAGCATTTCAGACTAATGTGCGAATATGAAATCTTTCTTTTAAAATTGGTTGACAAGCATTGTGTGCTTTTCTCCCTTTAGGATCACAAGCTAGCCTATACTATTTAAAATTGTTCAGAGCAGAATGTTGCTCGAGAATGGAAATGATTATAAGAGCGCTTTCTGATAACAAAGTAACCGTGTAGTTTTATGGATTGCTTAGCTGAATCAGCAAGAGAAATTTTCCATCAAAATAACTTGAGAGTCAAGGTTACGAACAGAACTCCCTTGTAAAAATTGGGAGATGTTGCCGTAAAAGCATAATCAAATTGGTCTGAATGTGTAAATTCAGAATAAAAGAGAGAACATGAGAAGTTCTACTGTGGTGTTGGGAGGAATATTTGTAGAGAAATTCCAAGAGTCCACAAGGAAAACTGGGTTTGGGACTTTCAAGACTGAGGAACTTCTATCCTTCTGGGTTATTCTGGAGAGACTTTTAGCTGATCCACGTATTTCTAATTACCTGAAGCTGGAGGGATTGAAGAATCAAGTTGTATCAGTGGTTTTTAACAGACTTGTTGAGTTTTGGCTGAAAGAAACGAGAGAATCTTTGAAGATTCTGGAGGTGAAGGGCAGAGAGAGAAAAAGACTAGTGAAAAACAACTACAACAACAATGACAACACGTGATCTTCCCCACACCCAACACGATGCTCTAGAGTTTGAGAGGCTATAGAGAGAAGTGGAATAAATCCTTAACGTGAAGTTCTCTGGGAGGGGACAAAATATAAATCAAAGGCATTCTTTCTAATTATGGACAAGTTGGAGGATGGATTTATCACCCGGAATGTTGGGAGAACATGAGATTGCATCCTTGTGAAATAATTCGTGTTCTCATCTTAATCACTCTGTCAGTAAGAGAGATGAGACCCCCTGGAGCATCAGTGAGGGTGACAAGTATGAAGGAAAAGACGTTGGTTGACACTCCATTTCAAGAGCTCAGGGAAACATCTCCCGTGGACAGTCCAAGCTTGGCTGGCGAGGTCCGGGTAAGAAAGCCGACATGTAGGAGGCTTCCTTCTCTAGGCAGTTGCCCAGTATTTGAGGAATTATCCAAGCCTCTCTCAGAGACGACTATAATAAGAGTAACTGATCAGACACCAGCTCTTGGGAACTTAATGGGAGATTAAGCAAAAACCCTGTGGCTGGAGGGACAATTTTAAAAATCACCTGTCTTCACAGGAAACATCTGAAGCTCCAGGAATTAAAACAATTTCCTGATTATGATGTAATCTAAGTGCATAACTTCTGCCACGCTAATTACAAGTAAAAACCTTGCTGACACAGTGAAACACTAGACAGCCCAGAGTTCCACTTATTTGCCATATTACAAAATGAGTATAGCAGCTCATTTTATATTGTGATTTAACTTTGTCTATCTGATTTACTTTTCTCTGAATTCCCGTCTAATTATTTCTATCATCTTAATCAACCACATGTATTTTTGTCTCCTTAAATAATTGTATCACACAGGATAATGTATAAATATATTTTAATTCTTCTTTGGCATTTTCAAGTTCACACTCCTCTAATAGAAGACAATTTTCTAATAACGCTTGGTTATTTTTATCAAGGCATATATTGTCTTTGAGCCCTAATGATTTTCTACACTGTGACATTGAAGGGCTGTAATTAGGTACTATAGATATTTACACGTGAGCATTGCCACCTGGTAGCATCTTCCATAGATGTTAGTACATGTCCATAAGCTGATTTATATATTCATTATTAATAAGGTGTGCAAAATTTACACCCACTATTTTGCACATTGTAGCTATTTTGATATGTAAATGGAATACACAAAGCAAAATGGGCTAAACACCGAAAAAGGTGACATTAAATTTATCAAATTTAACAGTAAACAGTGTCATTTTGGAAATAAAAGCAGTGAACCGTTGCTGTATTTCCAGCTACTAATGCACACAGACTAGAATAGAATATGAAGGAGAACTAGACCTATTTTTAATTTTAATAGCAATAACTTTTTTTTCAAAACTGCTCTGATAAGTCAACGAAGACAAAATGAAAATTTTACCAAAGGGCATTTTTGCTTTCAGTTAAAATGTAGACACTCCCAATAGAACAAAATTCCCAAACTAACCACAAGAATATTCGGGAAAAGCTGTAAGATCAGAGTTTTCAAAACCATCAGAGATTCTGGATGTCAAGAAATTGAAATGCAGAAATAAACAAGACACAAGGCTGGCCTCAGTCCTTGAGGAATGGTGGGAGAAAGAACAAATCTGACATAGGTTTTGGGGTAAGGAGAAGCCAGACGCACTTTTAATGACCTGTTAATGGCTGCATGTGGCTTGTATGATGAATCCAAACTCAAAATAGAAACAGAGTCTGTCCCTAGCCACCAATCCGTTCCCACAGAACCTTCGCTGTAGGCATGGGGTAAGGTGAGGGTAGGGAAGAACTGAAAGCCAGTACTGTAACCCCTCCCCAAAGGCACAAGGGGTCTTCCTGAGCGCACATCAACAGCCTACTAACGGTGATGGGAGAGATCAAAGCCGAGCCACATCACCTACAGGGGGACGAGGCGTCCGTCTTGCGTGGAGGTGGAATAAGGGCTTCCACCACGTACACTGCAATGAACAGAGACTCAGGTTAAAGAGCAAAGAGAAACACCTAGTGATCCGAAACCTAGCAACTGCTCTCTGGAGCAGAGAGAAATCAACCTGGTTCGGAAAACTTGTGACTGGCTCTAAAGCACAGACATCTAACGTTGCGCCAATAACTCAGATCCCAAGCACTGCTGAAGAAAAAGCCCAAACCCTGCCCTGACAATAGTGAAATCCAGCGGCAAACTGAGCCTAACTAGAGCGCTGACAAAGTCCAGAAATACTTCAGCTACCGACTGGACTGGCCGAGCTGCTACACCAGCAATCTGTGTGGTGTAGAAAACACCTGTGGTGTAGATGGGGCATGCCCCCTTTCTCGGGTGAATATTATTTCCTTTCGTTCTTACTGTTATTTTACATATACAGTGGCAGGAATGCAACTGGTAATTATGAGACAAGCAGAAAAATGATTCATAATCAAGGGGGAAGATAACAAGGGGAGCAGACCCACAGATGCCCCAGAAGTAGGAACTAGCAGATAAGGACTCTAAGAGAATTAGAATAACTATGTTAGAGGAGCTAGGAAAAAAGCCAGGGAATATCAACAGAAAATTTCTATATAAAATTATATATAAAAAAAAGAAAAATGCAAATACTACAAATAAAGATTTCATTGGATTTCATCATAATCTCACAGAATGTCAGCAAAAAATATATAAACTGAAAGCACACACATACAAACAGGTTAAATAAGCCGAGCTTCAAAGATCTGTGGAATTAACGTATAATTGGAGAACCAGATGAAGAGGAGAGAGAACATGGAGAATTTTTTTTTTTTTTTTTTTTTTTTTTTTTTTTGCGGTACGCGGGCCTGTCACTGCTGTGGCCGCTCCCGTTGCGGAGCACAGGCTCCGGACGCGCAGGCTCAGAGGCCATGGCTCACGGGCCCAGCCGCCCCGTGGCATGTGGGGATCTTCCCGGACCAGGGCACGAACCCGCGTCCCCTGCATCGGCAGGCGGACTCTCAACCACTACGCCACCAGGGAAGTCCTCTATTCTCTACTTTTAATGTTTTAAAAATTAGTTTTTCGGAAATTTCAATTAAGTGGTGCCTAAGTATGATTTTCTTTTGCCTTTTTACAATTTTGGGGCTTCCATGACCTTTTAGATTTGTGGCTTGATGCTTTTCATCAGTTTTAGGTATCTCTGACATTAGCTCTTCAAAAATGTTCTCTGGGCTTCCCTGGTGGCGCAGCGGTTGAGAGTCCACCTGCCGATGCAGGGGACACGGGTTCACGCCCCGGTCCAGGAAGATCCCACATGCCACGGAGCAGCTGGGCCCGTGAGCCATGGCCGCTGAGCCTGCGCGTCCGGAGCCTGTGCTCCGCAACGGGAGAGGCCACAACAGTGAGAAGCCCGCGTACTGGGGAAAAAAAAAAAAAAAAGTAGAGAATAGAGACACTGCATACAGGGGATAGGTGATATAAATGATAGACGATCTCCTTCAGAAACAATGGAGGCCAGAAGATGGAAGAACATCATTTTTAAGTGATGCGAGAAAGAACAACTAAACTAGCAAGCGCTTGCCAATTTAGAATTCTATAACCAATACAAATATCCTTCAAAAATAAATGTAAAATAAATGTATCTTCATAACCTCAAATATCCGAGAGAGTCGTATTCCAGGAGACTAGCAATATGAGCAATGTTCAAAGACCTCTCAGTACTCAAGGACAGTGGTACTAGACGGAAGCCCTGGTCTCCATGAAGGAAGAAAGAGCAGCTTAAATTATACATGATTATTAAATAAAACAGAACACATATTTTCTTATTTATGGTAGGCAGAATAATGGCTTCCTAAAGAGATCTAAGTTCTAATCCCCCAAATTTGTGAATATGTTTAATGATACGGCAAGTTAGAATTAAGGCAGCTGATGAATGTCCCTCTGCTAAATCAGCTCACCTGTAAACAGGACAGTCACCTGGATTATCCAGGTGAAGCAATGTAATCACAACAGTTCTTAAACGTATATGAGGCAGACAGAAGAGTCAGTAGCAAAGCAATGTGATGTGTGAGAGATTAATAAATGTTTTTACAATTATTACTGAATATAGTTGTTAAATGACTTAAAAGATAAAGGTGGAAACTTATGTGAAAATAAATGAATACTCAGTGTTCTAATCTAGCAATATTGAATAATTCCTCTTTGGTGGACATTTTTTCGTACTTAAGATCAATTAGCCTAAGAGTAATTGTGGTTCTTGGGGTAACTGTGATGCCCCAAGGTCTGGGTGTCACGGGTGACAATGAAACATCTGACTACTTTTGTTTGGAACTGGTATCACAAAAATATTCTGTATGATAAGAAAACTGTCCTTTTTCAATGTGTGATTCTTATAACATTCATTTTTCAACGAACTGTCCTGGCTTATAACCACTGCCTTCATTCATGTGGCATTGTGCTAGGCTGAGGATACAACAATGAAGAAATACAGGTCACGCTTCCTCTCCTTTTCACTTTCACCTAATTATCTGTACTGAGATGCTGTAGTTCTATAGTTTAGCGTTAAGACTTTTGTTTACGTGCAACTGTCTTTTCATTATTGAAGCATATTTAAAATTTCAGAATAGAACACAAGAAATAGGTAAAACTCATTAGCATATATCACAAAATGATTACAATCAAAATCTGCAATGTGATGAGTACAATTGTACATTTATATTCTGCTAAGTGGAACTAATTGCATATTTACATAGTTTTTGTCATCAGGCTGCACTAGTCAGTAGATATCAAAGTCTGCCACTCACACAGGTTTGGGTTCTTGTATCTCCCCTGTCATATTTCAATACATCAGTAGGATGACATCACAGTATTCTTGGTGAATTCAACCAGTATTTCAGGGTATGCTTATCTCATTTTCTTCTTTGAATACTAGACTGTGTGATAATACTTGTCTTGGATGACTTTTTTTTTTTTTTTTGAATGGCAATGTAGCATGCTGGTTGAGAACATTCCTATATATTCAGACTGCCTGGGTTTGAATCCATTTACCAATCAGATGACCTTTCATAAATAATCTTTCAATGCCTCAGTTTACTTATGGAGAAGATAATGGCATCCGTTTCAGAGAGTTGTTGAGAATTAAATCAATAGATGCAAAGTACTTAGAGTCAAGGCTGGCACTTAGGTTTTATATAAGTAGGCAAAATATATGTAAGGCTGCAAATCAAAGCAATAAATGTATGTTTCTGGCCCCTTTGAATTTCCTAGCTTGCAGCTAGTGGTGGAGCCCCCTGACTGAGAGCCATTACCTAGGCACTTGTCAGTCATCACAGAAAAGTATGGGATCTGGAAAGAGAAAGATTCCACTGAAAGACAAAAACAAAGCTTCTACTGACTTTTGCCCTAGAGGCTCTAGGGACCTCTCAGGACAGTACTAGGTGGACATGGTTATATTTCCCTTCTTAAAAACAAACAAAAGAAAAAAACCCAAACTTCCACATAGAATCATCTGGGAGAGACTACTGTAGCTACACATTTTACTTTAGTGTCCATATTTATATCACTTTACCTGTTGATAAAATTATGACATATGCTAAGCGGGGAACAAGACAGTCAACTTATCAAGTCTGTCCTGCATCTCAAAAGAGAAAGAGTAACAATAATGTTTTCTGTTGTGTTCATCTGTTTAAGCCAATTATTGTAGTACTTTGGAATATCAAAGTCACAAATACTTCAGAGAAGGGTCAAACTGATGACTCTGACGGGTAAAATTATCAGAGACATGATGAATATTTGTTACCATACTCCTGCCAATTTAATAAATAAGGATTGATAGAAAACCTTATATCAAATCTAGAATGAATGAACCATGAAAGTAATAATAAAATGTTCATTTCATTGGTCTAGTAAAGCCAACTGACGAGATTGTATGCCATTGAGATATTCACTGGATGGAGTTAAAGCAAGAAGAGACAGAAGACTTGCAAAATAGCTCCAAATCTGTTACAAGCCCACTGTGGTAGGAGTATGTTCAAAACATTTAAGATCAGTATCAGAATAAGCTAGATTATGTTGTAAGTAAAAAATAATCCCCAAATCTCAGGGGCTTAAAATCACAGGTTTATCTTTATTCATGAAGAAGTTGACTCTATATTTGTGTTTGTACAATTGCAGAGGCAGAAAGAAGGCATTATGGGGGACCATGCACTGAATGTTAAGGTTCCACACAAATTTAATATGTCACTTCCACTCATGTCGTTCACCAAAATAAGGAGCAAATTCACACTTAATTCGGTGACTGGAGGGAAGTGCACTGTTACCGTTTGCACCAAAATATTTGACGAATGCCATTAATGACTCCTCATGACTCTCATTCCCAAACTTTGAAAATATATCTTTAGTTTTCATTGGAAAAACAAGAATAACCATCATACCTCTACCAAAGCAAAGCTGATATATCAAGATTAACTTTCTAAGATGTTTCATCTGTATCTCGCTTACATTGTTTTAATTGTTGTAGAGCACTTAATATGAGATCTGCCCTCTCAGCAAAACTTAAGTGTACAATACAGTATAGGCACAATGTTGTATAGCAGATTTCTAGAGTTTTCTCTTCTTGCAGAACTGAAATTTTACACCCATTACACAGCAACTCCCCATAAGGAGTTGCTCATCTGTATCTCTGATTCTTTTAATGGATGGATGCAATTTCAGTGTATGAACTAAACAAATTTTTCTTCGCATGATGGATATTTAAGTTTTTTCTGCAGTTGTGCTATTAAAGATAATGTTGCATGTACATTTTTACCTACCTATCATTTCTATAGAGATTCCTAGAAATCAAATTGCTGAATCATAGAGGTTGTTCATTTTTATTGTGAATAGGCACAGAAAATTGTCTTCCAAAAGCTTGTCAAATTCGCTTGCCCATAAACAGTAAAATAGCCACATATTTCTATTTGTTTAAATTATTAAAATTTTATGCGGTTGTCATGTACTTTGGTGCTTTGAAAATTTGAAACAATGGTCTTAGTTGTGTTAAGGTTAAAAACCAGCTTTGTACCCTTTTTTGCTCTGCTAGAAAACCCAGGGTAAATAATAAATTCCACAAACAAAACAACTAAGTGAAATGTATCTTTTGGTAACACTGAAATCTGCAAATTTGAGACCTGCAAAAAACTAGATGTGGCCCAACTGATAAAATTAATGCCCAAAAAGAAGTGGCTGAAAATACACACATTAAAATTTTTATTGACTAAAAATTAATGAAAGGATTTAACCCAGATGTAACTTGGATTGTGAAATTTTAACCCACAGAAAGTCTACATGGTTGAAATAATGGTACCAAGGAAACTTTCAATGGCAAGAGTAATAGTTTGTAAACATTGATATACCCTGAAGAAACAATCAGCAAATCAAATATTTGAAATTTCCAGAAAAGCAATTATCCTGATGAAAATTATTTTAATGACATCAATATGGAATAAACTAGAAACATATAAATGCTGCTATTAAAAAAACATAAAACAAAAGTGAAATTGGCTTAATTTCATTGGGGGAATATGTGTTTTCAGTGAAAATGCAGTACATAAATTTTGGTATAAATCTGATTGAAATGGTTGTATCCATAATCAACACTGCCCAGTTGTTTGGAATCAAAATGGAAAGGCAAATAGATATGAGGTATTTAAAATTTCTGACTCAAAACCTGGGAAAAGAAAACAGTGCTTACTGAGCTCCCTTACTAAACAAACATGCTCTACTCCCTGCAGCCTTCTGTGCCAGGAAGTGAGGGTCTTAGAGTTAGACATCGTAGAGTGGACACAAAACTCAAGACATCAAAACTGGATTGCATTTATTCTATTTTCCCTCAACTTACTATTTGTTATGGACTGAATTATGTCCCTCCAAAATTCACATGTTGAGACACTTACCCCCGATGTGACTGTATTTGGAGTCAAGGGCTTTTAGGGAGGTAATAAAAGGGTAGGGCCCTAATCCAATAGGAGTGGTGTTATTATAAAAGAAAGAGACACCAGAAATTGATCTCTTTCTTGTTCTCTCTCTCTTGTTCTCTGCCTCATTCTTTGCGCATGCCCAGTGGAAAAGCCATATGAGGATACCACAAGAACTCTGCCATCTACAATCCAGGAAGAGAAGTCTAACTAGAAGCCAACCCTGACAGTACCTTGATCTGGCACTTCCAGCCTCTAGAACAGTGAGGAAATAAATTTATGTGCTTAAGGCACCCTCTCTGTGATATTTTGTATGGCAGCTGTAGCAGACTAAACACCATCCTAAGATCTCTTTTCTTCCTTGCTAAAACGTACAGACATTTGCATTCTCTCTTCATAAATGGAAGTGTTCTATGTAATTGCTTCCTCTTTGATTTTAGTGCCATAGTTCATAGAACAAGCTCCGACCCCCAAATATTCTTGCTTAGCATTTTTCTATAATCTACGGCCCAAAAGTAAGCCTTTCCAAAGCACCTGGAAGAGTGAGGCATATTGAGATGTTACCACAAATCTGAACTACAAACACCCAATTACTCCAAGTTTCATAGGCAAATGAAAAAAATTAGAACTGCATGGCAAAGGTGAAAGCACAAACATGGGTGTAGTCTAAAAAGAAATGTAATGGAAACAAAAAATATGTATGGTAGTCTTGTTTGTAGGTATATCTAGGCAATATAAAAATCTATGATATAGAAAAACTTGCACAAGCCTCTTAGATAGTCTCATCCACCAGAGGGCAGACAGCAGAAGCAAGAAGAACTACAATCCTGCAGCCTGTGGAACAAAAACCACATTCATAGAAAGATAGAAAGGATGAAAAGGCAGACGGCTATGTAACAGATGAAGGAACAAGATAAAACCCCAAAAAACTAAATGAAGTGGAGGTAGGCAACCTTCCAGAAAAAGAATTCAGAATAATGATAGTGAAGATGATCCAGGACCTCGGAAAAAGAATGGAGGCAAAGATTGAGGAGATGCAAGAAATGTTTAACAAAGATCTAGAAGAATTAAAGAACAAACAAACAAAGATGAACAATACAATAATTGAAATGAAAAATACACTAGAAGGAGTCAATAGCAGAATAACTGAGGCAGAAGAACGGATAAGGGACCTGGAAGACAGAACAGTGGAATTCACTGCCATGGAGCAGAATAAAGAAAAAAGAATGAAAATAAATGAAGACAGTCTAAGAGACCTCTGGGACAACATTAAATGCAACAACATTTGCATTATAGGGGTCCCAGAAGGAGAAGAGAGAGAGAAAGGACCTGAGAAAATATTTGAAGAGATTATAGTCGAAAATTTCCCTAACATGGGAAAGGAAATAGCCACCCAAGTCCAGGAAGCACAGAGAGTCCCATACAGGATAAACCCAAGGAGAAACATGCTGAGACACATAGTAATCAAACTGGCAAAAATTAAAGACAAAGAAAAATTATTGAAAGCAGCAAGGGAAAAATGACAAATAACATACAAGGGAATTCCCATAAGGTTAACAGCTGATTTCTCAGCAGAAACTCTACAACTCAGAAGGGAGTGGCATGATATACTTAAAGTGATGAACGGGAAGAACCTACAACCAAGATTACTCTACCCAGCAAGGATCTCATTCAGATTCGATGGAGAAATCACAAGCTTTACAGACAAGCAAAAGCTAAGAGAATTCAGCACCACCAAACAAGCTCTACAACAAATGCTAAAGGAACTTCTCTAAGTGGAAAACACAAGAGAAGAAAAGGACCTACAAAAACAAACCCAAAACGACTAAGAAAATGGTAATTGGAACATACATATTGATAATTACCTTAAACGTGAATGGATTAAATGCTCCAACCAAAAGACACAGGCTTGCTGAATGGATACAAAAACAAGACCCATATATATGCTGTCTTCAAGAGACCCACTTCAGACCTAGGGACACATACAGAATGAAAGTGAAGGGATGGAAAAAGATATTCCATGCAAATGGAAATCAAAAGAAAGCTGGAGTAGCAATACTCATATCCGATAAAATAGACTTTAGAAGAAAGAATGTTACAAGGAAGGACACTACGTAATGATCAAGGGATCAATCCAAGAAGAAGATGTAACAATTAAAATATATATGCACCCAACATAGGAGCATCTCAATACATAAGTCAAATACTAACAGCCATAAAAGGGGAAATCGACAGTAACACAATCATAGTAGGGGACTTTAATACCTCACTTACACCAATGCACAGATCATCCAAAATGAAAATAAATAAGGAAACAGAAGCTTTAAATGACACAATAGACAATGACACAGGTAGATTTGATATTTATAGGGCATTCCATCCAAAAACAGCAGATTACACTTTCTTCTCAGGTGCGCATGGAACATTCTCCAGGATATATCACATCTTGGGTCACAAATCAAGCCTCAGTAAATTTAAGAAAACGGAAATCATATCAAGCATCTTTTCTGACCACAACGCTATGAGATCAGAAATCAATTACAGGGAAAAAAATGTAAAAAACACAAACACATGGAGGCTAAACAATAAGTTACTAAATAATCAAGCTATCACTGAAGAAATCAAAGAGGAAATCAAAAAATACCTAGAGACAAATGATAATGAAAACACGATGATCCAAAACCTATGGGATGCAGCAAAAGCAGTTCTAAGAGGGAAGTTTATAGCTGTACAAGCCTACCTCAAGAAACAAGAAAAATCTCAGAACAATCTAACGTTACACCTAAAGGAACTAGAGAAAGAAGAACAAACAAAACCCAAAGTTAGCAGAAGGAAACAAATCACAAAGATCAGAGCAGAAATAAATGAAAGAAATATCTATGATATCATTTAGAACTTTAAAAAAAGATATTGTATCTCCTTTTATTATAGAAAAACTGATGAAAGCAAAGCATGATCCTAATGGAAAGATATCTGTTGTAATAAAGAAACAATTAAAATCAAAATTTTCCCAATATCAAAATTCTGAGGGGGAATGATTTCAATATATTTACAAATTGAGTCATTTCTTTCTTGAAGGATGAAGTAGAAATGAGTGAACTAAAAATATAAGTATGTTCACTTCTAAGCAAATATACAATTATTGAATTTTTGATGATTTACTCATCTATTATTTAGAACCCACATACTTTCCAGAAATTTCAAACTTTTTATTATAAAGAAAACATGTACCTTAGAAAGATTTTTTAAGTTGGAATAATGAGAACTATATAAAATAGGTGTGTATGGGTTTGGGGTTTTTTGCTAAGTGTAACTTTAAATATGGTTATTACCTTTGCTCACAAATTCTAACTCTGAGAATTCAGGCAAAAACAAATTGAGTTACATACTTCCCATCCTCTGATCAAAATATCAAACCTGCTTTGTAAGAGAATCAAAGTTTTCCAGCTCTAAATTCTAGGAGTAATGTGTTCCCTGGGTACTCATATGGATGACAAAGAACAGGGGAACAGACAAGGTCTTCAACAGCAGCTTATCAGCAAAGCTTAGAAGCATTCTTCATCTGTCCACTTATTGAATCTATCCTTAATAAAGCCAAGGGCTTAACATTAAAAATAGTGCAATGAAGGCATTTCTGCAGAAGTTTGAGCCAGTCAGGTAAGCATTTTGACAACCAACCTAATAAAAATGATAAAGTTTATACTAATTTGAGGTGTGATGGATAGTAGTAGAAAGGTAACTTGGGTTACCTTTCTTGAGTATGAGTCTTATCCTTTGCATGAAGAAAAACAACTTTAACTTTAAACTCCTTGTTATGAGCAAAGAACAGGAGAATTCTGGATTCCTGAAAGAGCAGTGCAAACATTTCACAATAGAGATTGAGAAGTCTAATGTGTATTCTGCACAATGTAAGTGCTACAGAGAAGAGAACCAGAATTTTCTGAATCAATTTAAGGTCATTTTAAAGTGTGCCCAACTGGGATCACATATTGTAGACAAATATCTCAATCATACACAAACTTCAGCGAGGCTCCCACAAAGGTTTTCTTCTACCTATAAAACTGCACATTTTTTCTCCAAATTCTATATAACTTTTGCTGGAGCCATTATCCAATTAGATCCTCAAGATAGAAACATGACAAATATAACTTAATTTTCTAAATCCCCTCCCCCTGCATTCTCTAATTCTAATCAATATCTAAGCTCCACCAATTTTCTCTCTTAAGAATATATTTATGGGGCTTCCCTGGTGGCGCAGTGGTTGGGAGTCCGCCTGCCGATGCAGGGGACGCGGGTTCGTGCCCCGGTCCGGGAGGGTCCCGCGTGCCGCGGGGCGGCTGGACCCGTGAGCCATGGCCGCTGGGCCTGCGCGTCCGGAGCCTGTGCTCCGCGACGGGAGAGGCCACAACAGTGAGAGGCCCGCGTACCGCAAAAAAAAAAAAAAAAAAAAAAAAGAATATATTTATGATATTTCTTCCTCCCCCCCCCCACTCATACAGTCCTCCTTGGACCTTCAGTTATAGTTACTGTAGACCAACCATCCTGGCTTTTCACCTCACTTCTTTTCAAGCTATGCTTCCAACTTGCCATTAGAGACCTTTTTACAGCATAACTGTGGATCCGCACTCACGGAAAACCTTTTGATTATCTTCCCCAGCCATCAGGCAAATGTCTAAGGTGTGTGGGAGAGAGAGACACACACACACATTTTCTGAACATCTCACATACAGTCATTGCTGTGTGGTTAGAGTACCACACAAGTTGAGATAAATGAAACATAGCTAGTCTAATGACTGCTTTGGTACAAAAGATTAGAAACTTTCAATAGGTGATCAGGTGAGGAAGGAGAAACTCAAGACTGAAGGAGGGCAATATGATGGGGAAAGTGGGGTTGGACTTCGGCGTGGTAACAGAGATAAGATTTGGGAACAAAAGCCATTGTGGGTAATACTTATCAGTAATGTAAAGGGAACTAAACAGATTCTACAAGTGGGGAGGAATTTTCAATATGATAGACTCTGGACCTCGAGGAAGATTCGAAATAAAGCTGATGCTCTATCAGCTCTAGTGCCAAGGCTCCATCCGAAGCCCTAGTTTTTTATTTGCAGTTTTGTGCTTTTTCTACTTAAAAACAGCTCATAAAATTACACAAGCTCCTGGCCCTGAAAAACCTTGATTAAAAATAGCATTAAACCAGGAAAATAGGAAATATTTTCAGGCAGGAAAATATTGAGGCCCTCATTTCCATACGTTTGCCAGTTTCCATGGAGTGGCTGTAATTTGACCATCATAGTTTTCTGTTCACGTCTCGAGGTGAATAGTACAGGGAAAATTCCTGATTTAATGGTGTATGATCTAAAAATTTCTTTGAGGACAGCTGGAGCGAAACATAATAGGGAGAATCTGAACATCTGTAGTCTATGGGCTTCTGTTCAACTATATAGAATATCATATATATATATATATATATATATGTTCCTACATGTATTCCTAGATATGTATATATATTTATTAAAAATCTCTTAAAAATTATTCAACCTCTTGTCAATTTCCACTTAAATTCTATAAAAAGTGGAGTGAGGAAATCCCCCTCCCACAGACTTCTTAATTAGAAAGTAAATAACAGTAACTATAATAACCTGTCAATAACTGTCAATTATTGAACACCTATTCTGTGCTTTTCTTTATAAATGTGAAAGATAAATGTTATTTTATCTTAGAAATGTCTAAATCCATCAAAGAAATTAATCTGCTACAGGCCAGTAAGAGCCTGTGCAGGTTAAAACCCATTTTGCATTGATTGTAAACCTAATCTTTTTAGTAACCCACTGGACCACTCAGTTTGAAAACAAGTCAATTGCAGCACACTGGCAACAAAGGAACCCAGGATCCTGATTTTGAGTGTACTCTTGTTTCCTCTCCAAGGAGGAATTGGCAGACTGAGAACTACGTTACCTACAAAAGTTGGATGCCATCATTTACAATGAAGTTTTCCTCCCTGAATGGGACTTCCTTCCCATTTCTTTATTTTGTGTTTTTATGGCCTGATCATAACAAAAGTAGGTGTTCTGTGTTTTCATAATGAGACTGGACTGTTCGTGGGTAAGGAGAGAACAGTCTTCCAGTGGCTAAAAGCTGCACAGTTGATGTCAGAGAAGAGTTGGATTTTAATACTGGTATTATTGTTTGCTAACACTATATAACTCTGGGCAATTTCTAAGCCTCATTTTTACCATCTGTTAAATGAGAATAATCATATTATACACACATAATATTGTTATAACAATCAGCTGTGACAATGCATATTAAACGCTTAGAATTTCCTTTTCTTCCTTATCTTCTCCTTGCTGACTTTCGGGGAGATTTTTCAGTCACAGGGCATTATACTGAGTAACAGATTCCTAACCTATCACTGAGGCTGATTTAGAGTTGAAAAATTCCCCTAGGGTGACAGAAGGAGAGGTAGGTGCTTCTTAAAGGGCCAAGTAATTCCGCTGATCTCCAGTCATTCTGAGAATTAAAGTACTTATTTTTCAATATTTATAAATGAGATCAAATAATAAAGTACATTAGCTAAAGAGACAAATGGAAAATGGATAAAGTGGTAAGATTTCAAAGGCAAACAGCATACACCCAAGGGCTAAACTCTACACAGAGGAGCAAACAGTGCTCTCAGAGTTACAGGTACCCTAACCAACTCAGGTATTCTCTGAAGCTGCATCCTCAGCCTGGGGGGCACCGCATGAGGTCTCTCTTTGAAGACCCTGAAGAAACACCAGGTAGAGAGCCAGAGTCCAAAACAACCCAAAGGTTCAAGCCTTTTCATGTAGCAGTAAAGTCCCTACTGGAAGGTAGTACATTCCTAACAAACTTAAGAAGACTCAGCTGAGCTCTGCTGGGGGCATATCTTGAATAGTCCAAGAAACAGCTTCAGCATTTAGCCATATAACTTTCCTGATTCTTGGCGGCATATCCAAACAGTCCTTACTGCTCTATTTTAATCCTCCAAAGAATTGTACCTGGACCAACATCAAAGAGTCACATAATAAGCTTCAAAGTATTTTTCTCTTAAAATTTGAACTGAAAAAAAGGGAGGATGCAGAACTATGTGGAAAGTAGGATTTACTTGTATTATGTAGGATGTAATATTATACATGTACACAATTGAATATCTCTCTGAATAATACTGTGGGTAGATTTTATTTTCTAATCTATTAAAAATATTTAACACAAGGAATTTATGGTCATTATAATCAGAAAATAATAGCATTATTCTATCACTACTATTATATACACATGTAGAGTGTTGACATTTATCCAAATAATTTTCTTGGCTTTTTTCAACTTGCATCACTATGTGAAACAAAGGGCACTTAAAATTCCATTTTAAAACTCAAATTAATAATGTCTGATGTTTTATTGCTCTTACTTACTTTTAAAAATGTACAATAGACCTCAGACTTCCTGGGTGGCACAGTGGTTAGGAGTCCCCCTGCCAATGCAGGGAACACAGGTTCAAGCCCTGGTCCAAGAGGATCCCACATGCCACGGAGCAACTAAGACCGTGTGCTCCAACTACTAAGCCTGTACTCTAGAGCCCGCGAGCCACAACTACTGAAGCCCGCACGCCTAGAGCCCATGCTCCACAACAAGAGATGTCACCACCAGGTGAAGCCTGCCCGCAGCAATGAAGACCCAACACAGCCAAAAATTAATTAATTAATTTTAAAAAATTTACAGTAGACCTATAAAGCACACATATGCCTTAATAGGCATCTATTATTTCTTCTGATATGAAATAGCACTTTAATCAGAAATGTCTTCTCTTTAAACTAAGGGTATAAATCTTGCCATAATTTTATCCTGTTGTCATATAAAGCCATCAAATGCAATGTTTGATGAATACGAATAGCGATATCCTAGTTGGAATTGATAAAAACGTGAAACTTATTTCATAAAGATGAGCTAAATAGTACTAATGCATTCTCCAACATGTTTTCACTCTATGACTTTTGAGATATTTGATGGCCAGGTAACAGAAAAAGTGGTCTTCATGCTAAATAGTAACTGTCCAATTGAAGACATAAAAATTCAGCCACAGGCTAAAGAACAATGAATTTACAAACCCCTTCTACTTAGTTCAGATGCGTATACATATTTTTTATTGTGGGTAGCGCAACAAGATTAATTTAACTTAATACAGAATTCTACTGTCTTAATGAAAGGAAGTTTCTACGTTAATTTTTCCCCCCAAGACAGTGTGAAAATGATGCCTTCTTATGAACCTAAGAAGAGGCATGTACTGAATTCACCCAAACCCCCTAGAGTACATCCTCATAGTTTTGATTATAAACAAAATACAGCAGATCCTTTGTGGACTGAAGTATCTAAGATTATAATGAGGAAAGCACTGTGGTACCTGCCATAGCAGGACAGGGCCCATTCTCAACTCCAGGTTACCCAGTATGAACAGCCAATTGAACTGGGGTAAAAAAAAAAAAAAAATTTTGAAACCATTTGCCTAAGTTGAATTTAGTTCTCTGGTTTTCATATAATCAATCTCATATCAGAAGAAGGGGTTAATGACCATCTATGTCTGCTACCGACCTTAAGAATTTCTTATATTTAAGCTAACAAACACTGTATAATTGATTTTGCCAATGTGTACAGTACAAAAATATATTCCTCCCTTTCAGAATAAAGTGAAAAATATATGTAACCATGTTTGTTAATTTAAGGATTTTCTAGTACTTTTATCAGACCATGTAGTAAAGTTGAACAGTAAATGAATAATTTATATGCCAACGTGGTATTTTGTATTGAAATTCTTTAATTTGACATCTTCATGACTATAAAAATAGTTTTATAATATTTCTATACATGTAGTTTTATGGGTTTTCTGTAAATTTTCCTCTAACTGATTAATGGAAACTCAAGGTCAATCTACTCATACATAATAATGAGTGCTGGTTTCATTCATGGTTAAATGTTCATGTTTGATATTTCAGATCTCAGGACTGAAAGATCTCAAGACCTATATTTCCTTTTAGTGTTAGCACAATCTGAGGTTTTTAGGAGAGCTGTCAATCTCTTCTTAATACGTTCAAGTCCTTTGGAGGAAAGCCCACGCCAAAGGGAAAAACCACAGGGGAAAATTTCCGGAGCTGATTATAGAGAAGGCTGTACAGTAATCAAAGGTAAATTTCCAAAGGGATCTGATTAACATTGCTCTATCAAACAAGAACAGGAGAATAAGCCATTAATTTGATGACCTTTTTTTCTTCTATCTGGGTTTTCATAAGTTGGACTTCCTTCCAGGCTAATTAACCACTAAACATTTTACAAGCAATCCATGTGCGGAAGCAGTAAAATATGAATTGCACTTATGAAGTAATTGACAAAGAGTATATTGGGCACTTTAAGTAATGATGGTGTGCATCCTAATACCAGAAGAAAGGCTTATGTACTGCCATTTGACAGGTCATTAGTTAATCTCAGACCTCAGCATCAGATAATGAAGACTCAAGGCTAAAATGAACTCACACATAGTAGTTGAGGGTATCCGAACGCAAAGAGCTTCTGAGAAAACACTTAGTTTTCTTGCCTTAGCGTTATATCAAGATATCCCTGGTGTTATCTCAGATGAATTCTCTAGTTATTTTATTTTCTTCTGACAGTGAAGTCAGAGCCGACAAGCCAAGGCAGTCCTCAAAGAAATTCAATTACTGAAATGTCTGACAGCTTGCTTTGCTTCTTACTAAAGTTTCCCAAGTTCCTTGCAGCCTGGATAATATAATAGTTTGCTTTGCAAGACATGCATTATATTTTATAAATAAAATTTAAAATACTATCAAAGAAAGATAAAATTTTCAGAAACAAAAATTTTGGCTAAAAAAAGGCAAAGTAATGATAATAGATTTGGAAGTAGTCACTTTTTTTTTTTTTTGAGAGCCTACTAGCTTTTTAATATTGTTCATGGCAGTTGGTAGATAGAATATGAAATTTTGTCTTTAAGACCAAAACCTATCAAACATTTATGGCTATGAAATCTGAAGTCACTAAAATAGTTTGAATTCAACTGGTGCATTCCTGAATTTTAAAATGTTTTATTTCTGAATAACAATATCCCCATGTGTTGAATAACTGCAGTGAATGACCATCAGAGTGAGTTTAATTCACAAAGAAATACTAGGGCGAACGAACAACATTGTATCTCTATTCCAGGGCCATCCCACCCAGGCCTAACTTCAGGGGAATGGGCAGTAGAGAATTCTGTTAAGGAATAGTGTTCTTTCTGTAGCCTGCCTTCAAGTATAAGAGAACAATTTGCACTGACTGCCAAGTTAGTCATTTCCCTTTTCTGCTCTCTCCGAGGCTTTCAACATTTTTAGGAAAAAAAAAATTGAATTATGTGTACAGGACGATTTCTTTTCTGAGTTGTTAGCACTTAAAGATTTTTATCCTCCCACCCCAAAGATGGGCCTTTCTAAAACTAGAGGCTGGCAGAAATGTGACCTGTCTGGCATTTACAGATCATCTGGTCCCAGTGTCTTCATTGACAATATGAGCAACTCAAAGTTAAATAAATTCCTTAGGTCACGTTTTTGTTTGTTAGAAAAAAATGCATTTGGGTTCTACACTGATTCATACCTTCAAACACCAGAAGTAGCTTTTATCATATATATAAAACCTACTCCCATACATCAGTTTTCAAATACCTACTGTTCTTTGAACAAATTTTAAAATCAAAATTAGATAATGTGTTTCTTCATTTTATTTGATGCATATTTTCTAGAGAATATGTTATGCAATGTACTTTCAGTTATATTGCATAACAAAAAATCTAATTTTTCCTGGTAATATTATACCAACATGCATTCTTTCATCAATTTCTAGTACTTGGCTCCAAGCAGAGTTAACAATAATAGATAACTAGTTACTTGAAATACTGTAACGCCCTTTCAACAAAGTGAGTCAGAAACCATTGAGTGTGACAGAAGCTTCTGACTCCCCATGACTTCTGCCCAGTTCACCCCTTTTATCACTGTTCTCCCTGAAGAAAACCTCATCGGTGTTTAAAAATCCCAGCTATCTGTTTACACTGTGATGGACACTGTGTGTGGGGAAACACAGCTTAGCATATGCAAAGACAGCCTGGAAGTGAGCATTACAACTGCTCTGTAGAGCGATGCGTTTTCTTAGTAAACTGTCTTCCCCTTTTGTAGACGACTGTGTCCTACCTTCTCTTTTCTCCTCCAACTGCCTAAACACTGTCACCCTTTCTCATTCTCCGGTGATGACCTTGACCCTTTCACTAAGAAAAAAGAAACGGTAAGAACAGAAACATCCCGTATCCTCCCAGGACACGCAGGTACTAACCTACATGCAACTGGACGTTGACGCTTTGCTTTGTTCTTCTGTCACATACGTGACACAGCTGACACCTTCTCCTTTCCCCTCTGCAAAGCCCTGTCTCTGTTGTTGTCTATGCCTCCTGCAACGTAAACTTTCCACTGCCCTGTGACTGATTCCCATACTATGCGTAAATACAGTGTATACCTATGGGGGGAGGTGTGTGGTATCTGCCATCTTTAAAATAAGAACTGAAGCCTTCTGCCTCAGATTTGCATGCTGGCCAGACCCTGCCCTCTTCTGCTTTTCCTCGTCAGAGTAAGTCTTCTCGAGCGTCTCTGAACTCACCGGCTCTACTTTCTCTCCTGCAATTCTCCCTTAAAGTTACTCCCATCAGTTTTATCCTCAGCATTTCTTGGAGTCATTCTTAAAAGCTACCACTGACATATAATTTTCCCAAACCAATGGTCATCTCTATCTTCACGTTACTCAACCCTTAGCCTTATTTGATACAACTGATCACTTCCTGCCTCTTGAAACACATTTCTCACCCATATTCCAGGATTTTACTCACCCTCCCTTTTCCCCCTGGTTCTCCTTCCATTGCACTGGAAGCTTCATACCCATTTCCTTTTTGTGTTGTCTTAATCCTCCCGACTTTCCTGAAGTTCTGTTTTCCCTCACCCTACACTTAGTCCACGGGTATGTTCATCCCACTCTGTAACTTTAAATATAATACGTAGGTGGTTTATGATTTCTGTCTTGGTCCATTCAGGCTACTATCACAAAGGACTGCACACTAGGTAGCTTATAAACAACCAAAATTAACTTCTCACAGTTTGTGGGGCTGGAAGACTGAGATCGGGGTGTATGGTTGGGTGAGGGCCCTTTTCAGGGTTCACAGTTGGTGCCTTTTTGCTGTGTCCTCACATGGGGCAAGGGACGGAAGAGCTCTGTGGAGTCTCTTTTATAAGAGAATTAATCCCATTCATGAGAGCTCTACCCTCATGACCCAAGGACTTCCTTACTGGCCCACCATCACCTTTGGGGGTTTCCACATATGAATTTGAAGGAGGGCACAAACATTCAGACCATAGCATTCTCTAAATAGTATTTCTGGCTGAAACATTTCCTGAATTCAGATTTATATAGCCAGCTGTCTATTCAAAATTTCCCCTTGTATGTAATAACCACTGTTACAGAATCTTCATTGCGTACCAGGCCCTCTACAAAGTATTTTCTGTGTTTTTACGCACATAGACTCCCAATAACGCTGGTGGGTAGGTGCTATGATTTTTACCTTTCTAAATATGAGGAAACTAGAGCAAAAAAGAGTAAGAAACTTTCCCAAAGCATCACCCGGCAAATGGCAGAGCTTGACTTCTAACCTGGATGTTCTGGCTAGACAGCCCTTGTCTTCGTCATGATGCTTTCTTGCATTTCATATATCCAGAATGGAACCCTCATAATCACATCTCTAAATACGTTCCTACTTCAGTTCCCCCAACTCAATTTTATCTCTATTCTTTCAATAGCTTTGGGAAAAATACCAGGAATAATTTCAATCCTGACGTTCATTTAAACCAGAAAATCCTGGCATATGTACCTTCAAATACATCCAGCACTGGCCATTCCTCAGATCTCCACTACTAGCATACTAGTCCAAATCACCATCTTCTCTGACTGAATTATTATTACACTCTCATCCTAGAGTCAGCATTTTCCTTCATGAAGTCTGTTCTAAACAATGTAGAGTGAAGCTAAATCTAATCTAGTAAGGTTGAATATTGCTTCTCTACTGCTAACATCCCCAAAGACTTCCTCTTACTCAACGAAGTGTAAAGTCCTCACTGGAGGTTATGGTGCCTAAAGGACCTCTCTGACCTCATCTCCTTCCACTCACCTCTTTGTTTATTGTCTTCTGTCTCCGATTCCCTAAGATGCTATGGTTTCAGGACCTTGAACTTGTTACTTCTGCCTGAAAATCTCTCACCATAGATGCCTCATTAACTCGCTTTCTTGCCTCAGGCATTAGAGGCTTGAATTGCACCCTTTCAGAGAGCACATCCTAAAAGAGCATGCCCCATCGTTCTCCTTGTCTGATTTATAGTACTTTTAAACATTTATCACCATCATGTGGACATTATATTGGCTTGTTCGTATGTTTATTTTTGGCCCTCACCTCCCCAATTAAACTAGAAGCTCATTAGAGAAGAGATTTGCCCACTGTTGTATCCCCAGCATCGAACACAATGCCTGCCACATGGTAGATGCTCAATTAATATATGGTAGATGAATAAATGTGAACCACAATACATCTAATTAAAGATTCAAAAATCTAAAGTTTGAGAGAAGAAAAAAGGTTACCATTTGGCTTTGAATTTTACATGGATCTGCCTTTCCAACCCGGAAAAGGAGGCGTATCTTATTCACCATATATTTCAGTTTCTCATTTACCAGAAAGCAATTTTGAGCCTTTTAGTTGCAAAATATAAGGGAAAAAATCTATTAAATGATGAGACATAAACATAAAATTATATAAATCTACAGAAAGACTGAAGTAAATTGTACAGTTTTATCTCTGTACAAATAAAACAGTAAGATGAAAGGAAAGGAATGATCCTGAAACCAATCCCACTCTTGGACAGTTATAGCTATCAGAAATATTTTTCTTTTATCAAAATTAAATCTGCCTCATGGTCACATTCTTCCCTTGGTCTTAATTTTACTGCATTAAGTCTAATTTTTTTAAAAAAGAAATGTTTCAGATATATAAATATATTTAGTATTTTCTTTTTAGCTCTTTTGAGCAGAACTAAATCCTTCCATTTGTTTTTTTCACATTAGGTGTGGGTTTACATTCTTTGTAACTGTCTAAGTTACCCTCTTTGGAATCTGCTAGAATTTGTTAACATCTGTCTTATACCAGGTTTCTCAGCATTCACTGCAATACATCTTAGCAATAAGCATCTAAATTCACAAATCCAAACTGGCACTGAAATGACCACACAACTATAAAAATAGCAAACAGCTGTACTAGCACTGGAAATTAGTGTGTCATACACTCTTCAGAAGCTTGAATAAATTTCTTCTGAATTTAAAATAGGTGATACTAGATAAAAAGATGTTTTCACTCCCTGACCTGGAAATTCTACTTACTGAAAAAGACTGCACAGTGTCAGGGAAACAGGGTCAGAATCACATCCTTCTGTAGGAGTGGAGCTGAGATAAATGCAAGATACAAAAAAGTTGGAGAGGTCTTTATTCACGACTCTGACTGCTAATTTGATTAAACACCATTGGAGCTGATATACCCGAAGACCTCACATACACATGATTGCAGATGTTTGGAAGGGGTGCAACAATGCAGGACAGAAATTTTCTAAGGATCAACTGGGTTGTCAGGCCAAACTGGACTCACTTCTTCGTCAATATAGAGAACAAAACATGTTGAGCAAATGCCCACTTCTATAGACTAACCGTAAACCATTGTGTTCCACTGCCTTATGTCAGGCTATTCACTCACTGAACTTATGTCATAAACTTATACCAACTATCCTTCTGGCTTAAGTTCTTTAGTAAGACAGATAAGCAAAGAAAAAAGTGAAGGGATTCAAAATAATCATCCATCTTTACTACTGGGAAAGTGGTTGAAAAGTGATGACAGAAACAAAAGAGCCAAAATCTGAGAAACCCTTATAAATACTTGGGCAACAGTTGCTCAACAGTTATGTATAATAATTATACTGGTTTTATAGATGAAATGTATCAATAGGTCAAAAGACCCCTGATTCCCTAGCTATTTAAACCATTTTAAAAGACTCATTGTCATAAAATAGTCCTAATAATTTGACCCATTTGAAACAACTTTATCCTCAAATCCTTCAAAGATAGCTCGCAAAAAGCAGATTAAAAATTAACCTTATTTGTGCATATATGTGAAAAATCGTAAATTGAACACAGTAAAATCAAACCCGTCGAGGTACTAAAAAAGAGACCGTGAACAAGGTGGGATTTTTCCAGAGCTCTAAAGATCATTCAACATTGAGAAATCAATTTATTTAAGTCCATTAACATGGCAAAGAAGAGTAAACTAAGTCTGCATGACTCTAAGTATTGAACATGGCACTTAAATACCCATTAGTATTAAAAAATTTTAACTATCATGGGAAGAAAGATAACTCCTTAACTTTATAAGAATATTTATATGAAACGTAAAGCCAAAATACCACGTAAGAATGTAACACTAAATATATTCATATTAAAGTCAGGAAAATACATATGGTTATAATTCACTATTTCAGTTTGTAATGTTTTACATAATTGTTCCCAAAAGTAATAAAATGATATAATAACTGAGAGGAAGAAACAAAATATTATTTTCAGATGACATTATTGTTTACCTGGAAAACCTGAGCAAATCATCTGTTTTTTAAAATTATTAAGACTACTTAGTAAGAGTGCTGCATATATATACAGGCAGCAATCAATAATTTGCAGTCAGAAAGTATATATAAAAAAAGAATCCATTAACATTGGCAAAGATCAATATAATATGAAAAATCATGTGAAATATTCCAGAACAGCATTTTTCAAAAAAGACTACAGATACTAAGTCAATGAAAATTTGGGATGAATAAATTCAGTATTATGCAAATATCAATTCTCTCCAAACTGAATTATTAACATGATGTATTTTCAATGAAACTACCTTTGATTTTTGGATAGAATTCTATCAAAAAATACAGATATATGGTTGATTGAGGTTTTGGTTTTTTTTTGATATTGAGCTGCATGAGCTCTTTATATATTTTGGAGATTAATCCCTTGTCAGTTGCTTCATTTGCAAATATTTTCTCCCATTCTGTGGCTTGTCTTTTCGTTTTGGTTATGATTTCCTTTGCTATGCAAAAGCTTTTAAGTTTAATTAGGTCCCCTTTATTTTTGTTTTTATTTTCATTACTCTAGGAGGTGGATCAAAAAAAAAAAAAACCCAATCAAAAAAATGGGAGGAAGATCTAAATAGACATTCCTCCAAAGAAGACATACAGATGGTCAAGAGGCACACGAAAAGATGCTCAACATCACTAATTATTAGAGAAATGCAAATCAAAACCACAATGAGGTATCACCTCACACCAGTCAGAATGGCCATCATCAAAATCTACAAAGAGTAAATGCTGGAGAGGGTATGGAGAAAAGGGAGCCCTCCTAAACTGTTGGTGGGACTGTAAATTGGTGCCGCCACTATGGAGAACATATGGAGATTTCTTAAAAAACTAAAAATAGAACTACCATAGGACCCAGCAATCCCACTCCTGGGCATATACCCTGAGAAAACCATCATTCAAAAAGAGTCATGTACCACAATGTTCATTGCAGCTCTATTTACAATAGCCACAGCATGGAAGCAACCTAAATGTCCATCGACAGAGGAATGGATAAAGAAGATGTGGTACATATATACAACGGAATATTACTCAGCCATAAAAAGAATGAAATTATGCTTTTTGCAATGACAAGGATGGACCTAGAGACTGTCATACTGAGTGAAGTCTGACAAAGAGAAATATCATATGATATTGCTTATATGTGGAATCTAAAAAAAAATGGCATGAATGAACCTACTTACAAAACGGAAATAGAGTCACAGATGTAGAAAACAAACTTATGGTTACCAAGGGGGAAAGTGGGGGTGGGGAGGGATAAATTGGAAGATTAGAACTGACACATACACACTCCTATATATAAACTAGATAACTAATAACAACCTACTGTATAGCACAGGGAACTCTACTCAATACTCTGTAATGACCTATATGGGAACAGAATCTAAAAAAGAGCGTGTGTGTGTGTGTGTGTGTGTGTGTATATATATATACACACATATACATACAACCGATTCACTTTGCTGTACAGCAGAAACTAACACAACACTGTAAATCAACTATACTCCAATAAAGATTAATTTTAAAATACAGATATATAGTCAATATACTCTTTTAGCTAAGCAAAGTGAGATAATATAACTGAAAGAGGGATTGCCTCCCAAATTTTTAAGAATTACATAGCTAGATCACTGAAAATTAAATATCAACACATTTCAAGAATTTTAAATTGTGATGAATATAGCATCATAATAAAAAAAGAAAGTAAGAATTACTGAATGAGTAGTATTGAATTACATGTCAACCATCAAGGAAAAAACTGTTTATGATGGGTAAAGTGTCATATAACACATATTTCAAAAGTACTAAGAAAAAAAAAGGACAACGAAATAATTAGAAGAAAATTGAAAGTATTAATATAGTTTATGATGATCAGGTATGAAAATAAAGGTAAATGTAAACACCAAACTAAAAACTCATAGAATTTCCTAACATTAAATCTGTATAAGAAAATAATTACAAAAAATTAAATACAAATGTCAAATTAAGAAAAATATTTCCAGCCTCTTTGGCCACCACATGTTCTGTTATAGCTGTGTAAAAAGTTAATCAAATTGTTACTTTAAAAAAATGAACAAGGGACATGAAGAGGAAATTCACCAAAAATGTAAAAAGGAATGTATAATATATATATGAAATATTTAAATTCAGTTGCAAAGTAATGCAAAATAATGCAAGTTGACTAAAATTTTAAGAAAATTATTAAAAACAAAATAAAAGTAGCCAGTGATAATGAGAGTAAGTGGAAATTGATATTTGCATTTATGGTGGTGTGGTTGTACGTATACAATCTGTAAGATAATATGGTCAGATTTGCAATAATCTGAATAATATGCAGTTAGATTTGGCAGACATAATATTTAAAAAATTGAATATTGATGTAAAGATATATTTTTATAGTATATTTAGAGCAGTAAAATTTTAGAAAGTCATAATAACACTTGATTTGCAGATAAAATAGAGTATATGTTTTGGAATGCATTGATTCAGGACATTTTGAAGAGGTGATATTAACAGGTAACGATAGAGTGAAACTGTGTTATTCAGTCTCCCTCTTTCAGTATCTTACAAAATAGCAAAATAGTAACAACCATATGCACAAACACACAGAGGCAGCAGAAATCAAACAATAAAGATCCCACAATTTCATTTGATAACCATTGTAAGGTGGTGACTAAGAAAGGAAATATCCTAACTCTGCACCACTCTCCACAAGCAGTTTGGGAGAATAAAGATAAATGAATACTATGATTATTTACAAACAGAAATGGTCTCTAACGTTTCACGGCTGGTGTGAAAACCTCCCTAACTTGTGTTCTTGTCCTACTGCAGAAGGAAATATTTGAGATCATGGATGCCCCACTAGAGTGGACCCATGAATCATTATAATGAGCAAATTACTCCCTCCTAATTCTTGATAGATTTACAGTAGAAACAAGACACATATTGTTGGTCCTCATTTTAAGCCATTGTTATTTTGGTGTTGTTTATTACAACTTGATATCCCAGCTTCTTCGTTTTGGTACATGGATGATTCAGGAAGCCAATGACATCACTGTCTCCAAGATCACCTTACATCTGCTGATAACTATAGATCTGTATCAACAATATAGATCTCTTCTGCATTGTACATACACATTCAGAAAAATCCAGAGAGCAGGCACTGGGAGGGGGTCCATCGTATCTGGCCATGTTTTTCAGCTGTGGCCAGAGAATCAGTAGAAACATTACTAGTAAACAAGGTGGTGTCCTGTGCCCCTAGAATTAACATGACTTCAGAGCCTGGGCTCACTCGTCCACAAAAGATGGAGACTTTTCTTTTCCCAGGGCACAACCGTTTTAACAAATGGCCCTAGATCACTTTGAAGAAGGCTGGGAAGAATTTACACAGTATTCACTTGTGGTGGAAAGGAATTTTAGCAGGCTATTTTATTTGAGAGGTGTGTGTTTTGTTAAAGGCTCTGGTCTGGAAATGAGGGGAACAGCTATGATTAACTTGATGACTCAAGATAGACCTCTGTGCCCCAACCTGACCTTCATTACTTAGATCAAGAAGGGCCTTAGTTAGCTACCTATTTCTTTCGGGGGATCAACATACTTGTTTTTCACTCCGGTCTTGCTGCCGTTATGGCAATAATACCTATCTTGTCTATGTCAGATAAATTTTGTAATTGCTTCTATCACCCAAGATTTTATCATTTACTTTGAAGTCGGGCACCCCATTTCAAGGCAGAATTTTCTATTTAATGCCTAGGCTACTGAGGACAGCCACTAGGAAGTCTGTGAGGATTTTCCCCACTCCATCATCAATCAGTTTCTCAACACTATGATAAAGGACAGTCCTCTTCAAGGGACACAGAATGTAGGTGAGCCAGTAGCACATTTTTCAGTGTCACCCCAACATTTCTATCTCCCTCTATCTTTGGATTCGTTCTTTTATATCATGCCAAGGGATTTCTTAAACTCAGCTTCATTTAGGTTACAGTTCTGTTCAGATGTCAGCCAAGCAACCCTGCCACCTGTTTGAATGGCTGCCAGCTGCTTGAGCCAACACTTTGAAACTGGAATCTCTGGTCATTCTACTCTTGTATTGCGAACTGCATTCCTTTCTCTCTGCACTACCATATTTAATTTCTTTCCAAAACACATTCTCCATATTTTTGCTGATATTCATTAGTAAAAAACTTGCAGTTCTACTGGTATGTCAGCATTCTCATCTGGGTCTGACCCCCCTTGGCTAACTTATTCTCCCCTTCCGATCTGTAGTTCCAGTTTTCCATGATAATATAGTTTCACTGAGCACGTAGCTGCCCAATGAGGCAATGTATCTCACAGCATCTCTTGGAGCTGGTTGTGCCACGTCCTAGCTTAACAACTGAAACAGTCAGAAGCAATGCGTGCAAATTTTGTGTCATTTGCTTTAAAAATTCTTTTCCTCCCAGTTCTACTTCTTTGAAGCAGGGTCCAAAATACAGAACTGACTTAGATGCTACCACACGGAAGATATGTCTCATGAGTTTATAGACAAATAAGATAAGAAAGATCTGAGGATCTCCCTTTAAAACCATGTTGGAGCAGAATCACCCTGCCGGCAAGTATCACACGTTTCGACCTTATCTGAGAAAGAAGTACACTCTAATTTGATTTTTGTGTCTCTTTATTGGAGCAGCAAAGCTTATGTCCTGAATACTGCAACCCTCTATGGCTTGTAGGGATTAGTGACAACTCAGTAGGACTAGGTCATGAGGAGATCTGTTACCAGAGAGGAGGGTGCCTACCTCAGGCATGGTTATTACAGAGCCTTTAAACAAGGCAAGAATCAGTATCAAGAGACAATTTCTCTTGCTCTTATGTTCCTTTTCCAAAACTCCCACATGGATATATTTGTTGAGTGGCAGATAGGGATTTTAAAGAGTGCAATGTTTAGCTGCCTAGCTTTTAGAATGTAGTAAGACATCTTTCAAGGGAGTGAAAATGAAGTAGACTCCGCCCACATATACTTCTGGCTCCCCTACCAAACTCTAAGATGAAAGTGTCTTTAGTCACCCCTGCAGGAGAAAATGTGACATGGACGGGGGAAATTAAGAGTGACCTAATACTTCTCCAGAGAAACATTAAACGACAAGAAATAGTTTAAAATGTGTAGAACGTTCTGAGAGACAAATGGAGCCCAAGGATATTACACTCAGAAAAGATGGTGATCAAATATCAAGAAAGCAAGGAGCGACAAATGTGTGCATTTCAAGAAACGCAATAAAATGAGCCTACAAAGAGGTGACTCAACGTAACTCAGGAATGGAATTTGTGGCAAACACTGAATGCAATTAAGTACAAAACTAAAACTAACATTTGTGGGATTTATGGATTAGTGTAGGGAAGGACTTTAACTCTAATGATGAGTATTTAATATTTGTGGAGGTTTCTAGTGTTTTCCCTTCTTTGTAGTATTTGATTATTTAAAATAATAATGTTTCTTTTTAATAAATATAATGAAGTCAATATTCCAAGATTAAAGAAGAAGTATAGTTATTTCACAAGAATTATTAATAGCAAAATAATCCTTTTTGGTTTTGAATAATTATGGACTCCCTATTAAAATACCAAGTCTCATGTCATCTATTCTAAACAGTTGCTTATAAATAAAATCAAACTCAACATTTTTCGTAACGTTTATCAAAATGGATTTTTCTCACCATTCTTGAAGTTTTATACCACTGTTTTGGATTTATGCTTGCTTAGTATGGTAACGGGGGCAAAAAGTTGCCATATACCTAGGAAAAGAGTAGTTGCTCTGCAGTGGTGATAACAAGTAACCACCAAAAACTGAAAACCTTCAGTTGATCATCAACAACTCAATGGAAGCCTTTCTGTAAACCAGCCAGTGTCAGAACTTTGCTTCTGAGGTCAGCAATAAAGAACAGGCTTGTCCATAAACACAGTTTTGAGTGTCATTCATCAACATCTCACCTGTGTAACCACACTTCTACAGATAATGTCAACACACTTTACCTTCTGAAAGACCGTCAATTCCTTCGTCCATGATTCCCCAAACTCCGTGAGATTGCCAGCCTGCTCTGTGCAAAGAGACTGTGTCTAACTTTACTGAAATAAATAACTTCAGAATCATCTTTTTATTTCAGATATTGAGTGGTAGTCTCGTGAGCATTTCTGGAGGTTTGCTTTAAAGACACTGAGTTGACAGAATCCAGTAGGCTCTCAGACCAACAGGTGTGCTCACTGGGTTCTTTATGCCCACACAGCATTTTTCCTTTAGATCTGCTGTCTGGTGAGATGGTCTCAACAGTGATCTAAGCTCTGAACAGTTTCATCGCGCAGTGTTGTTAAAACTATTGTGTTATGCTAGAATTTGTAACCAAATAAGATTTTGTGTAAGGTCATTAAACCTAGATCTTCATGTAAAATGTTGACGCCTACAATTTGAAGCTTACGGTTGGAAGGTGTACCATTGTTTGCGGTTAACATGCTTATTTTTCTGCTTGCTGCTTGCTGTGCCATGGATACAGACAGTGCCCCCCAAAGTGTCCAAGTCAATCCAAGTGGACTCTGCGTGCTAATGACTAGAAACCATCAGACCAGTAACCTGTCATAAAAAGGCATCGGGCGAACTTTATCCCAGGTCCCTTACAAAATCCTCAGGAGGGCAACCTCTGTCCTGTCCAGTTTGTTAAAGACATACAATTGCCAGGCTGTTGATCACACAACCCCTTCCTAACATCTGCTTGTTTGGGGAAACCAAGACAACATTCAAAGCATACACACTGACCAAATACAGTGATTCTGCTTTCTTATTTGCCATGAGTTTGTCAAAATCGCAACCTCTTTCTTAAAGCAAATCTGATTTCTATTTAAAGTCTCATTATAATCCCAACTCTGGCACTTTCCTTGATGAACAGCCGAAAACAAGTCAACATAGACTATCAGTAGCTCTTATGGGGGTACTTATGACTTGTAAAAATTAATGAACTAATAGACTTACGAGGAATTCTATAAAAAATTAGAGGACTAATCACAGAACATTCAAAAGTCAGTGTTTAATTGGAGTACTGAGGCCTCAAAATAAAGTTCAAGAAAGTCTCTCTTAGAAATTTGTACCCTTTGAAATTTACCCTCCTCTGTCTTTCACTCTCTTTCCTCAGCTTTACCTGATGTTCTAAATGAACTATCCTTTCTCTAGATTTTCTCTGGGGAAAGAAATATCACATTGTATAACTGCTAAATCACAGAGTATTGTGAGATTACCGGACCCTGGTCTACCACCAAGTTAAGAACTATAGGGCTTCCCTGGTGGCGCAGTGGTTAAGAGTCCGCCTGCCGATGCAGGGGACACGGGTTCATGCCCCGGTCCGGGAAGATCCCACATGCAGCGGAGCGGCTGGGCCTGTGAGCCATGGCCGCTGAGCCTGCGCGTCCGGAGCCTGTGCTCCGCAACGAGAGAGGTCACAACAGTGAGAGGCCCGCGTACAGCAGAAAAAAAAAAAAAGAACTGTAATTAAGGATTTTCTCAAATTTTAATAATACTGGCAAAACATTTGTTCCTGGATGACTGACCTGTAGCAATTAATTCTATTAATTATTAGCGGCACAGATGGGGGGAAATGTCTAATACAGAAGGAGAGAGAAGCATTAAATAAGCTCACTGAATAATATTTTTAAAATTCCCTTGAGAAGGTAAGAAAAAACTATGTATTAAATAAGGCAATTCAAAATTTATAGGTAGGGTAGATTATAGAAAGTCTCACAATTACAAATTAAATTAAATCTAAATGGAGAAGCCACTACAGAAAGACCTGCTGCAAGAGCAAGGTAATCAGGGCTGTGTGTACCTGCAGGACAGGTTCTTGCTGCCTCCAAATACCCGCTTTCTGTAAATCTACAATTAAGGCGGTGTCCTGCACACTGCTTTCTGTGTTTATGTCTCTAAGAACCCCAGAAATGTTACCTGCCTAGGACAAGTCTTCACGATATTTTTGGCTCAAAAATTCCCACACCAATTAGTATTAATTTGGATTGCTAACATATGAAGGAGGGAAACAAGTTTTAATTTACAAGAGAAATCCTTTTAAAGGGAGCATCTTTGCTTTCTCCCTGAGCTCGGTGAAATTTCCTGGCCCGTAGTCTGAAGGGCAATGTAGCCCTTTAAAGGCTTTCACATTCTGCAGGTGATCCCTGGGCTAGATTCCTGCCATTTGTGGAGGAGTCCAACACCTGATTCTCTTCCTGTGTGGTACTGAACCCAAGTCCTTTGCAAAACCATCAACTATTCAGATACGTTCCCCCACTCTTCATTGTGTCAAACGCCCCTTAGGTACTCGCCACCGTGTTCCAGGGAAAAATCAAGGGAAAGGAATGCTTATCCTGCTAGGTTTCATGCACCAATAATCACTACAGATTCCACTTTGTCCTTTCCTTAAATTGATTTTTCCCTCCCATAAGAAACATAAAAACTCACATCATAAATTTGCATCACAGTAACTTTTGTAGAGAAGAAAGTTGTGGTAACTAAAACTTAGGTGACTGACTAAAAATTAAAACCAGCGTCTACATACTTTGTAGAGCTGCTTGGCCATTTGGACATAAAAAGCAAGATCATTAGAGTTTGAAAAGGTAAGAAACCCATACTGAGACACGGATCTCAATTTCAGTCTGAGAAGGCAAACTTGGCAGAGGTGCATATATAATAGTGCATCGGAGTATTTTAAGGTGAAGATAAAGATGTGTCACAAAATGAGAGCAGGGAATATTTTTCCTTAAATTTTGAAACAGCTTGAAGTTCTAAAGAAACATATTTCAACGGAAGCCTTTATTGAATTATAATCATTGTTTTCTCTCAAACAACACGGAGGGAAAAAGAGCCCAATCACCATGCCAGGGCCTATGACACCACACACTGTAGAAAATCGTTAATATTTGAGGGATCAAAAGTAAAACTTACAATTCTGTTCTTGCATGTATACTCTGTATCTATTCTTCTGTTAAAATTGGGGTTTGTCGGGGCTTCCCTGGTGGCGCAGTGGTTGAGAGTCCGCCTGCCGATGCAGGGGACGCGGGTTCGTGCCCCGGTCGGGGAAGATCCCACATGCCGCGGAGCGGCTGGGCCCGTGAGCCATGGCCGCTGAGCCTGCGCGTCCGGAGCCTGTGCTCCGCGGCTGGAGAGGCCACAACAGTGAGAGGCCCGCGTACCGCCAAAAAAAAAAAAAAAAAAAGAGTCCTCTGTCAGACCATCTAGTTTATTTCTCTTCACACAGCTTTTTGTTTTATGACAGCTCTTAATCATTTCTAAAATTGGAATAAGTCATAATTCTGCAATTTTCTTTTGCCACTGACTTCCTCTGCTTGTTCAAACATATACTTGGTGTTACTATGTTTTAACTTAATGTTGACATGCTTTTATTCTCTGTTACTCACCAAGGTAAAAAATCCATTTTACCAGACATCTAAAATCATTTGATTTCTATCATTTGGTACTATTTGTTACCATAAATTTTATACTTTTTACCTAGATGATTTTTCTATATTTTTATTAACTATGACATTCATAACTTGCAACCTTATGACTGTATAGTACTGAAGGAGAAAAGGTTAATATGCATGTGATATACAGCTAAAATAAAATTCTCATGTAATATAATTAGAAGTAATTATTAACAGTTAAAAAACAAATTATTGGGCTTCCCTGGTGGCACAGTGGTTAAGAATCCGCCTTCCAATGCAGGGGACACGGGTTCAAGCCCTGGTTCAGGAAGATCCTAACTGCCACAGAGCAACTAAGCCCGTGCACCACAACTACTGAGCCTGCGCTCTAGAGCCCGTGAGCCACAACTACTGAGCCCACGTGCCACAACTACTAAAGCCCACAAGCCTAGAGCCCGTGCTCTGCAGCAAGAGAAGCCACCACAATGAGAAGCCCGCGCACCGCAAAGAGTAGCCCCCTCTCGCCGCAACTAGAGAAAGCTCGCATGCATCAACAAAGACCCAATGCAGCCAAAAATAAGTGAATAATAAATTTTAAAAAACAAATTATTAAAATACCCAGAAACTGAATATTTATTATAATATAAATTATAGTGTTATATCTTACAAGATTTCAAACTAGCTTCCAAATCCAAAGATACTGCTGTAAACATCAGAGAACTGATTATATTTCAGAAATCATGAAAAGAAGCAGTATCATTTTTGAATAAGTAGGCTTAGAGGAAGTGAGAGTGTGTGGAAAGGACAAGATTGATAGAATAAGAAAAAGTTAGAAACACAAGTAGAGACGGGAGAAGATCGTAAGGTAGAGAGGAAAGAAGATTAGTGGGTGATAACACCCCCACTAATTGATAGTGGGGGAAAATAAGCAAGAAAAGAGTAAGGAAAAAGGTTCAAGAAATAAGAAAACATTTCCTCAAAAACGCTGATATCCTAATAGCCTATACAAATAACTTGTTCAATCTCACTCAAAATCAGTGAAACATAAGTTAAAACCAAGATGAAACACCAAGACACACCAACTCAAATAGCTAAAATTAAATGTATTGATAATACCAAGTTTTGTTGAGGATCTGCAGAAATCATAGTTTAAATTGATAATGTCTCTTTAGAAATATGGGTGTCATGATCTACTAAGGTGATCTAAGCCCAAACCAGGACTCAGCAATTTCATATGTAAGAGAAATACACACATATGTGCATCAAAAGATATGGACGAAATATTCTCAGCAGCGTTGTTCAAAACAGCCAAACTCGGAAAAAATCCAGATGTCCATTAACATTAAAATGGTAAAGAAAATCATGATATTGTTACAATAGAATAGTATACAGTAATAGGTAAACATGAAAAGACGAGAGCGATCTGCAGTTAAACACGTAGCAGGAAGGAATTCTGCCAACACTGTGTTGAGTGAAAGAAGCCAGACACAAAACCATATAAAAGAAAATATTGTATATTTTTATATGAAAGACTTTTAAAAAGAGACCAAGCTAACCTATGATGTTACATATTAGGATAGGGATAACCTCTGAAGAGAAAAGAGAGGTTAATATTTGGAAGGGGTAATTAGGGGAATTTGAGGTTTGTTAATAGTCTATATTTCTTAATCTGGGTAGAGGTCACATGATATGCTTACTTTATCATCATTCATTGAGCTGCATTTTATGTTTCTGCACTTTTCTGTATGTGAGTATATTTCAGCAAAATATTATGTAAAGTAAAACAAACAAAAATGTATATACACCAGGGAGCATACACCAAGGAGCATATACATCTAAATACATAGACCTCCAAGGAGAAACCACCTGATACAGAATAGATTTAAAGGACAATGAGATCAGGGAAGTTGAAGGATTTTCTTTAAAAAATGTTGAACATACTAGAAACACGTTTTTATAAAAATAACCACACACACAGGCCCCCCCACACACATAAAATAGGTGAAAACCAGGTAGATTTTTAAAAATAAATGACTGTATGTTTTAGATAAGACTATTTCTGGTTTTATAAAATGTAGACTTGAAGGACACATTTTATTGATATAATAAGGCAAGAACCGAAAGGGCTCCCAGGTAGTTCAAATTAAATATGAAGAAAGTAGAAGTCTAAAATGAAGATGAAGTTAAGGTACTGAATGGTTCAGTGTTAAAGAAAAAGATGGAGTTACACAAAATGAGAAGTCAGACCATGTCTCCGAGGCATCTAACATAACTGGAGATGTGTTCTCAGTAGACAAAGCGGGGTGGGGACTGAAAATTTGGGGGGATATCTTTACGATAATGACAGAGGTGAAAGGATTACAGGGAGAGTTGCTCAATGAAGCAAGTGTGTCCACGTAACAGTTCATGTTCTTTCTGTCCTACGCTTTCCCCTCTCTGTGTGACAAAGGGGAAAACATGTTGAAAGATCAAGAGGTTTTGCACCTTGAAGACCTAAGAAATATGCTGTTTTTAGGATGTCTGCTTCCCCTGTCTGTGACCTTTTTTCCTCCTTTGAATTCAATCTCATTCAATCACTGAACTAAGGCTTTTTTCTTTTCTTCCTTTTTTCTTTCTTTTGCTTTAATCACAGCAAGGGGTTCTGACTTAATGTGTCACCACTTACTTGAGAGTTTGAATTTTTTAACATGACAGTAATTATGGCAGGCTTGGGAGTTATAAAAATAAATAAGTCATACTCCCTATCCTTGAAAAGCTCATGACCTACTGAGTTCGGAGAACCAAGAGATGCTTTTAAACTGTCTAAACTAAGAAAGCATGATGTACTAAGGAATAGATTCTAAGACCAGAAAAAGAGAGATTTCTGAGCAGAAGATTTCTAAGCTCAAATAACAACACATTCTCTGCCAAAGTACAATTTCATGCCTGGGAGAAACCATTACGTGAAATTTAGGGAGCCTTTTGGATACTGTCTGCAAACCTTGGGAGGAGTTCACAGACAAGGACAATTATGGAGAAATAGTTCAGGGAGTGGTGGGTTGTTTAGCTTGATGAAAGGGATATTTAAAGTGGTTCTTGCTTCCTGGTCTGCTTTGGTATCTTTCGTGGGAGCACCATTTACAAAATTTCTCCCCCTGCATTCTTTCCTTTCTTGGCAGTTGGTTCAGAAAACCGTGCTTGTAGTTACCTCCCACTTGGTAAGAGGCCTCAGTTTACAAACAGACTTCTCATCCAGGCATGTATACCTGTCTCTGCCATGAAGAGCCGCCCTCGAAGCTCACTTATCCTGAGCCCAGTTCTCCAGGGCTACACTCAGGCCTGGTGGTAGTGGCACAGATTGATTTTGTCCAAATTCTCTTCCCTGTGGGTCTCTAAGAGGTGGCCTGCAGCCACTTCAGACAAGTGGCCAAGAGTTCTCTGCTTCCGGAAAGCACGAACGACTAAGTACAATGAACTTTAAAACTTCTTCAGGTAGGCCTGAATTGACTGAAAATTAAATGTGCTCATATATTCCAAAGAAAGCAGCTTCTCTCTTGGTAAAGGAGGCTCATGGGACTCAAAGTGATAGAAATGAGGTGAAATATACATAGAGGCATTTCTACCAATGGCAAAACACTAATTTTAGTCAAAAAATTAGACAAGTATGTGCCTTTGGTAATTAACTGGGATTGAATTAAATGCAACAAACACTTATTCCCTTTCTATATTGGTTTAATTAAATGCAAGTCAAGGTTAATCTGTGCCCCCAAAATCCTCACTTATAGCCATAGCAAAGGCAAATATTACTTAAGAGAAACACTTACCTTTGATGGATAGCACATCATTCTACTATCCTAAAATATCACATGCTAATGAAACTTTTCCCTATTTTACATTAGTGATATATTCAGATAACATTGAAAAAATCACATGCATACTGCTTAATTTACAGTAGCTTTTTCCCCCCTAAACTCAAGTTTACAGAAGACAGAGTAAGATTAGCTAAATATATAAAATAAATTAAAATTACGTATTAAATACATAAATTAAAGACATGAGAATGTATCTACAAACAGTTATATTGCCTTTTGTTAATGCTATGGAATAGAAAGTTTCAAATCGGAGTACCATGACTAAATCCTGTGTACAATGACATTCAGGTAAACTCCAATATTTGAATAAAGGAGAAACAAAACGTATCTCACCTAATTAATAACTGGTTTATCGTGAGAATCCCTAGCTACCATGACTGTTAACGTGAAGCAAATACCAACTTTCTCCCAGTTTTGCAGCCGGCAGTTGGCTTTGTGTTACTACTGAAGAAACAAAAGAAAGTCTGATAGTCTCTTAAATCAGGATTTAAAATTGAGAACATTTAACAGAAATGGAAAAACCATAGCTTTCTAAATTTTGCCTTTTGACCCCTGTGTGAGCTACCAAGACTTTAATTACCTCGCTTTCTTCCCAGCACATTCAACAGCCAAGTGTACATTTCTACCATGTATCTGAAATCCTTGCTTTGCTGCCTTTCAAAGAATGAGAGTTATAATAGTAAAATGATACCAAAGGGTTACAATATACAAATCCATTCCCTTATTGTTATCTTACTGGCAGAAATCCTATCTATGAATGTTTAACAATGACAGGATATCTCACCCCTAGAGAATCCAATAATGTTCCAGAAGACTTCTAGAAAGATGGTGAGAAAGTATTACAGAAAAATTGAAAGGTCCATTGTTAAGACAATTGAGAATTATTCTCAAGGAAAGGAAGAAAACTATTAATAAAAGAAGCTAAAAGAGAAATTTATTACAAAGGAAAATCACACGGTCAAAGCTTATTTTAAAAATAAGAGATTTTCTCCCAATCTCTAGTCAATCAATAACCTAAAAGAAAAATTTACAAATTGGCATGATATTCATGAGAATAACAGCAGTTTACAGAAACATAAAACTTTTGAACTGGAGTTCAAATATGACTTGAGTATACTTAACCCAACAACCCGCTGCTACAGCAAGAATCCTTTATACAGACATCAAAGTGGCGATATCTATCCTCTACCTATCACCACATTTTTGGGGAGTGGAGTCAGTTCCTCCCAAGAAGCAGATACCATGTTAAACAAGTCTTACTGTTACAGAGATCTTAGCAGTGCATTAAATGTTATATTAAGAGAATTTTTTCCAACCAGCCTTCCCTTTGCCCTAAAAAGTTCAAGTTCTCTTTAAAATGAATTATGATTTACTGTGCAATATATTCTCCAGAATTCTGTAATTTCCCAGTTAAAGACAAACCAACAGCTAAAAGCTTACTTATCAGTCAGTTATTTGTAACTGGGGATTTTGCCATAAAACAATGAAATGTACTATGGCCACGTGCTCACTTTACTACATAAAGAAATGCACACCTACATACACACATACATGCATATATACATTAATGAATCAATAAATAAAACAATGCCCTGAGTTTCATTCTGTAGAAACTAAACACTTACATATTCATCCACCAAATATTTTCATGTTTTATAATGCAAGGCACAATGACAGAAGACAGTATCAACACAATTTATAACTTTCATATGTGGAAGAAAACGCATGTGAAAATTCATTATAGTATAGGTATTCCGTATTATATATGTGTCATTATATCATATGTATTATGTCAGATTGGAAAAGTGTACTCAACAATTAAATTCTAGATGCTAAAATAATCTACAGAAAAGTGACTGGAATCAAAATTAAATAAGGTGAAAGATTGGAAATTGCATCTTAAGATACAGGAGCAGTTGTACCAGGCAACTCCCAGAAGCAGTCACATTTTTATCTATGTGAAGGGCACCCCTGGCAATTGTGCAGTCAGTGTACCTCTGGTGTGGTCGTGGACAGTGGCCCCGAGACGTACACTAAAAGATCACTAAGAGAAGTGAGAATATCTAAGGATCGCCTCCACCTGAGGAAGAAGCGTAGGCTTTGGAAACAGACATGCCTTTGTTAGAATCTTGGCTACAGTGCTTACTGACTATGAAACCAAACTAATGTTTGTTTGTTTAAGGTAAGTACACGATACAACATCCCTAGAAGAGCGGGATGAATTACTCATCTGCACGGTCTTAGTCCTCCTCTAGCGCTGGTGGATGTTGGAGGAGGTCATGGAGAGGATGTGACCATCGAGAGGCCCACTAGCTGGACCTGGACAATCTGAGGCACCTCACCTTCTGCCCTGTCTTTGGAGTGGACATCCTGCCGAATGGTCCCCCACTAGGAGCCATTTCCAAGGTCACATCCTTGAGAGAGCAGTGTGTCCTTGAGACCATGTGGGTGGTAGACATGACTGAAACCAGTTAAGACCTCTGCATGTGTAAACATTTCATATTCTGGTGGGTGAATGCAGAGATCTCCTTGTCTTGGGGCCCCTCGTATGTAAGTTCCCTTGCTTATTAAACCTGCCACCTACCTATCTAGTGTGGTCTGCCTCCTTCTTGGATTTGTCCTCGCCCTCTGGGTACGGGGCCAGTTTGCAAACCAACAGTGGATGAGGAAGGTAGATGTCAGCTCTGAGAAGCAGACGGCTGGACATGCACATTCACGGCAGAAGGGCACCATCAGTAAGTGGACAACTTCCCACACTGTTGGTGGGAATTAAAGTTGGTGCAGCCACTATGGAAAACAGTACGGAGGTTCCTCAGAAAACTGAAAATAGAATTACCATATGATCCAGCAATCCCACTCCTGGGCACATATCCAGACAAAATTATAATTCAGAAAGATACATTCACACCTATGTTCATAGCAGCACTATTCACGATAGCCAAGACATGGAAACAACCTAAATGTCTATCGACAGATGAATGGATAAAGAGGATGTGGTACATATATACAATGGAATATTACTCAGCCATAAAAAAGAATGAAATAATTCCACCTGCAGCAACATGGATGGAACTAGAGAGTGTCATATTGAGTGAAGTAAGTCAGAAAGAGAAAGACAAATGCCATATGGTATCACTTACACGTGGAATATAAAATATGACACAAGTGAACCTGTCTACCTACCTATGAAACAGAAACAGACTCACGGACATAGAGAACAGACTTGTGGTTGCCAAGGGGGAGGGAGTTGGGGGAGAGATGGAGTGGGAGGCTGGGGTTAGCAGATATAAGGCATTATATATGGAATAGATAAAAAAAAACAAGGTCCTACTGTAGAGCACAGAGAACTACATTCAATATCCTGTGATAAACCATAATAGGAAAGAATATGAAAATGCATATATATGTATAGCTGAATCACTTTGCTGTACAGAAGGAATTAACATTGTAAATTAACTATACTTCAATTTAAAAAAAGAAGTGGGGGACTGACTATGCTGGGCGAGTAGGTGAATGTGTACGTCTAAACAACGAATGAGGTCGTGCTGGAAATTCCCTCAGCAGGGATCTTCCATGCTGACATGCAGTTCTATAAATGCACAGTTTTCTCATTATCTTTTCTGTACAGTTTACAGAGGTATTAATATAATTCTAATAAGTAAATATTTTAGTTTACAAAACTGATTTCTCATCTTTATAGAATCAAAACACAAAATTCTGAATTTGAGGAAAACAATAAAAAGTTATGTATTGGGTAACTGTATAAAATTAACTATGCACATTCTAAGTAGAGTTGCTTAAGCCAACCTACAGGAGCCGAAGGTGGTGTTCATTTTGACCCTGTAATACTTCAAAAAAGGAATCCACTGGCTATCAGAATTTTAGATGTTTTATTTTCATTAATATTCAATATCAAGGACTCACAAGATTTCCGTTATCTGTTTCTCTGCTCTCTAAACCTCTTCATAAATTATTTTTAAAATATTTTCCAAATCAGTTAAGTGTATGAATGCAATTCTTCTTTTTTTATGGATTAAGTAAAAAAAAAAAGTGTCATTTGTTAATTCAAGTCAGTGCATCTGAACTTAACCTTCTAGTAAATTTGGACTGTTTTATGGATTATTTTACGAAGGGTAGGCTTGTAATTAGTAACAGCTAGGAATCTCCATTTTGTAATTTGGGGAGGATGTTATCAAATTAATCACATTTGGACCAATCTCAAGTTTTTAAAAGAGGAGAGATTTGTGTAGACCTTTTAAGCAACATTTTGAAAATACTAAATAAAAAGGTACAGATATTTTAGCTAACCTTGTTCTAAAGGCAAAATATGAATTCTCTTTCCTCCCAACCCCAAGTTAAATAGGCCATTCACCTCTTTACATCCTACAGAGATTCCTCATTCTCTGAACTCTTCTAAACATTCATTTTCTCACCTCTGTACATCTTTAGATGCATACTCACTGTTCCAAGGGAAGCTCTAACTAGATCACCCATCATCTGCAGAGAGCTGGGATTTCAGACGAGCCCTGGAAAATCATGTCGCCATTAGGCTATAAGCAAATTTGAAAAGGGAAAGTAGAGCGTACCTACTACACCTGGCGAGTCTCTAATTACAATGGTCTATATTCATACACATTTGTCATTTTAATTAATTACTCAGGGCTCAATACAATCCCTTTGCGGCATTCTAAAATTCCTATTGATTTAAAATGGTACGATTGTTGCCATGGAGCAATAGACTTTTTGGAATCAGTGTTTTTTATACAATCAAGAACTATTCTAAATAGTTTGTCCTCTATGTGAAGTTCAGGTTCCTGCCACTTACCATCATTTTGCCTTTCTTTTTCCTATGACTATGAATACAAAGAATCTCTTTTGGGCGTTTTAGAAGGTCACTTAAGAAGTTGTCTTCAGTCTTAACAAGTCCCATGTTTAACATCATTATAAATATTCATAAAGGTTATTATATTTTATGTTGTTAATAGTTACTTTAAATAAATATTAAAGGTTTATTTGGTAGGTAACATGTTTGCCTGTGAACAAATTCATTCACAGGAATCAATATTAATGTTCAAATGCAACACAAACATTCTTAATTATTTATATAATACCTTTCATTCTTGAACTTTTCAATTCTGTTATAAGTACATTCTTGGTTTTTAATGTATTCAGTAACTTTAGAGATTTAACCGGTATCACAAAAAAAGTCATTCACAACCACACGACAGAATTCCTTAGGTTTTGAGTAATATAAAATTCAGGAGGAAAAACATTCTTTAATGTTCCAAATTAACTAAATCAGAATCTACACTAAAATCCAATTAATTTAAATTGGTTATGTGTGTGTTTCCTTCATGAATTACTTACCAATATTAGCTAGTTAACTAAGGCATGTATATTGCCATGGGTGACTTCTAATAACTGCATTTATTGTTTACTTAGACTAAGGCACCTGTTCTAAGTGCTGTATGTGGACAAAGAGACTTAATCACAGCACACTTGTCGCCTACACTCTATTTCCACCTCCATTTTATAGAAGAGAAAACTGAAGCACAGAGGGGCTATGGAATTTCCCAAGTTGACATGGTAGGTGACACATTAGATTTGACCTCAGATTCTGTACATTCAGAGCCTGCACTCCTAGCCATTATACTCCACCGCAACATGTTTTTGTTTATTTTCACTATATTATAAAATGTTAGATGGTTGAGACCTAGTCGTAGCCATCTTGTTTCTCTCCCACAAGGCCATTAAAAAATAAGTACTGAGTATTTTTCATTGACACAACACATTTTATTAAAAGCCAACACAATTTGTGACCAACTCAACATAGGAACTGGGTCTCTTACTAAGTGCGAGATTTAGTTTGTTGGACAGCTTTATTGAGGAATAAGTTACATTCAATAATTGTCATTTGTTTTAAATGAACAATTTGATGAGTTTTAGGGGATTGTTTATATTCATGTCATAATGACCACAATCAAAATACAATATTTTAGCAATGTCTCAAAAAGTTCCCTCAAGCTCCTTTACAGTCAGTCCTCTTTCCCTGAAGCCTACGTATGGCGACCTGCCTTCAGTCAGTATTATTTGCTTTTACTAGAATATCATATAAATAAAATCCTGCAATATGTATTCTTTTGTATTTGAACTCTTTCCCTTAGCATAATGTTTTGCAGTTGATCTAGATTGTTATATGTGTCAAATGTTTTCTCCTTTTCACTGCTACTTAGATTCCACAACATAGACGTATCAAAATTTGGCTAGAATCAGTCGATGAAAATTTAGATTATTGGGATTATTTCTAATCTGGTGCTATTTTCAGCAAAGCTACTACCAACATTTGTATACAGGTCACTGTGTGGATATATATTTCATTGCACTTGGGTAAATTTCTAGAAGTGGAATTATTGAGTCATGTGTAGTTTTAGATTCAACTACCTCTAAAGCTAATTTGCTTTCCAAAATAACTGTGCAATTTTATATCCCCACCACCAAAACAGGGAGAGTTCCAGTCACTCCACATCCTACCACTGGGGTGTTAATTTGAATTTCTCTGATGACTAGTGATTTTGATTATCTTTTATATGCTTACAGACCATTCATATGTCTTCTTTTGTAAAGTAATTATTAAAAATGTTTACCCATTTAACTGTTGACTTGAAAATGTCTTCTAGATATTTAAAATACAAATCCTTTAAAGGTTTACGGAATTCAGGGCAGTCAGGGCAGTCATCTCTTTGATAAGTTATTTTTTTGCAGGAAAGATACTAATTATGAATTTGATTCCTTTCACTGAGAAAGCTTATTTATGTTAACTGTTTTTTTCCTGGGTAGTTTATAGACATTTGGGCCCATTAAGGATAATGTTGAACTTAGAATTACATTGCTCAGATGTATTTTCCTCAGGACCTACAGTAACGTTATTCTTTATTTTCCTCAGGATTGTTATTACTTTATTTTCCTCAGGATCTACAGTAACGTTCCTTCTTTCATTACTGATATTGTTCATCTGTGTATTCTCTACTTGTTTTTAATCAGTTTCAGTAGGGTTTTATCAATTTTAATGACCTTTTCAAAGACTCAGCTTTTGAATTCATCGATTTTTCTCTTTTGTCTAATTTTTCTATTTCACTGATTTCTGCTGTTATCTATGCCATTTCTCCTTCTCCTTACTTTATGGATAATTAGCTTTGCTTTTTCTGTGTTTATTAAGAAGACACAGATCGGGCTTCCCTGGTGGCACAGTGGTTGAGAGTCCACCTGCTGATGCAGGGGACACGGGTCCGTGTCCCGGTCCGGGAAGATCCCACATGCCTTGGAGTGGCTGGGCCCGTGAGCCATGGCCGCTGAGCCTGCGTGTCTGGAGCCTGTGCTCCGCAACGGGAGGGGCCACAACAGTGAGAGGGCCGCGTACCACAAAAAAAAGACACAGATCATTGAATTATGATCTTTCATCTTTCCTAATATAATCACTTAAAGTCATAAATTACCTTTAAGAACTGTGTTAGCTGCACCCAAATCTTTTGATAAGTTGTATTTACATTTCCATTTAGTTCAAAATATGTTCTCATTTGCTGTGCTTTCTTTCTAGACCTATGGATTATTTGGAAATTTCTGTTTAATTTCAAAGTACTTGGAAATTTTTTAAATGCTTGTTTTATTGTTTTTTGATGTACTTATGTTGCAGGAATTTCAACATATGTTAATTTATTGATACTTAATTTATGTCCCAGCATGTGATCTGTCCTGGTGAATATATCATGCGCACTTGAAAAGAATGTGTTCCTATTGAGTAGTGTCTGTAAATATCAAGTAGGACAAAGTGATTGATAGTGTTGTTTGCCTTTCTATATTTTTACTGATTTTTTAATCTAGTTATTATATTAGTTGCTGAAATAGCAATGTTAAACTGCTCTAGATATCATTGTGGGCTCACGCAATCTGTCCTTTAATTATGTCAATGTTCCTATATGTATTTTGAAGCTCTACTATTTGTCACATACATATTTACAGTTGTTATGATTTCAAGGTGAGTGGCCAATTTTATCATTAGGCAATGTCCCACTCTCCCTATGGTAATACTTTTTAAAATTTAAATCTATTTTATCCAGTACTAATAGATTAATAAAAGGCCTGCTACCCTGCTGTTCGCATAGTATATATTTTCCAGCCATTTGTTTTCAAACTATAGCTGTCATTGTACTTAAGACATGTATTTTTTTTTTTTTTTTTTTTTTTTGCGGTATGTGGGCCTCTCACTGTTGTGGTCTCTCCCGTTGCAGAGCACAGGCTCCGGACGCGCAGGCTCGGCGGCCATGGCTCGCGGGCCCAGCCGCTCCGCGGCATGTGGGATCTTCCCGGACCGGGGCACGAACCCGTGTCCCCTGCATCGGCAGGCGGACTCTCAACCACTGCGCCACCAGGGAAGCCCAAGACATGTCTTATTTTTCATGAAAATTAATGCCTTTTAATTGGAGAGAGTCTATTACAGTTTAATGTAATTATTAATATTGTAGCATGTTAATGTAATGCATTATTTGTTTCTCTTTTGCAGCTCTGTTTATTATGACTGACATTTCCTGACTTTTTTATTGAAATATTTTCATATATACTTATTTTCATTTTGTTTTTAGTAATTTTTCAAGGGATTCCATCATCTATTTCAAGTTTATATTATGCCACTTTACATAAAATGTAGAAAACGTTAGATCATAAAGGTTAACTTATCCTCATCTTTTATACCACAGTAGAAATCTATAACTTTATATCTCTCTTATTCAAAAAAATAAGCCATTATTTTTTCAAGTATTCTGTCTGCTTTCTTTCTGTATTAGTTTGCTGGACTGCCATAGCAAGGGACCCCTAATGAGGGGACATAAATAACAGAAATTTAGAGTCTCCTAGTTTTGGAAGCAAGGAATTTAAGATCATGGTATTAGCAGTGTTGGTTTATTCTGAGGGCTGTGAGAGTATGTTCCATGTTTCTCCCCTAGTTTTTGGTGGTTTGCTGGTCATCTGTGATGTTCCTTAATGGGTAGAAACATCACCTTGAACTTAGCCTTTATCGTTACATGTGTTCTCCCTGTATGCAGCTCAGTGACCAAATTTCTCCTTTGGATAAAGAAACCAGTCATACGGGGCAGGAGTTCACCTTACTCTAGTATGACCTCATTTTAACTTATTACATACAATGACCCTATTTCCAAAAAAGAGTCATATTCTGAGGTACTTGGAGTTAGGACGTCAACGTATACATTTTGGGGAGACAATTCAACCCATAACAGTTTCTCTCTGGGAATCAAATTATGTGTATGTTAAACTATTTGGTATGATCTAACAGCTACCTGAGACTCTGCTTCTTTTTTTATTAATTTTTATTGGAGTATAGTTGCTTTACAATGTTGTTAGTTTCTACAGTACAGCAGAGTGAATCAGCTATATATATGCATATATCTCTGCTCTTTTTGGATTTCCTTCCCATTTAGGTCACCACAGAGCACTGAGTAGAGTTCCCTGTGCTATACAGTAGGTTCTCATTAGTTATCTATTTTCTACATAGTATCAATAGTGTATATATGTCAATCCCAATCTCCCAATTCATCCCACCCACAGTTTCCCCCTTAGTATCCATACATTTGATCTCTACGTCTGTGTCTCTATTTTTCCAATTTTTTTTCTAAGACTTAACTTTAATTGCTGCATCTCCAAGATCACTGTCTTACTTCTCATGACGCTTCCCCTGGATACAAGCTATTTTGTCAAATTTCAGATATTGGATGTTTTCATAGCTTTGATTTCCATGTGTTACTTTTATTGTTTTTATCCTCTCTAGTGATGTTTCCTATATTTTCAATCTTTGAAAGTATATATACCTACATATTTTATAAGTATATTTTATAAGCATATATATATATATATATTAGCAGTTTTAAAATCATTGTCTGTGAATATCATTTGGTTTATCTTAGGTTTGTTCTCAATTGATTGTTTTTAAAAATGGGTACCTAATTATAGATTCTTTCCACCAGGTATTTTGGAATGTGTCCCAGACAAAATTCATGTTAAGCTCTGGGGACTCTGGATTTATTTGTTGTTCCTGAAAGTGTTTTGTTTTAGCAAACATTTGTTTTGTTTTAGAAAATATTAGTTTTAACAACATATAATTTGTTTAGATGCAAACTGTGCACTCTGCTTTCTGGGGGAGCCACTCGTGACCTTCATCTTGACCCTTTCTCTTTAGCTGAATGCTTCGAGTCTGGTCTATATACGCATGGGTCAGGGGTCAGCCAGATAAACAGAAAAACATGATTTGAGTACCCTCTTTCTGGCTCTTTCCTTTCCTAGATTTAGCCTTCTCTCTCAAGTGGTCATGGTTGCCTTCACTCAATTTCCTGGATTCTCAAGCCATAAAGTTTGAGGTTTCTACTGACAGCCTCACTGCTCTATGCTAACTGTGCCTGCCTCCAGTCTAAACTTAGCAAAAATGGGGAAACTACTCTGTTACTCCCTCCTCTGAGTATGATTATCCAACCAGAATCTGCTCCTTCTTTTCACTCTCCAATGCCTTCAAGTATCAGCTTTATGTATTATTTGCAGAGTTTATTACATGAGCTGTACAAGGGTCAGGCAGGTAGACCCTTACTCTCCCATGACCCAAAGGGAAAGTCCTGTCTGACAGTTCTGACTGCACTGTACAACTGTTTCTTTAAAACTAGTGACCTTCTGGCATGGGAAGCTCCCTAAAAGCTTACCATGTGGATTGTCCTATAGTAATAATTAGAGGAGGGAGTGAGAGATTTAATTGTAATGATAGTAGTGACAGCAGTAGTATCCGTATTAATAAAATAGAAATCAGTAAATACTTTGGAAGAGGCACTGTGCTATGCGTTTTTCATACATTCTTTCATTTAATTCTCACGTAGTGTTGTAAGTTAAATAATAACAATATTATAATTTATCCAAAGTCACATAGCTTCTAAGACACAGATTTTGAAACCACATCAGTCCGACTTGAAAGCCTGTGCTCTCAACCTATACATTCTGTAGTTGTTTTTCATGTCTGTTTTATCAAGGCTAATTATATACATGTATAGTTACTATATAAAAACTATTATTGCAACAACTTTAAAATGTTTAGGAAAGCAAGTGCTCACATCATATGTGTCTCATTTATAGTACAAAAAACCCACAGAATTTAAGATGTTGTACGAGAGAACTCTCAAGTGTTGACTCAAAGGAAAAAAAAAACCCACCAAGAATATTACTCTAGGCAAGGAACACACAGTTTTAAAATAGTTAACTAGAATATCCCTCAAGTGCCTAGATATTGGACCACACACCTGATACATGCCATACTTCAAACACAAAATCCAATGAAAAGTTGAAAATATATACCTGAATAATATATGAATTTTTGCAGGACATAATTAAAACAGGGGTTAGTGAAATGCCTTAGAGGAATATATAAGAAGAAAATAAAGGTATTGACTACTTGAAATTTCTTCCAATTGAACTATGAAAAGAACAGTAGATCAAACTTAAAATGTAGAAAGATGGAATAAAGAGTAGAAACCTAAAAAAAAAAAAAACCTAGAGAATTTAGACAAAGCGAAGAGTTGATTCTTTGAAAAAATTATTTGATAAATGCCTAGTGTGACTATTTAAACTAGAGAAAGCATGTTATTAGGTGCCAGAATTTAACATTGCAACATACACCACAGATAGTATAACAAAAATAAAAGTATATTGTAAAAATATGTTGATAAATATGACAAGGGGGTAAAAATACTAACTCTAATAGAGTCCTAAATAGAAAATGTTCATATTTTGTTATTTGTTAAAGAAATTCAGTCCATTACTAAACACCTTCATAGAAAGAAAAACTAGCTCATATGGCTTCATCTAGAAAATTTTCTAGACATCCAAGGCAGAAGTATCAATTGTATATAAATTCTCACAGAGAAAGGCAAAAAAAAAAAAGAAAATAGAAGATTAGATCAAATACATGGCCCTCACAACTATAATAACAAAAGCCATACACATCATTTCATTAGCAGTATCAAATATACGACCTATGAATAATACAATCCGTATCCTAACGTTTCCAAAAATGTACTCTAGAGATTCTTATTCCCCAACCTACAGTTCAGTTCAGGACCATGAAACTATATTAGATTGTCTTCTGAATCTCTTTGAATTTCAAACCGTCTTCCAGGCTCTTAAAAAAATTTATGACATTGCACTGTTATTATTACTTGGAAAATTCAAGTAGTTGAAAAATGCACAGTTATACTGCAGCTTACCACAAAATCTGGATGTTTCTGAATATTTTCTTTCTTATAGTTAGATTCAGGTTAAACATTCTGAGCAAGAATGTTAGATAGTTGGGTGGTGGTGTACTTCATATAACATCAAATTACTAATATATTTATAAATTTGTTTTATCTTACAATTGACACAAAATAGTTCCAAAATTACTACATGAATAACTCTAATCAAAAGGAAACACTGAATAAATCTAACATATACTATAGTTTTTTGCCTAAATAGTATATTCCAGGAAAGGTCTTTATTAATAGTACTGAGCACAAGAGTTTTATGAATTGATTATTTTTGTATAATAATGTTAAAAATTAACATACAACTGAATTAACTTGTTTCTCATGTGTTCAGTTTTAAGTTGTTTATTATCATTGCTGGAACACTCATTTTTTTCTCTTGAGAACAAATATTTTCATGGTTTGAATGTAATCTCTACCTCTGATAGTATTCCTTTTTCTATAGTTGGCTTTGCCAGATGGTGATATACATGTCAACTTTGATATGATTAGCATTTCCATGGTAAATATTTTTTAATGATTTCCTTTTGATCTGTGTCTTTATTCTTTAACTGCTATGAGCTATGTTGAATACATGACAGCAAAATACAGAAAACATGATTTCTCTGTAACCTTCTGTCAATCCAATAATTTATAAATATTTACATTTGGTATGTGGATCCAAAAACTGCATTCATGAGAAAGGAACCCTTGTACACTGTCGGCGGGAATGTAAACTGTTGCATATGGAAAACAGTATAGAGGTTTCTCAAAAAATTAAAGAGAACTACTGTATGATCCAGGAATTCCATTCCTGGGTGTCTATGTGAAGAAAGTGAAAACACTAATTAAAAGAGATACATGCACCCCTATGTTCATCACAGTGTTGTTATGTACAATAGCGAAGATATGGAAGCAACTTATAGATGGATGGATAAAGAAGATATGGTATGTTCATAGGATGGAATATTTCTCAGCTGTAAAAAGAATGAAATCTTGCCATTTGCAACAACATGAATGATCTAGAGGGTAATTATGCTAAGTAAAATAAACGAGACAAAGAAAGACAAATACCACATGATTTCACTTATATGTGTAACCCCCAAAAAGAAAACAAACCAAAACAGACTCACAGATAAGAAAGCAAACTGGTGGTTGTAAGAAGGGGAAGGGGAATGGACAACACAGGTGAAAGGGAGTAAGAAGCACAAACTTCCAGTCATACAATAAGTAAATCATGGAGATATAAGGGCAGCACAAGGAATATAGTCAACAGTTTTGTAAAAAATTTGTATGGTAACAGATGGATACAAGAATTATTGTGGATATCATTTCATAATGCACATAAACATCAAACTACTAATCTGTACACCTGAAATCAACATTATATGTCATCTATACTGCAATTTAAAAAAAGGCATCCATACGCAATTCAAGAACTCAGTTTAACAAATAAAGACTTATCTCTGAGGGAATTATTTCCCTTTGTTTCAACATGGATCCTTCCCTCCATGCTCTGTCCCCACACTCTTGTTGAAATTTTACTTTCATCAAGATTTTATGAAAAGTGTTTTTGTAATAAACTGTTTTGAGTAATTTGTGATGGAATTTAAATTTCTACAAAACTGCACTTGAGAGATGTAAAATATCACCGTGCTTCACTACTAGAGTACTGCCAGTCTCTAGTGAGACTGTAAACATAACCCAACTTCTTTTTTTCAAAACCTATGAGTGCTTATAGCAGGAAAACAATTTTGTTTAAAATTGCATCAAAAAGAATGGAATGCGGGGCTTCCCTGGTGGCGCAGTGGTTGAGAGTCCACCTGCCGATGCAGGGGACACGGGTTCGTGTCCCAGTCCGGGAAGATCCCACATGCCGCGGAGCTGCTGGGCCCGTGAGCCATGGCCGCTGAGCCTGCGCATCCGGAGCCTGTGCTCCACAACGGGAGAGGCCACAACAGTGAGAGGCCCACATAACCCCCCAAAAAACAAACAAAAAAAAAAACCAAAAAACCAACAAACAAAAAGAATGGAATGCTTAGGAATAAACTTAACCAAGGGGTTGAAAGACCTATACTCTGAAAACTAAAACACTGATGAAGGAAACTGAAGATGATACAAAAAAATGGAAAGATATCCCATATTCACGGATTAGAAGAATTAATACTGTTTAAAAGTTCATACTACACAAAGAAATCTACCGATTTAATGCAAACCTTATCCGAATGCCCATGACATTTTTTCACAGAACTAAAACAAATAATCCTAAAAGTTATGTGGAACCACAAAAGACCCGGAATTGCCAAAGCAATCTTGAGAAAAAAGAACAAACCTGGAGATATCATGCTCCTTGACTTCAGACAATACTATAAACCTACAGTAATCAAAACAGCATGGAACTGACAGAAAAACAGACATAGATTAATGGAATAGAACAGAGAGCCCAGAAATAAATCCATGCACTAATGGTCAATTAATCTATGACAAAGAACACAAGAATATACAGTGGAGAAAAGACAGTCTCTTCAATAAGTGGTGCTGAAAAAACTGGACAGCTACATGTAAAAGAATGATTTTAGCACATTTTCTCACACCATATACAAAAATAAATTCAAAATGGATTAGAGACCTAAATGTAACATCATAGAACTCCCAGAAGAGAACAGAGTCAAAACACTCTTTGACAAAAACTGTAGCAATATTTTATTGTCTCTGTCTCCGAAGTCAAAAGAAACAAAAGTACAAATAAACCATTGGGGCCTAATTAAACTTAAAAGCTTTTGTACAGCAAAGGAAACCATAGACAAAATGAAAAGACTACCTAATGAATAGAAGATAATATTTGCAAATGATATGGTAGATTAATATCCAAAATATATAAACAACTCACACAACTTAATACCAAGAAAACACCAAACAACCTGATTAAAATATGGGCAGAAGACCTGAACAGACATTTTTACAGAGAAGATATACAGATGGCCAATAGGCACAGGAAAAGATGTTCAACATCGCTAATCATCAGAGAAATGCAATCCAAACCATAATGAGCTATTAATTCACAGTTGTCAGAATGGTTATCATCAAAAAGTCTACAAAACACAAGTGTTGGCAAGGATGTGGAGAAAAGAGAACCCTAGTACAATGTTGGTGAGAATGTATATTGGTACAGCCACTATGGAAAACAGTACAGAAGTTCCTAAAAAAACTAAAAAGGAACTACCATATGGGGCTTCCCTGGTGGCGCAGTGGTTAAGAATCTGCCTGCCAATGCAGGGGACACGGATTCAAGCCCTGGTCCGGGAAGATCCCACAGGCCACGGAGCAACTAAGCCCATGTGCCACAGCTACTGAGCTTGTGTTGTAGAGCCTGTGAACCACAACTACTGAGCCCATGTGCCACAACTATTGAAGCCCACATGCCTAGAGCCCGTGCTCCACAACAAGAGAAGCCACCGCAATGAGAAGCCCACGTACTGCAAGAAAGAGTAATCCCCACTCGCTGCAACTAAAAAAAAAAAAGAAAGCCCATGTGCAGCAACAAGGACCCAATGCAGCCAAAATTAAATTAAAAAAAAAAAAAAAGAACTACCATAAATCCAGCAATTCCACTCCTGGCTATATATCTGAAGAAATGAAAACATTAATTCAAAAAGATACATGCACTCTAGGGACTTCCCTGGTGGCGCAGTAGTTAAGAATCTGCCTGCCAGTGCAGGGGACATGGGTTTGATCCCTGGTCCGGGAAGATCCCACAGGCCATGGAGCAACTAAGCCCGTGCGCCACAACTACTGAACCTATGCTCTAGAGCCCACCAGCCACAACTACCGAGCCCTCGTGCCACAACTACTGAAGCTGTGCACCTAGAGCCCATACTCCTCAAGAAGGGAAGCCACTGCAATGAGGAGCACGCACACCACGATGAAGAGTAGCCCCCCTGCTCACTGCAACTAGAGAAAGCCTGTACATAGCAACGAAGACCCAACGTGGCCAAAAATAAATAAATTAAATAAATTAAAAAAAAAAGATACATGCACTCCAATGTTCACAGCATCAATATTTACAACAGCCAAAATATGCAAGCAACCTAAGTGTCCATCAACAGTTGAATGGATAAAGAAGATTATACACACACACACTCAGGCACACACGCAAACACTCACATCTACAAACAATGGAATACTACTCAGCTATAAAAATGAAATTCTGCCATTTTCACCAACGTGGATAGACCTAGAGGGTGTTATGTTTAGTGAATTATGTCAGACAGAGAAAGACAAATACTCTATATATAGAATCTAAAGAATAAAACAAATGAATATAACAAAACAGAAACAGATTCACAGATATGGAGAACAAACTAGTAGTTACCAGTGGGGAGAGGGAAGGAGAGACGGGAAAGATAGGGGTAGGGGATTAAGAGATACAAAGTGGTGTGTATAAAATAAATAAACAACAAAGATATATTGTACAGCACACATATAGCCATTATTTTGTAATAACTTTAACTGGAGTATAATCTATAAAAATATTGAATCACCATTTTGCACACCTGAAACTAATGTAATATTGTAAATCAACTATACTTCAGTAAAAACACTAATGCTTATAGAAGGAAAAATATAGTATTTGAGATTATATGAAAATCTGCCCATTTGGATTCTATCATTAGTGTTGTTGAGTCTTTCCATTCACCTTGTCTCTAGTTAATCAAAATTTAAATATAACGTGCTACTTTCATTACACTGCACAAAATTTAGCAAAGCTTTAAGTCTTATGAGAAAACAGACATATATCTGATTACCTACCAAAAAATATATATATTTTACCATGCTGTACAGTAGACCTCCAGAACTTATTCATTTATATCTTTCAAACAACATCTCCACATTTATAATAAAATAAATTTTAAAAGACTTTTTTTTTTTTTGGAAGTTTTAGGCTCAGAGCAAAATTGAGCAGAAAATACAGAGAATTCTCAATAACCTCTGCCTACACACACTCACGACCTCCTGCGCTATCAACATCCCCACCACAGGGGAACATTTGTTACCATCCACACGCTTACACTGACACATCATTGTCACACCAAGTCCATAGTTTACATTAGTATTGACTTTTGGTGTGGTACCTTCTAAGGGTTTGGACCACTCTATAATGACCCATATCTACCACCACATTATCATACAGAGTAACTTCTCTGCTCTGTGCTCCACCTATTCACTCATCCTGCCCTCCTAACCCCTGGCAACCGCTGTTTCTTTTACCATGTCCATAATTTTGCCTTTTGAAGAATGTAATTCTAGTTGGAAGCCTATAGTGTATAGTTTTGTTCAGATTAACTTCTTTCACTTAGTGACATGCATTTAAGGTTCTTCCATGGCTTTTTATGGCTTGAAAGCTCACTTATTTTTATGCTGAATAATATTTAATTGTCTGGCTGTACCACAGTTTAATTATTCATTTGCCTACTGAAGGGCAACTTGTTTGTGTCCGAGTTTTGACAACTATGGATAAAGTTCCTATAGACATCCACGTGCAGTTTTTTGTGTACACACACCTTTTTGACGCCTTCAGGCAAATAACAGGAGCACAGCTGCTAGATCATATGGTTAAGGATATATTTACTTTCATAAGACACATCCAAATTGTCCTCCAAAGTGGCTGTACTGTCTGCTCCTCTTACTGCATTGGATCCCAACTCAGAAAAGCTCTAGAAAATGCATTAGAAGCCATTAGGGCTAATTTGACTGTGATCTATTTCCCCTTTAAGTCAGTTAGGGAGGCTGGGAAGAGACTAGCAGAAACTGTGAAAGAAAAGTCTTAGTGCGAAGGGAAACAGATACACAACCTCACCCCAACTCCTACCACAACTATACTTGCACCCCAGGGGGAAAGTACCTCTTACTTTATCCCACAGATAGTCCCAACGGTGCTAGGAGAAGCACAGAAGGTAGTGGTGACAAGAAACAGAGAACCAGGGGAAGCAGACGAAAAACTCACCAACTGAAGAAATGCAAATTCAGCTGTGAGGCTGACAGGACCTTGGTGCTCTGGCCAGGTGCCAGGCCTAAGCCTCTGAGGTGGGAGAGCCAAGTTCAGGATACTGGACCACCAGAGACCTCCTGGCCTCACGTAATGTCAATCGGTAAGAGCTCTCCCAGATATCTCCATCTCAACGCTAAGACCCATCTCCACTCAAAGACCAGCAAGCTCCAGTGCTGGACACCCCATGCCAAACAACTAGCAAGACAGGAACACAGCCCCACCCAGTAGCAGAGAGGCTGCCTAAAATCATCATAAATTCACAAACACCCCAAAACACACCACCAGATGTGCTACTGCCCACCAAAAAGACAAGATCCAGCCTCAACCACCAGAACACAGGCACCAGTCCCCTCCACCAGGAAGCCTACACAAACCACTGAACCAACCTTACCCACTGGGGGCAGACACCAAAAACAAAGGGAACTACAAACCTGCAGCCTGAGAAAAGAAGACCCCAAACACAGTAAGTTAAACAAAATGAGAAAACAGAGAAATACACAGTGATAAAGGAGAAAAGGAAAAACCCACCAAACCAAACCAATGAAGAGGAAATAGGCAGTCTACCTGAAGAAGAATTCAGAGCAGTGATAGTAAATATGATCCCAAATCTTGGAAAAAGAATGGAGAAAATACAAGAAACGTTTAACAAGGACCTAGGAGAGATAAAGAGCAAACAAACAATGATGAATAACACAGTAAGTGAAATTAAAAATACTCTAGAAGGAATCAACAGCAGAAAAACTGAGGCAGAAGAACAGATAAGTGACGTGGAAGATAAAATAGTGGAAATAACTACCACAGAGCAGAATAAAGAAAAAAGAATGAAAAGAATTGAGGACAGTCTCAGAGAACTCTGGGAGAGCATTAAATGCACCAACATTCGAATCATAGGGGTCCCAGAGGAAGAGAGAAAGAAAGGTACTGAGAAAATATTTGAAGAGATTACAGTTGAAAACTTCCCTAAGTTGGGAAAAGAAACAGTCATTCAAGTCGAGGAAGTGCAGAGAATCCCACACAGGATAAACCAAGGAGAAACATGCTGTGACACATATTAATCAAACTATCAAAAACTAAATACAAAGAAAAAAATATTAAAAGCAGCAAGGGAGGGCTTCCCTGGTGGTGCAGTGGTTGAGAGTCTGCCTGCCGATGCAGGGCATGTGGGTTCATGCCCCAGTCCGGGAAGATCCCGCATGCCGCGGAGCGACTGGGTCCGTGAGCCATGGCCGCTGAGCCTGCACGTCCGGAGCCTATGCTCCGCAATGGGAGAGGCAACAAGAGTGAGAGGCCCGCGTACCACAAAAAAAAAAAAAAAAAAAAAAAAAGCAGCAAGGGAAAAGCAACAAATTACATGCAAGGGAATTGGCATAAGGTTAACAGCTGATCTTTCAGGACAAACTCTGCAAGCCAGAAGGGAGTGGCAGGACATATTTAAAGAGATGAAAGGGAAAAACCTAAAACCAAGATTACCCTAACCAGCAAGAATCTCATTCAGATTCGACAGAGAAATTAAAACCTTTACAGACAAGCGAAAGCTAAGAGAATTCAGCACCACCAAACCAGTTATAACAAATGCTAAAGGAACTTCTCTAGGTAGGAAACACAAGAGAAGGAAAAGACCTACAATAACAAACCCAAAACAGTTAAGAAAATGGTAATAGGAACACACATATCGATAATCACCTTAAATGTAAATGGATTAAATGCTCCCAAAAAAGACATAGACTGGCTGAATGGATACAAAAACAACACCTGTATATATGCTGTCTAAAAGACACCCGCTTCAGACCTAGGGATACATACAGCCTGAAAGTGAGGGGATGGAAAAAGATATTCCATGCAAATGGAAATCAGAAGAAAGCTGGAGTAGCAATTCTCATATCACACAAAATAGACTTTAAAATAAAGACTATTACAAGAGACAAAGAAGGACACTCCATAATGATCAAGGGATCAATCCAAGAAGATATAACAATTGTAAATATTTACGCACGCAACACAGGAGGACTTCAATACATAAGGCAAATGCTAACAGTTGTAAGAGGGGAAATTGACAGTAACACAGTAATAGTAGGGGACTTTAACAACCCACTTTCAGCATTGGACAGATGATCCAAAATGAAAATAAATAAGGAAACACAAGCTTCAAATGACACATTAAACAAGAAGGACTTAATTGATATTTATAGGACATGCCATCCAAAAACAACAGAATACACTTTCTTCTCAAGTGTCCATGGAACATTCTCCAGGACAGATCATATCTTGGGTCACAGATCAAGCCTTGGTAAATTTAAACAAACTGAAATCATATCACGTATCCTTTCCAACCACAACGCTATAAGACTAGATATCAATTACAGGAAAAAAACCGTAAAACATACAAACACATGGAGGGTAAACAATACACTACTAAATAACCAAGAGATCACTAAAAAAATCAAAGAGGAAATCAAAAAGTATCTAGAGGGCTTCCCTGGTGGCACAGTGGTTGAGAGTCCGCCTGCCGATGCAGGGGACACGGGTTTGTGACCCGGTCTGGGAAGATCCCACATGCCGCGGAGCGGCTGGGCCCGTGAGCCGTGGCCGCTGAGCCTGCGCATCCGGAGCCTGTGCTCTGCAACGGGAGAGGCCACGACAGTGAGAGGCCCGCGTACCGCAAAAAAAAAAAAAAAAAAAAAAGAAAAAGAAAAAGGTTCAGAGGAAGGAACAGCAAGGAAGAGGTAGAGGCAGAACCAGCTACATAATCTGCAGGACCCAGTGCAATTTCAAGACTATAAACGCAGAGCATTAAACCATCACTGGATCCTGTGCAAGAAAACGGACTTTCACTGAGAGCCTACGAACAGAACTAGTTATACCCACACTGACTTCAGCCCGTGAGACCCATTTCACACTCCCGGCTGCCGGCACTGTAAGAGGACACATCTGTGGCAATCTGTCACAGCACCACGGGAAACAAATATGTCGTCTTAGCGCCCAGCAGAAAGAGAAGTGTGTCTTTTCCACCAAACCTGGGCCAATACTGGGCAGTAACTTTCTTTTTTAATGTTTGCCAGGTTGGCCTTCAAAAGCTGGTTTCACAATGCTCATTTAATTTGTGAACAAAATATTGCACAACTTGTATGGAAACACAAAACACCCCGAATAGCCAAAACAATCTTGAGAAAGAAAAACGGAGCTGAAGGAATCAGGCTCCCTGACCACATTCTGTACTACAAAGCTACAGTAATCAAGACAGGATGGTACTGGCACAAAAACAGAAATATAGATCAATGGAAGAGGATAGAAAGCCCAGAGATAAACCCACGCACATATGGTCACCTTATCTTTGATAAAGGAGGCAAGAATATACAGTGGAGGAAAGACAGCCTCTTCAATAAGTGGTGCTGGGAAAACTGGAGAGCTACATGTAAAAGAATGAAATCAGAACACACCCTAACACCATACACAAAAATAAACTCAAAATGGATTAAAGACCTAAATGTAAGGCCAGTAACTATCAAACTCTTAGAGGAAAACATAGGCAGAACACTCTATGACATAAATCACAGCAAGATCCTTTTTGACCCACCTCCCAGAGAAATGGAAATAAAAACAAAAATAAACAAATGGGACCTAATGAAACTTAAAAGCTTTTGCACAGCAAGGGAAACCGTAAACAAGATGAAAAGACAGCACTCAGAATGGGAGAAAATATTTGCAAACAAAGCAACTGACAAAGGATTAGTCTCCAAAATTTACAAGCAGCTCATGCAGCTCAATATCAAAAAAACAAACAACCCAATCCAAAACTGGGCATAAGAACTAAATAGACATTTCTCCAAAGAAGATATACAGATTGCCAACAAACACACGAAAGGATGCTCAACATCACTAATCATTAGAGAAATGCAAATCAAAACTTCAGTGAGGTATCACCTCACACCAGTCAGAATGGCCATCATCAAAAAATCTACAAACAAGAAATGCTGGAGAGGGTGTGGAGAAAAGGGAACACTCTTGCACTGGTGGTGGGAAGGTAAATTGATACAGCCACTGTGGAGAACAATATGGAGGTTCCTTAAAAGACTGAAAATAGAACTACCATACGACCCAGCAATCTCACTACTGGTCATATACCCAGACAAAACCATAATTCAAAAAACACATGCACCTCAATATTCACTGCAGCACTGTTTACAACAGCCAGGACATGGAAGCAACCGAAGTGTCAGATGAATGGATAAAGAAGATGTGGCACATATATACAAGGGTATATTACTCAGCCATAAAAGGAAACGAAATTGAGTTACTCGTAGTGAGGTGTATGGACCTAGAGACTGTCATACAGAGTGAAGTAAGTCAGAAAGAGAAAATTAAATACCGTATGCTAACACATATATATGGAATATATTTTTTAAATTGTATCTGAAGAACCTAGGGGCAGGAGAGCAATAAAGATGCAGATGTACACAATGGACTTGAGGACACGGGGAGGGGGAAGGGTAAGCTGGGACGAAGTGAGAGAGTGGCATGGACGTATATACACTACCAAACGTAAAATAGCTAGCTAGTGGGAAGCAGCCGCATAGCACAGGGAGATCAGCTCGGTGCTTTATGACCACCTAGAGGGGTGGGATTGGGGGGTGGGATAGGGAGGGTGGGAGGGAGCCACAAAAGGGAGGGGACTTGGGGATAAATGTATATGTATAGCTGAATTACTGTGTTATACAGCAGAAACTAACACACATTGTAAAGCAATTATAATCCAATAAAGATGTTTAAAAAAAAAAGGAAAGCATAGTACTGAGATCCAAATCTCATGTGGCTCACCTTATAAATTGCTGATAAAAAATTTAAGAACATATTTACATGGCATTTTAAAAAACCTCTTGTCTTGTATAATGGTCTTCAGTAGCTTATTAAAGTTTTAGAAGATTCTCAATCATTAGAGAAAAACAAAGTGTCTGTACCACTTTGCATTCCCACCAGCAAGGAATGAGAGTTCCTGTTGCTCCACAAACCACTGGCATTCGGCGTTGCCTGTGTTCTAGATGTTTGCTACACTATCAGATGTATAGTGATGTCTCCTTGTTGTTTTAATTTGAATGTCCTGGATAACGTATGATGTGGAACATCCTTTCATGTACTTATTTATCATCTGTCTATCTTGCTTGGTGAGCTGCCTGTTTAAGGTTCTTGAAATGCTGATTAATTATGTTGCTGTTTGTGGGGAGCAGATTAATCAACAGAAAGTGATTCACAGCAGGCATCCTTCTGTTGATCACGTAATTGCAATGGTCTGATTATTCAAATTGCTTTTATTTCCCCATTTTATTAGAATTTGGTAAAAGTGCCAAAATGCAAAGCAAGAGATGATTGAGCATACTGTGTTAGAAGGAGATAAGCACCCTGCATTACGGGGAGACAGGCTCTTAATTATGCCTTCCAGGCCTTCCTTAAAGGTAGCAAAACAGATCTGTGATGCGTGTTCCCAATCTCCCAATCAGCCTATATATTTTTTTAAAGGCTTGAAATCTTGAGTTTGTGCAGGTCAACATAGGATAAATGAGAACGCATTTGGATATAATAACGAGGTTTTAGCCCAGAGCCACAGTGGAGAATTTGGGACGATTTATTTGGAGGGGATATCTCAGAGACATATAGTATTTCTACAAGGAGAGACTGACATCCTACTCCTGGGCTGAATGTGGGCCAAGGTACATAAACTGTTAAGATACGTCCTGATCCATCAATTAGGAATGCCTTGAGAGATTTTTCTGGGAGTTGAGCATTTGCTCTCAGAATACTGACAGGGGCATACTGTCTTAGAAATGGTGTAGACTTTTGAAGGCAAAACGTAGCTAGGATAGGTAGAAGGCAGCAGTAAGATGCACTGAGTGCCCTTCTTTGGGCTTAGGAAGCATGTGCGGGGGGTCAGTCGATACCACGGCAGAGAGACAGCCTGTCTTCAAAATAACTAGCCAAGGGCAAAGCCTTGTGGAGCAAGAAAAACTCAGTAACTGGATTCTGTAGGCAGATTTGCCGGGGCATTGCAAGAGTTCAGTTAAAGAGCAAAGAAGTGAACCCTAGGGGAGGTACAGAACGTGAATGTCTGCTTCGAAGAAGTTAGTGATAGCAGAATCATTACAGCTTCCATGATAAAACATTCAGCCTCGTTCCTCTGTTCCAGTGTACCCAGTGTCCATCCTGGAGACTCCACCAGCATCACATGGAAGAGGTCGAAGGGTAAAGAAGCTACCACAACCCAGTTCCCTGCTGTTGCCCCTGAGCTGAGGAGAAAGGAAAATAGGATAATTTGATATGGTATTGATGTTTTAAATTGGACACTGACATTTTTTAATTTTGATACTTCGATTGTCTTAATTACCAAAGTGAGACATTTTTAATGGCTGAAAGTGACAGGAAGACTACAGGCTATCCTTGAGATCTCTAAAAACGGCAGGGCAGGAACATGATAGTTGAAAAGACTGATCCATTTCCTCTTTGCACTCAACAAATTCGAAAATTGTTATAGACTGGTTACAAAGCAAATAAAAATATACACGCATGCTTTGTTTTGTTTCAACTTTCTCTCCATATATTTGAAATGAAATCTTTATCATAAAATAAATCTAAACAACAGTGTAAATTTTGTATAAACAAAGTGGGCTTTTCATTTTGTTTAATGATCTGCTAGTTTGATTTATTATAGCCAAACAAAATAATTATAGATGTACTACAGTATACAGAACATTCTGTATAATATACTGTTTTTCATAAAAATATTTATATATTCCATATTTTATGTTTTATGTGATATAGCATATATTACTTATTATATAGTATAATTTTAGGGCTTTAATATTGAAAATATAAAATGCATATAAAAATATTTTTGTATTTGTTATGGTTGGTAGCTAAGAAAGATTGGATGCTGGTGATATACACGTATTTGTATATATGCATGCACACATACATATATACATATCTTACACATATGAATTCAGATAAGTATCACAACTATATATTTATAGATAAAAATGTTAAGCTGACATCATATAAGGAACATCAATACATGATTTCCTAAAAGAATCACACAATACTATTTTTAAGGTAAGAGTTAATAGTAAGTGTACTAGTCGTAATTTTTAGTTTACTAAGTCTTTTCCTTCTCTTCCTTGGGGATGTCTTTGTGTTGCTTTGTTGGTTTGCATAAGTAAATGTTTTATTATTGCCTGTGTATCTGTTACATGTTCAGAATACATTCACACACCTTATAAATTGTCCTGACCATGTGTAAATGCATTTAAAAATTTCTAATGTTTGACATACTTCAGTAACACCTGTGTCAAAAAGAGAGCCATGGCAACAAGACACTGAAAATCTGTTTTGATATTTAATCACAACTTTTCAAGTCTGAAGGATCAAGTAAAGCTTATCGTCTTTGAGTTTTTGTTGTTATGGTTGTTTCTTAATTAAGCAGGATCACCTTGAAAATAGCACCCATGTGGAATATATTATTTTCTTGGGCACATTAAAGAAGTTGGTTTTTACTTTCTTACCCATTTATACTGATCAACAGCTGTATCTTGCCAAGCATAGGGACTTGAACTTGCTGTTTTTTCCTTTAATTATGATTTATTTTATTCCTTTAAATAATTTCTTTTTAACAAGAGTCACAGTCAGGGTCATTCTAATTTCATGTGTTGAAAACTAACACAGAAACTAGGTAAACATGATTTTCCTTTCTTTAACTTTGGGGATAAGTGCTTCATAAATGTTATTTCATGAAGATGAATAATAACAGAATATAGTTGGACTAGAAACATTTTCTTAAAAATCATACCTTTTCCTCCCCTAAATTCATTTCCAGAACACACAGTGATACGGTTTCCAGTCATCAAAGAACATTGCAATACAATTTTCCTTTCTTAGCTTTTTTTTTTTTTAAGTCAAATCTAAGATTGAATCAGTATTCTAGACTTTGAATCCCATAGAAAGTCAGAGGATGAAAAGAAAAAAATAGCAAGGGCTAGCATAGCATGACTACATTAAGCCTGGGAATCTCATGAAATCCAGAGACTTGTTCTTTCCATCTGATACCATATTAGACTTTACAACCAACCACCAAGTCAGTGAGGGTAAAGTCTGTCCTTAGAAGAAGAGTAAATAACTCCCTTTAGACAATCAGTTTGACTTTCTTTAGTCAGTGACACACCTGCATAGTATAAACAGTTACCAAGAACACTGTTCCCATGTGGCAGTAATGTTAACATAAATTATCTGAATTATTAAAGAATCAACCAATCCTTATTATATTTCTTAATGTGAAGAACCATTTATTTCTAGCAATTTTTATAGGCTGTCAACATGTCACTTTGCAATAAATTATGTGCCCTTAATCTTACTCTTACTATTTTAAATTCATATTAAAACTGCACTTGTCCTAGTATTTATAAAGTATAATTCACACAAATTATAATTAACTTTTACAATACTGGAAAGTTCTGACCACTCAAGGAGTATTTTTTCTATTTTCATGACCTCTATGTTAAAGTATCAAATATTACTTCATTCTGTGGAAAGACAACACACAATCTTTTAAAGCACCATGAATTTCCTGTTTATTTTATATTAGCTCATGAAATTTCAATCACATGGGTATCAGTTCTTATTTTAGAAAAAAAGAATAGAGAAGATAAATTGCTGAGAGTTTTGAGCCAGAGAAAGTCAGAGATATCTTCCTAAAGCTTGGGTCAGATCAAAACGTTTTAAGTGGATTCACTGTGCATGTGGAACTAGGTTCCAAATAGATTAACTGCGAATTCAAAGCTGGAGATAGTTTACCTCGTTTCTAAACTTTCTTTCCCACTGTTTCTCTTCCTAACCTCAGTTTCCCCACCATCTCAAACTTAACCAGCATTGCCCCAATGCAGTGTGCCTTTTCATAGCTGTGATATTTAACGCATGCTACCGTTGCCCTTAAAAATGCCATATCTCCTCCACTTTCACAAGTCCTACTCACCTATCCCATTTCAGTGAAAATTACCATCTTCCCAACAACCCTTCCTTCTTGCCACGGTTACTGTACATTTAGACATTTTTCTGTCATGCCTGCCTTGTTGGTATAACACTATAACATAGTATTCACTTCTTTCTCCTTTATGACACAGCAAGTAAGATCCACCACTCCTCTACATTTTTCATTAAGTGGAGAACACTTCTTCACCGGATTTACAAAAAATAAGAACTCAGCAAATACTGATTCAAATCAAACCTTTGTATTTAGTAGTCATAATTCCAAAGCTGGTATTGGATGTTGCCCTAACCAGTGAAAATTAAAAGAACATTTCTTCAGTGACTACTTGGTAAGGAGCATTGCACTGAGTTAAAGCGGGCTCCACGTCACTGTTGCTTACGATTCCAGCACAGCCGTACCAACCCCACAGGGTCCTGAATGTTGGGCTGGCAGTTCTTTGGGTTTTTTTAAAAATTAATTAATTTATTTATTTTTGGCTGTGTTGGGTCTTCATTGCGGTGTGCGGGCTTCTCATTGCCGTGGTTCCTCTTGTTGTGGAGCACAGGCTCTAGGCACGTGGGCTCAGTAGTTGTGGCTCGCAGGCTCAGTAGTTGTGGCGCACGGGCTTAGTTGCTCTGCGGCATGTGGGATCTTCCTGGACCAGGGCTCGAACCCGTGTCCCCTGCATTGGCAGGTGGATTATTAACCACTGCGCCACCAGGGAAATCACTAGAACAGTTTTATGTTTACAGAAAGATAGAAAGAGTTCCCACAACCCTGCACCCAGTTTCTCCTGATCCTAATGTCTTACATTAGTAAGAATATTTGTTGCAATTAGTGAATAAATATTGATACATATTTATTAACTAAAGTCCAGACTTTATTCAGATTTCATGAGTTTTTACTTAATGGCCTTTTTCTGTTAAGGGATCCCATCCAGGATACCACATTAAATTTAAATATCATCTCTCCTGATATCACCTCTTGGCTATGACAATTTTTCAGACTATCCTTGTTTCTGATGACCTTGACAGCTTTGAAGAGTAATGGTCAAGTATTTTGTCAGGTGCCCCTCTATTGGAATTTGTTTTTGTCATGACTACAGTGAGGTTATGAGCTTAGCTTTGGGGAGGAAGATCACAGAAATAAAATGCCATATTCATCACCTCATACCAAGGGTACAAACTAGCAACAAGATCTATGACCGTTAATGTTGACTTTATCGCCTGGCTGAGGGAGTGGTTGTCATATTTCTTCACTGTAAAGTTGCTTTGTTTTCTTCACATCTCGCTTCTGTGATGCCCTCTTTGGCAGGAAGTTACTTGGTGCAGGCCACACTTAACGAGTATGGAGCTGTGCTTCTCCTCTTTGAGACTGGGTAATCGACATCCGTTACGTAGCATTCTCCCGCATGAGCCATCTTCTCTGCTCCCCAATTTATTAATTTGTTCAATCGTTTATTTATAATCATATGGGCTCATAGATATTTGTTTTATATGTTGGGTTATAATCCAATACTATTTTATTTTACTCCTCAAAATGTTCTGGTATTGACCCTGACTGCCTCCTGTCTCTTTGACATATTCCAATCAGTGTGTGTATGTGTGTGTTTGTGTTTAGCACTTTCCTTAACTTCTAGAAATACAAGATACTCCAGACAAATCCTGTATGTTTGCTGCTCCAGCCCTATAATCAGCCATTTGTCCTGGGTACCATAGTTCATTTTACTGGAGAATTAGAAACCAAGATCTGGGTGCTAGGTGTGCCCATTGCTACTTGTGTGTCACTTCTTTCAGGCTCTCTCAACTCACAGGGCAAGGCAATCTCTGTGTGTGTGCTAACCTGTGTATATAACACATATCTTTAAGTATTTCTATATGTAACCATCTGGACTAGGCCATGCATGAGTTCTTACTTAGGCCTCCCAGTCAATTGCACTCCCACATGGCTCCTTCCAGCATCCTCTCCTTGTCTGTGAGTTCACGCCCCCAACAGGGACATCTCTGGCTCCCACCATCTGCCCTTCAGACCTTTTGAGCATTTTCGTTTGGTGTGTTTACTTTCTCACTGTTGCACTCTAAGTGTTCACTGTATACAGTATTTTGGGTATACAAAATGCCTGCTTTTAAAATGTAGGAGTAAAGCTGTCATACCCTTGAAATTTTAATCCAGGGAGATGGCAATACTAGTTCAGAGTCCTGTGATAAACTAATGTCACCCCCTTCACTACTTGTATTAGTATCTTCAATTGTTTCTGTACAATCTGTGTCATTTTTTTTACACATTATCTTTTATTATTATTTTTTTTAACAGAAGAACCAACCAAGAAGGTAATATTTCTTCTGTAGCTCTCTTTCCCAGGAATAAAAACATTGCAGTCTCCGCTGAGTTTCCTTTGCTATTTGTATCGCCCACTTCATCTCCTGCTTTTACCTCTTTGGGGAACAGAATGTATCATATATCTTTCTGAGGCCTTTTAAAATTCTATATTATTTCTTCAAAATGTAAGAAGAGACAGTGCTTCAAGGTTATTTATACACATCCATATAGATGTAAAATTAAAATATTAGCATATAAAACAGATAAAAATTTTATTATAGCCTCAGAAAAATATATAGCTTTGAAAAATTCCAGAAACAAAAACTGTGAGATCATTCTTTTTTTTAAGATTTAATATTTACTTAGCCCTACACGCCAGGCATTCTTCTGATCATTACAGATAGGGCACATAAAAGGACAAAAAATGTCCAAAGTCTCATGGCAGTGTTTTCTAAAAGGAGACAATGAGCAAATGAATAAGAAAAGGTCAATTAGTGACAAGTAGAATCATTAAAAAAAGCAGAAAAGAGTAGTATCTTCTAGTCTGTATTTCCAAATAATAGCAGCTTTAATTACTTTTATAACTAAAGCAATTTATAGACTAAAAATAGTTCTGTTTTAATATTCTAGACTTTCTCTTCTTTTAGCTATATTTGCTTATACTCAAACTTTAATACGCAGGATGTACCCAGCATATATTTGAACATATTTCTTCTGTAAAAAGACATGGAATTCTCATGCAATGCTGTGTGTGAATATGAGTATTCTTGTTATCATAGTTACAATTTACATAGCTTTTCAGAGAGCATCAGAATTTTAGAAAGTATATTTAATACGTAAATGTGCTGGGCCATATTTTATTATCTTGCAGTCAAAGCAGAGAGAGAGAAATATTTCTGGTGTGTATGGGATTGAAATCACACTTTCTGATCTGAGGGCTTTACTTTTTATAGCCTTTGAAATAGGATGTAATGTCATACAATAATTATATGTATTTATACCTCCAAAAATAATGATTTGGTGTCATCTATAGAGCTGTGTGGTACAGCCCATGGCCTCCATCAAGAATACGCCTAAGGATTTAGAGCTGAGTGTGTGCTTGAATGCACTTATAACTGAATCATGTCCCTCGACAGAGTCAAATACATGTGTGCAGCCTGCCAAAGTGATGCTTTATCACCAGTTACATGAATCAAATGAATGCCTGCCTGATTTTTAAAAATGGGTGGTGGATATACTTGGCAGGAAAAAGCAGCTACGCCTGGATATTTCTAAGGAATAAGTGAATCTATAAAAAAACTGTGTGTGTGAGGGGGTGTATATGAATAACAAATTAATGTGTAAGGAAGTCACAACCTGGAGAGATACAGGCCAATCACAACAAGTGTCATCATGACATGATACAAAAACGTGCTCTATAAATTTGAAGGAACGGTACTACAACACCATAGGGACCTGGATAATGGGAAGGAGAAATATTCCTTCCGTTGCACGTTTCTTTCTAGACCTGATGGTAAAGGCCTGATATTATCAGTAGAATCCATTAAAAAGTATGACAGTTTTAACGGTTCTAAGGAGATACTCCTTGCATTGAAATCAGTAAACGATAGAAATCACATCAAAGGTCCTGAATCACGTCTAGAAAACATACCTTTATAAGTTGGAACTTAAAAATGCTTTGGTAGAAGTTCAAGTTTCCTGGGTCATCTGCCACCATAATATGGAAATGTGATTGCGAAGTGGTGATAAGTTTGCTGTTTTAGGGAATCTCAATGATTCGGTTAGCTGACATCTTGGCTCCAAAATGCTTGAGCAGTGTTGTATCACTTGCCTAAAAGTGGATATTGGAAAAAATTGCTCTCCTGAGGATTTTATCGGGTTGGCCAAAAAGTTTGTTCGGGTTTTCCCATAAGATGTTACCCAATATATCTAACTGCTTAGATGTTTCCATCGGGGCAGAAATCAGAAGCCCACAGACAGTGGGAAGGTAGGTTAAGATTCCAGTGCCATCTTTCTGCTGCTGATTAATTATGCTAGGTGATTTGATACTCTACAATGACTCCTTTTAAAAACCACATATTTACACGATCTTTTATATGTTATCTAGATACCTGCAGTTCTGTGCTTCAGGTAAGGAAAGGATATTGCCTTCATTTTGCAAATGGAAGTAAACTGGTCTCAGAGAGGTTTAGTGTCTGCCTTCAAATCAAACCGCCAATAAATGATCGCCAGATACACAGATGGGTCATCTCGTCCCATGCCCCGTCAGCATCACACCACACATTGCTTTGTTATAAGCGGGAGGATGAAGGTCCAGACATTCTCTGCCCCTTGGATCTCTGTACATGAATCAGACAACATGTCTGTGATTTTAATTGTACTATATATGAATTAAGAGAGTGGGAAAGTCATTTTTTTTCCTTCACTCTTGACATTTCAGGGATTTTCCTAAATATAGTCTCCCTCTTAAACTCACTTTTCTTGTTAAAAGGTACAACCTAGTGCAGCAGAAAGAATATTAGAATGGATCTCAAGGCAACTCTAGCCGGGCCAATAATATGCTAGATTTCTTGGGACATGTCTCAACTGATTTAGCTTCAGCTAAATAGGTTTAGAAAAAGATGAGCTCCCAGATATCTCTGAGCTATGAAGTGGTATGATTCAAAAATAGAGTAATTACTCCCATGGATAATTCTCCTAAAAATACAAACCCAACACATTAACACAAGTGCCATAAATCATTATTATTCTTTTTTTAATTCAGAAAGATTTCATTATCCCAGTCTTCGGTATTCTCAAGGACGCTGCAAAGCTTGAACATGGCGCTTGACAGAAATACATCCACAATGCCTACGTGGAGGAGAAAACCGCTCTCAGCCTCTGGTCAGCACAGCGGCTAGAGCACCCTGGCCTGAGGGCACGTTCCCAGGCACCTCCATCCAAAGCCACGCTCTGCCCCCTTCCTTGGTACCATCATCTGACTGAGGAAAGAGCACGAATCCTCTTGTGGCTTTAATGCCACAATTTCCAATAATGGCAACTCCCGCAGCCGAGGTGCGGAGATGGAGTCGAATTACAAAATTGTTCGCTCTTAGGACAATGGTTTAAAATTCTCTGGAGAACAAGAAATTGTTCATGAGAATCAATGACCTTTTCTGATGGAGAGTATGGCTGTGGAGGCTGTGGGAGATGCCAGAATCATAATACTGCCTAAGGGGTGTCATGTATCCAGACCTGGAAAAAAAATCTGTAAATATCTGCATAACCCCAGGAATAGCAACCGCATACCCTTAAGTGGGGAAGGTGCTAATTAAACGCTTCCTCAGGTAAATATCCAGTTAAAAACTCCTACATGTTAACACCTTTTTATAAGAAAGAGCAAGACCTGAAACTAACAAAAAGAATGTTGAAGACTGAATTTGTCAATGTATAAGCATGCCTCTTTATGACCTAAAGAATATCAATATCCTGTCTACTTGGTAGATCTTTTTCAGCACTGCCCTACCGAACAACGATTATTTGAAAAACCCTTTAGAAAATTAGGTCATTTTTTTTCTTTCACACCCTCATTCTGGGTCCCACAAGACAGGTTTTGTAGATAATAGGAAGAGTTCCAAAACTCACACTGACTTTTTATTTAATGAGAGATACATTTGATTTTCTCCTGCCACTTAAAGAGGAGATTTATTCCAACACTCTCTTTGAATCTGAACAAAAGTCAACCCAGGCTCATTTTTAGGGATAAAAAAATCATTGTAAAAGAGCAAACCATCAAATCAGTGAACTATCTAACCCACATGACCATGGTTTGGGTCGCTGAGCTGTTTGCTTCCTTGGGAGTGTGAAGAGCTGTATTGTGCACAGGAATTCTGGAAGGAAAACAAAAGGAAATTCCAGCAAATAGAAACGCAGGCAACTAGAATTTTCCATGTAATACAGATTTTACAGGAAAAAAATGTCCATTTTAGGAATTTCGTGTGCCTTATCTGCATATGAGACCTAATCTGACTTGAGACCTGAGGACAAAATAAATGTTTTAAAATATCATCTGTCCCCTAAGAAATAAAAAGTTTGTATTATTGGGACTGATTTTTGCCTTAAGAGATGATGGATTTAACGATTTCTCAAGGTCCATATTTTAGTTATGTGCCAGAGTGCTGTAATCTATTAGAAACATATTTAGAGGCAATGCATGTATCTTTATATAAGCTAATGACAAATATTATTTTATAATAAAAGCATCTCATGATAAGTACAAATGATGAAAATTTGCAGTATCTATATGTATGCATATATATGTGTGTGTATCATGTCAACTTTTATTTTGTTGGATGTTATTAATGGGAAAGAAAAATAAATATTACCTATTTGTGAAAGACAGGCCCACAAGTTGCTTGAAAAATTTAACTGTAAAACTCTGGGGTTCTTACAGTGGGGCAAGACAAAACATACTGGATCACATCTGGTTTAATGACATGGGAATACGGGGTGGGGGGGGAAATGTCTCACTCAAAAATTTACTCTTTCTCGGGCAATGTGTCAGCAAACAATAATCAGATTTCATACAAAACCATGTTTTCAGTTCACTTCTGTAACCCTCTAGTGTTGTTCTGTCTTTCAACAATAGGTAATTGGAAAAGGCACTCTGCATTTTACAAATGCTTCCCCTTGGATTTCTGAAAAGGTGACTTTTTCAAAAAATAAAAGCCAAAGCATTTCTAAGCCAGAAAAATCTCATATAATTAAAGCCTCCAGCTGCATGCATTTTTAATTCCACAGACAACATAGTAATTGACATATGTGATTCTGGATCACACTTCAGATTTTAAATTATTTTAATCTGCTGAACTGTGTTTAAGTGCACTAACCAGATATACTCTCAGTAATTCGGCTCTTAACGACTATCCATCACTGCAGAGCTACCTTTGATGTTAAAATACTCTAAGAAATAATGTAATTTCCCCACATGCTGGTTGGGTTATAGTCAGATGTTTCTTAAATATTTCATGTAAGAACTCTCCCTGACCCCTACCACTGCGAAAATGTGAGGAGATTTTACTTAGAATAATTTTATAGCTTGCAGTTCACTGAATTAACTAGAATGATCAGGACCTCAACCAAATCGATTGCTGAACCAAAAATGAGATCAAAGCAATAAATCAGAAGGCTAGAACAGAGGTAAAAATACAAATTACAAGAATAAGTTCAGAATAATTAATATCTGCAAAATTGCACTGCAAAACATCTTAGAAGGTATAAAGCTCATAGCACATTAAAATCTAAAATTTTAAACAGGCCTCTGAACCTGAAAAAGACTACCAATGCCTACTTATTTGCTGTAAACCTAATAGACATGATACCATAGAGCTTTACTAACAACTACACTATCTACGTCCTATGCTTACTTCGTCTAGTGCCTGAAACCTCTTGCTGCCATATTCAGATATATGAGAGCATTCAAAAGATTTCTAGTCACCTTTCACATATATCAGCCAAGATTATAGTTTTCTATATTCTTCTCCTTAAATTGTTTATACAAAAAATATATATGAAGGAAAAGCATAGAGATAATTAATTAAATTTAATCAGCATCCAATAACTCCCATTATTAAGGAACTATGATGTTGTTTGGGTCTATGAAGAGATGAAATCAAAACAGTCATTGTGAGACATCAAGTGAATGGTTACCGGTGTTAATAGAAAAGTTCAGGAAAGAGAAGGAGGGATACTGAGATATTTGGATGTTTATGACCTCATAACATGATTGTCGCCTCTACATAAAAGAACCTTTATAGTGTTGTATTCCCAGGAAAACTTACCTCTTAGTTTTGAAAAATATTTGATGAAATAATTTGAATTTATTTTAGTTGGTTATTAAATATTCATATTAAAAATGGAAATTGTTATGCAGAAAGTTTATTGAGTTGTGGCCTCAGGATAATCTGTTGGGAATTCATATGGACTCTCAAAGGACTCGGAACAGCAGAAACAATCTTGAGAAAGAACAAATTTGAAGAACTCACACTTCCCGATTTCAAAACTCACTACAAAGTTACTGTTATCAAGAGTGTGGTCTGATGTATTGACAGACCTATAGACCAATGAAACAGAAAAGGCAGCCCAGAAATAAACTCTTGCATGTACAGTCAAATGATTTTTGACAAGAGTGCCAAGACAATTAAATTGGGGAAAGGACAATTATTTTAATAATGGTGCAGTGAAAACTGGATATCCATGTGCAAAAGAATGAAGTTGGACCCTTATCTTATACCATATACGAACATTAAATACACAAACTGCATCAAAAACCTAAATGTAAAAACTAAAACCATAAACTCTTAGGGGAACAGTTCCATGACATGGATTTTGACAATGATATATTAACTATGACAGCAAAAGCACAGGCAACAAAAGAAAAAATAAGCAAGTTGAATCACTTCAAAATTCAAAACTTTTGTGCATCAAAGGACAACGTGAAGAGAGTGAAAGGGCAACCCCAAAAGAGGAGAAAATATTTGCAAATCACGTATTTGATCAGAGATTTATATCCAGAGTATGCAAACAACTGCTAGAACTCAACAACAAAAAACCAAACAACTCAGTTTAAAAATGGGCAAAGGCTTGAATGTACATTTCTCCAAAAAAGGTACATAGATGGCCAATAAAGACATGAGATGATACTCAATATCACCAGTCATTAGGAAAATGCAAATTAAATAGACAATGAGATACCCCTTCACACCTATTAGAACAGCTATCACCAACAGAAAACTAAGTGTTAGTTAGGATGTGGAGAAATTAGAACCATTACGCCTTGCTGGTAGGAATGTAAACTGGTACAGCCGCTTCGGAAAATACTATGGCAGTTCCTTAAAATATTAAACATACAATTACCATATGATCTAACAATTCCACTTCTAGCTATATACCCCCAAAGAATTAGAAACAGGAACATACCTTTGTACACCAATGTTTATAGCGGCATTATTCACAATGGCCAAAAACCAACTCAAGTGCCCATCAACAGATGTGTGTTTACAAAATGTTGCATAGACATATAATGGAATATTATGTAGCTTTAAAGAGGAAGGAAACTCTTGATTATACTGCAACATGATGAACCTTGAAAACATGATGCTAAGTGAAATATGCCCAACATAAAAAGACAAATACCATGTGATTCTGCATACACAAGTTATTAGTGTAGTCGAGTTTACTGGGATAGAACGTAGATTCATGTTCACTAGGGGCTGGGATGAGAGGGGGTTGGATGGGTACTGTTTTATGGTACAGAATTTCAGTTTGGGATGTTGAAAACGTCCTGGAGATGGAGGATGTCATAATAATGTGAATGTGTTTAGTGCTACTGAACTGTATATGTAAAAATGGTTAAAATGGAAAATCTTATGTTATGTATTTACCACAAAAAAAAATCAAAAAGGGGAAAAAAATGTGTTGGGGAGTGAAAGAAGTAGGATTAGCAGAGGGGTGTTAACTGCAGTGAGGACACAAGAAAGGCCTCAGCAACTCCATAAGGGAACGCTGGACCTAGGCTGTCCCTTCAGAATTGATCCGGCTTGAGGACAAGGGCAGGGATCTTTATACCAACGGCATCTAACAGACTTGGGTACAAGCTGCTTCCAGAGGTAGAATAAGCTTGGTGTGACTACTCTAGTCTTCAAGACTCGAAGGAGGCGCATACCCGAGCGTCATCAGCCACCAACACTCTCAGCAGCTGGGGGGGTGACTCACTCTTTGAGGGGAGATTTGGGCAACAAACCACGCCACTCATTACAGTCCATACTTGCGGGTCCCTTATTTAATGCTCTCCCCTAACAGTGACATTGCTCCTTCACTTACTGTTGGCTTTCGCTTTCCCAATCCTATAAGAGCCACAATAGACGCACGGTCATGGGTAAATCCTGTAAGAGGTGAGTGCTTCCCCATCAATAATATCAATACCTATTTCATATGCAACCTGACAGTTTTGCCCATCTTGACCCAGCACCCTCAGAATCCAGTTATTTCCACATCTTCTCCCAGTTCTTCTTCTTACATGTTGACTAAATCCTGCAGCTCCTTCAGTTCTAAAATGTAATATTACTTCCTAGCACGCATTAATAACACTTGTAATACTTCTGATGACTTTTTAACCTATTTCTTAGTTCTCTTTCTAAAAAACCACTCCTAATTACCTGATTAACCTCCACTAACTGAAGGTTGCCTCCTCTGTGGGTAAGAAAATGAGAGCAACATTCTTTGTAGTTTTATTAGATGTTTTACACGAGATAGATTGTCCTAATAATTGTGAGGCAAATTTTATCTCAGTTTTACAGATAAGAACCTGAGACTCAGAGAAGTTAACTGACTTGAAAAGGATAAATAGCTAATAAGTAATAGAGGAATAATGTGGCTGCCAGACTGTTATCAACCACTTCCTTCTTAGTAATAGTAATGAAAGCTATTTATTGAGCATCTACAGTGTGACATACATTGTGAAAGTCACTCACATTTCAAATTTAACACTTATACCCACCGTCTAGGAAACAAGGAAAAGTGATATTCTAAGTAGTATTATTCCAATGTTTCTAGTTGGAACCTGAACCTCAAACAGGCAAAATCCTTAACATAAGCCCACCTTATTTGTCACAAGACACCCTGTTTTATGAGTGTGCCATACCCAGTATGAATCCCTCAAAAACCTTAGGAGTGTTCAAAAGCATCAAAGAAATTCTATCTATCTATCTATCTATATATATATACACACATATATACACATGTATGGAATCATTCAGTTATAAAGTATTCCTTTTGTGGATGTATAGCACCAATTTCATTGTAAGTATTTTCCCTTAGGAAAAAAGTCACAGAATAACAACTAGCTAGCAAATTTAAATGGCATTTTCTCCAGCACAAAATAGTTGAAATGTGTCACCTTCTATTTAGTATGAAATATACAGATAGCCTCATTCACCAGAGGACAGAGAGCAGAAGCAAGAAGAACATCAATTCTGCAGCCTGTGGAAGGAAACCACATTCACAGATAGACAAAATGAAAAGGCCCAGGACTTTATACCAAAGAAGGAACAAGATAAAATCCCAGAAAAACAACTAAATGAAGTGGAGATAGGCAACCTTCCAGAAAGAGAATTCAGAATAATGATAGTGAAGATGATCCAGGACCTCGGAAAAAGAATGGAGGTAAAGATCGAGACGACACAAGAAATGTTTAACAAAGACCTAGAAGAATTAAAGAACAAACAAACAGAGAGGAACAATACAATAACTGAAATGAAAAAACACACTAGAAGGAATCAATAGCAGAATAACTTAGGCAGAAGAACAGATAAGTGACCTGGAAGACAGAATGGCGGAATTCACTGCTGCAGAACAGAATAAGAAAAAATAATAAAAAGAAATGAAGATAGCCTAAGAGACTTCTGTGACAACATTAAACGCAACAACATTCGCATTATAGGGCTCCCAGAAGGTGAAGAGAGAGAGAAAGGACCTGAGAAAATATTTGAGGAGATTATAGTCGAAAACTTCCCTAACAAGAAAAAGGAAATAGCCACCCAAGTCCAGGAAGCACAGAGTCCCAGGCAAGATAAACCCAAGAAGAAACACTCCAAGACACACAGTACTCAAACTGACAAAAGTTAAAGACAAAGAAAAATTATTGAAAGCAATAAGAGAAAAATGACAAATAACATACATGGAAACTCCCAGAAGGTTAACAGCAGATTACACTTTCTTCTCAAATGCACACGGAACATTCTCCAGGATAGATCACATCTTGGGTCACAAATAAAGCCTCAGTAAATTTAAGAAAATTGAAATCATATCAAGCATCTTTTCCAACCTCAACACTATGGGATTAGAAATCAATTACAGGGAAAAAACGTAAAATACACAAACACATGGAGGCTAAACATGGAGGTTATTACTAAATAGCCAAGAGATAACTGAAGAAATCAAAGAGGAAATCAAAACATACCAAGAGACAAATTATAACGAAAACATGATTATGCAAAACCTATGCGATGCAGCAAAAGCAGTTCTAAGAGGGAAGCTTATAGCAATACAAGCCTACCTGAAGAAACAAGAAAAATCTAAAATAGTCTAGGCTTACACCTAAAGGAACTAGAGAAAGATGACCAAACAAACCCAAAGTTAGTAAAAGGAAAGAAATAATAAATATCAGAGCAGAAATAAATGAACTAGAAACAAAGAAAACAGCAGCAAAGATCAATAAAACTTAAAGTTGGTTCTTTGAGAAGATAAACAAAATTGATAAACCTTTAGCCAGACTCATTAAGAAAAAGAGGGAGGACTCAAATAAATAAAATTAGAAATGAAAAAGGAGAAGTTACAATGGACCCTTCAGTAATACAAAGCATCATAAGAGACTACTATAAGCAACTCTATGCCAATAAAATGGAAAACCTGGAAGAAACAGACAAATTCTTAGAAAGGGATAACCTTCCAAGACTGAACCAGGAAGAAACTGAAAATACGAACAGACCAATCACAAATAATGAAATTGAAACTGTGATTAAAAATCTTCCAACAAACAAAAGTCCAGGACCAGATGGCTTCACAGGTGAATTCTATCACATTTAGAGAAGAGATAACACCCATCCTTCTCAAACTCTTCCAAATAATTGCAGAGGAGAAACACTCCCAAACTCATTCCATGAGGCCAACATCACCCTGACCAAAACCAAAGATACAACAAAGAAAAAAAACTACAGGCCAATATCACTGATGAATATAGATGTAAAAATCCTCAATAAAATACTAGCAACAGAATCCAACAACACATTGCAAGGATATACACCATGATCAAGTAGGATTTATTCCAGGGTTTCAAGGATTCTTCAATATATGCAAATCAATTAATGTGATACACCATATTAACAAACTGAAAGATTAAAAGCTGTATGATCATCTCAATAGATGCATAAAAAGCTTTTGACAAAATTCAACACTGATTTATGATAAAAACTCTCCAGAAAGTGGACATAGAGGGAAACTAACTCAACATAATAAAGGCCATATATGACAAACCCACAGCAAATATCATTCTCAATGGTGAAAAACTGAAAGCATTTCCTCTAAGATCAGGAAAAAGACAATGTTGTCCACTCTCACCACTATTATTCAACATAGTTTTGGAAGTCCTAGCCATGGCAATCAGAGAAGAAAATGAAATAAAAGGAATGCAAATTGGAAAAGAAGAAGTAAAACTGTCACTATTTGCAGATGACATGATACTATACATAGATAATCCTAAAGATGCCACCAGAAAACTACTAGAGCTAATCAATGAATATGGTAAAGTTGCAGGATATAAAATAAATACACATAAATCTCTTGTATTCCTATTCACTAATGATGAAAAATCTGAAAGAGAAATTAAGGAAACACTCCCATTTACCACTGCAACAGCAACAACAAAAATATCTGGGAATAAACCTACTTAGGAGGTAAAAGACCTGTACCCAGAAAACTATAAGACACTGGTGAAAGAAATCAAAGATGACACAAACAGATGGAGAGATATACCATGTTCACGGACTGGAAGAATCAGTATTGTGAAAATGACTATACTACCCAAAGCAATCTACCGATTCAATGCAATCCCTATCAAATCACCAGTGGCATTTTTTTTTTTAAGAACTAGAACAAAACCTCTTAAAATATTTATGGAGACACAAAAGACTCCAATTAGTCAAATTAGTCTTGAGTGAATAAAACAGAGCTGGAGGAATCACACACCCTGACTTCAGACTATACTACAAAGCTACAGTAATCAAGACAGTATGGTACTGGCACAAAAACAGAAATATAGATCAGTGGAACATTATAGGAAGCCCAGAGATAAACCCACACACTTGTGGTCAACTAATCTATGACAAAGGAGCCAATGATATATAATGGAGAAAAGACAGTCTCTTCAATAAGTGGTGCTGGACAAACTGGACAGCTACATGTAAAAGAATGAAATTAGAACACTCCCTAACACCATACACAAAAATAAACCCAAAATGGATTAAAGACTTAAATGTAAGGCCAGACACTATAAAACTCTTAGAGGAAAACATAGGCAGAACACTCTATGACAACAGTCACAGCAAGATGCTTTTTGACCCACCTCCCAGAGAAATGGAAATAAAAAGAAAAATAAACAAATGGGACCTAATGAAACTTAAAAGCTTTTGCACAGCAAAGGAAGCCATAAACAAGACGAAAAGACAACCCTCAGAATGGGAGAAAATATTTGCAAATGAAGCAACTGACAAAGGATTAATGTCCAAAACTTATAAGCAGCTCATGCACCTCAATATCAAAAAATCAAACAACCCAATCCAAAAATGGGCAGAAGACCTAAACAGACATTTCTACAAAGAAGATATACAGATTGTAGACAAATACATGAAAGGATGCTCAACATTACTAATCATTAGAGAAATGCAAATCAAAACTACAGTGAGGCATCATCTCACACCGGTCAGAATGGCCATCATCAGAAAATCTACAAAGAATAAATGCTGGAGAGGGTGTGGAGAAAGGGGAACCCTCTTACACTGTTGGTGGGAATGTAAATTGATACAGCCACTATGGAGAACAGTGTGGAGGTTCCTCAAAAAACTAAAAATAGAACTACCATACGACCCAGCAATCCCACTACTGGGCATATACCCTGAGAAAACCATAATTCAAAAAGAGTCATGTACCACAATGTACATTGCATCTCTATTTACCATAGCCAGGACATGGAAACAACCTAAGTGTCCATCGACAGATGAATGGATAAAGATGTGGCACATATATACGATAGAATATTATTCAGTCATAAAAAGAAACAAAATTGAGTTATTTGTAGTGAAGTGGGTGGACATAGAGTCTGTCTTACAGAGTGAAGTAAGTCAGAAAGAGTAAAACAAATACTGTATGCTAACACATATATATGGAATCTAAAAAAAAAAAAAAAAAGGTTCTGAAGAACCTAGGGGCAGAACAGGAATAAAGACACAGATGTAGAGAATGGACTTGAGGACATGGGGATGGGGAAGTGTAATCTGGGACGAAGTGAGAAAGTGGCATGGACATATATACACTACCAAATGTAAAATAGATAGCTCATGGGAAGCAGCTGCATAGCATAGGGAGATCAGCTGGTGTTTTGTGACCACCTAGAGGGGTGGGATAGGGAGGGTGGGAGGGAGACGCAAGAGGGAGGAGATTTGGGGATATATGCATATGTATAGCTGATTCACTTTGTTATAAAGCAGAAAGTAACACACCATTGTAAAGCAATTGTACTCCAATAAAGATATTAGAAAAAATAATTAAATAAACATACGGGACCTAATGAAACTTAAAAGCTTTCGCAAATCAAAGGAAACTATAACAAGACAAAAAGACAACCCTCAGAGTGGAAGAAAACATTTGCAAACGAATCAACGGACAAAGGATTAGTCTCCAAAATATATAAACAGCTCAAGCAGCTCAATATCAATAAAACAAGCAACCTAATCAAAAAATGGGCAGAAGACCTAGATAGACATTTCTTCAAAGGAGACATAAAGATGGCCAAGAAGCTCATGAAAAGCTGCTGAACATTACTGATTATTAGAGAAATCAAAACTACAATGAGGTATCACCTCACACCAGTTAGAACAGGCATCATCAGAAAATCTACAAACAACAAATGCTGGAGAGAGTGTGGAGAAAAGGGAACTCTCTTGCACTGTTGGTGGGAATGTAAATTGATACAGCCACTATGGAGAACAGTATGGAGCTTCCTTAAAAGACTGAAAATAGAATTACAATAAGACCCAGCAATCCCACTACTGGTCATATACCCAGAGAAACCCGTAATTCAAAAAGACACGTGCACCTCAATGTTCACTGCAGCACTATTTACAATAGCCAGGTCGTGGAAGCAACCTAAATGCCCATCATCAGACGAATGGATAGAGATGATGTGGTACATATATACAATGGAATATTACTCAGCCACATAAAGGAACGAATTTGGGTCATTTGTAGAGACGTGGATGAATCTAAAGTCTGTCATACAGAGTGAAGTAAGTCAGAAAGAGAAAAACAAATATTGCATATTAACTCCTATATGTGGAACCTAGAAAAATGGTACAGATGAACCGTTTGCAGGGCAGAAATAATGACACATGTAGAGAAGAAACACATGACATCAATGGGAGAAAGTGGCCAGGGGGGTGGGGGGATGGTGGTGGGATGATTGGGATTGACATATATACAGTAATATGTATAAAATAGATAACTAGTAAGAACCTGCTGCATAAGAAATAAAATTTAAAAATGTTTAAAAATGAGAAAATATAATATGTAATATAAAGTACACGAAAGAAGATGTGTTTAGAAATTAATATAACCTGTAGAATATTCTAAGCTGGTCTTAGCTTACTCAGAAGAAAATCATCATCTCCTTTATGAGGTGTACTAAATGCATTATTTTTTTCTCAAAAAAATCCCTAAAACTGTATACGGCTAAATGGAATTTTACTACTGTTTTAATTAGGCTTGAATGATTTGATTCAGTAAGCCCAAATCACTTTATTATAGCAAGTACTAAAGTAACATTTAGTTATTTGTTGTTAATATGACAATCTAATGGATTAAGCTCTTCTGGGTTCCCAGAGGTAGGGGGAAAACCAAACCGGTGACTGAGTTTCAGGGTTAATGGAGAGTTTAAGGGCATTTTGTGTCTGCGGTTAAAATACATGGAATCCCCAACACTGTATTCATTTGCAAGTGGTAAAGCAAAAACCTCAACAATCACCAAAACTGAAACAAAAATCTGAGCAAATTATCTAAAGCATAGCAGACGTGCCAGCACGGTATTTCAGATAATAAATAACAACCAGAAAATCTTAGAGGAGCTCAGTTCATTGCTGACGCCAATGCCCTTGATTTGAAAAGTTTTAAAGCGATGAGTTGGGCCCATATAGAGAGAGGAGCACAGCCTAAATTCACTCTAAGTTCAGAAATACATGAAACAGAGATTCTATTTCCTGTAACATAGGTTCAACTGCAGAGTGGGTTAATTTTATGAAATTCTTCCTAAAATGGGTTCAATAACCCTTACCCGCAGAATCATGCTTTATTTGGTCTACAATATTTGCAGATAACAAATGGTAACTGCTACAAATTAAATTTAGTCCTTTTCAATCTTGTGCATAAAAGATCACAAATGTTGGAAGTAAAATGCAATGAAGCAGCAAAATCAGCGAATTTTTTCCACAAGCGTGTACAACACTTGGAAGATGATTTTAGAGTGACAGCTTCCTATCTGGATTATTATACCTCAAACGTTTTAATAAAACAGAAAAGAAGAGCAACAAGCGTTCTAAACAGAATATGTGACATTGTGGAATTGATAATACAATTGTAGAATTCGGAGAAATGAAATCCTCTACTCAGTGACCTTTTAATGTTTGGGGTTTTGTTTTTTAATAGTATGACTTCAACTGAAATCAGTCAGAAAAGAGGTCAATTGGAATGAACTCTCCCTTCCCAGTGAAGAATGAAGTTGAGTATGACCATTGGTAGAAAGTAGTAATCTCTATTAAATATGACTTTGTTCACATTTCTGTTTTTACACTGCAAATATGAACCTTTTCCAAATCTTAGTTTTTTTCCTACCAAAAAAAAAAATCAAAGTAGTATTAAAAACAAGGCTAATGTTTTCTCCACATTATGAATACAAATGTTTTAGCTGCTAATTATATCAATGATGGAAAATTAAAGTGAATTATACTGCAGTGGAAAATCAGTCTAAACCATATAGATGATTTTATAAAAAATTATAAATGTGGCTAAAATTCCTGACAAGACAAGACAGGAAGGGCATGTGTAGAGAACCTTGAGAAAAAGTAGGGCATACGACCACAGGCTCAGGCTGAATTTGTATAGCTTCGCCAACCAACAGACAATCTACCATGACTTTACTGTTTCAGGCTATAAGCCTATTACACTCAGCAAATGAACACGCTGATAATTTGCTGTACTGGTTGAACTGATTAACAGTTCACAAGGAACAGGACCAACTGTGCTGAATTAAATATATTAAACTTTGAAGGCTTTACGTTCCATATGCCCTCCACTGTGAATGCACCTACAGTATAGTTTAAATGGCCTTGGTGGCTCCCTTAATGATGCAGTGGCATGTCAGCTTTGGAGATACAATTTAAATCTTTGCTATTAAATGGTGTTTCTAAACCATTTTTAAGTATGCCTAGTGATGGGGAAACAGTGTAGCAGGATATATTTAGAAGCCTGTACACACACACACACACACACACACACACACAGGTCACTCATGCCCTGGCATACCTTAATAGACTTAGGAAGCAAAAATACTTAGATAATATATTTTTCAATTTTCATACATAGTTAATACATTTTTAATCCATTGTGAGTCTTGATGGTTTTTTCTACTCCTTTCAATTCAAAGTTGCCTTTAATTACACATTTCTTTTTAAAAGAATTTGTCTCCTTTTATATGAATGTAGATTCCATGGAATCATAAGTTATTTTACCTGCTTCCACTTCATTCTCCTCATGTGTAAGCTATCGACATTCACACCAAATCTACAGATTTGTAATGAGGATTAAATCAATATAATATTTTAAAGCATCTACCACAAGGTCTAGCATATAGGGGGGAGAACAAACATGTTATAGAATAATGCTCATGATAATAGTAATTATCAGTATCTCACATGTATATTGCATACCCATCTGGTATTTATTAAAAAATACCTCAGACAACTGAAAAACTTCTGTAGACTCTGGAAAATATACACTGTCTTGCCCACCTCACTTCTGGTGCTCCAGTGATGACAATATATCATTCGAGCTAACCTCGCTGCTTCCTCTCCTACAAGGACAAAATTCAGCAGCATGTTATATTTTCTCCACTACAAATGCATAATACCCCAAAAGGCTTTTCCTGCCTACCTTGATGAATAACACAGAGCGTGAGGAAATCAGGTTTCCTGACTCACATGGAATAGAACCATGCCTCCGGTTGTAGCTATGGGCAGACTCTGTGCCCATTTCCACTTGTATTCAAGAATTCTGCTTCATTTTTAAATGCAAGAACGTGTTTAGCCCAGTGCTTATATGCACATATATATCAAAGGTCACATTTATATATTATTCAGCATGATGGCTTGTCTCGGTAAAACTTCATGGTTGGTATTTTCAGAGTCCTGAAAACTAGCTTAAGATGGGCTACTTACAGAGGTTAGGAAGTAACTTAACTGACTTGGTTAAACATGTAGACCCAAAACTTCTTGCAACTGCTAATTATAACGAGATCAAAAATGAAAGAGGATGAATCAGATCATGGACGTCACTTAGAGGGAACTTTGCTATCACCTTCCCAGGTTGGCAACAGATCCTATCGTGCATCAGATAACTTCCTAAACTTCTCCACAAAAAAGACAAGATAGGGATGGCTCAAGGCATGCCTTCTCAGTAATTACGTTTTCTCTTCAAGACTGTTATCAACATCCCTGAGAAACTGCAATATAAGGACTATATAACCAACATGTTTTCATTTCTCTTTATGTAGAGGGGAAGGGGAGAGAGATGCTATAAATATATCAAAAGTTAAATCCTGGTGTTCAGCCTTTGGGATATTAGGACAGGTATTAAGAGCTTTCATTTGGTGGCTTAAAAGTCTGCCTCTGACTGATATTCTCAATATATGCAAATATATATATACACACACACACACGTATATATACACATATATATATATATTAAAGGATTAATTCTTTAAGGGCTTTGAGTCATGTTTTTACATAGTGTGCAGTTTAAAATGAAATCAACTAAGATGCTACTCAAAAGCATATTTTTAAAGTTAGATGTTTCAAAGGATTAAGATAAAACCATGAGAAACAAAGAAAGAATTATAGTTTTGAGCTAACTGGTAACCAGAGAGCGATACCCAGATTTGATATTCTTCAACTCAACTATTCACGCAGGGAGCAAATACTAAGTTCACTGCACGTTGGCCACTCTTATAGGTGTTATAAATATAGCAGCAAAAAATTTAAAAAGAGAAAATCCTGACATTATCAAGTTCACAGTGTGTGGAATATGTAGAAAAACTAAATTTTTTGTTTTCCACCCAATCCCTAGTACTTTAAATTCTCCTCAATGATCATTAATTATTGCTGATGAATTTCAAAGGGCTAGATTTAAAAGTGAGAAAAAACAGAAAGCCGGATTACTGGATAGCAACGACTTCTTCAAAAGACTTTGAAATATCTTTCCTTACTATAGACAATTATTTTAAAAGTAATCTGCCTCATGTCAATTTATTATCACAAAGCACCAAAATGACTGAAAACTGAAGAAATTCTCTATGTTGGTGGACTGGTGAATATACATCTCTCAAGACAAAATTTCAGCATTTCCAAATAACATTTTCAGCTTGAAATCTAATATTTACCTCCCTTACTGTATATGAAGGAGGTTACTAATATTTTAACATTTTAAAGAGATTGTGTTATTTACCTTTAACGATTGTGGGCAATATATTTTAATATTGTTTTTGAAAAATGCTGTAGAACTGGATCATTTTGATAGGTTTTTCTGTGAGAGATAGAAGTTATTTCCCTTTCCTTCTAAGATGTAAGATGGTGCTAGGTCTTTTATGATATTTATAGTTTTTATATTTCTGACCAAGACCAAAATAAACAGCATAAAGAAAAATAAAACATACATAGATATGTAGATATGACTATTAATATGCATTATTTATAAGTTTACTTTCTGCATCAGATCTTTAAAGCATACTTAGAAATATTAATTTTAAATTAAATATTCATCGTTTTCCACATATTATGATACCTTTCTAGACAAATGTGAATTTCTCTTTACAAAGGTACTGGGATTGCTAGAAATCTTGCCAAAAGAGCCACCTCATAACACGTTTGGCTTTGCTGAGTCATAATTTTGTGTCATCTAAGCAAGAACGGTTTACAGGCGGTGCTCCATTGATACTGCACAAATATGAAATCCAATGTTGTGATGACGTATATCCTAACTATAAACTGATTTTATTTTAGACAAACCAGATATAATGAGAGGTGCCGTATGTAATCATCTGTCAGAGTTTACTTACATAAAAAAATCTGGATGGAATAATTAAAATCAGAACAAAACAGTGATTATGAATTTGTGATTTGAGAATTAAACTGTGAGTGGGAAACTGATCAATTCTACTGCTAAATAACAAACATATAGTTTCTGTGTTTGATATCAATTCCACCCTTGCTTCCTCCACTGAGAATCAGTAAGTTATGCCTTATTACATCAGCTTAGTCATTTGAGATATTATTAAACAACAATCAGGAGAGTAATATTTGTTACACGTTTTGATTAATTAATCCAGTATGCTTTAAGCACAGAATTTGAATACGTCTCTTTCTACCATTTAACAAGTTCACCACCTAAACCTTGTACAAAGGAGGCAGGAAAAAAAAAGTTTTGACAATCTTCAAAAACGTTAGCAAAATTATCAGTTATTTTTAGTAAGCTGATCATTTTTTTTTTTGTTCTACAATTTAGAAGATCTTTCAAAGGATACCACAAATGCTTCTAAATATATCTCAAAAACTAGATCAAATAAAATTTGAAAATACTCCTTTGAGAAATACTCTTTGGGAAAACCATAGTAATTCTCTCCCTAAAGTGGAAGAGATCAGTTACGCTGACATTCAGGGAACAAACACTGAGGTCTCACAATAACCAGGTCTCTCAAAGGAGGTCAGAATGGCTGAGGTCGATAAAACCTCGTCCTCAGGTCAAGCAAGAAACAAATCCTCTCTACAAGAGAGTATCTCTAAATAAACCCTAGTTCATGCAAATTAAAATCCAGTAGGATTTTCATCCAGCAAAGCAATTATTCAAGACTGAAAATAAACAAATGCACTTTCAGAGGAACAAAATTGATTTTTTTTTTTTTTAACCACCACAAACACAATTGTACTGAAGGAGCCCATAAAGATCTAACTTCAGAGAGAAGGGCAACAATCTGAAAAAGAGGCTGGGATGTGAGAAGCAAAGGTAAACAAAGAAACTGGTGACCGTACAGGAAAATCCAAAATATTTTCCCTATATCATTGTCATATTCTATGAAATTAAGAAAAAGACAAAACTAAAATACAAGATCACAATAGCCCGCCTGCAAGTGCTAAATGCAAAATAGGCTGTAGCCGTAAAATCATTCCAAGTAAAAAAAAAAAAAAATTAGTCATGATTTATGCACGCAGGGCAGGAAAAAAGGCCTATTTTTAAAAAAATAAACATAACTGTCCCTCAAGCCATGTGAAGATTTATCAGACATATTTTCGCCATTTCACATTCTCCAGAATAATCCAGGGAGAAGAGATTTTCCTTTCGGTTCAGTTGTTTGAGTTGCTCTCGCCTTGCTTCCCACCCTTTCAGTAACCCTCACACTATTCCTGCAGACTCTGGGGTGGCTGTTTCTTGTGATGCCCTTTTCCATATTTATGAATTAGTTTTCTCTGCAGAAGAGATCATAGGTCCTATAAACACAATGCCTCATTCCCGCTAGTGCAGCACCTGCAGTGAAGTATCAGTTTTATCTTCCAGATCAACAGGATAAAAATGAACAGAACAAGCTGTGTATTGTCTGAGCAATATCGCTAGGTAGCTCGACGTTGCCAAAAGATTTCTGTTCAAAACAGCTTCCATGGATTTCTTTGTCTTACCACCAGTTACTTAATGCTCCACACCAAAATTGAAAAGTGCAACAAAAACCAAGTTAACAATGACACTTTATGTATTTTATATACATCCATATCAAAGTGTGTAAGTAATCATCAGAAATCATACAACCACCCCTCCTTTGTTTCATCTGCAGCATAATGTTAAAAATGTAGATTTTTGTCCAGCTCATTGTTTTATTGGAGGCATCACATTGCCATTATTTGGTCAAAAACATCATGGAAGATGTGAATAAACTTCTAACAGGCTCAGAGCTACTTGTACACTCTTTACATTTTTAATTACTAGGAAGACCCGTGAGTAAAACGGTATCGACATGGTCTTACATATTTTCCCAAATATTATGAAATTTGGGGTCATGAGCAAATTATGATTTTAATTCTTCCGGGAATAAGAATTAGTAACTTAGAAGTTTTGACTCAGTTTCCAGCTGACAATAAATATCAGTCAAGCAAGTGAAGGTTAAGCCTACAAAGGGGCAGATTTTCAAAGTAGCTACAGGCTAATCAGTAACTTAGAATGGAGAGCGAGAGAGATGCCTTTGGACAGAGTTGCTGCTGTGCTGTGAGTCCCAACACTTCCTGCCAAATGGACAGGAAGTGTCCAGCGGACAGTTCGGGAAGTGCTGCTTCCTCCTGAACCCTAGCGAGAGGCGACGCTCTTGAACGACCCTTAAGTTGTTTGTATTCATGGAGTTTGGAAGGGGGGCAGACTCCTGTCCTGAGTCCCACTCAGGAAGTTGAAAAGAAACAGAGATGTGCAAATTCTTTGGTAGTAAACTTAGCCTTCACTGGAGAATTCATCAAGGTGAACGATAGGTGAGTCATTTAGGTCAAGGTAAACAACAGAACCAGATATTCTGTCACATGGGAGGAGGAGAGGCAGCCTGGAGTCCATGTGACTTGTGCTCAAGTCTGGGTTATAATGAAACTCAAGCAAAGAGTTTTCCATGGAGGAGGGCCCTGAAAAAACCAGGATCTTACAAGGAGTAATACTCAGGGGGAGGGTACCCACAACCTATGACAGAACAGAGTCCAAGTGGAGGACCCCCAAAGACACTGTACTTTTTTCCCAAAATGACAAGCAGTTTATTGAAGATGCCATAGAAGTACAGTCTATCACTGGGCATGATCATGGGGCCAAAACTAGGAGAATTTTACAAGACAGTGAATTAATGGCTGGGCTACAAAATGGAAAATTAGAGCTGTTAAGGCCAGTAGATTATCGTTCTGAACCACTGGCTGAACCGTGAAATAATGAATCTTTTTTAGGGAAGGGAGCATGGTTACCAGGCATCTGAAAGGATGTTATCAACACACCACTGCCATCTTTTTGAGCACCCACTTCCTGTTAACTCTATCTCTCTACAGACCTGTCCTCAGAATGGAAAGGAATAGACGACATAATTTTGTTTTCCCTTTGTAAAATGCTGAGTTAGGTTAGGATTAGGAAAAAGCTTCTCCAGTTACTCAGAAGGGCAGATCACAGATTGGGAATGTTCACCTGTCACTCTCATGAAAGCTGAGACTAAACTAGTATCTAGTGAAAGTCAGCTGTAGCAATTTGCCAGACTTAGAGAACAGAAATTCATCTTAGAGCAGTACCGTTTTTAAGTAAAATCTTTGTATAAAACTCTACCCCTTTGCCACGCCCCCTCTCTACTCCATCTTGGCGGGCTTTGGGAGAAAATGAAAAGCAAGGAGAGAAGTAGCTGGCCACTCCTGTTCCCAGGCAGCAGGCAAGCTGTCTGAAGCCCGTTCCATTCTCACAGGGGAGATTTAAATCAAATTCATAGTTATGAATATTATAAAGGACTGGATATTTTAAGTGCTGACTTAATATTGTGTTTTGTGATTTAAAATGACCTCAGGACTCCCTAAAAGTGAACAGAAGAGTTACAGGACCCACCAAAACTTTCACTTAATGGCAAAAGAATACCTTCTCTCATTTAGTAACAGCATTAAAGCGATAGTAGGGACAAATAATTAGCAGGTAAATTAAAAGAATCCCCTAAGTCACGTCCACTCAATATCTGTGTGCCATTTGCATAAATGAATCATCATTTCTTCTATTCAAAGGAGGATAGGACATAGTTCAAATATTAGATCAACTAACCCTATAAAGACAGAAAGTAACGTGGGAAAGAAAACATTATAGAAGTTCATTTTTTTTTTTTTCCTATACTGCCCTTCTCAGTATAACCATCTGGCGGTTTGCCTGTGACAATTACTGTAGAAACAAGTGGCTCTGAGCCCAGAGTAGTCATTGAAACACACAATAGATATTTAGAAGAAAGAGAAGCTCCAATCACACGCAACACAGATGTCAGAAATGTAAAATGGTTGCATGGAGTTTGATCTCTTCCAAAGTTTTACAAGGTCAACAACATATTTCAATCACGCTCTCCATCTGAGTACAATGACTTACCTAAAGCAGGGTCTCTGTTCCTTGGCACTAATGACATTCGGGCCAGGTAACACTTTGTCTCATGGGGCCGTGCACATTGCAGGCTTCAGCGGCATCCCTGGCCTTTATCCATTCGATTCTGGCAACTCTCCCTAGTTGTGACAGCTGAAAATATCCCAGACGTCGCAAAATATCCCCCGGGGATTAAAATGACCCCTCACCTGCACCCCCATGACAGCTACGGGTTTACAATCGGCTGGCATACAAAAACTTTGGTTTACAATGGAATGTTAACGTAATTTATTTTTATTGAGCATTTAAAAAAATTCACAGTAATTCAACACAAAATGATGTCACTTGTTAAAACCCAGTTGGAAAGGCCTGACACATTAGAGGAGTATTGAAAATTAGGAGATTTTGTTTCCCTACGCCTACCAGGACCCTTCAGAGACAGACTTTTTCTGGTACTATTAAAATGTGTCATGAAGTTTGGAAAACACAGAATCACTTTCATAAACAACTATTTTATTGAAAATTAAAAAGACTGTATCTCAACCCTAAGATCCTAATGCCACCCGAAGAGAGCAGATAAGTGTTGCTAATTCTAGCCCAAACTGAGCAGCGTCAAGCATCTACTATCACCCCCAGATTTATTGAATGTCACTATAAAGGACAGTGTTCCTGATGCAGTATATCTTATTTCTTTGATATGCAGCCATAAGAAAATAATCTCTTATGATACTCATTTTATTGCTCTATAAAAATGCGTTAGTTTATTAAATATTGAATATCTCAGTCTTAATATGAAGAGAAAGTGTCTTGAATATATTTTGAGTCAAACTAGATAAGCATGGTCTTAATTTTCATGACCTTTTAAAAATATTCAGACCATATCATCAATTTTCTGATGTGTTAACCATAATGAAATATTTTTTATTTTAAAAATTTTATTTATTTAAAATTTTATTTTATTTTATTTTTTATTTAAAAAATAGCTTAGCCTGTAGATTTTCTTAACTCTTCTGTCATATAAATGGAATTGTCAGGGCCCCTCCCGAGTAGGTACCTGCTCTTGAGGACATTTTTGTTTCTGTTATCACAGGAACAATTACTCGAGAAAGTAGAATGAAAACAGTTAAGGAAGAGAATCAAAAGGGTATACCATTATGATGCCAATCCACTTTTAATCAAGAGAGACAGCCACTATTACATTTTGATAGATTATTTTAACAGAGAAGTAGATGAAAATATTTAACAAGAAATATTTTAAAGGATCCTGTTTTAATACAAATTATTTTAAAACTAGGGAAGAACATACAATAGAATTTCCGTTCTTTTAAATAACTACTTTCTTCTCCAAACTCTATTTCCTCAGATGATATCGAGTGAAATCATATGTCAGGCGAGCAAACAGTCAGGCACCATTAGTGTATATCCCATCTGCTTCTCCATCCTGAATTCCTAATGTGAGTGTGAATAAGAGTTTGAAGTTATGGGTGTGTGTGTGTGCGTGTGCGTGCATAGTATATTTTTCTTCTGAATAAGATAGGAACATAATGGTGTGCAAACAAAAGGCAATATAGGAAGTAATAACTTAATGGCCTTTAAGAAATTGAGTTAGGGCATTCCATGAACAATGACGTACCATGAAGGGATCACGTATAAAAATTTACATAAAAGGACAGAATGCTCAAACTCTCAATCTCTCTTCTAAAGCCTAGAAAACTGAGACCCTCTGGGTTACAATGATATGAATAAGGACGTACTGAAAGGCAGTGCCTTAGCCAGAACACTACAAAGAACCCAGAATCATTTGCTTTCTCAGGCGATATTCCTTTCATCACACAGTTTGCTGCATGTAATGCATTGAATGGAGAAGGAAAAAATGTACGTTACTTCAACAAAAGCTTGAAAATTAAGCACTATAATACATGCTAAAGTGCAGGAGTGAATTTGGGGACATTGAAACATTCAAAGATTTCTTTCTATGTCATAACATCCCTCAGCGCACTTATGATGCCCTGTCTTTTGAACTCCTGGTAGCTACTCCAGTTGCTATGAACTTTGCCTAAACATCCCACACTGAAAGCAAAGAAATGACGAAAAATATATATCTACAGTAACTAAAAGTAAACCGCGTTTTTAGGTGCTGTGGTGGCAATACTTCAACGCAAGGCAGATCACTGTGCAGATGAATGGAGAAGTCATTTAAGCAATAATACAGCTAATGCAGTGGTAAAGAGTGAAATAAAAGAGAAAACAGTTGTCTGTGAAACACTGTCATGACAATGCAACAAAAGGACAACAGAATAAAAGCTAAACTCACTCTCATTATACGCTTCTTTGAATAGTGGCACCAAAGGCATCGTTGCAGGTAGAAATTCAGGCTTCAATGAGACAATCACCATTCACCTCAGTGACGAGGCTGAATGCTTATTTATTAAATTTTCAATGAAGTATTTATAAATGAACACAAATTCTAATTAATCAAGAGTCACTTTCTAAAAAAAAAAAAAGACACTTTATAAAGGGAAACTAACAACAAGACTTCTAACCCACACTCTTTCCCTTCAACGCTAAAAGAAAGGAAAGAGAAAAAAGAAAATCATCATATAGAGTCCATTTTTATTTGGGGGAAAATACAATCGATTTTCAGTGATGCTATAACTGACATAATCTAATGAGAAAATGAGCCATGGCCTTTTCCTTTAATCAAAATAATGGGTGTTATCATTTGGGCCTTACCTGTGCCACCTTCAAAAACACTTAGCTTCTGTCTTTAAGACATGCTGTATCAGACTAGAAATGAAATTGGGGAAAGATCATATAGCATTTCACCATAATATCCCTGGTTAACTATGGCCAGTTCACATTCAGAAAACCGTGCCCCATCTAATTACAGTGCGTATAGATGTGGAATGAACTAGACTACAGAGGGGAAAAAAATAACTGGGGGAAAAAGTTCTGTTTCATTTCATCTTGATCCTAGTGAAAGTTGTTCTTATGTTAGCAAAGCTCTGGACATTTTTTAAATAAAAGCAGAGAAGAGCAAACATTGCAGTTCCCTCCATTGGGAAGTCTGCATTTCTTTTCCTGGCATGACCTCCACAGGTGCTAGGTAATTGGGGCAATTGGCTTTGTACTCTGAGGGACCCTACTGGGCAGGATGTGATACAATCCCATCCTGGTTTTCGCCACTGCTGCCTCCACTGGCCAATGGGAATCACTCATGCATCATGCCTTGTCCAGGTATCTCTGGCCCTCATGAATTTATTCCATGTCACTGTCTATCCAGTCAGGGGAACTGATGAGAAGAGTTAAATTTGAGGAAAACTTGTAATACGTTAGTGATTAGTAAGAGCGAGTGTGATGACAAAGCACTCTTTTATTTAGGATTGCCTGGGAAGAACTCACAGAGGAGGTGATATTTGATAAGAAATCTGAATGAAGGGAAGTAAAGAGTCATGGGCGTATCTGGAGGGAAAACAGTGTAGACAGAACAACAGTCCAAGGACGCCGTGGCCTGAGCTTATTTGGTAGATGTAAGGAACAGCTACGAACCCAGGGTGTTTACAGTGGAATGAACAAGGGAAAGGCGATAGAAGAAGAAATCAAAGAGAGCAGGAAATGGAGAAGGGAGATCTGTAGCAGCAGATCATACAAAGTCACCCAGACCGCTGTGAAAAGTTTACATCATATTCCGCACATCAGAAGAGGCCACTGGAAGATTTGAAGGAGTCACATCATATGATTTTTCCATAAAGGAATCTCTACAGGCTCCAGACGGAAAATATATAGAGTATGATTTGCAACCGTGAATCAGATCAGTCAGGTGGTTGCAATAGACCATATGAGAAACGATGGTGGTTTGAGCTACTGGAAGACACGGTAAAACCTGGCAGGAGTCTGGATAGATTCTGAAGACAGACAAGAAGATTTATCACCAGGGGTCAGATAATTTGAGAGTTCTGTGGAAAGCCATTCTCTAGTAAGTTTCAGAGCTGAAATTAAGCCAATTCTCTCTGCCTTCAGGTGCACTTGAAAGTCCACTACTCAGTGGTTTCCGACCCAGGACGATCGTCATTGGGCATAGCAGTATTGACAAAACACAGGTTTCTAAGTCCTGCTCCAATCCTACAGAATTAGACCATCTGGGAAAGGAGACCAGGAAGTCATTATTTCAGATATTCAACCAGGTTGGCAAACCACCTCATATATCATGCAGTGATCAGGATGATGGGTGTAGATATAAGACACAGACTTAACACCAAGAAAAATGACTCTGTTTGGGAAGTGTGCAGATAACACCTGTGTCAGAGTATTTCACAAAAGATAAACCATAATCAGGACCCTGAAGCATGGATTGTAGTTCCTGAATGAAGAATGGATCAAAAAACTGTAGACTTCAAACAGAAATTTCAGGAGGAAAAATCTTAAACTCTAAATGGGCCATTCCTTCTGAGCCTGGGACAGAGAACTGGAAGAATGGAGTGGGTAACAACACAGTTTTAAAATAGAGATTGGTATCAAAGCAAGTTTAAATCAGCTGACCTCTACTTTCTCTGTAAACTACAAGATGAGGTTAGCTGTTGAGGTGGCAGGTTACGATGGATATTTGGGCAAGAGGTTTGAAGAGAACAGAGAATTGTTTGAATCATGGCAGAAGAGAATGAGAAAGTGTCCTGGAAAGAACACTCGGATGAAATTTCCGAGAACACGTTGTAGTATGTAACGTATAGAATAAATTATGTATTAATCTACTCAGCTGTGTGATTTCCATCCATTTTGCTCCACAGCCTCGCACAGGAAGGGAGACACAGTATTGAGGAGTGATCCAAATTTCAGGACTGTGGGCTTTGGAGGCGAATCTCACAAATTTTATAGGTAAGGAATGCGTATTGTGGGCTTTGGAGGCGAATCTCACAATTGAGGTGAACCTTAACTCACTATGCTGTGGGGATTAAATTAGATAAACTAAATTGATTACTGTCTGATAAATGGTAGAGAGTCTAGAACTGATACCCATTATTACTACTGTTATTACTGTGACAGTATGTTCTTAAGTGGAATACATATAAATTATCAGAAATGAGTAGGCCAAGAATTAGGATAGAGTTTCAGAATGTTCACATGCAGAGACCTTGAAACACCAAGGATAATGTCAGGAGACATCATGAGTAAATGTGGAAAACTGACATGAGGGGAGCTAACCCATTTTTATATCTTTCCAACCTGTTGAGACCATTGTGCATCTACAATCCTTCCACCCCAATAATGTGCTTGCTCTAACTTCTGGCTTTGAGTCACCCGTAACTTCCCTTGATTTACTCTTTATATGAGCACGGTGATCTACCTAAGTCCTTTTGGTTTTAACTCACAAGGGTGCATGAGAAGGCAGGGAGGGTTACTGAACACATTTTGGTTTTTTGATCGGTTTTGTTTGTCACTACACTGGGGCGAGTTTCCCCTCCCCTGTTCACTCCTTCATGCGTTTCCAATATGGCCTCTTAGCCAAGCTCCACAGAAAACCCTCCACTAGAGCCACGGATGACGGCTAGGTAGCCAAATCCCCAGGACCGTTTCCAGGTCTCACCTTGCTGGACTTTTCAATTGCTTCTTGAAACCCTCCCCGCTCGGCATCTGTGTCACCACACTCTTCTGGTTTTCCTCTATCGTGCCCACTGCTCTGTCACATTCAGACGTAAGTTCAGCAAACGCTATGTGATTATGTGGCAAATCACTTCTATCCTTGGACTCCTTAAATGCTTATAAGAAATATGATTTCTTCCTACCTACACATGTGGCTATGTCCGTCCCTCTCAAGGTAGAGCATGTCCAACCTAGTTTTGCTCCTCTTATGTGACCTCTACATTTTAACACTTTCCAGGGCATGTGTAGACCCTTCTTTCCAAGGACTTTCTCCTCAGAGAGGGGCTGATCATCACCCAAGGATCGTTAAGCCATTTACGAACTTATCATGTCTAAACGCATGAGTCGAAGTGGTCTGCTCTCAACCCTAGACTCAACAATTCAAAGGATGCTCACTCTCATGGGTGCCTCATATCTAATGTTAAAAACAAGCAAACAAAAACAATTGAGCTGTTATGTCAGACCTATATTTCCCAATTTATTAGAATTTATGTTTCCAGGACTTCTCTTTTTCTATAAATATGTTAACCTATAAATTAAATTTCCACTAAACAGCCAGGATTACCTTAAAAAAACGCAGACATAAGAATTTGCTTTAAACTGTTAAATAGTCCTCACTGTACATCAGAGAAAATTCAAACTCCACATTAGAACCTAAGATGCCTTCAGTCTGGACCAGGCCGTGTCTCATGAGACTTTTTCTACATCTATAGCATTGTAGACAGGTGGACCTCCTTCCAGATACCTGAAGACATACAAGCTCTTTTGCCAACTTTAGGGAACGCAGGTCTAACTCGCCCTCTTTCCTAGAACCCTCTTCTCTATTCTCGGCTGGTTTCTTCTCATGACTCGAGTCTCATATTAAGTGTCACCTCTTCAGAGAACACCCCGTTAATATCTTTCTCCTCAACTACTCTCCTCCCTTCACTTTTTTGTTTCCCACCTAGTATTTATCACACTTTTAATTGTATGGAATTCAGGTTTATTGTCTGCTTTTCTTCCCTCCACACACAGACACCATGGCCTTGAAAGAGCCGTGAGCCAGAGGGCACGGATGCTATGTTTCCCACCCACCATCCAGCATAGAACTCAGACCCAGCATGTGGTAGGCAAACCAAGCTATTCAGAACCAGTGAATAGATAAAATGCCAGAACTCTTTCTAACCTTGTGAAATAGGTGTTTTTTTGGTTTTTTTTTGTTTTTTTTGGTTGGTTGGTTTGGTTTGTTTTTGCGGTACGCGGGGCTCTCACTGTTGTGGCCTCTCCCCTTGCGGAGCACAGGCTCCGGACGTGCAGGCTCAGCGGCCATGGCTCACGGGCCCAGCCGCTCCGCGGCATGTGGGATCTTCCCGGACCGGGGCACGAACCCGTGTCCCCTGCATCGGCAGGCGGACTCTCAACCACTGCGCCACCAGGGAAGCTCTGAAATAGGTGTTTCTGTGTGCAAGGAAATTTTGATTAGTTAATAGCAGAAAAAGCTCCAAGAATATTGTTTCTGTAAAGGTCCCTAAACAACATCTCACTATTTTTATATTTTACCTTATCTTTGACATAGACTTTTCATCTTATGATCCAGAAAGAAAACTGCTTATATCAGGGGAGAAAAATGTCCAAGGTCTATACAATATCTGATCACATTAAGTTTTATATTGTATTTGTTTTGAGGATAAAGGTTTTCAGTGTAATAGCGAACTTTAAAGGGGAAATTATATTAAATATAATACATTTACAATTTAGGACTGAATTCATTTTTGAATCTTCAGGCAAATCCAGAATATGCTTAGGCTGATTTCATAGAAACAGTCTATTTGCCAAATCTCCAGTGACCCTAGTCAGCTTTTCCTTCTAAATGCCAGGAGATGCATCAGAGTTTGGTTATAATCTACCTTACCATTGGTGTTTATTTTTTAATAATAGTATTATTTTGTCAGTATTTAAAACCATTTTGTAACTAATATAGCACTTTTGGAATAAGCAACAGTACTATCCTAAAACTGCTTGTGTATTACAAACTAGCATGAAATAGGTTATTTTTGCTTCAGATTTCTGTTTTTGCTATTGGGAATATTTTAATACAACTTAATAGCTTCATTAAATAATTATATTAGTTTATATCAATGTCAAATAATGGATTCAAATTATACCTTTGTGTCTTTCAAAACTATTTTGAAAAAGTCTTAAGAAATTAACTTTTTGTTAGTTGTCTTTTCTTACATAAAAACATTTATCCAGGGGCTTCCCTGGTGGTGCAGTGGTTGAGAGTCCGCCTGCCAATGCAGGGGACGCGGGTTTGTGCCCCGGTCCGGGAAGATCCCACATGCCGCGGAGCGGCTGGGCCCGTGAGCCATGGCAGCTGAGCCTGCGCGTCCGGAGCCTGTGCTCCGCAACGGGAGAGGCCACAACAGTGAGAGGCCCGCGTACCGCAAAAACAAACAAACAAACAAAAAAACCAAAACATTTATCCAAAAATAACATCATACTCTTGCCACAGTGAGACACGGTTAAGCTGCTAGTCACTGCCCACTGTATAAAATTACATGTGGAAAAATTTCATATTGTAATTTCATGGTTCTCCTTGAACAAAGAAAATCTGATTGATTGCCATCATTTACACAGCCAGAGAAGAGAAGAATATTTAAAAAAATCAAATATATCATTTTAAGCTTCTATCTACAAAGCTTTGAGAAGTGAACTAAAATGAGAAATCCTGCACTCCTTCCAGATTGCATAAAGCAGCTGTAAATTCAGATTCCACACTTCATCTTTCATTTTGATGTGCATTCTTTTGATCCCCGGAAATATATTTATAATTTCCAAAAGAACTGCCTCAGAGGTAAGTGGTATCCAAATATTGTTCTGCAGAGATAAAAAATATACAATGTCAGTGGTATCTGGCTCTGGACTGATGATGCACTGCACAAGAATATAGAGACATTATTCCTATAGAACTTGTAACATTATGGTTTAGAGACTACTTAAGCTTTAACACAAGTCATTTTTATTTTCCCACTGGAATTTAAAGCACTTTATTCTGTTATATTGTATTTCCTTTTGTTTCCCCATTTCCCCTGCATTATACTCACTGAAAATTTTGTCTTTGGCAAGCTGTAAGGAAGAAAAGAATAAGGAACATGACTGCAAGGCAAACAAATTGGGAAAAGATGGAGAACCAATTTCCAGAGACAGTATATTTTTAATGTAAGTGAGCTTAAGTCCATGCCAGTAAAAGACTTTTTAGAATTCGAAATAAATTGGTTCTGTTTTTTTTCTGATGAGTTCTGTCAGATAAACCCAGCAGTAAACAATAACAAATCGGCAATATGAAAAATAAACATACTGGCAACAGTACATTTTATCCTCATATTTTTCCTATTCAATATTGTAGAACGTTCTATTAGAATTACTGGAAGGCACATCACTGGCAATGTGTAAGGAGGAGAAAATAAACTCTAAGTGATCTTGAAAACAAGAGAAAGGGGAAAGTCAGAGATAATTTCATTTCATAAATAATCTGACATCAGTGACAATTTTGAGTCTTCCTGTTGCTGTATTTGGTGAAGACGTGTGCATTCCTTAAGGAGTTCTTCAGATGTACTGCACATGGATGAGATTTAACATGTCTTTGCTTTCTAACAGAATAACATTGCAGTTGGTACACAGTGTCAGAGAGAAATAAAGAATAAAATGTTTTGAGCTCTACTGGGACAATAAAAATGATTTGTATTAAAGGTTAAATAGTCCCTGAACTATAATGTTACAAGTTTTATGGGAATGATGTGTCTATACGCTGGAGCAATGCATCAGCAGTCCACTGCCAAGAACCATGGCATTGTACATTTCTATTTCTGCAGAACGGTACTTGGATAGGATCTGCCTCTCAATAGATCCTTCCAGATACAGGAGCAATGGACATCTTATCTAAGAATGAAATAAGGGATCATGACCCTAAATGGGACAACAGATCATTCAGCATAAAGGCCACTGTTGACGTGTTCACCATCTGACTACATTTTGTGCTTCTTCAGTTTTTCAAGCAAGCTAGTTCTTTTTGCATGGAGTGGGGAACAGTTTGATTTAATATAAACTGAGATTTGAAATGGTTATACTTTGCCTTTTTAAAAAACATCCTTGAGATGTGGGAGTTTTTCAAAGCTTACTAATTAATTATATTTAGCAGGCAGTTTTATAAAAGGATGCACAGAATTGGCAATTATCTGTTGAAGTCAGGTTATACAAAGTCATTCAAGGAAACTAAATATTTTAATTAAATGAATGTCATGCAAATGTGCTCTATATATTCAGAAAAGTCTAGCTGAATATTAAATTATTTCTGCATATGGGAAATATTATGTCAGACTCCTTAAAATAATTGTAAGCAGTATGACTTCATAACCTCTATTTTCATGTGGCTATTTGCATCTCTTCCCAAGTAAGCAAAGGCATTCAGAATGAGTAAAAGACAATTTTCGTGGAAAGTCAATGCTTTATACAGGATATTTTTGGAAAGGCCCTTATCTTTTATGTATCTTTCTCTTAGACTATAGGTTTAGTATAGTGTATAATATAATGTCTATATCACTTTGATGAAACATAAAAAATTAAAGATATATAGAACAAAACCAAATTAATTAGTTTCTGGTAGAACCATAAAAGCCCATTTCTAAGCATCCTTAGATCTAAGATATATATCATTATGCTCAGGGTGAGTTAAATACAATCTCTCCAAGTCTTCATCATTAGCTTGGGAGTTATCAATTGATTTAACTTTAGTTAGATCTAGAGTCAGATGGAGAGGTGAGGAGCATATAGCATAAATGAGTGTAATAGATTGATTGTTTAAAAAAGTCATCTGTCACAAAATATCCAAACCTTGTATGTACTGAAATGTGTTGTAATTATATTGCAACAAAAACAAGTATGTTACTGGCAAATATATTTTAAATTTGAAATCCATCTCAAAAAACAAAACATACCTTCCACCACTATTCTTTCCTTTGATTTGTAGAGTAAGCCTGAAACCCTTTCTTCTGCACCTATTATCAAGCTCGGGTCTTACACTTTACATTGTGCCGTGCTTTCACAGTGTATGAACCCTGGCTTTCAACCTCTTAATAGCAGCAGTATTTAATTTTATCCAGTTCCCTACCAGAAAACAGATACTTCCATAAAACTAAGGTACTTCCATACACAGAATTTTTACATCACAGCTTTTATACTTAGAATAGCTACTACAAAGTTTTCTGTAAGAGTCAGACATTTCAACAATGTTGCCTTTAATGTTTGGAACTGCAATGCACCATGGTAAAATTTCTAATTCTAGCTCTTGACTCACCTAACCGTATTATATGATTGAACACTGAGAGGTCACTGTCATCAGTTTTAAGTCTGAAACTGTATTTTTCTTTTCTTCTTTTTTTTAAAAAAAATTTTAGGAAAGTCATTTAGACAATCCTGTTAAGTTCCAGAAGGTGATTTCTGACAAGCTGTATGAGCCAGGTTAATCTTTAACAAAGGGGTTTCTGGAAAAGCATAATTTCACAAGAAATTGGGCAGCAAATCATATACTATTACTATCTTTATTCTACATAGCATTTTATAAGGTGCTTAGATGATGAACAATAAAAACAAAGAGACTTTCATCGATTCCATCTTTACTTGTGAGTTGAGATGGATTTTTATTTTATGTGATAGAAACTCATGGAATTTTACATCTTAAATAATATGTTCAGTATCAAATGACAAATCAACTAACTTCCAGGCAGTTCAGTAGACAATGGTTGAAGCCAAGGAAACATATGCAGATGACTAGCTTAGTCTTCCTGAACAACAGGAGTTCCATTTAAAATTCTTAGTTAAAGCAGATCAAGGTGAATGATGAATTGAATGAGGATAACTAGGGTGTCACCAAATATTTCTAAATGGTATTTAAGAGTTATATTAAGTTCAAAAGTAACTGATCATCTTCGAAACATTGCCTTCAGTCATTTTCCTTGGCAATTTTACCTTAAACATTTCCAGAACAATCCAACACGCATGCACACATATACACACACTCATACACAAAATCATGTTATGAGTGCATCCCAGTCATGAACCTCATGTCCACAAGTTCTGAATCACATCACAATCCCACTGATAATGCATTACAAACGCATGCCATCAACAGGTGAAAACAACACAAATCAGTTTTTGATTTTGTTTTTTTTTTCTTAATGTGAACTGGGTGTGCTCACCCATACTTTATATTTTCAAGCTTCTGGGCAACAGTTATGTCAGTTAGTCTTGTATTTGCCAATGTTTGTTCTATTTCTGCATGTACTTTTTTTCTTCATATGATAAGAGCATCTCCAAACTAACCGCTTTAAAAAAGTATTGATAAGAAACTTGTTTTCATTCATGATGTAACTGCTTTTCAGACTAGAAGTGCTCACTTACATTAAAAAATAAACCCTCTGAAAACTTTTCCTTTCAGTTCATTGTTTTTCATGACGTCATTTCTTCATGTGGTTCATCACTATGACTGTGGTTTGTTTAAAAATGGTGCCTTAAGTTGCAGTCTTTTAACACAGATGTACTTGGATTGCATTTTAAATACATAAGAATATTCTTCAGTTCCACTAAATAATATGTTCTTCAATTTTCCTGAAACACTCCCCTTCTTGGTTTAACTTTTATAAATTTGCTTTTGTTAGAAACACTTGTACAGAAGAATATTATATAGCTTTTAAAAAGAAATTTTGTAAGCACAATGGAATGGAAATACTTTTCACTGTCAGGAGAAGGATGCAAGCAGACGTCATGGGAACCATGGGCAACTACAGAGGAGCCGATGAGCAGCCCTACACAACTATGGCCAAGAGGGAATGTTGGCTTTGAGTTTGGAGCTCTTCCAATTTTTCAAATGAACTTGGGGATTGGGATTTTTGACCTGACATCTCATGATTTTTGAGTGTTGGTTCAAAATTGTTTGAATCTCTGTGTAGGAAAACAAACATGATTAAACCTGCATCTGATACTCAAGACCTATGTCTTTGACCTCTAAGTGTCCCAAGTCAACCTACATCCTTTTATAAAAGAGGAAACTAAGATTCAGAAAATTGATTTGCCCAAACATGCAGAGTGAGGTAATAAAGTTAAGAAATAAATTATGGGGCTTCCCTGGTGGTGCAGTGGTTAAGAATCCACCTGCCAAGGCAGGGGACAAGGGTTCGAGCCCTGGTCCAGGAAGATCCCACATGCCGCTGAGCAACTAAGCCTGTGCACCGCAACTACTGAGCCTGCGCTCTAGAGCCTGCAAGCCACAACTACTGAGGCTGCACTCTAGAGCCCGCAAGCCACAACTACTGAGCCTGTGCGCTACAACTACTGAAGCCCACATGGCTAGAGCCCGTGCTCCGCAACGAGAGAAGCCACCACAATGAGAAGCCTGCGCACCGCAATGAAGAGTAGCCCCCGCTCGCCGCAACTAGAGAAAGCCCACGCGCAGCAACGAAGACCCAACGCAGCCCCAAATAAATAAATATTTTTAAAAAGTCATTAAAAAAAGAAATAAATTATGATATGGGGAAATATAATGGGGTCCACCACATTTAAAATGTGTCTAACATTAATAATTTCATTGTGATTAAATTTTGAATCAACCAGTAAATATTAAAGAACGCTGAAGATGTAAACTCTACCAAAATAACACAGATCACCATGTGCCTTGGATTATGTCAAATTCAACCTGAATATACGTTTAGGCCAGACAATTTCTCAATATTTTTGTTGTTGTAAAAGGATAAAGGCAGAACTCCCAATTACATTTTAAAGCAAGTGCCTTATAGAAAAGTAAAATTTTAAATGTGCAGTTACTACATGATTTCAGATGGGCATTAGCAACTAACATAGGCCAAAAGTTCTGATGACTAAATTGTCTTAACTGGCTCTTTGGACAGAATCAAACACTGTTCAATCCTAGCTGCATGGCCCTACCCTCTGGCACCTAAACAGCAAGCCCAAAAGAATCTCATTACAAAATGAAGTGCATTTGGTAAACATTCAGGAGAGCCAGTGCCAGTTGGAAAATAAAGTTCTGTTGATTTTGCCAAGCCAATTTTGGTGAGTAGATGAAAAGGTTATACAAGGGCATTTGCTCTCTCTCGGCAATATTGTCTCAAAACTATGTTACTTTTCTAGTAAATAAAATAGTGTTTTGACATAAATATATTCTAAACTACGTATTTAAAGACAGTAAAAAACTACTGGACACCTTTAGGTTAATTAGTTTAAAAGTTTTAAATGCTAAAAATACCTAACACGTAGCCCTTCAATATTGCCTTTTCCTCAGCATATAAAATAAGGTTCAAGTGTTCTAACTAAATAAGATTAAGCATTGTTAAGAGAATGCTTTTTAAAAGCGCCTCATATCATTAATTGGCACTCAAATTCCCGCTAATCCTTCCTGAAATTGTAACTGTCTTAGAGGAGCGGCAGCAAATTTCAGCATTTCTTTCTTTCTTCCTAAATATACCACGTTAACCTCTGACCTACAGTTTGACATAAAAGGAGATACTGAATCATAAAGAACTCAGCTCTGTTATAGCTCCTTCTAAATTCAGATACTTTTCCCAAGCATGAAATTCTCTTTAAGTTAATATGCCCCATGGATGCGTATGTGGAAATGGAACTAAGCAAGAATTATACACCATAATTATAATTATACACTATAGTCAACTTTCCTCAACTGCACACACAAAAAATAAGGCAGAGGCATGAAATTTTATATCTTATTAGACCTTTGTCTTTGGAAGACATCTCACTCTAGATATAATTCACCCCAGATATTTCTAAAGATCTGGTCACAACATTTCTGCAAGATGACAAAGCTCTGTGAAAAGGAGGGTCTGCATTTTTGTTCCGTTTCTTCTGAGATCCCCCACTCACAACTCCTTTTGTTCCAAAGACTGTCTTGAGGCTGACTCATCCATTCAACAAGCATTTCTCTGAGCGCCTGCAGAGTGCAGGGGCTATTTTAGTTACTGCACATACAGCAGTGAACAGAAAGGACCACATTCCTGCCCTTGAGGGATACCATTCTTGCAGGGAAAGACAGACAAAAAACAAGAGGACAGGTAAACACACACAAATCACACAGCCGAAGTTGACAGGCACGAAAATCTTATTCAGTCAAGGGGTTGAGGGGGTTGCTGTTGATCTCTGAAAAGATGAGCTAAATTTTTCCTTTTCTGAGCATTTTATCATGAATCCTTAATCAGAGTATAAATATTTGCATTTCTACACTTTCTCCATTTCACTCAATCTCAGTAACTGGTCTTAAATTTTATGTTATGGTTGGGGGGGGGGGCTTCCCTGGTGGTGCAGTGGTTGAGAGTCCGCCTGCCGATGCAGGGGACATGGGTTCGTGCCCCGGTCCAGGAGGATCCCACATGCCACGGAGCGGCTGGGCCTGTGAGCCATGGCCGCTGAGCCTGCGCGTCCGGAGCCTGTGCTCCGCAACGGGAGAGGCCACAGCAGTGAGAGGCCCACGTACCGCAAAAAAAAAAAAAAAAAAAAAAAAAAAAAATTATGTTATGATAATAAAAAGAAGAAAGGGAAATGTCTTGAAGAATAAAAAGCCTAAACTACATGGCTTTAGAGTCCAGGCATCAAGATGTTCCAATTTACTCTGTGTGCGTGACAGTGAGGGGCCACCACTGCCCTGGCGTCGTCTTTCTTTGCAGATTTTCATCCTAATAAATCCTTCGTTTTCATGTAGTGCACGCATTATGGTTGGGGAGTGTGGGTGTCCTCACTCTTTTTCTTCTGCCGCTGAGTCTACGTTATCTTATCAGTCATCCGCTTAGCGTAGGTGAGTAGGGATGCTTTCCTGAAACTCGAGTCGCGATGTGAGGCTCTATTAGTCAAGTGGGAAGAATCCTCCAGAGTGAAGTTAGCCTCATCCTCACTACTAAACTGACTGGACGGAAGTGATTTTTCCATTGAATAGTGCAGCTGGGCTTTTTGGAGAATATTAACACACAAAGTGCATGAAAGACTGAACAATGTTTCTAGTGAAACACAGCATGTAGATTGCTTAATCCAGTACACGTGCAACACCAAAAAAACCCAATTACTTTTGCATATATACATATGTATACATATAAACATAAAACATATCTAGAACTTCTAAAACATCTATATTTAGGTTATAACAATTGGCTGTGAATAGCATAACTATTTCACTTTTGCTTCATAATTTTGTTTTTAGCTACACTCGTCTTAATCACTATATAGAAATTGTTAATTGTGTGACAAAGGAAAAAGATACAAATTTTTCTCTTCATCAGAAGAAAAATACTTTTTAAAAAAATTAATGAGAAGTTTTTTAACCAGTACATTTCTAACAACTCACATTTACCCAAGAGTAAAAAGAAAAACTATATAGCCTACGTTGAGACAAAGTGTAGCAAATTTGAAGAGGTTTAAAAAGACCCAAAGATAGCAGAATGCAGTCCATATATGGCTAGAGTAAATCTTAAAATGTGTGTGTGTGCATGTATGTGTGTGTGTGTGTGTATGAGTGAGTGAGTGTAAGGTCAATTTGTGGATCACCTCTGAAGGCAACAGGAAGCAATATATACTAAGGTGGGTTTTTTAAAATTATTATTCATGAATCACATCATGAGATTGTATACAGGTAGGAAGCAGGTTGTAAAAGATTACTTAGCTCATCATTTTAGATAGATTCTCAGGAAAGAACAGAGATAGGATATCTATAACACCTTTATCTTGAAGAGTTGTAGTACTTTTAATTGAAAGGGAGTGGATATTTACCAGGAAAAGGACAGGTGGCAAAGCAGGTGACCAAGATAGCTAATGAACACTGAATATACTTATATCATTTGAAAACTAATATATTGATTTTCGTTGTATGATTTTAACACATTGCAATTCTCACATGTTAGTGGCTCATTATTCTTTAACCTTTGTTCCCCCACCAATGAAACTGGGAGAAGATTGAACAAAAATAAAATTAAATGTAAACATGATCAAACTAAAAGCAGTCTCATTAGGAGTAACTAAGAAAGCGAGTACACTAAAGCCACAGCTGAGAATGCCCAGATAGAGAGACAATAAGGTTGGTTAAGCACCAGTTGGGTGAAATCTGTAGCATTAGGGAAGGCATTCATTTCTTCAAGACAAGGTACTAGGAGGACAAGAGAGATGATAGGAATGGTAAAAAATCACCTCAACATTGTTCACGATTTACTTAAGAGTCACCCGATTTTGTGGGCAGGCGAGGGACTCAAGACTTATTATTCATTCAACAATCTTTACTTGAGAGATTTCAATAGTTATCTCTGCAGTGGTACTTCTAGCTTATGCTAAGTGGTAAACAGTATCCCAAAGTAGAGAGAAAAAAGGAATCTGATATTTAGAATCTGTTCTGATCCTAATCTTTGCAGTTTATTTTCACCTTGACTTCTGTATAGAAATGCCTTGAGTAAATCAACATTTACCTTTTTGAGTTAATTATTTTCTACTGATTCAACCCCATTTGAATCTCAAAGTTTTCTAAGCATTAGATGTTATAATGAACATCAGGTAGCTATCCAACTTCACAGCCTCTGGAATCCAAGCATGGTTTTCAGCCACACAATTCTACTGTCCTTATAGCCCTCTGTACATTTCTGGCCTTTTCCTAGGTTTCTTCAGGGAGTTAGACATCTAATGAACTTCCCTTTTGAGAATGTGGCTCAACACTTGGAGGGGATGGAGATGTTACAAGTATTCAGATCAGCTTGGTAACTATCCAGGCCTTAATAGTATATCATACACCCAGCAAAGGTTAGAACTTCCATAAAACTTTTAGATTCTTGGTTTTATTTCCCCTGCAATGCTTTTACCCCGCCTCCAAAGCTTATAATATACTTTAATACAAGAAAAGAAGAAAAGTAGGAAACTAGACAATGTAGACCAGGGATTTCAAAAAGTTAGCCTTTTTTAAGAGGATAAGGATTTGTTACTCAGTGATAATTTTACCGAAAGCCACAACGAACAAAATTGACATGTCTACTTTTGCTAGTTATGAATGTGAATACTTGAAGGTTGATACTCAGCTGCAATATTCTGTTAAAATATTTTAAATGGAGCATTGCAAAATGTCTATAAAGTATCTTATGAAGTTGCCCTCATCATTTGCAATTCCTAAAGAAATATACTACAAAGAAATGTATTTTAACAATATTAGTAGACTTTTATTATCCAAAAGCCATAGAATTTCCAAATATATAGAACTGAGAATTTTAACTTTAGCTTCAAATACTACTCATGTCACCAAAAAAATTAATGTGGTGGGCTCTGAGTAGCTTAATCACAAAATGAGAGATTGGTAACTTCCTGACAAAAATAGCTTACAAATAAATAATAGCTCAACACTGAAAGAGAAGTACTATGTTGGGTATTTTGCATACCGTCTTTCCATATTGGTAGAATTCATATTGAATGATGAACACCCCATTGTTAAAACCAACTGATTAACCTGTTTTCTGAAGACGTATGTCTGTAATTGCACTTGGTTGATAATCTTATCTTGATCAAGCAGTGTAAACTTCAGTATGTCAGTACTAAATTTCAAGAAAAAAGGTATCTTCTATACACTGACATGGAAGCAGAATCCTGGAGTGCAGTTTGGCTTTTGTTTTCTTTTGTTTCTCCCTCTACACAGGGTAAAAGGATACTGCATCTAATTCAAGGAGAAAAAGAAGTGTGATTTCAAGGGAACGCATTTTATTGATTATAGCAAAGAAAGGGGAACAAGTTCAATGGCTCACACTACTTGGGTCCTGACATAGATGCAACTTTGCTGAGGAGAAAATGAGTATGAGGTAATGCCGTCATAAATAATTGCTTGAATCATCTTGGGACTATAGAAGCTCAGGTTTTGTAAAAGGAGAAAGCCCTGTAAATGTAAATGCATGGAAAGGCAAGCTCTTAAGGTAATTGAGGGTTTTTCATTGGACAGAAGCTTTATACAATACAGGGTTTTAAATCTCAGTTTGGAATTCCCTCCAGTTAATAACTGCAGGTCAAAGCAGCTTTTACATTTTTTACTATTAGTTTTAACTACTACAAACAGAATTAAAGGGGCTAATGGAACAAACCCAATTAAAGAGCCTCCTCCAACACTGTACAGTGACACAGGCAGGAGAGGGTGTTTGTTACAAATAGCTCAAAAGCTTTTAAATGTATTTCTCGTCTGAATATTGAAATCAATATTGATCTGTACATTTGAAAAAGAAAAACCCAGCGATAGATTTAACAAAGACCATGAAGATGGACTTGTAGAGTTTCCAGGATTTATTCTTGTCCCTTTTGGGAAAAGCCTAAAGTTAAAGATGGAGGGGGAAATGTAATGCCATTTATATGATAACTTTGTCTATTTTTTCCAAAATACCTTCTGACCTCAATATTTAAAGTGAAAGTTTAGTATACTCTTATCATCCTGCTTCCTTCCCAGGGAGATTAAGAATTTGCTTCAAGTCATATGGCTGGCAAGTAGCCAACTAGGTATCAGTCCTATGGAATGCTGTCTCAGTTGTATTTTTAATCTAGAAATAAAGAGAAACTGGTACCTGAGAAATAAAAAATAGTGCAAGTTTTACTACGGCCAAATCTACTTCAACATTTTCAAAGATTTTACTTCTTTTTAACTTGCAATTGAACAAAATTAATTAGCATATAATAATAGAAGGCAGGTACCCTGCAAAGTGACTTAACGTCTATCATTTCATTTCACGGGAAACACTTCATGGGAAGTGATCTCTATTTTATAGTTGAGGTAAACCACAGTGTGGAGAGGTGAAACAATGTGCACGAGCTCCCGCAACCAGTAAATCAGGAGTCCACCCTTGACAAAGAAGGTGGGGCTGGCAGAAGGCTCAGAGCACGGCCTTGGAGACAGACCACAAGGGGGATCATTTCTGCCACTTGCCACCTGTAGGACTTCTGTCAACTTTGTTACTTAGTGGTGCCTCAACTTTCCCTTCAGTAAATTAGGGTAATGGCTTCAAAGAGTTATTATAAATATTAATTGTATTCATGTTGTTAAGATGCTATGAAAGTGTTTGGTAAATCAATAAGAGACATGTCTCAATTTCCAAAACAGGATTTTCCTTTGTATCTTACAATCCTGCTCCTTTCCCAGAGTGGCTTGTTTTTGTTGAATGTATTATCTATTAAGTATGTGTAGGAAGCAATTTGGGTAATTATGCATTGCTCAGAGTTGGTAACGTTTTGGTAAAATGGAACTCATTTATGAAACAGTCACTGTAACTGATAAAAATAATTTAAAGGATTTTAATGTGTAAACCTGACAAACCATCAGTTGCAAAGACATCTACCAGAGAAAGCCTTTTTTAGCAAAACAATAAGATGTTACTGCAGAATTTACTTAAGAACTGTACAAGTGTCTATAAACTTCTCACAGGAATGATTAATAGATTTTTGCAAGTAATTCTCATTTACAATATGGTTTTCCCAAAGATTACAAACACTAGTTTCTATTACTCCCCTTAAAATATTTTTCAAAAAGTTATATTATGAATTCATGTTAACCTGACCTTTATGTAATTTGCAGATAGGACTTATACTTAAAATGATTCCCAGAAGAAACCTAAGAACTATTCTCACCAAAAGACAAAGATGTAAAATAGGAGAGTTAAATGCAAATTTTTTTGTCTAAAAAAACCTTATTTTATCTACAAAAAGTGATTCCATTAAATGAAATATCTTTCAACTGTTTGTCCAACAATGTATCTGATTGTTATTACGTGCTAAATAAGTTCCTCACTGTATAATATAATGCAAGAATACAGTATAATTCAAGAATATGTCTTTATAACTCAAAGAGACTAAAGTATAAAGACTAAAATATGTCATGATAACCTAGAAAGAATAAAGCTTAGGTCTTATTTTAATTCTCTAATTCTAGCATAATAAAGGAGAATTTTCTAATCTAATATAGTATTTTTGAATTTACCTCATCCATAGGTCTAAACTTATTAAATGACTAGTATTAGGCAATTCCCTTTTACATGTAATCATAGATGGGCATAGGAAGCAGTACATCCTATAAATATTTAAGAACATGAAATGAGAGTGAACTTAATAGTGTTTCAACCAAGTAATAAAAGTATGATATATTGATAAATATAATGTACTAAGTAGATTACAGATATATTTCATTTTACTCAACAAATGCCTAAAAACTTGTATGTAAATCATTTTTTTTCAAACTGAACCATAATTTAAATGAAACTGAAGAATTTGTAGAGACCTCTGCTTTGCCTCTCACTCCTTTTTCTCCCTCTTGAGGTGACACTGCATGTGACTGCAAAAAAAAAAAAAAACTAAATAGAAAAATGTCTCAAAATGCTTTAGTCTCTTCTCATATTGTGCAGAAGAAGAAACATTACAATGCAGCGGAAAGATCAAAATTATTTTTAAGTAGAATCTCGACTAAAATAGAAAAATATCTTGAAATTAAATATAGAAGGGAGAATATTGCGAATGGGTGAAAAGCTAGATTGTTCTTAGAGTTTCATGAAACACCATCAGATAACAGTCTCATCAAAAGGCATGAAAATTTTCTCCTAGGTTATGTGTTCTTGTGTGTCAACCACATGGAGATTGTTCAATTACGCAGACACGATGTCGTTAGGTGTCATGAATGCTTCTCAGTGCCAAGAAAGTTTCTTGAAATACGTTTATTATATGACCGTCTTCAATAAAACCAAGTTGCTTTCCAAGGTTGAGTACTCATGTTATACTACTAAACCACCCCAAATATATTGTACAAGGAGAACTGGATACCGTGCCCTGTTTTGCAGATGCGTTAATTAATAAGGAGGCAGTAATTTTTTAAAAGTACTTGAGTAGTCAGTAAGAGGCCACAGATAATATGCATAAATGGAACATCACTTAAACAGTTGTGAATATACAGAAACATTTGTATTTCCTTGCTACCATCTTTAATTAGCATCCCAGGCAAATAGAACGTACGGACGCTTTGATGATAAAGCTTGCTAAGGTTTCGCATCGCGGTTCATTTCCCATTTTGAACGTTTTACATTGATTTTTCTCCGCTTCTTAAAGAGAATGCCCTTCTCGATGACCACTTTAACTAAATCTGAATACTACTACAAAAAAGAAGTTTATCAAACTTATAATAAGGAATTCAGGTTAAATCTAGGAAAAGCTAACACTTTTTTCTCCCATATTCTTGGAACAGCAAATTGCCATGTTCCAGCGACTGTGTCAAGAATTTATAATAAATTATTTATTGAATGCTTTTTTATAAATTATTATACATATGGTCACCTACCTGACGAATCACTGCTGAAAAATCAAAACCACGCCTGCCCTCTAACAAGAAACTGGGACATCTAATTATTATTAACCCCATAATACAAAATTGAAGAAAACTGTACAATTCTTCTAAAGTACTTCAAAATATAAAAACCCTAATAAAATAAATGGGAAATGGTATTAAGGATTGTTTCCCAATGTAATAGTGAATAAAGTTTCACAAGCTATCATATTGCCAACACGAAAGGAAAATGTTGATTTCGGCACCTAAACGTACATCTCTTCGTCACCAAGAGGAGAGAAGTGACTATGCTGATACATGGTACCTAGGATAGCGTGGTACAAAAACCATCCCTGTCTTCCTACAGCTTGCAGTCTGACAGAGAGCATCACTGTTGGATGTGAGGAAGGCCTATGATACTATTATTCTCACTAGTGGGCAGGGCTGAATCACAATGCCACCACCACCTGAGGTCAACAACGTATGTCAACAGCCCTTGGAGAAGCTGCACCTAACTTTGGCCTCAACGGTCACAGCTGAAACTTTACTTTTTATCATACAATTGCTTCATGCCTGAGCCCTCTCCCGTGCAGTAAATCCAACAGGATTAGGGGCTGTTTTGTTGCTCACGACTGCATACTTACCTTCTAGCACATCACCTGGCCTCTTTGGAAGAGATGAATGAATAGCAGCAGAGAGAGACAAGAGAGGGAGAAACAGAAAAATCAAACCTGACACAAGGAGGAATTCAGATCTAAGGGTGAAAGTTGCTAGAACTTAACAATGGACATTTTTAAAAGCAAAACAAATTTTTCATTTATGTCAATTTTATGAGACTTTTTCAGAAAGGCAAACAATGAATTAAGGCCTTATATTACATAGCTCTCTAATCCAATTTTAAATGTTATAAGCTTAATGTAAATGTTAAATATATTTTTTGTCAAGTATCTTGTCTTCAAACTTTCAGAAATTTCTCTCAGTTAATGACGGGAATTATTATCTGTTTTCTACAGATTAATTTTTTGAAGTGGAACAGACTTCTTTGTTTGGTCCACCAACCCCCATTTCCAAACTCTGAGTATTTTTCTACAATCATATCCCGAACAAATCCAATTTTGTTTAACTGAAAGAGGCAGGAAAGGGAAACGTCTAACATGAACTGGGAGGTCATTAACTGGGACAGCAGCAGTCTAGCATGGCCTGAGATACACCTCGCCTCCTCCCCCTGGGCTGTCCACTAATACTGTACTGGGTTCAGTGAGAATCAGACTTGCTGGTAAAAGGTTAACAGTCTCCCACTGAGGAAAACATCTATTCAGCTGTCAGGTCCCTAACAGAAGCCTACAGATTAAGTTACTGTGATCTTCCCCAACATCCTCTTTCTTCCCACCAAGCCACAAAGGGGCAGCCGATCACACTGAAAGAGAATGCGTTCTTTATAGTGAAAACCCATCACCTGAGTACTCTCAGGCAGACTCCAATTACCCTGGCAGCATTCAAAACATTCTACAGGGGCCATTCTGCACATAAGAGACTTTCTGATCTGAGTTTTGTGTGGCAATGTAAATACTTTAAGATATATGAAGACAGGCATTTTAATGTGTTAAATTCTTCTTATAATGGGAATTTCCTGTGTGTGCAAACTGAAATACATAATCACCATCTGACGGTTGGGGAAAAAAATCAAACACACGGTTAATGGACAGAAGCTTCCTTGAGGGAACGTTAATTGTGATGACATAAGGACAGCTAACTTCTACCATTTATAAAGGCATAAAATATTCCAGCTTTGTCATATATTCTCATTTCATCACATGTTCACCATTTTATTATTGTTATCCAATTTTGAGAGTTGACACCTCTGATTCTTAAAAACAAAGAATTATAGCACGGCTAGGAGCCAAATTCTGACCTTTTGACTCAAGTTGAGTACATTTTTCATTATCTGGCCTTCGCCAAAACCTCTCACCCCTTTCCTCTTCTACGGTAAAGTAGTTATGGAGTGTGAGAATTTTTTAAGCTGATTCTGTCTTTTGTTTTCACTCCTGAGATGAAGCAATATGTATCAGAAAGGAGAAACTTCTCAGAAAATAAGGCACTGTGGCTACTCAGATTAGATTCCGGTCCCTGCATTGCATCCAGGCTGTTAAGATCCTTCCTGAGTTTTCTTTTTCCTCTATTTTTTTACTGTATCTGGGACTGTGAGTAGATTCTTCCTCTGAAACAAGAAGCAACTTTAGCACTGTGCTGTGTAAACAATGTTTGATATAAGACCATCATAAATACATTTAAATTAAATACCGAAACTGCCTTAATCTTTCCATTTTTTATCCCCAGACTACCTTTATGAAAAACACTTCAAGCGCAACAGTGCTCATAAAATGCTTGTTATTACCAATGTTAAAAATCCGTAGTCAGTAATGCAAGTTTACATGACTTCTGTCTGCTAAAAAATAGCATAAAGTGAATATTTCTCATTTCTGCAAATGTAAACTGTCCTTTGTTATCACTGGTTTCAACGACGAAAAGGAGAATTACAATGACTTTTTCTTTTTTAAGAAAAGGTAATCCTTACAGCTTCTATAAAAGGAGATAACTTTGCTTCCGTTAGTGTTACTGAAACTGCCTTTTTTCATTAAAAGAGGTTTCATAGGATATACTGCTTTATATAACTTTTCAATAACCAAAATTACATTATGTAGCATTTAAAAATTCAATCAGAGGGCTTCTCTGGTGGCATAGTGGTTGAGAGTCCACCGGCCGATGCAGGGGACACGGGTTCGTGCCCTGGTCTGGGATGTTCCCACATGCCGCGGAGCGGCTGGGCCCGTGAGCCATGGCCGCTTGGCCTGCGCGTCCGGAGGCTGTGCTCCACAACGGGAGAGGCCACAATGGTGAGAGGCCCACGTATGGCAAAAAAAAAAAAAATCAATCAGAAACTGAGAGCTGATACTGTTAATGATGACCCTAAAACATCACAAAATTTGTGTACCAAGTACATCATTTAAAAAAATAAATAAAAGCTAAAATTGATCAGTGCAACAATGTCACCTGGAATGGCAGAATAAAGACTTCCAAAAATCTACTCCACCATAAGAGCAATGAGACCACCACAAACTTTTTCAGAATAAACGTTATCACAATTTTGAAAATTAAACAAAATCTTTCAGTAATCTAGCAATAGTTATTCAAGAAAAAGTGGCTAAACAATGAACACTGTGACATTTTAATTTGTCCCATTCCTATACACCAGCTCAAAGGTAGCCTTGAACATCAACAGCCCAGCAAGTATAGTACTCATGAAAACCAGCAGCCTTGTAGCCATTGGAGGGGCTGGGGAAGACCTGGATGGGAGCTACCCAAAAGGCTCATCTGCAGAACATTATGATCATCTGACAGCTCCTAGAAACACACGGACACAGGGCTTGTCTTTATTTGACCTGACTCAAAGCTGGCTCACTGCAAACAGCTTTCTCCTAGGGGCATTTGATGAAAACAATCAGTGGCAAGTATCTGGAAACTGAACAGAAAGGAGCAATGAACAGAGACTCAAAGATCCTTGGGGAAACAGTCAAGTGTAGCAACAGACACATAACGAATATCCCAGAAGTAGAGGAGAGAAAAGTGGGCACAAATACTATTTGAATAAATGATGTCCAAAAATTTTCCGTACTTGAAGAAAAGCATTAATCTACCTATCCAAATAATTCAACAATCTCCAAGTAGGATAAATTCAAGTATATACATATATATGTGTATATATGCATATGTGTGTGTATAAATCTTTCCTAGGAGATTTAAGATACAGCTGCCTAAAGCAGTAATCATTAAGCTGTAGTTATTGATGATCATATAATGTACAAAGATGCAACTTTTATAATAATGACATAGAAAAGTGTATACTAGAAAATATCTAACACAAAAGAAGACAGTAATGGAGGAACAGAGGAACAAAAATGATATAGCATACAAATAGCTAAATGGAAGATGTAAATGCTACTTGATTGGTAATTACACTAAATGTAAGTGAATTAAACACTAATAAAAATAGAGATTTATAGAATGTATTTTAAAAATAATTAAACTCTATGCTGTCCACAATAGATACACTTTAGATGAAGACACAAATAGATTGAAGATAAAAGAATAGACATACCCCATACAAAGTAATATCAGACAAAATAGACTTTAAAACCAAAACTGTTACTAGAGGCAAAGAAGTACACTTTAGATTGATACGAGAAAGAAATAGACAATTCAAGAATAATAGTTGGATACACCAATATTGTTTTACTTTCAGTAAAGAACAACTACACAGAAGATCAACAAGGATACAGAAAGCTTGAATAACACTGTAAATCAAGTAGGCCTAGCTCACAGCTATGGAATATTCAGCCCAACAAAAATAGAATATACATTTTGCCCAAGTGCAGATGGAACATATCCAGGATAAACTATATCCTAGGCCATAAAACAAATCTGGATTAATTTACAAGGGTTAAAGTCATACAACATATGCTTTCTAACAGAGTAGAATGAAATTAAAATTTAATAATGAAAGGAAAATTAGGAAATTTACAAATACAGTTGACCTTTGAACAATGTGAGGGTTGGGGTACTGACCCTCCACATAGTCAAAAATGCACATTAACTTATAGTCAGCCCTCTCTATTTGAGATTCCCCTGTAGCCTAAGTTCTATATCTGCAGATTCAATCCACTCTGGATCATGTAATATTGTAGTATTTACTACTGAAAGAAATCCACGTATAATGGACTTGTGCAGTTCAAACTTACATTGTCCACAGGTCAGTTGTATATCAAAATTAACACACTCCTTAATAACTAATATGTCAACAAAGAAATCAAAGGGATACTGGAAAATACTTAGAAATGAAGGAAAATAAAAGCAGGGTACCAAAAATTATGAGATGTATCTAAAAGTAATACTCAGAAGAAACATAGACATTTACAGCTATAAATTAAAAAAAGTCAGGAATCAATAACTTCATTTTATACCTTAAAAAATAGAAAACAATAGCAAACTAAACCTAAAGCAAAAAGAAAGAATAATCAAGATTAGAGAGGAAATAAATGAAATACAGAATAGAAAAACAATGGAGAAAATCAACAAAACCAAAAAATGGTTCTTTGGATGAATCAACAAAATTGAAAAACCTTTAGCTAGACACAGCAAGGAAAAAGAAGACAAGTGACTAAAACAGGACTTGGGGAGAGATCACTATTACCAATGTCACAAAAATAAAAAGGATTATCAGGGAATATGATGAGCAACTGCCTGCCAATAAATTTGATTACCTAGGTGAAATGGACAAATTCCTAGAAAAGACAAAAATTACTGAAACTGACTCAAGAAGAAATAGAAAGTCTGAATAGACATATCAGATGGCTTTGCTGGTGAATTCTACCAAATTTTTAAATGAAAAGCAACATCAATTCTCTATAACTATTGCAAAATAATGGCATAATGCTGAAAGCTTTCCCCTTAAAACCAAAAACAAAATGAGGAAGCCCACCCATGTCACTTCTATTAAATATCATACTGGAGTTTTAAGGTAGAGTATTAGGCACAAAAATAGGGGGTAGGGGGAATTGAAAAATTAAAACTCTCTTTTCACAGATGACATAAAAAATCCAAAGGCAATAAATCCAAAGGAACCTCCCCCCAAAAGAAAAAATTTATTAGAGCTAATATGAGTTTATTAAGGTTGCAGGATACAGGATCAATAAACAAAAATTAATTGTCCTTCTATACACTAGCAATAAACAATCACAAGTTTTTGTATGAGAAAATATTCCTTTATATCAAAAGTAATAAAATACTTAGCAATTAATTTATTAAAATAAGTGCAAGTCTTGTACAAACTTATAAAATATGTTGAAAAAAATTGAAGACCTAAATAAATGGAAAGACACCCCATGTCAATGGATTAGAAACAATTTAATATTGTAAAGGTGGCAATGACACCCCAAATCAATCTACAGATTTGATGTATTCCCTAACAAAACCCCAGCTGGTTTTTATTTTCTTTTTTGAACAAATCGTTAAGCAGATCCTAAAATGTACATGGAAATGAAAGGGACCCAGAATAGCCGGAAACATCTTACAAAGAACAAAGTTGGAGGACTCACACTTCCCAGTTCAAAACTTTGAACACAGCTGGAACTATCAAGACAGTGTAGTACTGGCATAAGGATAGGCACATATCAATGAATAGAATTAAAACTCAAGGTATAAATCCTTACATTTATGAACTGAATTTTAACAAGGATGCCAAGATAACTGAATGGGAAAAAACAGTACTTTTCAATATATGATGCTGTGACAATTAGATACCCACATGCAAACGATGGAAAATTGAGCCTCTCACACCACTTACAAAGCTAACTCAAAATGGATCAAAGAGTTAAATGTAAGAGCTAAAATTATAAAAATCTTAGAAAATATCAGAATAAAATTCTGTGACTTTTGTTTAGGCAATGGTTTCTTGGATATAACATCAAAATTGTGAGGAAAAGAGAAGTAATGGATACATTGGACTTAATTAAAATAGAAAAATGTCTGCCCCATCAAGAAAGTGAAATAACAACCAACGCAATGAGAAAATATTGGTGAATATTCACCAAAATATTGGTGAATCATATATCTGATAAGGGGCTAGTACTGAGAATATATAAATAACTCAACAACGAAAAGATTAATAACCCAATTTAAAAATGGGCAAAAGAACTGAATAGATTTCTCCAAATGTCCAATAAGCATATGAAAAGATACTCAACATCATTAGTAATTAGAGAAAGTCAAATCAAAACCGCAATGATGCATACTTTCATACTCAGTAAGATGGCTTTGAACAACAGGGGCGCAACAACAAATTTTAGGGAGAATGTGGAGAAATTGGAACCTCCATTCAGTGCTGGTAGAAATGTAAAATGGAACTGCCACTTTGAGAAACAATTGCGCACTTCCTCGAGGAGTTAAAACGTAGTTACCATGTGACCTAACAATTCCATTCTTAGAATTGAAAACATATGTCCACATAAAAATTTGTGCATGAATATTCATAGCAGCATTATTCCTAAGAGCCAAAAACGTTGAAAAAAACCCGAATGTTCATCCATGGCTAAGTAGAAAAACAAAATGACATCTACCTATATAATGGGATAATAGTCATAAAAATGAGTGAAGTACTGATCCATGCTACAACATGAACAGTGAAAACATGTTAAGTGAAAGAAGCCAGGTGCACAGCCCACATAGTATATAGTTTAAGTATCCCAAATAGGCAAATCTATGATGACAGAAAGGGGATTAGTAGTTTCCAGAGACTTGAGGGAGGGTAAAAATGGGTAGTGACTGCTTATGAGTATGAGGTTACCTTTGGGGTGATGAAAATAATCTGGAATTAGGCAGCAGTGGTGATACTTGGTTTAAACATATTGAAAATCTCAGAAATGGATATTTTACAGGGGTAAGTTTTACGGTATTGTATCTCAATGAAACAGTTTGCTCAGACCAGCTTAGTGTTAAGCTTACTTTATGTTAGCACGTTCTGAAGTTGTTAATCCATACTTGAGGATGTAATAACCTGTTCACTAAACATACGTAAACTGTTGTGTAGTACTTTTATAGAGCAATAGGTTCTTTCAAGCCTTGTAAAATATATCACTATTGGGGAGGACAGTAGTATTCCCCTCAGACAGATAATCTAGTGCAGCTTCTCTGCCCTTTTTAATTGAGGTAGCTTTTATTTTATAATCATGGTAACAGCAAAATCTCCAGTCTCACCTGTTCTTCTACTACACTGTTTGCCCCGGTGTGCCTGGGATTTACCTGGTTTTCAAACCAAAAGTCGCATGTTCTCAGAACCCAAATGTGCCCCAGAAACAAACCATCTGGCTCTGTGCCCGATCTGAACTCCAGACCCACACAATCTATGAACTTAATATAATGGTTATTTCACCACTTCATTTGGGGATGACTAGCTAATTAGCAATAGCAGTGGGATGCCAGTTACTCATCTACTTTCCTATCCCTTAACCTTAGGTTTGTTTCTGAAGACACTTAGTATCTTTCCTGCCCCTGTGTTCCCTGTGACCCTGTGTTCCCCTTGCTTTACATCTTTAATTAGAGCTCTCTGTTTATCTGATTACTGGTCTTCTTTCTCTCCATTGCACCATTTAAGTACTTCTATGGCCCGCAGCAGCGCTTAATGAATTTCATGTTGTTCATTTCACATATTTATCAAATTCAGTCACATTTGTTCCGACCTGTTTGCAGGCAATGTCAAATAAAACTCAAATAATTCTTCAAATCATGTAGAGACAGTGATTAAACTCTATATCTGTGACACTGAAGGCAAAATATATATGGGTAACTCAATTCTAAATCCCTGAAAGTAATAAGTCTAAATCTCTAGAAATAATTTTTCTAATATTTGTCTTTCTGGGTACTCACTACAGATGTCAAGGACATATTTGTCCTTAATCTTTTTAATAACTTTTAAAATAGCATTAGTCTTGGGGAAATTCATCTGCCTTAACAATAAAGGTATGGTTTACCATTATATGGAAAATGCACTTTCATTTTAAGCGAAGCACAAAAATGAATCTAATTTATTGCATATTTTATATTCTTGTAGTTTTGGAGGTACAAAATAACAGCTATTTCTATAGAAGATTGTGGGGTGAAAGTACATATATTATATCTTTAAGCAGATGATCAGAAATGTGATGGAAGCATTTATATCTGTAACATGATTTATCATTAAATCCAAGCAAAAAAGCAAACATATTATGAAATATTTATTTCTTAAAAGTTTGAAGTGTGTTTTTTCTCCCGACCTGACACTCTGAGGAAAATGTTTTCTATCAGTGTCAGAAACTCTCGTTTTGTTATAACTCTGTAGGTTCTTTGAACTTTTCATACTGCAGCTATGCTACATGAGAATTCACTTCAATATATTTCCAGCCTCATAGCAATTCTGCAATACCCAAAAATTTTACAATGCCTTCTGCCAAAATGTTACAGACATGTGACAGAAAACAAAGAAGCAAACAAACAGATGAGTAAAAGTATACACTTGAAAACTCCCCTGCTGAAAACAGAGGGCTAGAAAATAACTGGCTTTTCTCATAAATAGCTATTTTTGATTAGATACAGTGAGAACCTTTGTTTCTCATGGCCCTATTGTTATTTATATAGTCAAATAAATTCCTGTTCTCAGAAACACGAAGCAAAAATAAATGTATCTTAACTTCCTGTGAAGATTTTGAAATAGCCATATCTAAGTAAATATGCTACTACCTTCCCAGTGACTGCAGCGGAGTCTAGTCTTAACTAGGTACAACTTTTTAAATCTTGGACAGGTTATTCCCACAGATGAAGTGAGAATAAAATTCATGTCTACTAAATAGTGCTCAGTCCTTAAAATGGAATAAATGCCCAATACATGTTCATTAATTTATAACTGCTATTATTAAATGCAAAATGGGTAAATTGTTAGGTACTAAAACATTTATGAAATAAAGGACACATGGTCTTTAAAGTTTGCAATGTATTATCTTCCTTTAAATGAACCCTACAACTGTAAAACCCAAAGTTTGTCTATTTGCACGTAATATCATTTGAAACAGCAAAGTTGCCTGATAAAATTAATGTAGGTAATCTGTTATTTCTATCACTTGTTTGTTAAAATATCTTTGCTCTTGATTCCAAGCGAGGTCCCACTTATCTTTATAACTTGCATTTAACTTTTTATATTTTTACTTAGATATATTGTCTTACTTCAAGTCAGTCTAAGATTTATTATATTTTCCCCAAACTGATATACTCTCCAGATTTTTTTTTCCTTCTCCATCTGGACCCCTTTCTCTCTCCATCTCTTGCCACATGTAAGTCAATCTACCACAAAGGTTTATACTTTTCTCTTTCAGAGAATGTACCTGGTTGTCAAAGATAATCAGATACATGTTTATTTGCTCCATTCAGTATTTTTAATTAGTCTATTCCTTTTTCACTGGTAGCATTTTCAGAGGTTCATCATTACCATTATATTCTTTCCTCAGCTGTGTTTTAAATTTTTGTAGAGGAAGGTGCTTGCTATCACAGAAGTTGGTAGCATCAGTTAAATTTCTTTCAAGAATAATTTCTGGTGGGTCTTTTTCAGAAAAAAAAAGTTATTGTTTATAGTATGAACTAATTTGACATTTCCCAAATGGTGACATTTCTTTATTGTTCTCCTGTGAAACTGTCTACACTAGAGCTAATTTTTCAAGTGGACACAATTGTGTCCAATGGAATCAGCTAGTTCCATTTCCCATGTTTCAACATCTTTTAAGTCTTCAAACAATTTGACAAGTTTTGCTCCAAAGTATAGCTGAGATCCCATGTGTAAAACATCATAATTTGGTAGTCTATTGCTTGGTCAAGTTCTTTCAAAACTCCAACAATCTTCAAAATTAGATTCTAAAGTTTTGGGTAAAAGATGTAATTAAAGCCACTTATCTTTAACTGGTTGATAAAGCATTTCTAATTACTTCTAAATTTTTCTCCTTCAGAACTCATTTGCACAGGCAAGGTAAACCCAATGTTAGCTTTATAATATTCAATAATAGCCCAGTCCAACCACATGACTTTTTAAAGTTCCAAATACAACTTCATCTAGGTAGAAAGCCATCTGAAAAGGTATTACCTTTAGGATTAAAGCAGGGAACAATTTTGGTGAGAATAATGTTTAGAAAATGGATTCCATAGTAGACAGATTAAAAGACAGATTTCCAAAGGTTATCACTCCTGGATACTCAGGACAAGGTACCAAGCAGAGCGTTATGGGACATGCCAGCTGCCTCCATACACCATCTTCCAGGCCTTCATCCAGGAAGCTCAGTTGGAGGATAAACATACTCTGATTCTTTTCTCAAGCAAGAACATAGTCAACTTTTTCCAGCAAACATGGGCATATTTAAAAAATAAATCAAACAACAAAGTGTTCCCATAAAAAAGAAAATCAGAAGATTTCCAGGTAAAAAACAAACTGCATTTGTCAGTTCCATAATTTACTGGAAGTTCTGTCACTCTCAGCCTGCATTTTTAAATGGAACTCTAATAGATACAGCATCAGCCCTCTAGCTGCAGTGTTTTTATGCCATCTCTACCCCTGTGTATTTTGAGGTTTCTAGTTTTGTCTTTAGAGTCCCTGCAATTTTCTCTTGGTTTTGGGTCTACTTCTACATTTCTATTGTGAACAATCATATTTGAATTAATCTTGGCTTCAGATAACACACTGCATAGATTCTCTCTGCAAAGCATGACAGCTAATACCCATGGCACACTGAAAGCTTGCAGCCCTCAACCGCTTCTCTGGAATAGGCCTGTGTCTTCTGCTCCCACCAGTTGGTTTCATGCTCACCTAGACTTGGTTGTGCTCTCCCCACACAACTTTGATTATGGCAGGTGCAGTTGTTATTGAATTTATGTGATTTACCCAAGTACTGGGTTGGCCAAACATTAAGATGTTATGGAAAAACCCAAATGAACTTTTTGGCCAACCCAACATTTGTTAATCAAATGCATGTTCCTGTGAAAAACTAAGTTGAATGCTTTTGAAAGACCATATATATGTGAAGACCCCACATCAGACCACCTAAATATCAATAGCTAAAGCAAACATTGAAAGAATTGAAAGGAGAAATGGCTATACGAAAGCAATAGGGGAATTTCATATTCCACTTTCAATAATGACTATACAACCAAACAGAAAATCAACAAGGAAATGGAAGACCTGAATAATACTACAGATCATTAGAGCCAACAGACATATACAGAACATTCTACCCAACAACAGGAGGACACACATTTCCTTCAAGTGCACATGGAACATACTACAGGATAGAACTTCTTTGCTACATAACAAGTCTCAATAAATGTAAAAAGTATAAAATCATAAAATCATTAGAAAAATATCTTTTCTAATCACAACGCAATGACATTAGAAATGGAGAGCAGAAAGAAAACTGGAAAATCCACAAATGTGGAAAATTAAACAGCACACTCAACAACCAATAGATCAAAAAAGAATTCACAGGGAAATAAACCCAAAGATAGTAGAAGGAAGGAAATAAAGATTAGAGAAGAGATAACAAAATAGAGACTAGAAAGTCAACAGAGAAAAATGAGTAAGGCAAGACTTGGTTCTTCAAACCAGTCAACAAAACTGACAAACTTTGAGCCGGATTGACTAATAACAACAACAAAAAAGAGGAGTCTCAAACAAAATCTGAAATGAAAAAAACCCCAACAATTACTACTGATTTTACAAAATGAAAGAGGATTATAAGAATGTACCATGATCAACTGTATGTCAAACAACTGAAAAACACCACTGATCAGTCATTAGCCAGATACAAATCAAAGCCATCACTGAGGTACCACATCACCATTAGGATGGCTGTTACCTAACAATAAAGAAAACCAACAAACAGAAAATAAGTAACAAGTGTTAGCAAGGATGTGGAGAAAACTGAACCCTTGAGCACTGGGTTGCAGTCGGTTACATTCCCACTGCTGGTGGGAATGTAAATTGTGCAAATGCTATGGAAAACACTACGGTGGTTCCTCAAAAAACTGATGAAAATAGAATGATATCATCCAGCAAGTCCACTGCTGTATCTATGTCCCTCCCAAAACAGGAACTCAAACAGATTTCTGTACAACCATGCTCATAGTAGCATTATTCACCATAGCCAAAAAGTGGAGGCAAATCAGGTGTTCGTGAATGGATTAGCACAATGTGGTACTTACGTACAATGGAACATTATTCAGCCTTTAAAATGAAATTCTGATACGTGGTACAACACAGATGCTCCTTAAAGACATTATGTGAAGTGAAATAAGCCAGTCTCAACAGAACAAATATTTTATGATTCTACTTATACTGCATACCTAGAGTAGTCAATTTCACAGAGGTAATGGTGGCTGCCAGGGGCTAGAAGGAGAGAGGAATAGGGAGTTATTGTTTCGTGTGGGAAGATGAAAACGTTCTGAAGATGGATGTTACTGAAGGTTGTACAACACTCTCAATGTACTTTAATACCACTGAACTCCACACTTAATAGCTATAATGGTCAATTTTATATGATGTATGTTTTACCACAATAAAAGGAAAAAAGCATTTATGTGTATATATATATGAATAGAAGGTGTCATTTTCTTTTCATTTCATTTGCCTTTGCTTTTATTAAGCCCATGTTCTTACAAAATTAATATTATATAAAAATAAAAAGTGCATGTTGGAAATAGAGACCCCTCCAGGAAAATCTTAATATTGCTGATTACTTGTTCAACAGCTCTGAGGCATTTTCATTATCATAATAAATTATATCATTATATAATTATCTATAATTCTATCACACAACTATAATTGTAACTAAATGAACACTTCCTAAGCAAGTACAATACTCCAGGGGTTGTATGTAATGAAAAGATATTTTACTTTATTTCCAATTTTGAGAGGACTGCGTGCCTTCTTTATCTTGCGATGCCAAAAGTACTTCCTCTTAGAGGGTAAGCTTTCTCTAAACTTTTCCATTCCTATACCTACTTTATGAACCCTAGAAGCTTTTGCAAGTATCCTAACAGCCTATTTAAAAAATCAGAAGAGCCATCATACTAATTCTTATCTCATTTATTTAAAAAATTCCCCAAGCTATTTATATTTATGGGACTCAAAATAGATGTCCTATTAAACTGTTTGAGATTACATAGAGAGAGAAGCACACAAGCTTGAAGGCGAATAGAGAGAGGTTCAAAACATGTATAATGTATTTTGATGAGGAGAATCAAAGGATTCCAAGATTTAATCACATGCAGAACTTTAAAGTTTAATTATAGGAGTCCATCATCTGGAGCCAAAGGCCAGAAAACTAATTCTTACTCATAAATGTAACTGAATTGAAGCTCATTTTGCAGAAGTGTCATCTGAGCTTCATGGAGCCATGGTTGTTTCAGCCCTTTGCTCGATTTACTTTGTTAGCAAAATTCTACTGGAATATAAAACAAATTTTGGAACTCAATTAGAAATCCTCTAATGCATTTTCAGAAAGGAAGAACTTCTGACCTAAAGCAATTTCAACCAGTAAAATTACATATATAGTCAAAATTCAGGCTAGGCTGGTAAGCAAACATAGTACTGGTAAATGGAGTCTTAAAATTATTCATGCAGTGTATATGTGTGTGTGTATATATATATATATATAAATAGAAGGGTATTTTTTCTGAAAATTGAAAAGGTTTTTTTGTTACAATATATGGAAAACAAAGAAAAATATAGGCATTAATAATAAAGAAATTCAAAATTTAATCTGGGAATTCATAAACAAGAACAATGACTATGTGAATATGTTTCACTTAATCAGAGAATAAATTATAAATAGAAATATTTACTTCTATTTAGGTCAGTGATCTCTGCATGGCTGAAAGACTGAGTTAGTCACAAAACATGAAAGCTGACTAAGCTAGGCAAGGAATTTTCATTGCTCTTTAGTGAAGGATACACTAGTTTAACATTGTAAGGAAATATACAAACTGACATTTAACCTTCGGCTTGTTTAGTTTAGGGGCATTTCAATAAAGTATTTCTGGTGCATTTTTTTTTAAACTGATATGTCTCATCTGCTTAAGTACTGCCTGACACATACTAGGTACCTAATAAGCATTTGTTCATTAAGTTAGTATCTGGGATGTGGTCATGACAGCATTTCAGTTACAAGCAAAATGGATGATTTTTTGCTCATTGGTAACAGCACCCTTGTTAGTCCTTGAAAATGGAAATCATTTGTATCCACACGGTTCTCACGCTGTAACAATCAGCTACAACGCCAACAGTAAGATGTCTTTGTGGAAAGAGACGCCAGCAGTTTCCTGTTGTAAAGTGTCTGAGTTTCAGATTAGCTTCCAACTACTTCTAGAAATAATGACCGCTGTATAGTCCCCACTAGAACCTGGGAAGACTCAGAATACATTTGCCTCAGAGTTACAGATTCTCAGAACTGAGAAGGATTCCTATCAGAAAAGAAGTTGTGATTATGTTTTCTGATAACATTAATATTCATTTCAGAAAAGAAGATACAAGATACAAATGAAAGTAATCCATCATCATTATATTATTAGCGTTTAGATAGTGATTATAGGCGACAAACTTTTTTTGAGGGGGGGCACTGGTTTTCCAATGTCTCTTTGTGTATTTTGCATATTTTTTTCCTTTTTACCTGGGAATCAAACACTTGTACTTTTTACAAATGTGCTACAAGCCCGGGAACAAAGTTTTGCTGCAACTGAGTACAAGCCATGAAAGAAGTAAGGACACATTGAACTTAGCAGGTTATGTGACATGGTCTGAATTAATAACCACTTGTAGAGAACAAAGAGTAAGAAGAATAGAGTAGTGTAGCAAGAAATTGATTCCAAACCAAGGTTGCCTCTACGTTGGTATACACTTTGCCTCAGGTGTGCGTGAGGATTACTGATACCACACTGAGATAATTACTATAGACTTGTTTTGTGTTTTTGTGAGTCCTTGAAATCCAGAGTGATGGCAACAAAATCTAATGGAAGGATATGTTACTCTGATTTTCACTTAAAAGTCTATTTTTGTATTTCCCATGTACTCATTCTTTGAAAACAGAGTTGTATTGTTTACATAACTATTATTTCCATCTGCTTGATTCAATGCAATGAACAATACAGTAGGTGGTATATTCATATATTTCACTGTCTATTTCTTTTTTTTTTTTTTTTTTTAAACTTTGCACTTTATTAATGCAGAAACTAAATGAAAGAGTTGAAATCTTCATTTGGATAGTCAAACTTACTGTCATTGCTGTGTATTACAAATTTTCAGAAGTTTGAGATGCCCAAAGTACCTTTAACATGTATATTTTTGGGTGCTATATCAAATAAATACCTTCTGTCCCTATTCCCTATTGTGAAAACTTAAGCTGCTATTGCTAATTACACTGTTCTCTGCCACTGTCCCCTCACAGTATTGGAAGTATATAGACTACAGGAGAGAGTAAGCTCCATTTTGGATTTATCATTTTAGGTGACTTCTACAAAAATCAAATCTTACCTATCTCTTCTGCAGGCACGCAGTGTGTTTTTTTTTTTTTTTAACATCTTTATTGGGGTATAATTGCTTTACAATGGTGTGTTAGTTTCTGCTTTATAACAAAGTGAATCAGTCATATATAAACATATATTCCCATATGTCTTCCCTGTTGCGTCTCCCTCCCTCCCACCCTCCCTATCCCACCCCTCCAGGCTGTCACAAAGCACCGAGCCAATATCCCTGTGCCATGTGGCTGCTTCCCACTAGCTATCTACCTTACTACGTTTCTTAGTGTGTATATGCCCATGACTCTCTCTCGCCCTGTCACAGCTCACCCTTCCCCCTCCCCATAACCTCAAGTCCGTTCTCTAGGAGGTCTGCGTCTTTATTCCTGCTTTACCCCTAGGTTCTTCATGACATTTTTTTTCTTAGATTCCACATATATGTGTTAGCATACGGTATTTGTCTTTTTCTTTCTGACTTACTTCACTCTGTATGACAGACTCTAGGTCCATCCACCTCACTACAAATAGCTCAATTTCGTTTCTTTTTATGGCTGAGTAATATTCCATTGTATATATGTGCCACATCTTCTTTATCCATTCATCCGATGATGGGCACTTAGGTTGTTTCCATCTCTGGGCTATTGTAAATAGAGCTGCAATGAACATTTTGGTACATGACTCTTTTTGAATTTTGGTTTTCTCAGGGTATATGCCCAGTAGTGGGATTGCTGGGTCATATGATAGTTCTATTTGTAGTTTTTTAAGGAACCTCCATACTGTTCTCCATAGTGGCTGTATCAATTCACATTCCCACCAGCAGTGCAAGAGTGTCCCCTTTTCTCCACACCCTCTCCAGCATTTATTGTTTCTAGATTTTTTGATGATGGCCATTCTGACTGGTGTGAGATGATATCTCATTGTAGTTTTGATTTGCATTTCTCTAATGATTAATGATGTTGAGCATTCTTTCATGTGTTTGTTGGCAGTCTGTATATCTTCTTTGGAGAAATGTCTATTTAGGTTGTCTATTTCCTTTTAAAAACAGGTTTTATTTGATGTTATCCTGCCTGGCATGTAGTGTTTTCAATATATATTGAATATTATTGGTTTGACTTCAGTTGCCCTTGTTTTATTCATTAGATTTTCTATCCCCATAATAAGACTAAAATAAAGAAATAACCCTTTCTGAAGGAAGAATGAGTAAGATGCAGCAAATACCCCTTGAGAAAAGGACATGATTTAAAATCGCAAAGTAACTTTTATTTTCACATTGATGGAGTTTGGTACACATCCCTGCCCAGTGCTGGGAAACTTCAGGAGAGTATTTTGTTTTTTGGGTTTTTTATTATGAAAGTCAAATTAACTTCTGTTCTATGATGTGTGGTGGACCACCTACATTGTCCCAAAGCCTTCTTTTAAAGATTGCTTCAGGCCTCAAACTTGAGTTACTGGCAACCTTGCAGAATAGCAGCTCTGGCCACTGATAGGGTTGGTAATTTTGCCTGAGCAAGCTTTCATAAGGAGACAGGCCGTGGGGGTACAGGCATTTTGAAATGCCTCAAAAGGTGTGGCATGGTACTTTGCATCCCATAATAGGAGGAATATTGCCTTGAGACATTCCATTTGATTAAAAAGATAAGCTTAGAAAATAAGGTTCCGGGCTACCTACATGAAACATATTTGTAAAAGTTGTTCAAGAAAATGAGAAAAAAATGAAATAATGTCAATAGAAATTAAGTGTATTTTCTGCCTAATAGAATGAAAAATTGTCAGTTTGGACCAAAGATAAGGAAGGGGGGGGGGACTTTAGAGATACATATTGTCAAGAAGGAGAGGCTGGGCTTCCCTGGTGGCGCAGCGGTTGAGAGTCCGCCTGCCGATGCAGGGGACATGGGTTTGTGCCCCGGTCCGGGAAGATCCCACATGCCGTGGAGCGGCTGGGCCCGTGAGCCATGGCCGCTGAGCCTGCGCGTCCGGAGCCTGTGCTCCGCAACGGGAGAGGCCACAGCAGTGAGAGGCCTTGTACTGCCAAAAAAAAAAAAAAAAAAAAAGGAGAGGCTTTCAGAAGGTTTTTTCTAACCTCAGCCTTAACAGAAGTATAAAGTGAGTTTTAATAAAGAATTAAATCAAGTGGCCTTACTAGACAACTTTCTTTATCTGGGTCAGGGTCTAAAAACATAGCTAAAATAGACAAATATAACTCCTCCATGTATTAATGAAGAAATGAGGTAATATGGGCTGAACCAGGGGTCAGTAACTATGGCCTATGGGCCAAATCAAGCCATCTCTGTTTCTTTTTTTTTTTTAGTAAATAACGTTTTATTAAAACACAGTCATGCTCATTCACTTGTATGTCGTCCAGTCTATGGCAACTTTTATGATACAATGATTGAACAGTCAAAACAAAGACTATACAAATCAGGCCTGCAAGCCTAAAGTAGTCACTATCTAGTACTTTACAGAAAAAACGTATTGACCTCTGGGCTCAAACCTCAGGAAAACATTTTTGGAGAAAGTGCATCTTTGGAAATTTCTTAAGCGCTCTTGGGAAAAAGAGAAAACTAAGATGTATAGAATAATGATGTTAAATCTTGGGATATATTTCTTTCACATGTGCTTAAAAGAAGTCTATGATATAGTGCCATCAATACAATAGGTACAAGTACAAGTACAACAGGTACAAATGAGCAAACTGGGGGTCAGATTCTACGCAAGGTTGCTCAGTCCGGGGTCTCTTCGTACTCTTGCGGGGGTTGTATATTACATAAGTGTGTTACATTTAAGGAAGTGTCATCTGTCCGCAGACATAATGTATTTATATATTTATGACAATTATCTGATGACAATAAGATGTTACATCAAAACCAGTATTACAACTGGAAGTCAAGCATATTGAGATAGCACGCCCTTGTTTTGAACTCACATGAAGATGCCATCTGGGCTATTGAGAGTGATTCGTAATACAATGCTATACCATATGGAAATAACAAATTAGCATATTAGGTTGGGATGAGAAACCAGGTAAACAAAACTTGAACAAAGATTTGAATTAGCAACAAGCATGGTATGGGTTTTGGGTTTTTTCCCCTGCACAGTGAAATGGTACCAGAGCATGAAGATATAAATGAACACTGGGAGAATGAAAAGACAGCCTCATATTTTGCCACATAAAGTTGTTAAATATTCTTTATGGAGACTGCTTCTGTGCACACCCTGATTCTTGTGGTGCTATTAAAATGTACATTTTGTAGCAACATTAATAAATGAGAAGTTCTGTTAAATGTATGCGTCTCACAGAGCTGGGCTCCTTTTTATGTTAAAGGAATATGCCTTGTTTACATTTTAATATTTAGGATTATATGACTCAGCTTTAAATATACAGACCCAATATCTGCAGTAAAGAAAATTTGCTAGAGATGGTGGCTATACTTCCAAAATAAAGCCAATCTTGTCATATTGTTAGCTTTTAAGATCACTGTATCTTAATGCTGTTAGCATTTTCACAAATTCTAATGAAAAAAATTCTGGGCCATTTGTATTACTCTAACTCTAATATATACATACACACATTTATATGCATATTACTAAAACAGTTTCTAACTGAATACTTTACTGTTTTGGAATGTTTTTCCTTCGGTAAATTTAAAAAGACTGTTATGATAAACTCATTTACTAAGTAAGTGTACAAATAAATGTGATATATTCTAGAAATAGGTACAAAGTAGAACAAATGAAGGAGAGTTTATTTAAACTGGAGAATTTCACCACAGGGTTGATATCTCAACTGAGTTTTAGAAAACAGGTAGGATTTAGACTGATAGAGCAGGAAGAAAGCAAGTGTATCTCTGGCAGAAAGATGTTGGGACGATAACTAGATAGAAATTCCCAGCAGGCATTTGGGAAGATGAGTCAGAGAAATCAGCCCAAGGATGTACATTTGGGACTCATCTCTGGGAAGAAACCAAAAACAGTTGTGTGTACGTAAGATCTCTAAGGGGGACAGTGTTGAGAAGGAGAAAGAAACAAGTGCAGAATATTCCGGCAACATCCATGTTGTAGAGTAAGAAAAAGTTGACAAGACAGCATGGGAAGAAGGAGAAGTAAGAAAGCACGTTGTGAGAGAAGATTACAGAACTTCAGAGAAGTGTGGGCAGCGTCAAATGCTCCGGAGAAGAAAAAGAGAAGAAGGGATTTGAAAGGGTGATGGGCCTTGTCAACTACAAGATTAAAAACAACATCATTAGAGAAAGCAATTACAACAGAAGGCCAGTGAACAGGGGGACGAAGCTCCACTCTCTAGCGAAATGAGAGCAGACAGTGCATGCACACCTGGCCCTTGTGGTTTGTAACAAGCTCAGAAGCCAGGGTCTAGGAAAAGGTAAGAGTACTTAACATAATTTTTTAACTTCTGTGTGTGTGTGTGTGTGTGTGTGTGTGTGTGTGTGCGCGTGCATGTTTGGGTTTAATTTGGGAACAGGTGAAATTTGATACCTCAGTTACTTGAAATTAAAGAGGTAAGAGACTGAAGAGATGAATGTCAGAAAATACTGGAGAATATACATGCTTAGTCTGAATGCAGTAGAGGGAGGTAGAAACAGCAGAAAGAAGAGCATACTGGTCAACATTTAAAAGAAACTGAAGGGATCTTTAAAATATACCTGGTTCCTGGAGTGAATACCTTGAGTACCAGATACACAGTAATCATAGATACCTGAGAATCCTAGGATTACTTTCCACGATTATCTAGATTCTACAGGACCTAGAATACCTCGGTATACAAGTTGTTTCCTTTATTCTGTTTAAGGAATTCAGCATGATTTTACACATAAATATTTCAGTTAAATTAATAAGCCATTTGAGAGATAATAAGAAGCTTTTTTTTTGCGGTACGCGGGCCTCTCACTGTTGTGGCCTCTCCCGTTGCAGAGCACAGGCTCCGGACGCGCAGGCTCAGCGGCCATGGCTCACGGGCCCAGCCGCTCCGCGGCACGTGGGATCTTCCCGGACCGGGGCACGAACCCGTGTCCCCTGCATCGGCAGGCGGACTCTCAACCACTGCGTCACCAGGGAAGCCCTAAGAAGCTATTTTATCTTTCGAAGACATGAAACTTTCCTCAGAATGAGCATCTTTTAAAAATTTCAGGATCTTAAAAACCCTCTGACTACCTCACCCAATATTAAGTTAAAAAAAGAGTCTTTGAGAGTGAACAGAGCAGGGAAAATCATCTTGGAACACAAATCGAATTATTTAGCAATGAAACACTAATACATTGGATCCTCATAGGCCCAGCCGCTTCTGAAGTATTTCACTGGAGTAAGGCAGTTTCCTGTCGCTAGTAACATACTTCACACTTTAATCGCCTCTACAAATTCCCATCTTCTTCTGGAATAGGGTATCCTGCCCTCTTCTAACCCATACAACCTCATCCCTTGGGACAAACAAGCATTATCAAATTTCTTGGCTTCCCTTGCTTTTGAAAACGAGGTCACTAATTCTAGGTCAAGGAAAATGCAGACTTCCAAGCCTTCTTTAGGCAGAGGAAGTGCTCTGGTACTATTGTGTGAGACCAAGACAACACATTCTCAATTGTATTGTATTATTTTGTCTTTGAAGTTCTTTTGACAACCATCATTCAGCATCTGAATACTTCCGTGTCAACGGGCTCCATCCCAGTTCACTCCTGTTTAGGAAGGCGCAGTTAGGCAGAAAGACCCCAATGGCAGCCGCGGCTGGAACCAGCAGGGAAGCCCAGAAGTGTCCCCTCTGCGGAGAAAGAGGTGAGCATCCACAGGCTCTCTCAGCTCTTCTAACCCTGTGGGTCGCTCATGCATTCGGCCAGCACCCTGATAAGTCCTATCTCTGTACTGAAACACCACATGTACTGAGGTCTCTGCCCAAGACTACTTCGATTTTGATAGCTCTGAATAAGTGTGTACTGGCAGTCCTCTCAACTACTAGCGGGACTCCCCTTATCCATCATATATTTATTTTAAATCAACGGTCCCTTAGCTTGCCTCTTCCTGCCCAGCATCTGGCAAGGGTAACTCTGGAGAACACAAGAGGGAAAGCGATCGGGAGATACTTCCACATTTTTTAATCATTCAAAGAGAAATTTCCTTCCTTTCTCCACACCATTACCTTTCAAAAGGTAAACAAACAAACTGGATGCAAATGTACATGTGCTCTAGCACATGGATACCCCCCTTCCATGGGGGAACAGGATTTCCAAATGTCCATCTCACATTTGCCACATTTTGGTCTAAGACATATCTGAGTTTCTCCACTTAATGATCCTTTAAGGGAGATAGATTGGACTTAGCTTGCAATTCCCGCTTACTGTTTCGGTCACATGGGGGCACAGTGATAGAATGGGGGGAGGTGCAAAGAGGAGGGAAAAAAGGGACCAAGTCCCTCCGATCTTTCAGGTATGAAGCAGCAGAAGAAAATTATCTAAACCTTGTAGCTCGTTCAAATTTACAATACGGTAGAATCGTATCTTATATGTTCTGTTTTTATGATCCACTGAGGCCTGTCAATTATCAGTGTATGGTACATTTATGCCCATTGCGTAGAACACGGAGCATAATTTTATCATTTAAAATTGCACAAATTTATAGTTGTATGTCTTACTTTATGACATATTTTCAGTCATGTCTATGATTTATTTGCTACCATATAATGTCAAATGACAACATTGTTCCTGTGAAGAAACATAAAACCTTTGGAACAATCTGCTTTACTCAGGTTTCTAAGAATGCATTGTGGTGACAAGTAGGAACTTGCCACAGCAGTTTTATGAACTCTCCTTGGCATAGATTTATGGTTAAAGGATAAAATGTCCCTTGTGAACATTTAGCAGGTTATGCCAAGCAAATTTTAAAATGTTGAGAGACATCCTGTGTTTTAATCTTAACCTTAAACCTGAAAGGCTACTTCAGGACCTCTCTGAAATACACCCCTCTCTGTGCTCCTGGCCTGAGGGTAGTTAGTTTCCTAAAGATGCTGTGTGTCTTTTTCATTTGACACTTAAACATAACCTGCTTTGTATTGCTATTGTACTTCCGTAGCCTTTCTTTAGAACGCCATTAATGCAGTATTATTTACATAGGAAGACTACAGGTTGTTAGATTGAATTAAAGAATATGCATTATACTGTTTCTAGAAAAGGCAATTCACCCCTGCACACGTGCGTATATACACACACACACACACACACAGTAACTGTGGCTTCTTAATTTCAAAACATGGTGACATAAGCCTCAATTTGTTCTGATTTCATAACATTTGCAGACTCACAATAGAAAGTAAAATCACTGAGCAAAATAATAAACTTGACATCTGAAGCAAAAGTTTAAACATACTAACTACAATGATCACTACAATAAAATAGTTTTAAATATTTTACAGATAATTATTATAGTATATCATTTATTGTTATATAGAAAATTAAGGTATTAGAAGAGTTCAGGTATAAAAACACATACTAAATTACTTATTAAATTACTAAAGTACTGTTTTGCAAATATTTATATTTATTTGGGATATACCTTAAAAATGTTAAGGTATAATTCTAATTGCAAAGAAGTTTTGTCAGCGAATGCCTAAAGATCTATCTTACACATAAAGAAAGGAAAAAAAGGAAAACAATGCAAGCCCAAAGTTAGTAGAGAATGGAAATAATAAAGATCAGAATGGAAATAAATGAAATAGAGACAAAAAAAATTAAAGATTAAAAAGATAAAGAAAAGTAAGGGTTGGTTCTTTGAAAAGATTACTACACACAATTTTATGCCAACAAAGTGGACAGCCTAGAAGATACAGGTGAATTCCTAGTAACATACAATCTTCTAAGACTGAATCAGGAAGAAACAGAAAACATGAACAAACTGATCACTAGTAATGAAATTGATTCAGTAATCAAAAAACTCCCAACAGGACCAGACAGCTTCACAGGGCAATTAAATAGTCAAACAGTTACACCTATTCTCAGGCAATTTCAAATGAAAGGAAGAAACACTCCCAAACTTGTTCTACAAAACCAGCATTACCCTGAAACCAAACCGGACAAAGATATCACAAAAAATGAGAATTACAGGCCGCTAACTCCAATGAACAAAATCCTCAACAAAATATTAGAAAACCAAATTCAACATTACATTAAAAGAGTCATACACCATAATCAAGTGGGATTTATTTCAAGAATACAAGGATGTTTCAATATCCGTAAGTCAATCCATGTGAATACAGCACATTAACAAAATGAAGGTTAAAAATCACATTATCTCAATAAGTGCAGAAATAGCATTAGACAAAATTCAACATCAATTTCTGACAAAAGTTCTCAACAAAGTTGGTATACAGGAAACATACCTTAATGTAATAAAGGTCATATATGACAAACTGGCAGCAAACATAATACTCTATGGTGAAAAGCTGTAATCTTTTCCCCTAAGATCAGAAATAAAGACAAGGATGCCTACTATCAACACTTTTATTAAACATAGTATTGGAAATCTTAGTCACAGCAATCAGGCAAGAAAGAGAGATAAAAGGCAACCACATTGGAAAAGAAGAAGTCAAACTGTCAACTATTAACTGATGACATGATATTACATATAGAAAATCCTAAAGACTCCACCAAAAACCCTTAGAACTGATAAATAAATTCAGTAAAGCTGCAGGATACAAAATCAATATTCAGAAATCTGTTGCATTTCTATACATTAATAATGAACTATAAGAGATGTTAAGGAAACAATCCCATCTACATCTACAAGAATAAAGTACCTAGGTATAAATTTAACCAAGGAGATAAAAGACTTGTACCTATACATCAATGTATAAGACACTGATGGAAGACATTGAACATGACACAAAGAAATGGAAAGATATACCATGCTCATGGATTGGAAGAAATAATATTGTTAAAATGTCCATACTACCCAGAGCAATCTAGATTCAGTGCAATTCCTATCAAAATATCAAGGGCATTTTTTGCAGAACTGGAGGTAATAATCCTAAAATTTGTATGGAACCAGAAATCACCCCAAATAACTGAAGCTTCTCTTAGGTTTGGACAATGTGTTTGGACATGGATCCACCATTGGAGTATTCTATACAAGTTTCACTGCCTTAGAAATCCTTTATGCTCTATCTAGTCACCCCTCCCTCCTCACTAAGCCCTGATTTCACTGCATCCATCAAATTTAGATAAATTTTGTTTTCATTTAGTTCAAATTATTTTCACATTTCTCTTGTGATTTCTTCTTTGACCCATGCATAATTTAGAAGTGTGTTGTCTAATCATCACATGTTGGAATTTTCCAGTTATGTTTGTTATTGATTTCGAACTTAAGTCCACTGAGATCTTAGAGAAGACATTTTATGATTTTTATTCGTTTAAGCTTGTGAAGGTGCGTTTTACGGCCCAGAATGTCGTCTATCTTAGTGAATATTCCATGTGAGCTTCAAAACAATGTGTATCCTTATGTTGGATGAAGTAGCATATAGATGCCATTTATATCCAGCTGGTTGATGGTGGTGTTGAGTTCAACTATGCCTTCACTGATTTTCTCCTTCTGGATCTGTCCATTTCTGAGTGAGAGGTGTCAGTCTTCAACTCTAATAGTAGATTAACATTTTTCTCCTTGCACTTCTATCAGTTTTTGCCTCATGTAGTTTGAGGCTCTGTAATTAGACACATACACGTTAGGAATTGCTATGTTTTCTTGGAGAACTGACTTTTTATCATTATGTAATATGCTCTCTTTATCCCTTATTTTGAAGTCTGCTCTGTCTGAAATTAATATAGCTATTCTTGCTTTTTTCTGATTAGTGTAAGCATGGAACATTTTTCTCCACCCATTTACTTTTAGTCACATGCGTCTTTATATTTCAAGCAGGTTTCTTAGAGACAACGTAGACTTGGCTCATGTTTTTTGATCCACTCTGTCAATCGGTCTTTTAATTCGTGCATTTAGACCACTGATATTCAAAATGATTATTAGTATAGTTGGGTTAACATCTACTATTTTTTTTTTTACTGTTTTTATTCATTGGGCTTGTTCTTTATTCCTATTCTTGTCTCCCACTGTTTTTCTGTCTTGTATTCTTTTAAACACTTATATGATTCCATTTTTCTCCCTCCTTAGCATGTTAATTGTACTCTTTTTAGTGGTTGCCTTGGATTTTATAATCTGTTTTTACAGCTAACCAAAGTTCTCTTTCAAATACCATTATACCACTTCATGGGTAGTATAAGTTCCTTAAAAACACAGTACTCCTATACCTCCTCCCATCCATCTCTTTTATCATTGCTGTCATTCACTTCACTTACATATAAGTATACATAAGCGCATATATATATATATATATATATATACACACACACACATACATATGTATGCATTCATGCATAGGATATATACATAAATATACAGAATCAAATACATTGTTATTATTTTGAACAAATCGTTATGTGCTAGGTCAATTAAGAAAAGTAAAAATTTTTATTTTACTTTCACTTACTCCTTCTTCAATGCTTGCTTTCTTTATGTAGATCCAAGGTCTGCTCTGTAAAGAATGTTTTTTAAAATATTTTTTTTTGTAAGGCAGGTCAGTTAAGGACAAATTTTCTCCATTTTTGTTTGTCTGAGATACCCCTTATTTTCTCTTCACTTTTGAAGGATAATTTTGCAAGGTACATAATTCTAGGTAGTGAGGGTTCTTCCTCAACATTTTAATATTTTCATTCCACTCTCTTCTTTCTTGAATGGTTTCTGAAGAAAAGTTAGATATAATTCTTATCTTTGTTCCTCTATATGTAAGCCCCCACCCCAGTTATTTTAAGGAATTTTTTTGGGAATCTTTGATTTTCTGTAAATGGAAGAAAATATACCTTTGTTTTTTTTCAGGGTTTTTTTTTGGCATCTATCTTGCCTGGTATTCTCTGATCTTCCTGGATCTTTGGTTTTCGTGTTTGACATTTGTGGAAAGTATCAGTCATTACTGTTTCAAATATGTCTTCTTTTCCTTTCTCTTTTCTTCTTCTGGTATTCTTATTAAATTTATGTTACACCTTCTGTAGCTGTCTCACATTCCTTGGATATTCCATTCTGATATTTCTCTTAGTCATTTTTCTCTTTGCTTTTTGGTTTGAGGATTCTATTGATGTATTTTCCAATTCAGACATTCTCTGCTCTGTGTGTTCTACTCATTAGTCCATCAAAAGCATTCCTCATTTATGTTATAGTGTTTTTATACCTAGTACTTTTTTTTTGGTCCTTAGAATTTCTACCTCTCTGCTTACCCTGCCCATCTGTTCTTAAACACTGTCTACTTTTCCATTAGAGCCCTTAGCATGTTAATCATAGTTGGTTTAAATTTCTAGTCTGGTAGTTCCAACATCCATGCCAGGTCAGGATCTAATGCTTTCTCTGTCTTTTCAAATTGTGTTTGTTGCCCTTTGGTGTGTCTTGTCATTTTTGTGTGATAGGTGGACAGTGTGTACTAGGTAAAAGACACCACTGAAAGTTGGCCTTTAGTAATGTGGTGATGAGGTGTGGGGAGAGGGAAAAAGTACTACAGTCCTACAATTAGGTCTCAATCTTTTAGTGAGCCTGTGTCCCTTGCCTGTGAAATTCTTAAGTGTTTCTCAGTTTTTTTCTCCTCTCTTAGGTGTGACAGGATGGCTAGAGTGGTCTAGAGTTGGGTATTCCCCTTCTTCCACATAGAAGGCTAGATCCAGCTGAAGTTGTCCATTTCCTTTCACCAGGTTAGTCAGACTTCGATAATACCCCAGCAGGTTGGCCTCTGATTAACTAGTTCCCCCTGATAGCAGGCTTTATTAAGAACAGAGTGCTCTGAAATATTTAAAAATGGTTATTTTACCCCTTCCCCTGCCAGAAGCCTGAGAGTATTTTTTTCCCAGATATTTACTGTGGGAATCTGGTCGAGCTCTGGGTGGTACATCTCTAAATATTATGCACCTGCCACGACTAGATCCCCCTGGAGTTTTTAAATCTGAGACGCATCACATTGTACCTTCAGCTCTTCATCAACTGCAGTTCAGGTTTACTACCCCTGCACTAGCTCCCATGGCAGTTTCTGCCTCCAAGTCTCTGTTCCAGTAAGCTGTGACCCCCTGTGTTTTTCTCTGTCTACGATACTGGTGGCAGTGTTTTGCCCTGTGTCCTCCTCTCTTATGGATCCAGGAAGAGTTGTTGATTTTTCAGCCTGTTTCAGTTTTCTACACATTGTTAGGACAGAGTGAGTAACTTCCAACCTCCCTGCATACAGAACTATCAACTCTGTCCTAATATTTTGGTATTTACTAATATTTATTTTTCATAAGTTGAAAATATTTGAGATAATAAAATATGAATTAATTACATATTAATCTTAAATACTTACATAATTGCTTTTGTAACCATACAAATATACAGGGATTATTCCTAACAGGAAAAAAATTTTTAATTGTTATATAAGTATCTGTAAGTTTTTACACACTTGTGTGGTTTATTTAATTGGGAAGAAATGTGTTACAGAGAAATGAGCCACTGAATAATTGGTCACCAAATTTTAGTGCTTATCCAGGCTGTTTTTTTACCTAAATATAATGTAGTGAGGTATTTATATTGTATACATAATTTTCCATGTAGGTATACAGTTTACTTATTTTGGGGACAAGGGTTTCCATAACTTTTATGAACATCTCAAATAGATATGACCACAAAAACAAACAAAATTATTACTCTAAGGCATCAGGAACAAACCCTCACCAGTAAATACTGCAATGATATATTTATATTGAATGCTACATTTACATTTAGCTGTCAACTGAGAGAAAAAGAAAATGTCTTTTAAAAGCTCAGAAATATGATACCTTTGCCTACAAGTTTAGGAAAACACTTCAATTTTTAAATTTCTGTCTTATGTGATTCTGTTGCTCTGAGAAACTAGTATTTTCATTATAGAATTAATGGATGCATAAACTCTCAAATGAACCAATTATCACTGAATTTCCAGAAATATTCAGTTATATAGGTGTTGGGGGCTGGCATGTGTTCCTACAAAAGTCTCAAGTTTGGAGCCCTAAACTCCATAGCTCAGAATTTGACTACATTTGGAGACAGAACCTTTAAAGGGTTTATTAGGTTGGAATTGAAATTAAGATCATTAGGATGGGCCCTAATCCAATCTGGCTGGTGTCTTTACAGGAATAGGAAATCGACAATTGGAGATGCAAGGGGCCTGTGGACGCAGAGGAAAGGCCATATGTGGACACAGCGAGGAGATGGCCACCTTCAAGTCAAGGAGACAGGCCTCAGAAGAAACCAAACCTGCTGACACCTTGATGTTAGACTTCTAGTCTCCACAACTGTGAGAAAATAAATTTCTTTTGTTTAAGCTCTCAGTCTATAGTACTTTGTTATGGCAGTCCTGAAAACCAGTATATTCGGTATATTGTAGGAAGAAAATAGTTGGAGGATTCACTCAGAATAAGCAATGACACACACTACTTTTAAACTCTCTTTAAAAATGAAGGAAGAACAAAGGTATTCTCATAGACTCAAGGAATAAGTAAATGAGAAACAAATATATATTTAAAAACTAAAGTATGTGCTTCAGGCAGAAAGAAAATGATTCCACATGGAAATACAGAAATGTGAGAAGCAATGAAAAACCCTGAAAATGGTAGCAATCATGAATAAAATTGAAAATGACTCTGCTAAACAACAACTGCAAGTTCCTATAGAGTCCAATAATACGTACCTCAATAGACATATTCATGATAATGCAAAAGTTGAGAAAGGAGTAAATAGAGCTTAATGGTTTGAAGGTGCCATTGGTACTGTGGGAAGTGGTAAAAACAGTAATTTACTTTAGACTCAATACATTAAAATTATGCTGTAATCTTTATGGTAGGTGGTGAAAGAATAGTAAAAGAATGAATATATAGTAAGCTAGTAGATTGCAAAATGAAATACTAAAATATATTCAGTTAATCAAATGAAGGCAACGAGATAAAAGGAATGTAGAAGAGATGGGTCAAAGAGAAAAGAAAGAGTAAAATGAGTGATATCAGTTATACCAATAAGTGTAAATAAATTAAACATGCCAAATAAAGCAGTAAGAGCATCAGCCTGGGGGGGAAAAAACCCATAAAAACACTTTGCTGCTAAAAATAAAACCCAGAAAACAAAAAACAAAAATACAAAAACCCCTTAAATATATGGACTCAGAAAGGTTAAAAGCAAAGAGAAAAAGGAAAACCATGAAAGTACTAACAACAAGAAAGTGGATCTATCTAGACTAATATCATAAATTCAACTTTAAAGCAAAAAAAAGTCATTACTAGAGAAAAAGAAACATATTTCACATGGTGAATATGCATAGTTAAATGACTGTTTTCATGACCTCAACTGTGCACCTCTTACTGTATCTACGGCCTTTGAAATTCATTGAACTAAATAGTTGGAGTATATTTTCTCACCCCTCTAATTTGTGCTTGTCGATGCTACTTGTTTCTGTGAAATTAAAAAAAAAAAAGATAGCAGACTGAGCAGAGGCAGGGGCTTGATGAAGTATGTGTGTGTTTTATTTTTTTCTCTTGCTTCTCTGCAGTACTTGTGAGAATATGGAGATATCCTTTTGTAAGGACTTTAGAGACATGTAGATAAAAGAAACACATGGAAGAGAGATGGGTTAATCCAATCAAGCCTGTCATAGACAAGCCAATGATCAGAAAACTTCCAAAAATGGGGTGGGAGGTTGGGAAAGACCAGGAAAATCTACAGAGTAAAGGAACCAAGCTTCATCTGACTAGGATTGAAGAAGTTAACCCAAAAGAGAACAGGACAATGAGTCAACTTGTAGACACACAGACAATATTACATCATTTTGTAAAGTCATTATGTTTGGAGATGATTTGTTATCCATCATTATTATATAAAACAGATAACTGATACAGAAACTGGTACTAGAAATATGACGCTGTCAAAAAAATCTATACTATGGAATTGACTTTGGTACCTGACAATGGATAGACGCTGAAAAAACTGGAAAAACAAACTGATCGCAAAGGCTGAAAAATGGCAAGGAACTTGTTGTAGGAGGCTTGAAATACAGCTACCAGTGTTTTGCAGTAGTGAAACAATCATAAGACTATCACCTGAATTAAATTAGGAAATAGGAAAAATGTGCCTAATGAACACTTGGAAGTTTTTAAATTGTTTTATGAAATACTGAAGGTTCAGTTTGCTCTTAAGAGCCACAAATGATAAGCTTCTATGAGAAAGAAACAAACTAGAAAAGATAAAGCAGAACTTACAGGAAATAAAGAACAAAGAAAACTTGATGAGTTTGATAAGAAAGTATAATCTCCAAAATTTCTAGATGGCAAAATATTCCTAAAGGGTCTTTGCTGGTGGCGCAGTGGTTAAGAATCCGCCTGCCAATGCAGGGGACACGGGTTCAAGCCCTGGTCTGGGAAGATCCCACATGCCGCGGAGCAACTAAGCCCATGCACCACAACTACTGAGCCTGTACTCTAGAGCCCACAAGCCACAACTACGGAGCCTGTGTGCCACAACTACTGAAGCCCACGCACCTAGAGCCAGTGCTCAGCAACAAGAGAAGCCACCACAGTGAGAAGCCTGCACACCACAACAAAGAGTAGCCCCTGCTTGCCACAACTAGAGAAAGGCCGTGTGCAGCAACGAAGATCCAACACAGCCACAAATAAATAAATAAATTTATTTAAAAAACCTATTCCCAAAGGAAAATATGTTATAGAGTTGAAAGTTAAAAGGATGTGGCAGGAAAATGCTTGTGAATTAAGACAATGTGTAGGATATTATCTCAGCTAGGAAAAAAGAGCTTCCATAATCCTAGGAACATTGTGTGATGCATCAGCATATCATGCCCAAAATGAGTTTATCTAGGGAGAGAAGCATACATATTTCTAAGGGAATTATACAAGTGGATTCTGGTAAATGATGTGTAATGGAATCACATTTATAGACAACCCACCAAGTTTCTAAGGGAATTTAACTGGCTAATTTCTCCAGCCTGGACTAAAATGGACTGATATTGTTTAAAATGAAAACAAACAAACAAAACAACCCTCTCTCACATCTTTCTGCAGACAGAATGACGATTAAAAAAACATGAAAAAGTCTCAAAATCTCCAGCATCCTTTTCAGAAGTGATCAAGGAGTGGAACCAGAAAGGATTTATGTTCAAAGTACCAGAGACAAAAGATGTCCAAAAAATAGGTTGAGGAACTACTCCCAGGCATTATAATTAAGGCCAAAATGAAAAACATTCCCCAAACTTGGGGTATTTGCCATGATTTCCCAAGCTAGATTTCTGAATACTAATAAAACAATAACTGCTACATGTCCATTGTCCCCACTCTTGAGTAGGAAATTCTACTGTAGTTATCTTTTCCTTGTTGTACTATTAAGGTTTAGGATGGGGTGAGTAGATAACTTCTTTTTTGTCAAGAATTCTTCAGGACATGATGAACCATGTACAAGGAATCATACATTGATTTAATATAGATCACAAGATTCTGGGATATGAACTTGATGCAACTGAATGAAACTTTGGGGGAAACTGGGAGAGAACTGATCATATTTTTCACATGGAAGGTTTGTAAATAATTGTGACCAGGCACTGATTTGTGGTTGACTGCACTGACTGCCCAGAATCTTCAGCTCTATTTGTATAGCTGCTTTTTGTCTTATGACTTTGCATTCTTTCTCACCAAAGAGGTAGAGTCTATTTCCCCACACCTTGTGTATAAGCTTTGCCATGTGACAATCTGCACTGGTCATCAATTTATTGCTTTTCAACTCTGAATTCTCCCTCAGGACCTGCTCTGCAATAATGGACGCGACATTGTAATTATTTCTACTTTACAGTGAGCACAACACTCTGTCATCAAAGGTCACTAAAGGACAATGAAGGAAGAAAAAACTCCTAAGTTTGAGTGTTCTAAATTTTTACTTTTTCTTGCCTCTTACTTCATAATCTGTCTATGGTCAAAAGTGGGGACATCCAGGGAATTTCTGCCCAAGCCACATGCCCAGAGTAGCATCCCTCAGTGATCCTACGGCCCTGGCCTGACCTTGGTGACTTCTCAGGGCCTTCCTGATGCGTAGAGTGTATGCTCCAGGACTGACAGCAAGGGCAACACTCCACCTCCCTCTGTGTGCCTACTGATAAGTCTTAGCTTGTCTGCATGGTGGAGGGTTATCTTCCAAATAACCCTGCATGTTCTTGATATAGACACTGTATCTTCTGATGCAGACACTGCATGCTCCCAGCCTCATGCCCACAGAAACGCACTGTGCAAACTCCTACTAGCCTAGGCTTAAGTGCACCCTGGAGGGTTGTTTCCACTGGCTCTCCTGACATGGAAACCATGTGCTTCAGCCTTCATGAACAAGAGAGGTGCCAGGACACCCTCTATGTGCCTGTTTACCAGCCTCGATTCTCCTTTGCCCTGATGGTCATTCTTCATGGACCTTCTACATGGACTCTGTGTGTTCCCTGTTTCCCAACTACAGTGACATCCCAAATCCCACTGCATGCCTACCCACCAGGCTTGACTCACCTGCACATTTGAAGGTTATCACCTGATTGCCAGAAAACTGGACTAGCTCTGGCAGAAGCAATCTAGTGTATATCTCTGCCAGCAAATGGGCTTAAGCCACACCTTCTCTAATGAGATTTGACGCCTAGCTTTAGAAAGGGTACCCTTCCTCTCTAATTCTGTTCTTCCTTAAGGACTCTCTCAAAAACCCTAGGCTATCCATTAGTTATCTTTCCCTTTTATAGGTTGCTCTCCTAAAATAGTTTCATAATTACTTACATTAAACTTCTATTTAAACAACTATGTCATTTTTGTCTCCTGATTGGTCCCAGACTGATACGCTTATCTTGCCTAATAGGATGTTAGCAGATTTCTTACCAGCAAAGGCTTGAAAGAATGTTGCATGTTTCTACTTTGTCTTATTTCTCTGTAGCTATCATTAGAATATTCCATGAAAACTAACCAGATTAAGGGATAGAAAAGAATTGTAAGCATGAAAATCACATGAAGGAGAGCAGAGTTTTCACATAACTTATAAGGGAGCTGAGCCAAGATAAGCAGAATTGGCCTAGGTGACCCACAGCTGACTTCAGATGCAACAGTGAGCCTGGCTTTGACCATAAATTTTCTCCAGTCCATATGCTTGTTAGGAATATATCCTGTCTGGAGCCACTAGTTGTGGTGTAATTCTTTATACAAGAAGAGAGTGGCAAAAGAGAGCTGACCCAAAGGCCAATATACATGGAAATCCTAACTCCACAATCTTAAATCTGTATGACACCAATAATCCAGTTTTAAAATGAATAAAGCAATAGAAAACAAAATTAAAGGGGAAATGTTAAAATCCCCAACTTTACATCATTTAATGTAATGGGAAAAATCCAGAAGCTATCAAAAAAGGACAAACTCAGTATAAATTGACAGAAGAAAAATATTGAGCAAGCATTTAACTGAAGATTCTCAAAACATATGCAAAGTTGCTGTCATCAGTGAAATGCAAACTAAAAGCACAACGCAATATTACTGCAGGTACGCCATAATGGCTAAAGCAAAAGAAAGAAAGAAACAACACTCTTCCAGTTATCTACTGCAGCAGAATGAAACACCTCAAAACTTCGTGGAGTAAAACACATCAATTTCCCTCTCATGTTTCAAGAGTTCCAGCAGCCTTGCATGGGGGATTCTTGTGTTCTACATGGAACTGAAGGGGTCTAGTGGCTGGGCTGGTGGGAAATATTTAACACAACTTCACTCTTGTGACTGGCATAGAAGGTTTGCTGGAAGACTGGGATTAACTCATATTGTCAACAAGCCCTCCCCAGCTTGACGGTCTGAGAGTGGTCAGACTATTTACATGGCGGTCCAGAGTTCCAAGTGAGGGGCCTTCAAGATGCCCCAAGAGAAGCTGAGATGCTTCCTGTTATTATAAGTAAAATTCCAGAACTTCTGTTGCAGTCTGTTGGCCAATTCATTCAAGAGGAAGAGAATTAGACTCCACCTCTCAACAGGAAAATGAGGCAAGAATTGCTAGCCATTAACAACCTACACAATTACAAGTATGTGCATGGAGGGTAAATACCTGGTTGATGGGAGTGTAAAACGGTATATCCAGTTCTGAAAACTGTTTGGCATTATCCTCTAATCATATGTGTGTCTGAACATACGTAATTATACTCCTAGATAATTACATAAATGTAAATACATATTCTCCAAAAGACATGAACTGAAATGATACTGTAGTGCTGTTGTGCCCCAAATGGGAGAACACAGGAATATCCTTTAACAGTAAAATGACTAAAAGGTGTGTGACAGATTACAACCTCCCATCCAACACTCTTCTTAAAATAAGATTTTGACAATTTTATTCCAAAGGGGTGGGATGTATATTACTTCTCTCCTCTTGAATCTGGGTGGATTGACGGTTATTGTTAGAGTGACACTATGTGACTTTTGAAGCTAAGTCATGAAACAAGCCTGAGTTCCTGCCTGATTCTCTTGGGATGATCACTCTTAGAACCAAGCACTGTGCCATAGGGAGCCCAAGTATTCCACTGAGAGACCAGTCTGGAGAGAAATGCACCTTGCATGAGCCCAGAGATGTCAGCTTGCGCCAACAGGCCTGAGACATCAGTGTTGGGACCAGAAAGCAGGTAAAGCCCTAAAGCCTTCCTGAGAAAAGTGTTAGTGAGATCCTGAAAGGCCTCAGGGAGGCTGTTAGTGAAGATGTAAAGGGAGGACATGTTATTGGAAGTCTGAGGAAAGAGGCCCCATGTTATGCACGAATGGCACTGTTGGTAACACTGCTCCCTGCAGGACTGGGGAAGGTGGGAACAGTACCCAGTGAGCCAGATGACCTAGCTGGGGAGATTTTCAGATAGAATACTTTAAGGGCCACCTGTTATCTTCTGTTAGAATTAAAAGTGAGAAGACACATGACTTCAGAAATGTTTAAACAGTAACAGCCAGGACATACTGAGTTGTAAAATAAAACTGTTTCTCATCTCCAATCTCTCCTCGTGGCAAAATATTCTCAAATTATGAATCTTAAAGACATTATTCCAGGGACCTTCAAGATGGCAGAGGAGTAAGACGAGGAGATCACCTTCCTCCTAAGAAATACAACAAAAAATATCTACATCTGGTACAACTCCTGCAGAACACCTACTGAAGGCTGGCAGAAGACCTCAGGCTTCCCAAAAGGCAAGAAAATCCCCATGTACCTGGGTAGGGCAAAAGAAAAAAGAAAAAACAGAGACAAAACAATAGGGACAGGACACGCACCTCTGGGAGGGAGCTGTGAAGAAGGAAAAGTTTCTACACACTAGGAAGACCCTTCACTGATGGGGGGTGGGCCGGGGGGGGAAGCTTCAGAGCCACAGAGGAGAGCACAGCAACAGGGGTGTAGAGGGCAAAGCAGAGAGACTGCCGCACAGAGGATCGGTGCCGACCAGCACTCACCAGCCCGAGAGGCTTGTCTGCTCACCTGCCAGGGTGGGTGGGAGCTGAGGCTCGGGCTTTGGAGGGCAGATCCCCAGGAGAGGACTGGGGTTGGTGGCGTGAACACAGCCTGAAGGGGCTAGTGCGTCACAGCTAGCCAGCAGGGAGTCCGGGAAAAAGCCTGCACCTGCCTAAGAGGCAAGAGACCATTGTTTCGGGGATGCGCGAGGAGAGGGGATTCAGAGCACTGCCTAAACGAGCTTCAGAGACGGGCACAAGCCGCAGCTAACAGATCGGACCCCAGAGATGGGCATGAAACACTAACGCTGCTGCTGCAGCCACCAAGAAGCCTGTGTGCAAGGGTAGGTCACTATCCACAGCGCCCTCCCCTCCTCTCCCCCAGGAGCCTGTGCAGCCTGCCACTGCCAGGGTCCCGTGATCCAGGGACAACTTACCCGGGAGAACACATGGCACACCTCAGGCTGGTGCAAAGTCATACTGGCCTCTGTGCTGCAGGCTTGCCCCACATCCCAATTATAAATACTGTGCCCCTCCCTCGCCCAGGCCAGAATGAGCCAAAGCCCCCAATCAACCGCTGCTTTAACTCTGTCGTGTCTGGGTGGGGAACAGATGCCTGAGGGTGACTTACACGCAGAGGCGGGGCCAAAAGCAAAGCTAAACCCCAGGAGCTGTGCGAACAAAGAAGAGAAAGGGAATCTCTCCCAGAAGCCTCAGGAGCAGCGGATTAAAGCTCCACCATCAACTTGATGTACCTGCATCTGTGGAGTACCTGAATAGACAACGAGTCATCCCAAAATTGAGGCAGTGGACTTTGGGAGCAACTGTAGACTTGGGGTTTGCTCTCTACAAATGATTTGTTTTTGATTTTTATGTTTATCTTAGTATAGTTTTTAGCACTTGTTATCATTGGTGGATTTGTTTATTGGTTTTGTTGCTCTCTTTTTTATTATTATTTTATTTTAATAATTATTTTAATTTTTATTTATTTTCTTTCTTTTTTTTCTCCCTTTTCTTCTGAGCTGTGAGGCTGACAGGGTCTTGGTGCTCCAGCCTGAGCCTCTGAGGTGGGAGAGGTGAATTCAGGACACTGGACCACCAGAGACCTCCCGGCCCCACATAATATCAATCAGCGAGAGCTCTCCCAGAGATCTCCATCTGAACACAAAGACCCAGTTCCACACAACGGCCAGCAGACTCTAGTGCTGCATGCCCCACACCAAACAATTAGCAAGACAGGAACACAGCCCAACCCATTAGCAGAGAGGCTGACTAAAATCATACTAAGTTTACAGACACCAAAAAACACATCACTGGATGTGGCCCTCCCACAAGAAAGACAAGATCCAGCCCCACCCACCAGAACACAGGCACCAGTCCCCTCCGCCAGGAAGACTACACAAGCCACTGAACCAATCTCACCAACTGGGGGCAGACACTCAAAACAACAGGAACTATGAACCTGCAGCCTGAGAAAAGGAGACCACAAACACAGTAAGTTAAGCAAAATGAGAAGACACAGAAACACACAGCAGATGAAGAAGTAAAGTAAAAACACATCAGACCAAACAAATGAAGAGGAAATAGGCAGCCTACCTGAAAAGGAATTCAGAGTAATGATAAAGATATCCAAAATCTTGAAAATATAATGGAGAAAATACAAGAAACGTTTAACAAGGACCTAGAAGAACTAAAGAGCAAACAATGATGAACAACACAATAGATGAAATTAAAAATTCTCTAGAAGGAATCAATAGCAGAATAACTGACGTAGAAGAAGGGATAAATGACCGGGAAGATAAAATAGGGGAAATAACTACCTCAGAGCAGAATAAAGAAAAAGGAATGAAAAAAATTGAGGACAGTCTCAGAGACCTCTGGGACAACATTAAATGCACGAACATTCGAATTATAGGGGTCCCAGAAGAAGAAGAGAAAAAGAAAGGGTCTGAGAAAATATTTGAAGACATTACAGTTGAAAACTTCCTAACATAGGAAAGGAAATAATTCCAGGAAGAAGAGAGAGTCACATACAGGATAAATCCAAGGAGAAACACGCCAAGACACAATCAAACTATCAAAAATTAAATACAAAGAAAAACTATTAAAAGCAGCAAGGGAAAAGCAACAAATAACACACAAGGGAATCCCCACAAGGTTACCAGCTGATCTTTCAGCAGAAACTCTGCAAGCCAGAAGGGAGTGGCAGGATATATTTAAAGTGATGAAAGGGGAAAACCTACAACCATCAGTATTCTACTCAGCAAGGATCTCATTCAGATTTGACAGAGAAATTAAAACCTTTACAGACAAGCAAAAGTTAAGACAATTCGGCATCACCAAACCAGCTTTACGACAACTTCTCTAGGCACGAAACAAAAGACAAGGAAAAAACCTACAATAAAAAACCCAAAACAATTAAGAAAATGGTAATAGTAACATACATATTGATAATTACAGTAAATATAAATGGATTAAATGCTCCAACCAAAAGACATAGACTGGCTGAATGGATACGAAAACAAGACCTGTATATAAGCTGACTACAAGAGACCCACTTCAGACCTAGAGACACATACAGCCTGAAAGTGAGGGGATGGAAAAACATATTCCATGCAAATGGAAATCAAAAGAAAGCTGGAGGAGCAATCCACATATAAGACAAAATAGACTTTAAAATAAAGACTATTACAAGAGACAAAGAAGGACACTACATAATGATCAAGGGATCAATCCAAGAAGAAGATATAACAATTGTAAATATTTATGCACCCAACATAGGAGCACCTCAACACATAAGGCAAATGCTAACAACAATAAAGGAGAAATTAACAATAACACAACAACAGCAGGGGACTTTAACACCCCACTTTCACCAATGGACAGATCATCCAAAATGAAAATAAATAAGGAAACACAAGCTTTAAATGACACATTAAACATGATGGACTTAATTGATATTTATAGGACATGCCATCCAAAAACAACAGAATACACGTTCTTCTCAAGTGCTGATGGAACATTCTCCAGGATACATAATACCTTGGATCACAAATCACGCATTGGTAATTTTAAGAAAATTGAAATCGTATCAAGTATCTTTTCCAACCACATATGCTCTGAGACTACATATGATTTACAGGAAAAAACTATAAAAAATACAAACACATGGAGGCAAAACAATACACTACTAAATAACCAAGAGATCACGGAAGAAATCAAAGAGGAAATAAAAAATACCTAGAAATAAATGACAATGAAAACACGATGACCCAAAACCTATGGGATGCAGCAAAAGTGGTTCTAAGAGGGAAGTTTATAGCAACACAATCCTACCTCAAGCAACAAGAAAAATCTGAAATAAACAACCTAGCCTTACACCTAAAGCAATTAGAGAAAGAAGAACAAAAAAAACCCAAAGTTAGCAGAAGGAAAGAAATCATAAAGATCAGATCAGAAACAAAGAAAAAAGAAATGAGGGAAACAACTGCAACGATCAATAAAACTAAAATCTGGTTCTTTGAGAAGATAAATAAAATTGGTAAATCTTTAGCCAGACTAATCAAGAATAAAAGGGAGAAGACTCAAATCAATAGAATTAGAAATGAAAAAGAAGTAACAACTGACACTGCAGAAATACAAAGGATCATGAGAGATTACTACAAGCAACTATATGCCAATAAAAGGGACAACATGGAAGAAAAGGACAAACTCTTAGAAAAGCACAACCTTCCAAGACTGAATCAGGAAGAAACAGAAAATATAAACAGATGAATCACAAACACTGAAATTGAAAATGTGATTAAAAATCTTCCAAGAAACAAAAGTCCAGGATCAGATGGCTTCACAGGCAAATTCTCTCAAACGTTTAGAGAAGAGCTAACACCTATCTTTCTCAAACTCTTCCAAATATAATAGAGAGAGGAAGCCTCCTAAACTCATTCTGCGAGGCCACCATCACACTGGTACTAAAACCAGACAAAGATGTCACAAAAAAAGAAAAATACAAGCCAATATCACTGATGAACATAGATGCAAAAATCCTCAACAAGATACCAGCAAACAGAATCCAACAGCACATTAAAAGTATCATACACCATGATCAAGTGGGGTTTATCCCAGGAATGCAAGGATTCTTCAATATATGCAAATCAATGTGATACACCATACTAACAAACTGAAGGATAAAAACCATATGATCATCTCAATAGATGCAGAGAAAGCTTTGACAAAATTCAACACCCATTTATGATAAAAAAAAAAAAAACTCTCCAGAAAGTAGGCATAGATGGAACCTACCTCAACATAATAAAGGCCATATATGACAAACCCACAGCCAACATCATTCTCAATGATGAAAAACTGAAACCATTTCCTCTAAGATGAGGAATAAGACAAGGTTGTCCACTCTCACCACTATTATTCAACATAGTTTTGGAAGTTTTAGCCATAGCAATCAGAGAAGAAAAAGAAATAAAATGAATACAAATTGGAAAAGAAGAAGTAAAACTGTCACTGTTTGCAGATGACATGATACCATACACAGAAAATCCTAAAGGTGCTACAAGAAAACTACCAGAGCTAATCAATGAATCTGGTAAAGTAGCAGGATACAAAACTAATGTATCTCTTGCTTTCCTATACATTAACGATGAAAAATCTGAAAGAGAAATTAAGGAAACACTCCCATTTACCACTGCAACAAAAAGAATAAAATCCCTAGGAATAAACCTACTTAAGGAGACAAAAGACCTGTATGCAGAAAACTATAAGACACTGATGAAAGAAATTAAAGACAATACAAACAGATGGAGAGATATACCATGTTCTTGGATTGGAAGAATCAACATGTGAAAATGACTATACTACCCAAACCAATCTACAGTTTCAATGCAATCCCTATCAAACTACCAATGGCATTTTTCACAGAACTAGAACAAAGAATTCCACAATTTGTATGGAAACACAAAAGACCCTGAATAGCCAAGCAATCTTGAGAAAGAAAAACGGAGCTGGAGGACTCAGGCTCCCTGACTTCAGACTATACTACACTACAAAGCTACAGTAATCAAGACCGTATGGTACTGGCACCAAAACAGATATATAGATCAATGGAACAGGATAGAAAGCCCAGAGATAAACCCACACATATATGCTCACCTTACCTTTGATAAAGGAGGCAAGAATATACAATGGAGAAAAGACTGCCTCTTCAATAAGTGGTGCTGGAAGGGCTTCCCTGGTGGCACAGTGGTTGAGAGTCCGCCTGCCAATGCAGGGAACATGGGTTCGTGCCCCGGTCCGGGAAGATCCTACATGCCGTGGAGAGGCTGGGCCTGTGAGCCATGGCCACTGAGCCTGTGCGTCTGGAGCATGTGCTCCACAATGGGAGAGGCCACAACAGTGAGAGGCCCGCGTACCGCAAAAAAAAAAAAATAATAATAATAATAAGTGGTGCTGGAAAAACTGGACAGGTACATGTAAAAGAATGAAATCAGAACACACCCTAACACCATACACAAAAATAAACTCAAAATGGATTAAAGACCTAAATGTAAGGCCAGAAACTATCAAACTCTTAGAGGAAAACATAGGCAGAACACCCTATGACATAAATCACAGCAAGATCCTTTTTGACCCACCTCCTAGAGAAATGGAAATAAAAACAAAAATAAACAAATGGGACCTAATGAAACTTAAAAGCTTTTGCACAGCAAAGGAAACCAGAAACAAGACGAAAAGACAACCCTCAAAATGGGAGAAAATATTTGTAAACAAAGCAACTGACAAAGGATTAATCTCCAAAAATTACAAGCAGCTCATGCAGCTCAATATCAAAAAAACAAACAACCCAATCCCAAAATGGGCAGAAGACCTAAATAGACATTTCTCCAAAGAAGATACACAGATTGCCAACAAAAACATGAAAGGATGCTCAACATCACTAATCATTAGAGAAATGCAAATCAAAACCACAATGAGGTATCACCTCACACCAGTCAGAATGGCCATCATCAAAAAATCTACAAATGATAAATGCTGGAGAGAGTGTGGAGAAAACGGAACCCTCTTGCACTATTGGTGGGAATGTAAATTGATACAGCCACTATGGAGAACAGTATGGAGGTTCCTTAAAAAACTAAAAATAGAAGTACCATATGACCCAGCAATCCCACTACTGGGCATATACCCTGAGAAAACCATAATTCAAAAAGATTCATGTACCACAATGTTCATTGCAACTCTATTTACAATAGCCAGGACATGGAAGCAACCTAAGTGTCCATCGACAGATGAATGGATGAAGAAGATGTGGCACATATATACAATGGAATATTACTCAGCCATAAAAGGAAACGAAATTGAGTTATTTGTAGTGAGGTGGATAGACCTAGAGTCTGTCATACAGAGTGAAGTAAGTCTGAAAGAGAAAAACAGATACCGGATGCTAACACATATATATGGAATCTAAAAATGAAAAAGTGGTCCTGACGAACCTAGAGACAGGACAGGAATAAAGATGCAGACGTACAGAGTGGACTTGAGGACACGGGGAGGGGGAAGGGTAAGCTGGGACGAAGTGAGAGAGTGGCATGGACATATATACACTACCAAATGTAAAATAGCTAGCTAGTAGGAAGCAGCCGCATAGCACAAGGAGATCAGCTCAGTGCTTTGTGACCACCTAGAGGGCTGGGATAGGGAGGGTGGGAGGGAGACGCAAAAGGGAGGGGATATGGGGATATATGTATACGTATAGCTGATTCACTTTATTATACAGCAGAAACTAACACAATATTGTAAAACATTTATACTCCAATAAAGATGTTGAAAAAAAAAAAGACATTATTCCACAGTTGCCTTACAGAGAGAGCAAGGCAGAGAAAAGCTTATGGCTGTGGGTTCTGTCTGGTATTATCACACATATACACACATATATATCATGTATGACTGTTTTAAGCCACTATGTCTTCTACAGTAGTTACAGCACAGCAAGTATCACAGGAGCACTGTGGTATATTTACACAGCAGAACGCTACTATAGGCGATGAAAAACGACAAACCCTACAGATACAAACAAAAGCATATGGATGACTTCACAGTACGGTTAAGACCAAAAAGTGTATATAAGGCATGAATCAATGTTTAAGGTTTACAAGTGGACAAAATCATTTCGTTCTTAGAATTCATCATAGTGCCTTGTCTTGGAAGTAGTAAAGATTAGTAGGGGTACAAAATGAATTTTTCCTATCTTCCTTCTTATCTTAGATAGGAAAAATGAATTTTTCCTATCTTTTCCAAAATGAATGTTTCCTATCTTAGGTATCCTCTCTTTCTTGATCTGAGTGCTATTTCTGTGGGTGGGCTCGTTTTATAAGATTTTGTAAAGCTTTATAATTATGATTTGTGCCTTTGCTGTATGTTTAACTGTTATACTTGTGTCTGTCAGAATTCAGTCTTGGAAACAGAGGGAGATCAATGCAGTTAAAAGTGTTCTGGGTTCCAGCCTTGTCTGGAAGGACATAAAGGCACTGAGTTATGTTACACTCTAACAATGTAACAACAATGCCTGGGGTGCATGCTGCAATCTGGAAGGTAACCACAACAAAGAGGAGGTAGCCGCTAGCAGGAGAATGTATCATTAGCAAGCTAATCTTCGAGAAAAATCAAATAAATATGGTAAACACAATATTGGCCCAAAGGATGGCAAGAGAGAATAGGGAACAGATAACAGCTCTGACAAAGAGAACAACGGCAAGTCAGAAGACAGAGTAAAAGTAAATATGGCAGTAACTCCTCGACTCTAAGTGACCTAAATTAGGTCAAAGAAAACGACAGCATTTCAAAAGGCAACATAGTTTCCCTGATAACCCTGATCCAGGTTTGTGACAGCCTTTGTCCTTCTGAAACTGGGGTGCACAGGGATGTGTGGACAGCCACAAGACAGTTTCAACAGAGAAGAGGTCCATCATCCCTCCGCCTCTTCTGGGTTCAAACAGATTACTCCCTGAATTCTTCCTGTGCCTTTAAAGTAGTTACTTTCATTACTTTACACTTCTGTTCTCCTCATCTGCTGAAGACACAATAATAGTATCTACAGTATAGGTTTTGAGAGAATTAACTAAAGAAAGTTCTTAGCAAACTAAGGTAGCTAATAACAATAGGCAGAGCATGAAAATTTTATTTCTGTTATTTCTACATATAAAGGAACTCAAGGCTCACCAGAGATAATGGTAGCTTCAAATCCTGAGTTCATTATTTTTGTTTATCTCCAATTGTCTAGATATTCTTGTCAAGGAATTTTTCTTCTCCTTTTTAAATGTAGAGTTCATGTTGTTATTTCTCTAAGTTTCTTTTCTTCTCCTCTTTAAATGTAGAGTTCATGTTGTTATTTCTCTAAGTTTCTTTTCTTTTCCTCTTTAAATGTAGAGTTCATGTTGTTATTTCTCTAAGTTCTTTTGTGCTTGTACTGGAATAATACTGGTTATCGTGAATAATATACTTGGGTCGTATTTTCATTCCCTCAGTACTTTTAAAACACTGTTTCATTGTCTTCTGACTTTGACTCTTACTATGGAGAAATTGAAGACCAGGCTCGTTTTTCCTGCTGTGAGGTGATATTTTTTTGGTGTGACTGTCTAAAGAATTTTATCTTTATCCTTGAAGTTCAATAGCTTCACTTCAGGCTATCTGCAGTCTTTGTTAGAATACCCCGGCTTTTGTTAAATGCTCTTTAGCAGAGTCCATTTCCATTAATTTCCTGGTGTATCCTCTTCCCATAGAAGGACACCATTGGGCTTCAGATAATTTCCCCAACCCAATATGTGGGTCTGGAGTCTATTTGTTGGAAGGAATCAGCCCTGTTCGATTTACAATGTTGTACCCTTTTCTAGCTGTCAGTTTCTCCTCTTCCTCAGTCAGAGTCGGGAAGAGAAAGTGTGCCCACTGGCTTCGTTCCTCTACACACCTGAAGATGCTAATGGAAATTCCCCAGGACTGTATCATTTTACCAGGATGGCTTCTAGAGAAAGAAGGCAGGTTAAGGAATTGTGATTCCTTTTTGCTTTTCCTGCAAGATTCACATTAAGAGAACCTTGTCTTATCCCCTGGCTTGAAGTTTTGAACACAATTTCATTAAATTATATCTCTTTCCTTATTTTATTTTATGGAAATTTTGGTGGTTTGTTGTTGTTTATTAGCTTTTACTTTTTTTTTTCATTTCATCAGGATCTGGGAAAGGAAATTCTATGAAGTTTAAGTTCACTGTCATACTTGTGCTCTTATGTATAATTGACAAAGAAGGCAAATTAGAGGTAAATATATTTGAAGGAGAAAACAGACTTGGAGAGCTCTACATGAACCTAAGAACTTTCAAGAATAAAGGAACTTGAAAAAAATAATGATTCTTTCTTAATCAGAACTGAAAAATGTGAGGAAATTTTTTTGAATATATGAAAAGAAAAAGAATCAAGAATCATGTGTATTTTGTACAAGCATAAGAAATTGTCATGCTGTTAATCTTACAACCTCCAATAACGGTATAAGCTATTTTCTAATGTACACTGTTCATGGAGTACATGAATGTAATGGTTTTTCCAAAGTGACATCAATAACCTAGATGAAATTTATAAGCATTTTGTAGCACCACTAGAAAAGAGAGTTGAAATATTAAACTACCACCAACACTCGAGTACATTTGCACATTTGAAAACACTGATTATAAGTGTTAAGAAAAAATAAAAATAGAAGTTATGAACTGTTAAAATCTTGGTTACATGTTGACCCTTGTACCCCATGGCTACTGAATATATACTTTTGATTAGAATTTTGGAAATGTCAATTATTCTTTCAGCATCATGGTTAGTGTTCCTAATTCTAGAAAATGTTATAAAACATGATATCCATTAAATTACTTGATCTGTTTATTATTATAAACTGGTACCTGGCTCTTGAAAAGAAATAGACATATAATTTGAGAGAATCTTAGACCTAAGTAGGACCATAAAGATCAGATATTACAAACTCCTTCATCTTATAGATAAGAGTCTCATAGATGAGAAGTCTTTCAAGCTTCCTGCTCATGTAGCAACTAGTAACAGAGAAGATGTAACTTTTTCCATACGGAAGGGCATAAGTATATTCTCATTTTTAAAGAAATCATGACTTCTATTTTCTTTTCATTCTTAAAATAAGAGATCACTGCACAATTGTAATTGCTTCCAAAATTTACATTTCTGACATCATAAAAATTTAAACGATTTCTGTAAAAATTAATAAGTATTTTCAATATTTGCTCAGTCCTTGGTCTCCAGCTTTTTTTAAAAGCTTTGTGGTCATACAGGGTGGTTATACTTGAGCCCCAGCCAAGAATGAACACACATGTAGAGCCGGAATGAGGATCTGAGATGTGAGTTGAAAATTCTCATCTCATAGAATCCTGATCTTGCTTCCAACAGTGTGTCCATCAACTCTCTGTAGAGCAGGACTAATGATATGAAATTGAGAAATAAAATTGCATAGTAGAGTATTCCTCCCAGAAATAACCCGTTTTAGTAATTCAGAATGAGAGAGTGCAGGAGTGATATTCTGGCCAGTTACATCTCTTTGTTTACAAAGAGGAGAAAAGTCCCAGATTTATAAGAAAATGTACAGCATTTGGAAGGCGGGAAATTCTGTTTTATGTCAAGACAAGTATAAGCAGACATCACCTAAGACCTATCTGAATCTTGAATATAAACAGTCTAAAAACAGAAACATCCTCTCATTAGAAAAGAGCTCCTATAATGATTGCACAGGTACTCCTTAATAAAAGTACAAAAGCAGAAGTTCAAAGAGACCCCAGAATTGTTTAACAGTAGTTAAACAATTTTCCTAATAACTACCCTAAGAAGCAGATAAAGCACAGCCCTCTTTTCCTAGGCTCTGAAGTCCAGGAAATCACTGAAAACCAAAAAGAAGAGTTCCAAAATAAAGTGTTTCATGTTGTGTTTCCTTGGTTTTAAAAGTGTATCAGTGGATCTGTTACAGATAATTGGCATCAACAAATAAATACATCTATTTTCTATAATTATGGAAATTATCTCTAGTTTCTCTGGATAGCTTTACAAGCAATTCCTAGTCTTCTATTGATGCTGTGTACATAACATTTAAATGATGTAACCAGCCTAATACTGCCCATGTTCACAAATTCAAGGGTTTATACCGTCATTGGACCTCTTCCAGTTATTATTAGGCAATCGTGGAATTATAAATTTGTTAAGAGTTTATTGTACTGATTATGTTTTTTCCTACTTTTGGCTCACCAACTGTAAGAACTCATGTTCAAATTGAAAAACTCAGGATACAAAAAGTACACACTAATTACAGACTCCTATCTTCCTTTTAATAATTCATGCTTAGCTGATATACACAGGTACCCCTTCCTTCCCCTGCAATCCTCTGCCAGTTACCACTTCGCCAGTGTAAACACAAAATATTTTTTCAACTCAGACACTGAAATGGCTTAATCTACTTCTTTTATTCTGAATCTACAGTACAGTGATCATTCCTATGTGTAATGCTGATGTCTTCGCCTTACTCGTCCTATTTTAACGTTTCTACTCCTTTTCTGTGCAAAGCTAATTTTATGTATCTGTGTAAGGATCACAGTGTTTTCTTTCCTTCCATTAATTTAATACATTGCTTATGATTTCATGCAACACTGAACAAAGTTCCTAGGAGGGTCTAACTATCTAGACTGTCAAGGACACATGATATAACCACCATCCATGCTTCACCCCAGATACAAGATTGGCAGAGCAATCCTACATATGTTGATAAAAACTGACTTTTCTGACCTGCAAAGCAACCCTGGGAAGAAGAGGGAATCAACGTTGCATCTTCATTTTACAACAGGATGAAATCTAGTTTTGTTCAATCAAATAACTCAAGAGACAAAAATACAGGTAAAATGCAATCAATAAAGTGATAGGAAGAACCTTTAGCAAAGCTTTTAAGAAATTTTTAAATTTCTGAACCACATTTGAGTATTTCTTCTGGTGAAGTCCCACTCTCCTACCCCAGCCCTGATCTCTGATCTCTGCTTTATCCTCTGTAACCCAGGAAGCTAACTCCTCGATTCTGTGCAACTCACTACTTCTGCCTGCTGGCCTTGAGATGAGAGGAAAGAAAGATGGATATGCGTCTTCCCTTCGGACACGTGTCCCTCTCTCATAGCACTTGTTACCTCCCCTAGATGCAGGGAGGCCTCCTGCACCAGCTCAGCGAGGTGTTTGGGCCACCTGAGCTCCAGCTCTGAGTTCTAGTAACACTATTTCACCTCCTTGGGCCTTTAGGCCTAGGGGTGATAACATCTTTCCGGCGGTGGTGCTCAGCCCTGGGTGCCTGTATTGAGGCCTTGTGTGTCCCTTCATCCCTGCCCAAGCCATTGTGAACAATCCTCTCATTCTCCTCATTAGTACTTTTTTGGTGAATCTGGTTTCCTGCCTGAACCCTGACAAGTACATCATTATAATGCCAAATGTTAATAATTAACAACAACTCATGGTTTTGCTTGCTACCTTCTACATAATTTATATAATTATTTATATTTATAACATAAATAATGTATTTCAGAAAAGCCTGTGCTGTAGGTAAAGAACTTTAGCATCTAGCTCTTAGTTAACCTCTACTGGTTAACTAAATAGAAAAGAGAAAGAAAGGAATAATTATTAAGAGACTTCCTGGACATTTGATTTGCACATGTATAGCTTTGCTCAGAGACAGAAACTGACAATGTCTTGCACTGATTAAAGCCATTCTATCAAAAGCAACCGTAAAGGCAGAATGTCAGCCGACCATATGGGCACTCTCACCAGTAGAGACTTTGCAGTGTAATGAGGTTCTATGGCTTATAAACTTTTAGGACTATTTTCAAAAGAGAAGTTTAATTGAGAAGCAAAATTGAGCAGAAGGTGCAGAGATTTTCCATATGGCCCCATCCACCACATGCACAGCCTCCTCTGCTATGAAAATCCCATCTCAGAATAGTACACTTATTACAACTGATGAGCCTACATTGACTTATCACCCAAAGTCTATAGCGTACTTTACAGTTCACTCCTGTTGTATGTTCTAGGGCTCTGAACAAATGTATTTTGACATGTACCCATCAGGATGGTGTCATACAGGGTATTTTCTCTGCCCTAAAAATGCTCTATACTCTGTCTCTGCGTTCCCCTCCCCCAGCCTCTGGCAAAACCACTGGTCTTTTCACTGCCTCCATAATGTTGCCTTTTCCAGAATGTCATAGAATTGGAATCATATAATATGTAACCTTTTCAGATTGGTCTTTTTCACTTAGTAGTGTGTATTTTCTCCATGTCTTTTCATGACTTAATAGCTTGTCTCTTTTTAGTACTTATCTACTTTTAACATCAATCAGAAAAATGCCAGCAACATGGCCCTAAAGAACACTTGCCCGTCTTGACATGAGAGATGCTTCAGCATGGCCAGATATCAACCTGACTTGACTTTGACTGATGATGATGAGCTGGGATTGAAGACTGATTAGAACCAGGGCTTCGGAGTCCACATGCCTGGGGTGGAATCATTCCATACCAAGCTGTGTGACCTTGAGCAAATCATAACGTCTCTCGACTCAGTTTATCTGTAGCTACGGAATTAAAACCACACTTCAGAGCATGGTTGTATCAAATAAACTACTCAAGAGCACATAGAGTTTGGAAAGGCTTCAGCCCAGTAAATATTAACTATATTATAAATGGGGGAAAAGAAAGGTATCTAACCAACATTCCTGAACTTCAATAATATAGATATCTGGGAAGAGAAAGTTTAATGATTTTTCCAATTATTATCCTATGACTTCCCAAATTCTGGCTTCTGTTTGAATAATGTTCTTACAATCCTGCTGTTGTGAAGAAAGGTCAGGCTGTAGGACCAGAGCCACAAAAGTGGCTGAGAACGGAGGCGCTGAGCCTCAGTTCCTTAGAGAAATGTGTCTGTCCTATCCCTCATTTCTGTATTGGAGACATAAAATAAAAAGCTATAAGCCACTGGTACACTGAATACAGAATGCAAGAGGAAGAATCTCACACAGATGGTGTTGGATTAGCAGAACTGATCATTTAGTTAATTCTTCAAATAGGAACGCGCAAGACTAACTGACACGATAACTTGACGATATAGGGAGGTGCTGACCACCGAGAAAAAATGTCTTTACCCTGTTGTGAGAGTCCATTGACGTGCTTGGCTTTCTGATACAGTTGCAGAAAATTTGAAGTTGAGATGACAAGAAAAGACAGCAAGGATGCCTCCAAATGTTTACCTTGACTACTGTGTTTTAGTGAGTTAGAAACTACATGTTGGTCTATTTGCATTTCAGATGAAAAGCTCCGAAGTAAGAGTAAAAAATGCAAAATAAAGTTTTAATATGATCTTCAGTTTTATTTTTTTAATGTGTAAATAAGGTCATAGTAAGGTTAAATCAGGAGAAATATTGTAAGGAATTTAAATGAAATGACAAAACTTAAGAAATTTGCCTTAACATTTAAAAAAGGAATAATGCTAATAAAAATGAAGAACAAAAATGGATTCAAAACACAATTTACAATAATATCTGGAAAACAAAAGGAAATAAATTATGAAATGTTCAAAATATAAGAAAGCATCCAAATTAGTAACAAAAGACCAATGAGATTTTTAATGGACTGTAATTTTAAAAACTTACAAATCAACTACTAAAAAAGAAGACACATTTGTTTAAACGTCATTTAGGTGCATTTTTTGTCTTGAATGGCTGCTGGGTGCTATTCAGAAATACTTGCTCTCCCTCTAAGCTGTGCCTCTCACAGGAAAATGTTTAATTTATTTTCAAATCAACTCCCTTCAGGATGGTTGTTTATCTCCTATTTCCTTTCCTCAAAAGATAACTCAGCTTGGGTGGCTATTTTTGCTAAATTACACATCTCCTTAGGCATTGTTTGTTTATTTCTAAATGGTCTCTCTCTAGGGTGATATATGGAACATTTGCTTTGTCTATAATAAAGAATGACTTTTTTTTTAATGAATAGTGCATGTCAGCATGAAAAAGCTATATACACAAATTGATTCTGAAATTTGTACATATGAAAATATTTTATTTTTGTGATTTAAATTGAATCTATGGCATTCACTTCTTAAACTCTGTGAACCCTTACACCACTAAAATAAACCAAAAAAGAACGCATCCCCTACTTTCAAGCTTTTCAAAACTGTTTTCATACTAGAGGAAACAGTACTTTACAGAGATAATAGTTCTTCTACAGAGGTCATTTCAAATGCTGGTAGGATGATATCCAACACAATTTTATAATGTTTGAGTATACAGGTAAATGACAATTAAAAATATTATGTTGTTCAAAACATCATCCCTAAAAAAAATCTCCAACTAATTCCTACAGACTATTTTATCTCACATAGAATTTGTCCTAATTTGTCTGCCAAGAAAATCAGGTGAAGTCAGTCAAGGTATGAGCAACAATTTTAAAAGATATTAACATATATTCTGTGGAGGAACAGGTGATTCAGGCTCAATTTTCTGCACTCATTGCATAATCTCACACTAGTTTTCTTTCCAAATGAAATAGAGTTTAATGATCTGGACTGCCACCCACCAGATTGCATTCTCAGGCGACTTCTGTGTATCCGGCTGATCAATCTTAAAAGATTCTGGGCACCTGTTCAACTGCCCTTGCTTCCCTTTTAAACTGTGATTCCTACTGACATTTTCCTGGGTTCTTCAACTCTGGCCACAACCAATCTGAAGTTAACACTTCAGGTTATTCTGAGCCAAAAGTTTATATCAAAGTCTAGTATTATCACTCTATTTACATTTATGAGTCAAGTCTCATCCAGTAGCCAGTTTTCTACCAGCTCTCCCTGACTTAACTCTTGTAACTACTTCCCAGAATGTTATATTATTCTTTTCTACAGAAGAGATCTATAAAACTAGTAATCTTCAAATAAATATCTCAAAAATGAATGTTATGAGTTGAAGAAAATATTTATTGAGTACATACCTAATATTTATCAATTTTCCTAAATATTATTTCATTCAATATTGAAAATAACTTTTTAAACTAATGAGTAAATGGAAATTCCAGGAGATTATATAACTTTCTTTATATAGATAACTAAGTGTCAGCTTAAGCTTAAAATCCATCTACATGGAAATCTAATATTTTCAGGGCCGTTTTTGCTGCTGCATATCAAAAACATATATTCCTAGTCATCATTTTCAATGACAAGGTTTACTGTTGTATCTTTGAGTATCACAAAGCTATGACAGAAAGCAAACTGTTTTTTGTTGTGGTGGTGGTGGTGGTGGAGGGGAGAGAATCCTGCTAATATCACTGTGAGATACTCATAAGCTTGACAAATCTTTTTTGACCACAATATACAAGTTCACTGAAAAGCCTCAATTGAATATGTGTGGTGATACTGTTGTTAAAAGACTAACAAGTCAGGGGACTTCCAGATTCCAACATGGCAAGTAAGGAGCTCTGAAGTCCTTCCTAATGACAAGGAAAAAGATGAAGAAATTTAAAAACTTAAAATTATTCTTAGACCCATTACAGAATTGAGATTTCAGGGGGGGAAAAAAAACTACCCTCCATATTAGAGAGACAGGCAAATACAGACAAACACAACTCAGCTTGAGCTGAAGTCTCCATGGGAAACAGAACCAGTTGGAAAATTTACACGGTAATTAACAATTTGCTGGAATCTCATGTAGACTAATCTAAAGGTCCCAAACTCCACGGGATCCAGTCTTAGGGTGGTCCCTACACTATTCTGAGTTTTATCTCCAGGAGCTCAACCTGGTGATCACAATATTGGAGAAAAATCCTGTCTGGCCTCCAGCAGGGGAAGGATAAAAGCATCCATTTTGAAATATGCCAAAGCACTGTCTTTGCAACCAGGCCCACCTTCAAAAGAAACTATTTTACCAGAATGAAAACTATTGGATTTTTTCAGACTGAAACAGACCCGGGGGAAGTCCACTCTAACCATACTGTTCTACGAGGCAGGGGTGGGGTAGTGTTGCTGAAAAACTCTTGTGAAGTTCACAGCCCACAGGCATAGCCTCACTTAAAGACTGACATTAATCATAGGGCTTTAGAACGTTTCCCTGTATCCACACAACTTGCCACTACATTGTTAAAAAAAAATATTTACAGCAACTCCTTTTACCCACTACATCATATCTAGCACTCAAGAAAAAATTACAAGGTATACTATTAGGAAAAAAAATACGGTTTTAAGAGACAGAGCAAACATCAAAATCAGACTCAGATATGACAATGTTGTTGGAATTGTCATACTGGGACTTTAAATCAACTATGATTAATACCCTAAGGGAGCTAATGGATATAGCAAATAGCATATGGCAACAGATAAGCAATCTAAGTACAAAGAAGAAATTCTGAGAATTCAAAAACAAAAATACTAGAAATCAAAAATACTATACCAGAAACAAAGTATGCCTTTGAAGATGCCTTAGTAGACTAGATATGATTGAGGAAAGAACATTGGAGCTTGAGGATATCTCTGTAAAACTTCCAAAACAAAAAGCAAAACCTGAAAAACACAGAACAGAATACCCAAGAATTGTGGGACAACTACAAAAGGTCTAGCATATGCATGATGGAAATACCAGAAGAAGAAATAAAGCAATTGAAAAGTTAGGTGAAGGAATGACTGTGGATTTCCCTAAATTAATGGAAAACACCAAGTCACAGATCCAGGAAAGCTAGAAAGAAACAAACAGGATAAATGCCAAAAACAAAACACACCTGGAGTATCTCATTCAATCTGCAGAAAATCAAAGATAAGTAAAAACTCTTGAAATTAGGGAGGATGCCTTACCTATAGAGAAGCAAAAGTAAGATTACATCTGACTTTTCCTGAAAACCATGCAATCAAGAAGAGAGTGGAGTGAAATATTTAAAGTTTTGAGTGAGAAAAAAAACCCATGATCTAGAATTATGTACCCTGCGAAACATTCTTCACAAGTAAAGGAGAAGGTGGAGGTTAAAAAAAAAATGAAGAAGGAATATAGACTTTCTCAAACAGAAATTGAGGGAACATGTTGCCAGTAGACCTGCCTTGAAAGAAATTTTAAAATAGATTCTTCAGACAGAAGGACATATGTGGTGGTGAGATGAATTGGGAGATTGGGATTGACATATATACACTAATATGTATAAAATAGATAACATAAGAGCATGCTGTATAATAAATAAATAAAATTAAAAATTTTTAAAAAAGGATATAGGTCAGAAAATAATCAGGTCTGAGCATCTGAGAGGGAATACTTGAAGGTAACATAAGATTTATTTCTCCTGTTCTTACTGGATTTAACAGACAACAGCTTGTGAAAATAACAATGGCAACAATGTATTCAATTTTGTATGCTTATATATGTATACATGTGTATATATGTGTGTCTCTGTATACACTCACATACAGTCATCTCTCAGTATCCAAGGGGGGTTTGTTCCAGGAGCCCCTGCATATGCCAAAATCCACAGATGCTCAACCCCCGTAATCAGGATTCTCAGTTCTGCATCTGCAGAGTCAACCAACCATGGATCATGAAGTATTATATGTATTTATTGAAAAAAATCTACATATAAGTGGACCTCCACAGTTTAAACCCATGTTATTCAGGGTCTCTCTCTCTCTCTGTATGTATGTGTATGTATATATATATATATATAACTATGGTTACATGTATAAGAGAAATGAATGTCACCAATGATACACGGGATGGGAGGGAGGGAGGAGTTAAGAACAGTTTGTTATTTTAAGGTCCTTGAATTACCCATGAAGTGGTATAGTGTTATTTGAAAGTAGACTTGAATTAGTTGTAAATGTACATAGCAAACTTGAGGCCAACCACTAAAAAACATTTTAAAATAAGAATTGGGAGAGAATATAAAAGGGAGAGAATATAAAATTATATAGAACTCTCAATTAAAACCCTAAAATGCAGGAAAAGTGTGAAAGTCAAAAAATAAGAACAAAGAACAAGTTCAGTGATTAGAAAACACTAGTAGATATTAATCCAACTGCAGCAATAACCAATTTAAATATCAATGGTCTAAATACACCTATTAACGGATAAAGACTGTCAAAGTAGATCAAAATACAAAATCCAATTATATGTTGTCTGTAAGAAACACTCCAAATATAAAGACTTATGTATATTAAAATTAAAAGGATAGACAAAGAGATACCATACTAACGCTAATCAAAAGAAAGAAAACAGGAGTAGCTATATTAATTTTGGACAGAGTAGACTTCAGAACAAAGAAAGTTATCAGGGATAAAGAGGGGCATTACAAAATGATAAAAGGATAAATTCTCCAAAAAGACTAACAATCCTTAAAGTGTATCTCCTAAACAGAGTTTCAAAATACCTAAGGCAAAAGCTGACAGAACTGTAAGGAGAAATAGATGAACCCATTATTAGAGTTGGCAATGTCAACACATCTCTGTCATCCAGCCGGCAGAAGCACACAGTTGTACTCAACAGCCCCATCCATCAACTGGATATAGTTGACATTTATCAACTACATCATTCAACAACAGAATACACATTCTTCTCAAGCTCACGTGGAACACTTACCAAGACGACCACATTCCAGACCAGAAACCACACCTTAACACATTTAAAAGGACAGAACTCATACAAGGTCTGTTCTCAGACCATAATGAAATTAAACTAAAAATCAGTAGCAGAAAGATAGCTGGGAAATCCCAAAATACGTCAAGATTAAACAACACATTTTTTTTTTTTTTTTTTTTTTACGGTACACATGCATCTCACTGTTGTGGCCTCTCCCGTTGCGGAGCACAGGCTCCGGACGTGCAGGGTCAGCGGCCATGGCTCACGGGCCCAGCTGCTCCGCGGCGTCTGGGATCTTCCCGGACCGGGGCACGAACCCGTGTCCCCTGCATCGGCAGGCGGACTCTCAACCACTGCGCCACCAGGGAAGCCCAACAACACACTTTTAAGTAACACATGAGTCAAAGAAGAAATCTCAAGAGAAATTTTTAAACATTTTGAATGAAATTAAAATAAAACTATAACTTATCAAAAATTATGGGATGTGGCATAAACAGTGCTTAGAGGGAAATTTATAGCATTAATTCCATATATTAAAGAAGAAACACCTTAAATCAGTAGCTTTCACCTTAGAAAATTAGAAAAAGAACAAATTCTAAAATAAGCAAAGAAAAATGACGTTAGACCAGAAATTACTGAAATTAAATATGCCGTCAATAGAAAAACCTCAGTGAAACTAAAGGCTTCTTCTTTAAAAAGGTCAATGAAATTGACAACCATCCAGCCAAAGAGACAGAACACAAATCAGTAACGTCAGAAATAAAACATGGACATTACTACAGATCCCATGGAAATCAAAAGAATAATAAAGGCATATTTATGTCCACTAATTTGAAAAACTAGATGAAATGGACCAATCTCTTGAAAGACATAATCTGCCAAAACTCATACAGGAAGAAGCAGACCATGAGAATAACTCTGTATCTATTAAAGAAAGTGAGTCAAAAATTAATAACCTCCCAAACAGAAAGTACCAGGTCTAGTTGCATTCACTGGTGAATTCTATCAAAAAAAAATATATATATACACCGATTCTTTACACTCTCTTTCAGAGGTTAGAAGTAGAGAAAATATGGCCTAGCTCACTCTATGAGGCCAGCATTACCCCAATACCATAATCATACAAAGACATTACAAGAAAAAAAAAACTACACACCAATATCTCTCATGGATATAGATGCAAAAATCCCTAACTAAGTATTAGCAAGTTGAATCCAACAAGATACAAAAAGAATTATACACCATGTCCAGTTGAAATTTATCCCAGGTATGCAAGGCTGGTTTAATGTTCAAAAATCAATGAATGTAATCCATCATATCAAGAGGCTAAAAAAAATTTACATAATCACATCAAGAGATGTTAAAAGCAGCATTTGAAAAAATGTAACACCCATTCACGATAAAAACTTTCAGAAATACAGAACTTCTTCAACTTTATAAAGAACATCTGAAAAACCTACAGTTAGTGTTATACTTAATGGTGAAAAAATCCAAGATTTCTCAGATCAGGAACAAGTCAAGGATGTCCCCTCTCACTATTCCTTTTAAACATTTTACTAGAAGTCCTACCTAATGCAGTAAAAAAATAAGGCAAGAAAATGAAACAAAAGGTATACTAATTAGTAGGAGATAAAGCAAACTGTCTTTGTTTGCACATGACATGATTTTTTTTTGTAGAAAATTCAAAAGAATAGACCAAATAATTCCTGGAAATAATAAGTGAATATAGTTAGGTTACAGGAAAAAAAGGTTAATATACAAAGGTCAAATCATTTTCCTGTGTATCAATGAACAAGTAGAATTTGAAATTCAAAAACAGTATCATTTACATTAGGTCCCCCCCAAATAAAGTACTCAGGTATAAATGTAACAAAACATGCCCAAGGAATGAATGTATGAGGAAAACTACAAAACTGGTTAAAAAAAAATTAAAGAGCAAAATAAATGAAGATATAGTTCATCTTCATGAATAGGAAGCCTCAATATTGTCAAGATATCACTTATTCCCAACTTGATCTATAAATTCAATGCAATCCCAATCAAAATTTCAGCAAGTTATTTAATATGGACTTTTACAAACTGATTCTAACGTTTATACGGAGAGGAAAAAGACCCAGAATTGTCAACACAATGCTGAAGGGGAATAAAGTTGGAGAACAATGTTGTGTGACCTCAAGACTTACTGTAAACTATAGTAATCAAGAAAGCATGCACAAGGATGTTTATAGCAAGTTTATTCAGAATTGCCAAAACTTGGAAGCAACCCAGACGTTCTTCATAGGTGAATGGATAAATAAATAGTGGTGCATCTAGACAACTGAATACTATTTAGTGCTGTAAAAAAAAAATAGCTATCAAGCCACAAAATGACATGGAGTAACCTTAAATGCAAAATGGATCATAGACTTAAATGTAAAAAGCAAAAGTATGAAATTCCTAGATAATCTTGGGCATAGTAATGACTTTTTAGATACATCAAATACATGATCCATGATAGAAATACTTGATAAGATGAACTTCATTAGATTAAAAACTTTACTACAAAAGACAATGTCAAGAGAATGAAAAAACAAGTCACAGGCTGGGAGAAAATATTTGCAAAAGACACATCTGATAAAGAAATATTACCTAGTTAATAAAAAGCAATTACTCTAATAAAGATGCTAATAAAAAATAAAATTAAAAAAAGAACTGTTATCCAGAATATACAAAGAATCTTTAAAAATCAACAATAAGAAAATAACCCAATTAACAAACGTGCAAAGACCTTAACAGACACCTCATCGAAGATGATATACAAATAGCAAACACATGAAAAGATGTTCCACATCATATGTCATCAGAAAAATGCAAATTAAAAAAAAAAAAAAAGGAGATACCCCTACACAACTACTAGGCAAGGGAAAAATCCCGGACAATGACAACAGCCAAATGTTAGTAAGGATGACGAGCAACAAGAACTCTCACACACGGCTGGAGAGAATGAAAAATGGGACACAGCCACTCTGCAAGATAGATTGGTATTTTCTTACAAAACTTAATCTTCTCTTACCATGCAACCTAACAGTCATGCTTCCCGATATTTACCCAAAGGAATCATAAACTTATGTCCATGCAAAAACCTGCTCACGGGTGTTTATAGCAGCATTCTTTTTCTTTTCTTTTTTTTATTTTTTTGTGGTACGCGGGCCTCTCACTGTTGTGGCCTCTCCCATTGCGGAGCACAGGCTCCGGACGCGCAGGCTCAGCGGCCATGGTTCACGGGCCCAGCCGCTCCACGGCATGTGGGATCCTTCCGGACTGGGGCACGAACCCGTGTCCCCTGCATGGGCAGGCGGACTCTCAACCACTGCGTCACCAGGGAAGCCCAGCAGCATTATTTATAATAGCAAAATCTTGGAAATGACAAGACATTCTTCAGTAGGTGAATGGATAGACTGTAGTACACCCAGACGATGTAATATTTTTCTGCAGTATAAAGCAGTGAGCTATCACGCCATGAAAAGACACGGAAGAAACTTAAATGCATATGACTAAGTGAAAGAAGCCAATCTGAAAGGGCTACATACTATATGCTTCCAACTATATAACATTCTGGAAAAGGCAAAACTGTGGAAACAGTACAAGGATCAGTGATTGCCAGAGCTTAGTGAAGAGGGAGAAGTGAACTGGTGGAGCACAGAGGATTTCTAAGGCATTGTAACTTCTGGATAATACTGCAATTGTGGATAGACGTCATTATACGTTTGTCCAACCCCCTAGACTGTATAACCGTAAGAGAAAACCCTATGTAAATCATGAACTTCAGGTAATGATGATGTCAATGTAGGTTCATCAAGGGTAACCAATGTACCACTCTGCTGTGGGATTTTCATAGCGCAGAAGTCTGTGCTTATGTGCGAACAGGGGTTATGTGGGAAATCTTTGTACTTTCTGTTCAATTTTGCTGTGAGCCTAACACTGCTCTAAAAAATAAAGTCTATTCCAACGTTGAAAAATAGTACTAATAGATCAAAGATAAGAATGAGAAGAAAAACATTTTGATATCTACCCCACGGTTAAACTGAGCTCCTTTTGACTTCTTTGTTAGCGTCTGGTCTCTCTTTAGTACACTGACGATTGTGTACTGATATGTAACAATGAGTGACCAAAAAACCTCCAAAATGAGTCAAAACAATTTTGTAGAAAGAAAAACAAAGTTGGGGAACTTACACTACCAGAGAGTCAAAAACAGTGTGATGTTAATGTAAGGAGAGACGTATAAACAAATGGAACTAAAGAAAGAACACAGAAACAGATTCATACATGCATCAATTAAAAATATTTTACAAAGGTACCTACATAATTTAATGGAGAAAGGATAGTCTTTTCAGAAAAATGTGCAGGGACAATTGGCTATCCGTACATGAAAAAATCAACCACAGCTCTTACCTCATAACATTTATGAAAAATAATTAGAATTCACCTAACTCTTAGAATTTAAAGTATAAATTTTCTAGAAGAAAACATAGGGAAAAGCTTGTGAACCTAGGTTAAGAAAATATTTCCTAGAAACTATATTTTAAAACCCTATTCATAAAAGAAAAAAATTGTTAAATTTGACACATCAAAATTTTAAATTTACTATTGAAAAGACCCTGCTTTAAAAAAAATGTAAGGGCTTCCCTGGTGGCGCAGTGGTTAAGAATCCACCTGCCAATGCAAGGGACATGGGCTCGAGCCCTGGCCCAGGAAGATCCCACAAGCTGCAGAGCAACTAAGTCCATGCGCCACAACTACTGAGCCTGCGCTCTAGAGCCCGTAAGCCACAACTACTGAGCCCACGTGCCACAACTACTGAGCCCACACGCCACAACTACTGAGCCTGCGCTCTAGAGCCCGCAAGCCACAACTACTGAGCCCACGCACAACTGCTGAGCCTGTGCTCTAGAGCCTGCAAGCCACAACTACTGAGCCCACGCACAACTACTGAGCCCACGAGCCACAACTACTGAAGCCTGTGCGCCTAGAGCCCGTGCTCCACAACAAGAGAAGCCATGACAATGAGAAGCCTGCACACCGCAAAGAAGAGGAGCCCCCGCTCACAACAATTAGAGAAAGCCCACGAGCAGCAACAAAGACCTAACACAGCCAGAAATAAATAAATAAATAAATTTATTTTAAAAAACCAAATGCAAGTCATAGACTAGAAGAAAATATTTGTAGAATACTTATCTGATAAAATATTCGTATACACAATATATGTCGAACTCTTACAATTCAGTATTAAGACAAATATCCTCATTTTAAACCAGATAAAAGATTTAAATAGACAAGTTAGCAAAGAAGAGAGACAAACAGCCAATTAGCATGTGAAAAGATAATCAACATCATTAGTCATTAGGGAAATGAAACTAAAATCACAAAGAGCTACCATCATATACCCAGTAGCTAAAATTCTACAGTACAAAACGGTAAAAACGTGGAGGAACTGAAGAATACATACATCGCTGGTAAAAATGCAAAACGGCAGTCGCTTTCGGAAAGCATTTTGGTGGTTGCTTATGAAGTTAAACATATATTTACCACCTGACCCAGAAATTCAGATACTAGGTATTTACTGGGAAAAAAGTGTACTCCCACACAAAAGCTTGTACTAGACTATCAATACAGTTTTCTTTGTAATAGTCAAAAACTAGAAACAACCCAAATGTTATCAACTGGCAAATGAAAAGGCAAACTGTGGTATACCTATACAAGGTATTCTATTTAGCAATAAAAAGAAGTAAAAAACATCTCAAAAGCATCATGCTATGTAAAGGAAGGGAGACACAAAATTATGATGATTCCACTCAGATGAAATTCTAGAAAACATAATAGTTTGCTGATAGAAGCAGATTAGTGGTCATAAAGGGTCAGGAATTGGAGCAAGGGATTAACTACCAAGGAAATTTGAGGGGTGATGGAAGGTCCTATATCATGATTGTGGTAGTGGTTACATAACTTATACATTTGTTGAAATTTATCAAATTGTACTCGTATCTCGTGAATTTTATCTCTTATCAATTGTATTCTTATCAAACTGACTACAATTAAAACAAAATTAAGTTGGTTTGAAAAATCAGTCATTATAAATGGTGTAAACCAGCTTTCTTTCAAAAAGAAAAAAAGGAGGCACCAAGTTTGGGAACTAAGCATCAGTCAGAGGAACTAGTAGAGAAACTCTGAGTTCAGACCGAGAACCACCATGTCTGCGGGAACCTAGGCCATATGAGTGACAGGTGTACGGCGCCTCAGCCAGGAGCCCAGGGGTGAGTCTGCTGCTAGAAGCTCAAGGTCATCACCAGCCTTTCACTGGGTCATTATCACAGTAGAGCCAAGGAGAACACCCAGGACACAGGGGTCACTACGTATGTCACTACATTACAGATCCTGACCCTAGGTATTCCCTCCATAAGCTATCTCTAGATAGATCCATCTTCTCTACTTTAACAATAATGGACTGCTTTGCTTCTTTTGCTCATATTACTTGTGTCTTGTTTTAAAAGTAATGTCTATCATTTTTGTAAAACATTAAGATTTCAGCAAAGCACAAAGAAAAAAGTGAGAATTGCCCATAATGCCAGTATCAATGACACTTTGAAACGGCGATAACACACGATTTTTTTCCAAAATATTCCCAAAGACTTATCTTTTGTTGCAAATGTGGAGGTTACTGGCAGTAGATTATAAACTGGGCCTCGTTTCTCTTGGTGGCTCCCCTACCTCTCAGTCTCCTTTATAGCTACCGCCCCTCATTCCTGTCCTGCATTTTCTCCTGTCTGTTCCTGGGTTCCCTTCCCAAAGGGCAGCTCTTAACTAGTCTTCAGCTCTGGTGGTATGACAGAGTTTCTTGGTAACCACCTTTGGTGCTTCCTCTCTAGCTGGAGGGATATATAATGAAAGACCCAAAGGAATGAATCTCAGAAACTGCTTTGCAAGTTGAGTGACAAGAAAGAGTCTGGGTTATGGAGTTCTGCCCAGCATCCTTCATAGATATATACCATCCTGGGTCTCACCCATTTAAAAAACTGATCCTGACTCAGAATCACAGCTACCACCCTTTGATCATACCTGGATAAGGAATAGGGATTTCTGGATAATACAATTCTCTTTTTCAAAGAAATTGACTATAACATGAACTGAGTCCATGAACTGAAATACTGTTAAATATCTGATTTAATGCTGCAAAATAAAATTGAACAGATCTTTCACTACTGAGAGAATTTTAGAATCTTGAATCCCCTACTGTAATGTATTATATGATTTTTATAGCTCATAGTGTCAGGTACTGTATTAGTATTATCTTTCCTTCTTACCAAGATAGCCTTGCTCAGAAAGCTGTATGAATTGCACACTGTGTCACCGTTAAATAGAAAACCTACATCCAATCCTAGCTTTCTTTTTCATCACCTGAAATCTACTCTTTTGCTGGATCAAGCATTATGAATATCAGTTATCATACTGACCTTCAGATGTACATTTATAAGTTAATAGTTTAACTTGGTATTTTAATTCATCATGTACTTCTAAATAAAAACTCTCCTTCAAGCTACTTATTACCTGATAAATTCTTTATTAATATGAAAGAATAATCCCCTTGCGCCCCATGATTCCTTCATTCGTTTTTGCTTCTTCGTCATTTAGTGTTATTTAATGATTTGGACATTTCAAGAACAACGAGTCTGATGTGGAAAAGACCTTAGAAGTTTTCTTCAAAATATAAAATTTTGTTAAAAATCCATTTCTTTTTTTTTTCTTTTTCTTGTGGTACGCGGGCCTCTCACTGCTGTGGCCTCTCCCGCTGCAGAGCACTGGCTCCGGACGTGCAGGCTCAGCGGCCATGGCTCACGGGCCCAGCCGCTCCACGGCGTGTGGGATCTTCCCGGACCGGGGCACAAACCCACGTCCCCTGCATCGGCAGGTGGACTCTGAACCACTGCACCACCAGGGAAGCCCCAGTACAGGATTACACTTGAAAACGTAGGAGGTAAATCAATTCTAATTTTATCAAATACCTTCACAAAGAAAATTTATCATGTCTTAGTGTTGTGTTTATCAATTTGCATTCAGAGTAAAAACTAGTCCCCTTACTGGCATACAGTGCTTCCTTAATAAATATTTTTGTTACAAACAAAGGACTAAGATGCTAATAGAAGCTTAGCAAAAATAAAAATAACAAAACTGTCCTATGTTCAAATCATTCTACAAATAGCCTGTAGTGTTAAGAAGAATGAAATGATGATTTTCCTTTAAGAACATCAGTCTTGTTATGATGTGGAGAATGGCTGAGTGAACGGCAAAAATGGACCAAGAAAGACGAGCTGGGTGGTATGGCAATACTCCTATTGCAAAATCATAGCATCTTAGACTACTAAGATTCGGAAAAGAAGACAGAAGCAAGATCTGCATTAGAATTATACTGGTCTGGATGGGAAAGAGCATCAAGAGATTTTGTGGATATACGGCAAAAAAAAAAAAAAAAAAATAGTGGGCATGTGAATAAGAAAATACAGGACTACATTTTTTCCAGGAGCTATTACATAGTTATACAACATACTGAAAAGACAAACTCAGTGAGGATAAGGTTTAGAAGGAGATACTGTTTAATGTTTTGCAACTGAAATATCTGTGCACTTTGCACGTGGAGTAGAAGAGGTCCTGACCAGAGATAAAATTAGGGAGCCATCTTGCACTAAGAATATGAATGAGATGTTTGGGAAAATATATTTAAAAACCAAGTCGGCTCTCGACCCAGAAAACCTCTCCACCAAAGTAGAAGAGGAAGAAAACAATGTTATTATTGGGTAAGCATTAAACCAGAATGTGATGGGCATCACAGGCAATCCACGAAGAGATTACTAAGACAGAAAGAGATCTTCCCTTTATAGAGCCAAGCAGGTATCACCCATTACATACATGTTCTCAAGATCAACAGTCACTAGTCCTCAAGGAAGAGGACTTGACAATGCCATTTAATACAAAATGCACCCTAAATTCACTGGGCAATTAGCGACTATCTGTGTCAGTGACTTGGCTTTATACAAAGGAAGTTAATACAGGGGTGTTACCATAGCAGGGAGAATTTAGGTAGGGTAGAGAAAACGTTTTCTGAAAACAAAGTCAAAAAGCTGCAAGTCTACACTATGGGGTAGCTTATCCACATGCATACTGCTCTCATCAAGGATGAAGACTCATTTCAGTGCTGTGGTGTGACCAGGAGATGAGAATGACATGAATAGGTGAGCTAGCCAGGCCAGCATAACCCTCAAGTAAGCAGTTTTGGGGTTTTTGTCTTTTTTTTTTTTTGGAAGTGGAGGGAGTGCTGATCCGGAAGCAATGACCAGGAACAGGGAGATGGGTCCTGATGCCCAACTGCTGGCCTTCAGGTATGTGAGATGTGAGAGCAAAATGGACCCGGTTTGAGTAAGTTGTAAAGATGAGACTGAGGAGCGTGTAGGCTGAAGAGAAAGCAACCTTGAGAGATTAGGTTAAAATACAGAGGGTTGTGTAGCTCCAAGACGGTGTGGTGTTCTAGAGACACCTCAGCAAAGGCCCTCAGCAAGAAGAGGGAAGGGGGCGACTCCATAAGCTCCCATGTTATGCATCACAAAATGGGAAGGAGTGTCTGGGTCACAGCTGACCTCCAGGGAGCCTTGAACTCACCCTGGTGAAGGTAAACAGGGCATGAGTCACAGCTGGTTTACTGCAGATCGTCTCCAAGTAAAGTAGAGAAATCACAGCCATTACTCTGGATCCATCTGCTTTGCTCTGTTGAATGACGGCCTTTGCAATGCTGTCATTCAGTGCTGGAAACTGATTACTGTGGACTGAATTGGGTCCTTCCAAAATTCATTTGTTGAAGCCCTAACTCCCAATGTGATGACACTTGGAGATGGGGTCTTTGGGAGATAGTTAGGGTTAAGTTATTCCTAGGGGAATAATTAAAAGATAGATTTGTCCAGGACTGATCCATTATGTCTGGATTGGGGTCAATCAATTAAAATATGTATATACACCTATATATCTGTATATACGTATGTGTCATTAGGTGAGCGTGGTATCTGTATCCTCAGGTGATTTTTTCAGTTTCTTTTTTTTTTAACATCTTTATTGGAATATAATTGCTTTACATTGTTGTGTTAGTGGCTACTGTATAACAAAGTGAATGTCATACAGAGTGAAGTAAGTCAGAAAGAGAAAAACAAATACCGTACGCTAACACATATATATATGGAATCTAAAAAAAAAATGGTTCTGAAGAGCCTAGGGGCAGGTCAGGTGATTTTTAATAATCGTCCAAGTTTGAAAAACATGATTTAAATTTTGTCACCCAAAATGTGTTCTGTGGGAGCCATGAGAAATTCAGAACATAAAGCTAACTCAAATCTACTGAATCAGAGTATTCATTTTAACAAGATCCAAAAGTGGGTCATAGTAATATTACAGCTTGAGAAACTCTGTTCAAAGATATTCAAAATATTGCACAAAGGAGAAATGCAGTCGAGGATACAGAACGCTGCTTCAGGATAGCATGGCAAAAGTAAATACATGAAAATCAGGCAAAAGCAAAGAATTCGAGACAGAATGATGAGACACTAACCAGCAGATTTAACCAAACAATTAAAAGCGATGCTCGAACAACTTTGAACATCCAGCGTGTGTGATGGGAAATCACGTTCTTCAAGCTATAAGAAGATGAAGGCAAATATCCAGAAAAAGCTCTAATAATTCAAAAAGATACATGCACCCCGTGCGCATAGCAGCACTATTCACTATAGCTGAGACATGGAAAACCTAAATGTCTATCGACAGATGAATGGATAAAGAAGATGTAGTACATATGTGTAATGGAACATTACTCAGTCATTAAAACAATAAATAATGCCATTTGCAGCAACAGGGATGCAACTAGAGATTATCATACTACATGAAGTCAGAAAGAGAAAGACAAATTCCATATGATATCACTTATATGTGCTTATATGTGTAATCTAAAATATGACACAAGTGAACTTATCTATGAAACAGAAACAGACTTACGGACATAGAGAACAGACTTGTGGTTGCCGGGGGGGGGGGGGGGGGGAGTTGGGGGAGGGATGGAGAGGGAGGTTGAGGTCAGCACATGTGAACTTTTATATAGAGGATGGCTAAACAACAAGGTCCTACTGTATAGCACAGGGAACTATATTCAATATCCTATGATAAACCATAATGGAAGAGAATATTTAAAAAAGAATGTATATATATGTATAACTGAATCACTTTGCTGTACAGCAGTAATTAACATTGTAAATCAACTATACTTCCATTAAAAAATACTAAAAAAAAAAGATGAAAGACACACAAATGGGAAAACCAAGAAAATCTCTTATAATTTTATCCTAGGAAATGGAAGTATTAAACAATATATACATTTTAAGAGATATTCACAGATTGTCTATAACATAATTTAGTAAAAGCTGTGGTCTGGAAGAGATCAGAAACAAGACGAGGGACCCGGCTAACATTCCACTCCATGTTTTGGATTATGGGAATACAATACTCCAAGAAAAATAACGGAAGATTAAAAAAAAAAGAGGAGCGTCTTCATAAACGAATCCTATGGGGTTGGTTTGGAAAGCACAGTTAAGCTTTGGTTGATCCTGTGTTAAAAGCAAGAACAAAAAATAGAGAGGCCGGCAGTTCACGACCAAGGTCTGACGGTTCTGGGCTGCTTGCTACAGAGGCCATGTGTCCATGTCCTATGTTCATGGCTGGTCCGGCTATTGCCCATTTTACATTCAGCCTCTTAAAGGGCAGAATTCACTCAGAGTACAGGACACACGTGGCTGTTCTAGGAAGGATAGACTTAGGATGGAGAGTCAGGGTGGTTCAAATTATAAAGGTCTTTGAGAGCACACTGAAGAATGCGAGCTACATATTTAAGCTACTTGTTTAAATGTGATTGTTTAGAACAATTTTTTTCTGTCCCAAATTAGCCTCCAAATTAGCCTCCCTAAGTTCAAACGATAACTGTCATCTTGCCAATACCTGTATTTAAATTTAATCTGATAGATTTAAAAGTATGACCTAAGGCATATGCATCCCAATTTTGTGCTCCAAGCATACGTTTCACCAGCAAAATGATGTCAGTATTCTGAATTAACAAGTATCGGAGGTTGTGTTATAAAAGATATGTTATACGGATGGAAGTATAATCAGGGAATTTTACATCCACCACTCAGCACTACCTCCAGACCTGAAAAAGAATCAAAATACATTTTGTCTAATTTCCATTCAAAAAGAGCCCAGGAGTTTACAGGAACTTTTGATTGTGTGAGAAATTTATTCCAATGAAAGGGAGGCCACAGGTGGCTTCAGGGAACGGGTTTTCAACTTTTTATTAATTGGAAGAGGCAATTAGGAGACAGGAAGACACTGAAAAGAGAAAAAACTTGCTCTGAATACTTTTTAACTGGTACTATTGTTGCAATGATAAAAATATAAGCCATGATATAGCAGTCTTTGTGAAAGCATATTGACACTCTAGGACTTGGAAGGAGTCCCGGCCCAGCAGGCAGCTTTCAGGAGGCCCTTGATTGGGTACCCCAGGCTGCCAGAGCAGCGAAGTCCCTGCCGAGGAAAAGGCAGATGAGAACTATTACATCAGGATGGGGCCGACGCTCAAAGCCAGAAGGCAGTAGCCAAAACTGCTGACTTTTAATAAAACTCCAGATGTAATACCCATGTATCTGAGTGACTCCAATGGTGTTCTTTGAGACTTTCAAGTGAATTATTAGTTTACATGTTGTTAAGCACTTGGATAATGTAAATCTCATTTAAATAGCAATGGACTTTGGGCAAAATAATCCGCTATACGATGCAAAGTAGAAAGTTTTATTTTTTATTTACATGATTTTAAATATTCTCCTATAGTTTGGTAACTATAGATGAATATTTCTACAGGGTTTTGAGGCAAAACCATACAAAACCTTGCCTCCCTGACTGCTAAGCAGCAAGTTGAAGGAGCTGACAAGTGATTGCAATCATGTTGCTGAAAAAATCTCCTTCCTTTCCTACTGCTATTTCCAGGATAGGAGAAAACTCTAGAAGTAGGGAAATTTCCACTCTGAGTGAATATGCTTTTTTTTCTCCAGCCTAAAGGCAAAATGATATCCTTGTTAATTTAGAGAATTTTAAACAGTTTTTTATGGCACCTGAACATACTTAAGATTATCTGACTAAAGGAAACATCTAGAGGAAGGATTATTAAAGATAGAGTTTGAAGATGTTATTGACATCTGTGCAAAGCCAGGTTTGATTCTGTTCACAGCCGCTTTCTAAGGAGTGGGTCCAAGCTTCCATTATAGGCTCAAAGCGACTATGTGACCCAATAATTTAGAAGCACTAATCTAAACGGTAAGTATTGTTTAGTGGCCTTTACAATAAAGCTTAAAGAGCTTTGTACTGGAGATCAGGAGACCCGCTTCTCGCTGAGACTCCTCTGGTACCATACTAAATATCCTTCTAGAGCAAATTCTTTCTCTCTTCTTGACCTCAATTTTCTCACCATGAAAACACAGACAGTGGAATTAATCTTTAAAAAACATGCAATGAGTTGTATTACTTGACCCACTCCTCGGTCTATTGCACCTGTAATGTGTTGAATTATGTCCCCCAAAGAGATATGTTAAAGCCCTAATCCCCAGTAACTCAGAATGTGATCTTATTTGGAAGTAGAGTATCATTTATAAGCATAATCAAGCTAAAATGAAGTCTTTAGGCACTAATCCAGTATGACTGGTGTCCTTATAAAAGAAGAAATTTGTACACAGAGATATGCACCTAGAGAAAACAATGTGAACATAAAGGCAGAGACAGGAGAAATCCATCTACGAGGCAAAGGAACATCAAACCTCGCCAGCAAAGCGCCAGAAGCTACCAGAGACGGACGTACTAGAGTCTCCCTCGAAACCCTCAGAAGGGACCGACCCTGCCAACACTTGATCTCTGGCATCCAGCCTCCAGAACTGTGAGACAATAAATGTCTGTTGTTTAAGCCACCCAGTCTGTGGTACTTTGTGGAGGCTCAAACTAGTATACATCCTAAACCAAACCAGTATACATCTGACCTCATCCACATTATACTTCCGCTATGCAATGGCGGTGAGAAGAATGCTAACCTACTGTCTTTCTTCCCCAGCCTGCCTTATGTCTGTTGGCTTTCCTTATGTTGTTTGGGGGCTTTCCATCTTGATTTTAGCCAGTGATGTGGCCATGCAGAATACTTTAGAAGCCAAAGGTCCTCAGGGAACCCTGACAAGGTGCTCTTAAGTTTCAGTTGAAAACCTGTTAAGCTCTTATCAGTAGAACTCTACAATTTAACGAAGTATAAATAGCTTAAAAAGGAATAGCTAGTGGGAAGCAGCTGCATAGCACAGGGAGGTCAGCTCGGTGCTTTGTGACCACCTAGAGGTGGGATAGGGAGGGTGGGAGGGAGACGCAAGAGGGAGGGGATATGGAGATATATGTATACGTATAACTGATTCACTTTGTTATACAGCAGAAACTAACACACCCTTGTAAAGCAATTATACTCCAATAAAGATGTTTTTTTAAAAAAAGGAAAAATATCTTTTAAAATTCTCCTTCCAATTGTATACTGCTGTCAGCCTCTTCTCTCGGTACCATTTAAATGGTGAATTCACCTACACAAAGCAGCGTCAGAACGCACTGACGAAAATATAAGCAGCGCTTCTTTCCCAAGCCTCTCAAGTGTCACTCATGACCCCAGAGCAGGACGTGTGCTTCTAGCTTCTTGGCTGAACTGGTATTACTTAGATTTGAAAGTTTACTTTCGCTAGACCATCTGGTGGACGCGAGGCCTCACTAATCAAGCTCCCGGAGGACTGACCTGCCATTGGACATGATTTCTAGCTGTTGCTTCAGCTCTTGCAGACACCACTTATTTACTTATTTTTTCCTCAAGGAGTCTAGCTTCCAACTCCCCGACACTGATCCTCTTACAGATTTCTTCCTTTTTACTGGATACCCCATCCATCCGTTTTCCTCCGGTAATTTTGTGCGCCGTTCTTGAGTGCCATTTTCCAGTTTACCACTGTCCCCTGGAACCTTACATTCTGATCCATAAAACCGGCTTCCATGTGTCCCGCCCCAGTGTGGCTACGCGCTTCCTCGGCCAGCAGCTCACTGTGTCACTGCTGCCCCTCCAGCGCCTCTGCTCGCGGCCACTGGCCCACGCGTCATTAGGACAGAACCCGTATCCAAACAATGTGCTGATTCACAGGGTACAGGTGGAAAAAACGCCTTCCTGATCTGTATACAATGGGGGAGATGGACCTTGAAATATTTTAAATGGCAATTTAAGACTTATCAGAGAAAGACAAATATTGTAAGATATCACTTACGTGGATTCTACAAAATAATACAAATAAATGTATATGCAAAACAGAGACAGACTCACAGACATAGAAAACAAACTAGTGGTTATCAAAGGGGAGAGGGGAGGGGGAGAGGCAAAGTAGGGTATGGTATTAAGAGGTGCACACTACTATGTATAAAACAGATAAGTAACAAAGATATACTGTACAGCACAGGGAATTACAGCCATTATCTTGTAGTAACTTTTAATGGAGTATAATCTGTAAAAATACTGAATCACTATGCTCTACACCTGAAACTAATATGTCAACTATACTTTAACAAAAAATTTTTTTAAATAAAACTTATGAAACAAATTTAAGGAATGAAATCAACTTACTTGTAAGGCAAGATGTTAATAACTGTGTTCCCAATGTTCTGCCATAAAAGATTTCTTTGACATATGATCAAGTGAGGAAATCAGCAGTAAGAGTAACTGATACAAAAGAACTCAGTTTTTATACGACTGATAAAGAATAAAGCTTACAAGAAGTAGGAAGGAATGAGGGTGTTTCAAACAATGTTACGAATTAGGAAAAACATTGGAGTCGTTTTACATAAGAATGATGACCGCAATAAGAGGATAGAGGAGTGTCGGAATCACGCTGAAAATATTTAAAGGACTATTTGTAACTGACAAGAACTGAGGGATGAGATCAGTATGACAGGCTTTTGTTGGAGGACATAGTAGTAGCATAACATATTTAAGAGAGCTTTGTTATCAATATGTGTTATTTAGTGCAGAAAGATTTTAAGTATTTTATACCTATTTTCCTACTCTAAGGCCATTTATATTGTGATATTGTTAAAACCATCCCCTTGTGTTTCCTCAGTTTGCTGGAGATCCCACAATGGCAGGTAGGCATTTTGGTTGGAAGAATAAAGCAGCACCCATTCTTTGATTCTTTCTTAACACAACCCTTATTCTGTGTCCATATAAAGTAGTGATAACACTTCTGGGAGTTAGGTCTTCCACTCGACTCGTGAATTAAATACTGTTGATCTCAGCTAATCATGGAGACTGCATCATTGCTCTGAATTCTTGATCCCATCTCTGTAATGCAAATGCACAATCACACCTTTACTGTGGGACTTTGCAATGTTTCCCCCACTGAGGAAAGCAGTTGCTTCTCTCCCCACTGATACTGAACCTGCTTGTGTGATTTGCCTAGGAGAACAGATATAATATATGGCAGGCACTACCAGGAGCCTTAAATTTGCCTGTGTGGTCTTTGCAGCCCTCTTGCAGACTCCACCCGCCACCATTAGATTAAGGGGAAAAAAAAAAAGTCACAAATAGACCCGAAAAGAGACAAAATAAAACCACAGCAGAAATTTAAAAGATAATGGGAATATTATTAACTACTTTTTGCCAATAAAGATGAGATTTAAATGAAATAAAAACATTTCTAGAAAGTAAACTGCTATTTAATTTCTGTTATAGGTCAAATCAGGCTATTGAGTTTTAGGTTAAGTTGACCAATAACTCTAAGGAAATTAAATAATTTTTTTCAGTTTTATTGAGGTATAATTGACAATTAAAATTGGAATATATTTAGAGTCTACATTGTGATGGTTTGATGCACATATCCATTGTGAAAAGATTCCCACCATTTAGTTAACACATCCATCATATCACATATTTACTTTTTGTGTGTTTGAGAACACTTGAGTTCTCCTGTTAGTCAATTTTAATTATACAAAAGAGTGATATCAACTACAGTCTCCATGTTATACATTAGATCCTCAGACGACATTCACCTTAAAACTTTACCAACCCCTCCCCATTTCCCCCACTCCCCAGCCCCTGGCAACCACTACTGTACCCTGTTTCTATGAGAGTTCGCCATTTTTTTGGATTCCACATGTGTTAGAGACACCACGCAGTATTTGTCTTTCTCTGACTTATTTCACTTAGCATAATGCCCTCCAAGTTCATCCATCCTGTTGCAAATGGCAGAATTTTCTCTTGTTTTTCAAAGGCTGAATAGTATTCCATTATATGTATATGCCACATTTTCTTTCTTCATTCATCCACTGATGGCCATTTCATTGTTTTCATACCTTGACTATTGTGAATAAAGCTGCAATAAACAAAGGAGTGCAGATATCTTTTCAAGATAGTGATTTTGATTTCTTTGTATGTACATCCAGAAGTAGGATTGCTGGATCATACGGTAGCTTTATTTTTAAATGTTGAGGACCCTCCACACTCTTTTCTATAGTGCTCTAACGGTTTATATTCCCACGAACAATGCACAAGTGTTCCCTTTTCTCCGAACCCTTGTCAACACTACTTATCTCTTTTCTTTTTGATAGCAGACACCCTAACAGGTGTGGAGTGTGATACTGTGGTTTTGATTTGCATTTTCCTGAAGATTAGGGATGTTGAGCACCCTTTCATGTACCTGTTGGCCATTGGTATGTCCCCTTTGGAAAAATGTCTATTCAGGACCTTTGCCAATCTTTTAATTGTGTTATTGATTTTTTGCTTCTGAGTTTTATGAGTTCTTTGGATGTTAACCCCTTATTAGATATGTGGTTTGAAAATATTTTCTCCCATGTCATAGACTGCCTTTTAATTTTGTTGATGGTTTCCTTTGCTGGGCAGAATCTTTTTAGTTCATTGTAGTCCCACTTGTTTATTTTTGCTTTTGTTGCCTTTGCTTTCGGTGTCAGATCCAAAAAATCATTGCCAAGAACCGAAACAAGGAGCCTACCCCCTATGTCTTCTTGTAGGGGGTTTAGGGTTTCATTTCTTACATTCAAATCTTTAATCCATTTTGAGGTGATTTTTGGTTTTGGAGTAAGATAGGAGTACAGTTTCATTCTTCTGCATGTGGATATCCTGGTTTCCCACTACTATTTATTGAAGAGACTAGCCTTTTCCTATTGAGTATCCTTGGCCCCCTTGTCAAATATTAGCTGACCATAGATTTGTGAGTTTACCTCTGGGCTCTCAATTCTGTTCCAATGATCTATGTACCAGTTTTTATGGCAATACCAAACTGTCTTGATTACCATACCTTTTTTAAATATAATTTCAAATCAGGAAGTGGGATGCCTCCAGCTCCATTCCTTTTTCTCAAGACTGTTTTGACTGTTTTGGATCTTCTGTGGTCCCATACAAATTTTAGGACTTTTTCTATTTCTGTGAAAAATGCCATTGGACAAAATCTAATTAGAAAAGTCCACACCAGATCACTGCTACCAGGGAGCATAAGACGACTTCTGTTTTTCTTGCCCCTTCCACACGAAGCCCAGTGGGTCTCATTAGCAGTTTCGAACACCTACCAAACAGAGGTGAGCATAAAACGGATGAGATGATATTGCTGTGTTGCTAACTGAAAATTTGCCATAAATGTCTTAAGGAAAATATACAGAAATAAAGAAATCTAAACACTCTAGTAGCTAGTCCAGAGGAAGTTTTTTCAAAGATGCTTTATAGTAGTAACAGAAAAGACACTTAGGAATAAGCCAATTAAAAGTTGTGCACAATTGGTAGGCAAAAATGGTGTAAGTTCAAAGACCTTAAAGCAAACTTAATTAGATGGAGAACGATGCCATGTTAATAAGTCAGATATCTTAATATTGTACATATGTCAATTTCCCTAAAACTGACTCACAGATTTGATGCAATTTTTTAAAAAACACTTTTTTCAATACAACTTGACAAACTGATTCTAAAATGTATATGAAATAGTAAAGACAAACAGTAAACAAGATGCTGATGCAGAGAGAAAAATGTTGGCGGGAACCTGCCCTACCCAATGTCTATACTTATTATTATTGAGAAAACAGTGAAAACTATGGTACAAAGATGGACAAACTGACCAAAGGAAAAAAAGTAAGTTATAAGAGACAGACCCATTCTTCTAAGGAATTTGACATAGGACAGAGGTGGCATCAGTGGAAAGGCTGCCCCATGAAGGGCACTGTGACATTGTTTCACTACATGGACAAATGAGGCTGGAGTCCTACCTCACAACCTGTAATAATGAGTTTGACTACTTTTGATGTTTCACTGCTGACAACTTTCAACCACATCATTCCTCCTTTTCCTCTTGCCCCAAAGTGAGCAGGAAGTTCACATACACAGAGTCTGTGCAAGGGAATCCACAGCTCGGCCCCACATCCTAACCAACATAAAAGCCTGACATAAAAACCTCTCCTTTCTGCTTCTGTCCAGACATTTTTGGACCTGCACAGAAGTCACCCTGCTCATTAGGCGAGTAATAAACCATTCCATATATATATATAGAAATATAAACTAACAACCTTATGTAATAGCGCTTCATCGATTGTAAGGAATTAACCACATTAATGCAAGGTGTTAATCTTAATGTGTTAGGATGTAAAGGGGTGATGGGAGTTCTCTGTACTTTCCTGTAGTTTTTTTTTTTTTGGTAAAAATAAAACCAATAATCTGAAAAAAAGCAACCTAATGTAAAATTTGCAAAGACATGAACAGACATATAAAAGAGAGGTCACAAAGAGCACAACTGTTTGCTCCCTTTCATTAACCATCAGAAAACACAAATTAAAACAGAAACATAATTTTACACATATCAAATTCCCAGTACTAAGAAATCTGAAGATACAAATTGTTGGACATGATATAAGTGAACTGGAAGTCCCAAATTCTCATAGTGAAGGTGTAAATTGATAGAACCATGTTGGAAATCAATACAGAATTATAAAGTTGAATAACCACATACTGTTATAACAAATTTCCAAAGCTAGATTTATTCCCTAAGAAACATGTGAAATAGAAGATCTACTCCAAAATGATTAAAGCAGCATTGTTCATAATGAAAAACAAAAGCCAACCAGGGACAAAAATATCATTCAACAGAAAAATTAATACACTGAGCTATATGCATGTGATGCAATTTCACGGGAGGAGAAATGAATGCTCTACATGGCAACGTGGAGGACTCTGATATGTAATATAGTGCAAAGAGTATAACCTAGGACATGAAATACAGTGTGATTCAATTATACCGATTAAAAGCAAGTAAAACTAATAATGTTTTATGTAGGAATATATATATATATACTTATGTAATTAAATTGTTTTTCAGAAATAGTGCAAGAAGAAACGCAAAACTCAGGGCAGTGATTACTTTAGCGGGGAGCTAGGGAATGAAAAAGACAAAAATGCAGTAATTCTGGCTCTCAGACTGACTACTGATTTCATCATGCTCATCCCTCAACTGTGTTCTATTACATATGTATCTTACTTAACTCTCTGTTGCATGTATCGAATAGCACCAAAAACAAAAAGAAGCTAATTCACAAAATAAGAAAACAAAGAATTTACTGGGAGAAATTGGTTGGGTGTAGATTCATTGGTTGTAACAAAAAAGGATTAAACCTATACGTGAGATAGTTAGAAAGAAATCAATTATCGAGAACAAACATATGGACACCAAGGGGGGAAAGCGGGGCTGGGATGAACTGGGAGATTGGGATTGACATATATACACTAATATGTATAAAATAGGTAACTAATTAAAACCTGCTGTATAAAATAAAATAAAATAAAATGAACTCACATCTAAAGAAAAAAAACTGCAGCCTGAGGGCACTAGTAGTAGGCCACTGAAGCTTAGGGAGAGGAACACAGGCAAAAAACAAAAACAAAACAAAACAAACTCTACCCACAATATAAATCAATGGAACAGGATAGAAAGCCCAGAGATAAACCCACATACATGTGGTCACCTTATCTTTGATAAAGGAGGCAAGAATATACAATGGAGAAAAGACAGCCTCTTCAATAAATGGTGCTGGGAAAACTGGACAGCTACATGTCAAAGAATGAAATTAGAACACTTCCTAACACCATACACAAAAATAAGCTCAAAATGGATTAAGACCTAAATGGAAGGCCACACACTATAAAACTCTTAGAGGAAAACATAGGCAGAACACTCTATGACATAAATCACAGCAAGATCCTTTTTGACCCATATCTTAGAGAAGTGGAAATAAAAACAAAAATAAACAAATGGGACCTAATGAAACTTCAAAGCTTTTGCACAGCAAAGGAAACCATCAACAAGACAAAAAGACAACCCTCAGAATGGGAGAAAATATTTGCAAATGAAACAACTGACAAAGGATTAAACTCCAAAATGTACAAGCAGCTCAATATCAAAAAAACAAACACCCCAATCCCAAAATGGGCAGAAGACCTAAATAGACATTTCTCCAAAGAAGATATGAAGATTGCCAACAAACACATGAAAGGATGCTCAACATCACTAATCATTAGAGAAATGCAAATCAAAACTGCAATGAGGTATCACCTCACACCAGTCAGAATGGCCATCATCAAAAAATCTACAAACAACAAATGCTGGAGACGGTGTGGAAAAAAGGGAATCCTCTTGCACTGTTGGTGGGAATGTAAATTGATCCAGCCACTATGGAGAACAGTATGGAGGTTCCTTAAGAAACTACAAATAGAACTACCATATAACCCAGCAATCCCACTACTGGGCATATACCCCGAGAAAACCGTAATTCAAAAAGAGTCATGTACCACAATGTATACTGCAGCTCTATTTACCATCGCCAGGACATGAAAGCAACCTACGTGTCCATCGACAGATGAATGGATAAAGAAGATGTGGCACATATACATAATGGAATATTTTTCAGCCATAAAAAGAAACGAAATTGAGTTATTTGTAGTGAGGTGGATGGACCTAGATAGAGTCTGTCATACAGAGTGAAGTAAGTCAGAAAGAGAAGAACAAATACCATACGCTGACACATATATATGGAATCTAAAAAAAGAAAAGTGGTTCTGACGAACCTAGGGGCAGGACAGCAATAAAGATGAAGACATAGAGAATGGACTTGAGGACACGGGGAAGGGGAAGGGGAAGCTGGGACGAAGTGAGAGAGTGGCATGGACTTATATACACTACCAAATGTAAAATAGATAGCTAGTGGGAAGCAGCCGCATGGCACAGGGAGATCAGCTTGGTGCTTTGTGACCACCTAGAGGGGTGGGATAGGGAGGGTGGGAGGGAGACGCAGGAGGGAGGGGATGTGGGGATGTAGGTATACGTTTGGCTGATTCACTCTGTCATGTGGCAGAGGCTGGCACAGCATTGTGAACAATTACACTCCAGTAAATATGTTAAAAAAAGAGACACAAACTACTATGTATAAAATAGATAAGCAACAAGGATATATTGTATAGCACAGAGAATTATAGCCATTATTGAGTAATAACTTTTAATGGAGTATAACCTATAGAAATACTGAATCACTAAGCTGTACACCTGAAACTAATGAAATATGCTTCAATGGAAAAATTTAATAAAAAATAAATAACTGCATAGAAAAAGAAAAGAGTAAATAAGACAGGCCAAGTCCTGCTTTCAGAATTTCAAAGAGAGAAATTAAATAGTTGGTTATAATTTACACAGTTAATTAATGAACTATAATTTCCATAATTGGACTTCCCTGGTAGTCCAGTGGGTAAGACTCTGAGCTTTCGATGCAGGGGGCGCGGGTTCGATCCCAGTCAGGGAAATAGGATCCCACATGCCACGTGGCACGGCCAAAAATATATATATATACACACACACACGTATATATATGCACATATGTGTATATATACGCACATATATGTGTATATATATATAAATTCCATAGTTCTTAGACATGAAGATAGTTAATGGTAACATTTTTTAATTAAGAAAAAATGTTTGTCGGAGTGCGGTTGCTTTGCAATGTCGTGTTGGTTTCTGCTGTATGGCAGGGTGAATCAGCCGCGCGTATACATATATCCCTTGTTCCTTGGATTTAATGGTAATGTTTTAGTGTATGTTTATTCAAGCTATTTATAAAAGCAATATATTCATTAAAAAATTTAAAATTAGGTAATACCGTAAATAAACAACTCTACCCACAAGGGAGACCCAGAAATATGTGCTAGGCCAAACATTATATATGTAGGAGGAGAAATACCACTTGCAAAGACTACGCCCTTAAAAAAAAAAAAAAGGAAAGAAAAAAATTATCTAGTTCTACCACCCAAACAGTTCAAAACTAAAACATTTAAAATGAAATGCTGTGGGACATTAACTGCTATTCTTTCTTACTTTGAAAGTATATATATATATATATTCACCATTTCAGCTAAGAAATCAAAGTTTGAAAAAGCAAGGTATAAGACAGTAAACTTCAATTCTGCTTCTCACCTTTCACCAATTTGCTACTCAAAATATACAGTTTCTGTTCACTTCTCTAGGCAATGTACACCCAGGCTGGAGTTCAGTCATCTGCCATTGGCATGTTATTTATAAACAGAATATTTCTATCTCACTTAAAGCAAAACAAATTAAGCCAGAAAGTATATTGTGACAGGGAGGAAGGTCAAAATTTTCAATCCATGGCTAATCCCCCAGGATGAAAGACCATCTACAGATGGCATGCTGTACCATCCTGTGCACAATTTAATGAGTGAAAATTTTTCTCTTTGGAAACTGAATTTCCAGGCAGCTGTTCATCCTGAAAATACCGTAGTTCTCAGAGTTGCATTGTTTTTCTTCATCGCTGGGTACCTGTTCTCCTGTGGGTGTTATGTGCGCACAACTTCTCCCTTTTGGCCTTTTGTTTTGGGATCACGGTGGAGAAATTCATTTAGAAGTGTAAATATAGTATTTTTTCTTATTCTGAAATATGAATTAAGGTATACTCAGAAATATTGACTTTTCTCTCTCGAGCGTCTGCCCACCAGAAAGGAAAAAAATTCTTGTCATTTTGCCCTCTTTCAGCTTTTGTATCATGGTTCTTTTTCCTTTGATGCAATGGCTACCATTTTTTTTCTTCAGTTGGCTCTACCATCCATCACCCGTGTCTGTTCTCTTTCATTCCCACTAGGTCCATCACTTCCCTTAGCAAAGCCCATCGTCCAGAAACTACAGTATTAACACATGCTCCTAATAACCTAAGCTAGGAATCCTTCATGTAGACCTCATCTTATTTTCTGCTTCAGTGGTTTTGTTCAGCATTAGTTTAGGAGACTTTAGAGAAAAGTAGACATATTTGTTCATTTTGCTGTTTGAGTACACAATATCATGAACCACTGAGAAAAACACATTTTAGCCATAAAACCACGAAGCTCAGAATTCCAGCTGTAATCTGATCATCAGTAGTCTAATCATCAGCTAAAATTGCATGTCTATTTAAAGCTTACCTAGACCCCATATGGTTTTCTGGGAAGAGAAATGATAACTAGCAGATTTACTCATTCCTATCGGCCCCAGATGCATTGTTTCAGCAAAGGATTGGCAGAATTTGGAAATTCCTTTTAGGGTTTGTTTTTCCATCAGCTCCCTTTGAAACCTGATGTTCACACTGAATAGCCTTCATAGATCATAATTGGGGCCATTATTGTAATAATAATAACCACCACAGTGAGAAACATTATCAGCATCTAATCTGTGTTGTGCTTATGATTCCTAAAACTGTGAGGCATTATGGAATAGAAATTAGACCTATTAAAGACATCAGTCCTTCATTTCTCTGTTCCACATCTTTATTTCTATTACAGTATCTTTCCTTCTTTTTCTTCAGTCTTCCTATTTTTAAGCCTAGAGAGACTTTACATGCTGTTTTACCCAGGGCAGCCTTAGCTTACATCCATCATACCCAACAATTATACACTATTATATCATTATTAATAGAGCCTCCTTTTATTCTTACAAGTTTTCCAGTTTGGGGACATTATATGATTACTTTATTTGAGCCCAAGAGGTTGATCTTATCTTTATGAAACCATCCTGAAATGCTACCAACCTCAAGTTCCATTAAGACAAGGGTAGTGGTGAAAGATGATAAAGATGACTCAAGTGGAGAAATAACAACATTGCTGCCCTCATTTCCATTTCTGATGGAAAGGTGGTTTAAAATATTCTACCTCTCCCCAACCCACCCCATTAGCTGTTAGGATCAGATTTGGCTGCCTAGAACACAAAACTCAAAATATAGCTGGTTTAAATATACAAGGGTTTATTCTATCAAGTAAAAAGGGGTTCAGCAAAGAACATCTAGGTTTGATATTACAGCTTCTATTACAGCAGAGACCAAGCTCTACCTGAGTAATGATACTAGCACAGTTTCCACCCTTGACATCCCTTGAGATCCAAAGTGACTGCTCAAGCTCGTCTTCCCACTTGCATTGCAGCCAAAAGGCAAAAAGGACAGAGAGCAATAAAAGACACACATACACACCAGCACACGTGCAAACACACGATTACCTGACTACCTACCCCACTTTTATCATCCCATTCTTGAGCTCCAACATACACACCAGCACACGTGCAAACACACGATTACCTGACTACCTACCCCACTTTTATCATCCCATTCTTGAGCTCCAACATACACACCAGCACACGTGCAAACACACGATTACCTGCCTACCTACCCCACTTTTATCATCCCATTCTTGAGCTCCAACATACACACCAGCACACGTGCAAACACACGATTACCTGACTACCTACCCCACTTTTATCATCCCATTCTTGAGCTCCAACATACACACCAGCACACGTGCAAACACACGATTACCTGCCTACCTACCCCACTTTTATCATCCCATTCTTGAGCTCCAACATACACACCAGCACACGTGCAAACACACGATTACCTGCCTACCTACCCCACTTTTATCATCCCATTCTTGAGCTCCAACATACACACCAGCACACGTGCAAACACACGATTACCTGCCTACCTACCCCACTTTTATCATCCCATTCTTGAGCTCCAACATACACACCAGCACACGTGCAAACACACGATTACCTGACTACCTACCCCACTTTTATCATCCCATTCTTGAGCTCCAACATACACACCAGCACACGTGCAAACACACGATTACCTGACTACCTACCCCACTTTTATCATCCCATTCTTGAGCTCCAACTTAACTTTTGTTATCACCGGTCAGAATTTAGTCACACACCTAAGAAGGAAGATAAGGCCTAAAAAGAAAGGGGGATTATAAAAGTTCTCCTTTAGCTGGGCATATTACATTCTCAGAAACAGAAATGCTCCGATAGCACACGGAAGAGTGGTAACGTAGAGGTTGGGAGGGCAATTTGTAATCTGACACACTGTCAAACATGCCACGTGTTCAGGAGGGCTTATGGGACAGGGTCTGTGCCAGATGCTCTGGACTAAACACTTGTGCGAGTTATTTTAACCGTAACATGACTCAGCTCCCTGAAGGGGAGACCACAATCACTTACATCAGAGGATTGCTTTGAGGACCGAGTTCATCTATGCAAAGCTCTCTGAGTAGTTCCTCACACGACCTACACACTCCCCAGATATGGTAGACTCTTTCCATTGTCAGAATATGGACACGACTTAACACATTTACTTTGAGGGTCCTTTTGTGACTCCCCTTATCATATTTTCTCATTCAGTAACCTGCCCTAGATACAACACTGAGAGGATACCTAGGTTAAGTTCAGAAATCTATATTTAATACTTAAGTTTACTGCAGAATGCCCATTAAGTGACAGTTGATACACTTACATTGTCTCTAATTCACAAAACTGCACAAGATAGATTACGATGTTTCAAAATTTCAGCGGGAAGTCAAGTTGGTGTCCAGGGGCATTTCCTTTGAAAGAAGCTGGCGGGTTCTCCTCCAAAAGGTCTCATAGGGTAACACGTATCATGTTGGTGAATTTATACAAGCTTTGGTTCTCATCCTTGCAGGCCTGGAGATCTTAGTAGCATGCTGCATGGGGATTAGTCTCTCAGGTTGCCTTTCATTAACCAAACCCACAAGTTTCAATTTATAATGACAAACATAACCAGACTAGAAACTCTCAGATAACCAGACCCACACAGGGAAGATAATTTTCATCAGAATGGTGTTTGATGAATTAAAACAAACAACATTCTTGTAATGTTGAAAGCCATCTCCACAGACGTCATTGCTTTAAAATGGCAACACTGACATGTACATGCTGCTATATTTAAAATGGATAACCAACAAGGACCTACTGTATAGCACAGAGAACTCTGCTCAATATTATGTAACAACCTAAATGGGAGAAGAATTTGAAAAAGGATAGATACAAGTATATACATAACTGAATCACTTTGCTGTACAGCTGAAACTATCACAACACTGTTAATCAACTATAGTCCAATATAAGATAAAAAGTTAAAAAAATAAAAAAACGAACACTAAAATGGGTCAAACAAATTAAAAATAAAATAAAATAGCAACATAGTGGTTGATGATAGTACTTCACTCCAGGTTTCCTGGGTACACACCTTTCTAGGCTTCCCCTGCTTATCAAGTTTTCCTTTGACAGGCATGTTCTTTCCTTAGATGCTCAATACATTCAGTCAGGTTTCAAGGAGGCCTCGTACATCCAGGAGCCATTCTGTCTCTTAACGCATGTATCTGTCAAGTTATACTTTGTATGATATAAAATGACGGACAGTCCGACTTGTAAAAGTCTACCTATCGGAGAGGGCACACCTCATTCCCTAGCTCATGGAGATCTTTCCCCGGAATACTCTTGGGGTCCAGGGCAGGCTGCCCCAAAATATGCCTCAATGGCATATTGATTATTTTGAAGTAAAGTTACTTGAGAAACAGCCTATGGGGGGAAAATGATATTTAAAAAAAAAAATTCTGACCACCTTCTTTCCCCCTAAAAGCAGGAAATAAACCTCCCATGTGAAGTCATCCTCCCTATACAAGGAGAGTAGAAAGCATCCTAATCAACAGTTAGGGAATTCAAGACTAAGAGAGAACGCTTGTATAAAATCTTTGTTACATATTCACTGATTTGCTAACCCAAGCACAAGCCTGCTTTGGTCCCTTACCAGGTTCCATTTCCAGCAGACCTCCATGTGTGCAAATTAAATTGTTGTTTATTTTTTTTTTCCCCTTCCTGTTACTCTGTCCTGTGTCAATTATTAGGCCTGTCAAAAGAACTCAGTAGGGCTAGCGGGTGGGGGAATTTTCCTTCCCCAACAGTAAACAAACCAAAAACCACCAGGTCAAGAAATACTTACCCACCATTGTATGAGCAAGAAACCGTGGATAATTTGAACTGGCTGAAGTGAAAACAGCAATAAGTAAAACAACTGGTATGAAACCAGGTATGACCCCATCGCTTTCTCTTATAGCAGTGTATTTGCTAGAGATTCTTGGAAATATTTTCCTTTGCTGTAGTTTATTGCTTACTCTCTATCCTCACTACACATCACCCTACGTCTTGTCATTTAACATATATTCACTTGTCTGGAGGGAAACGGGAAAACATGAGTGCGTGATTTGGCAAAAGCATGAAATACACGGAATGAGTTATGCACCAAATGTTCACAGATAGACGCTTCAGAGGGGGAAGTGGACTTTTGATAGCAACCTTTGGTGCGAGCTACTATTCCCTAAGGATAGCGACCTCCATAATCATTACTTCTTGCTTCTCCCCTTACTGTCTGTTTCAAAAAACACCAGCAAGCCTTCTCATCGTCTTTGCTATAACAGCAGCTTTGCCTTGTGGTCAGCCAGGTGGTTTCACTAAGATAATGCAGTCCGTGTTCACACAACAATAGTAGAATCAAGCATGATTGAAAATTAGGGACAGTCCCATTTGTCACAGCTCAGTACAATAGTCCCAGACTGGTATTATAACGGCACAACTGACATAATCAATATTAGGCTTCTTGTGGGGCTGTGTAGGCAGATTTTATCGAATAAAATCAACAAATGTTGTAGGTACTTCTAATCCCACCATAACTGCCTAGATGTCAAATATAGTCTGTCATTTGGAAACATGATCTATAGGGTCCAAGGTAAAGGCAAGTTCATAGACCAAGAACCAGTCGTTTAGATACAGAAAAGACTGAAAGATTGCCTGCCCATACTTCTACATAAGATAGCATATTATTCTCCAAAAACTGTAATAATCGCTCATTTCTTTCTTCAACACCATCAGTAACGAGGAATTTACAAACACACAGAGTAATCCATTCTTTTGTAAAAGTGTGATTGGTAGAAAGTTCTTTATGTAAAGACCAAACTTGGAATGCACATAATAGGGCATCTCTGTTCTGTACGACAGTTGTTTGGATCTTCTGTCATAGTTAGGTTGCCTCTAATAAGGATTTCCTTCTCTAGAAACGTCTCCAATATCCCTCATGTGACCAAATTGTAAATCTCTCTACTTTCCCAGGATGAATTCCAGTTTATCCAAGCCTTTCTCAAAATATTTTTGCTAAAGTTTACAGAACACCAGGTGTCACCTCCCTCATATTCAGTGGGACTCATCGTTGAGCTCAATATATCTATTCATACAAGAAAAGAGCATATTTTTATGGGCCATCCTGAACTTTGAGTCAAATGGGTCTCTGAAAACAATTACAATAGCTAACCTGCTGATTGCTTACCCTGTTTTGGGTGCTATCTTACAACAGTTCTATGAGCTAGGTCCTGGTGTTACACCCACTGTGCAGATCAGGGAACTAGACCACAAGCGAGTTAAAAGAAACTCACGGAAGTTACCCCAGCCAGTAAGTAATGGAATTCAACTTGATTTCAGGCAACTAGTGGCTAGATATCCCGCTATTTACTATAACTCTAGTCCAATGGTGATCAAAGGGCGGCCTGTGGACCAGCAACATCAAAATCCTCAAGGAACTTGGTGGAAATGTAAATCATCAGGCCGAATTCCAACTCTATGAATCAGAAACTTGGTGGAGGGGGGAGACCAATGCCAACTATTTCAGCAAGATCGTCCACCAAGTCTTGTGGATGCTTGAGTTTGACAGCCAATGCTCTAAACACCATCCATCCAGGTTCTTAAAAATGCAATGTGCACATGACTTTTGATCAAGAAGACTAGAAACAAAGGGCCTTGACAATGAGACCTGGTGTTCTTGTAAGTTGTGGAGTCAGAAAGCCACACGTGGTGGCTGCCGACAATGGATTTTTCAAGAATAACTCACCAGAGAGAAGGCCAATGTGACAACTCATTCTAAAGTAGCATGTCAACGTAGAATTTCTATGTTGTTTTTAACACTATCTTTACGGAACTATCTGGACCTCTTAAACTGGAAGACTGAACCACTACCAGCCTCTAATCATTGATAAAAGCTTAGAAGATTTGTCTATTTCTTGGGAATTAACAGATTTCTTATTGCCTATTTTCTCAGTATCGTAAAAATCCAGTCTGTAATTCCATGACTGAATCTGTATCACCAAAAACTCATCGACAGAAAATGGATTCCTTGTTCTAGACATAGTGAGCAGAATAAAAATGAATGCATTTTCTTGAACTACTTACAAGACCATATTGAATGAAGTCAAGGTCACTGTAATCTTTGGGGGTAGATCACTTTGGTACTTCTAAGAACTACTGCTGACTTAATCACCATGATTGTTGGGTTATAATTACTTTTACTGTTTATGTGAAATGACAATGTATGGTTATCAGTCCCAGATAAAGTAATAACCATCAATCAACCAATTACAATTTATAGTTGCCATAGGTACAGAACCAGTCAAAATATGTCTGGGTGCACTAATTGGGCCTAAAATTTAATAAGACAGTCTCACCAAGACATTTGCACCTACCAAGCTGCTGCCTCTGACGAGAGTAAAAGTCAACCAGCAATTCCTGTTATAATACTTTTTAGGTTACTTGTTAGCTTAAATTTCCTTGATCCCAAAAATATCCCCAGGAAGGGTGAACATATGCTCCTGTTTGGTTTTAACGGTGGGGAAACATGCAGAATTAGCGTTTCATGTGCATGTAGATACTCTAATAATAATGCCAATTATTCTCCCAAACGTAGATGGTGAGGAGGCAGTTGTGGTTAATAAAAACAGCACTTAGTGCTGGAATCGGAAGACCTAGGTTATTCCCCGCAGACCTTCTGTGCGACCTTGGGCAACTCATCCCAACAGCTCTGGGCTTCGTTGCCTTCTATGTAAATGGCAACACTAACACTTTCTCTTTTTACCTTACAGGATATGTATGAGAATTCGTTGAAATTTATCGGGAAAAGCTTGTGTAAAAGGTGCAACTCAGCTTACATAAATGGTTGTAAATTATTTTAATAAAACTACTAATTTATTCACCTTTCTTTCTATGGATCCATTTTAACTCTCCCTTAAATCATGGGAGAGTATTTGAATTTTTCTTTGTCTTAGGATGTCATGTTTTCCTTTAAATATTGCAGAAAATAGAAAAAATCTCAGATGAAAAAAAATAATCATACCTTTGATTTATGTTGTGGTTTTCTTTTCTAATATCTCAGAGATTAGAAAAAAGAAAATTAACACTCAACTAAGGCATATTTATAAGTATTTTTCAGTGAGAGATTATGTCTTTGCTAGTAAGAGAGTCGGGGACCCAAAGATAGAAAAATACGTTGCTAATAGGGATTTGCATGTGGGTGTCAAATTGCATGGACCAGGTGTGCTTTATGAAGAAGACATTTTTGATACAGACTTAAAAGTGGGGAAAAGTCCATTTCCTTTTCTTATGTGCAATATTTTATGTGTGTTTGTGTAAAAAGATAAGAGTAAAAGAAAATATATATGTCCTATCATTCCATCTTGTCTCCATCACCAGACCTTGCACTTAACTGAATTTCTAGAATAGCAATATAGAAGTATATAAATAAACGTCCAATTTGAATGAACTCTTATCTGATAAGTATCTCCATGCACCTGTCTTCTTGCAGAAATGTTTCCAAACCATAGTTGGGCTATTCAAGAAAATAATGAAAAACACTTCGTCCATTCAAATGCAATTCCTTACACCATCACAGAGTTTCATTTTGATGTTCCTCAAATCATATACTTATTTTTACCTAGATACAGATATTAACCTTTTCTTTTATAACACTATTATTATCATCATCAACTAAAATTCTTTTTTGGAAGATCTATTGTATAAGAGGAAAAGGTACTTTCAATAAAGAAAGGGTATCTCCCCTAAGGGAGCTGACAACAGAATGTCATGTTGTTTGTATTAAAAGTGCAATTCTGGCTGAGGTTTTATTTTTTTAAATACCTAGTACACCAAATTATCACACAGTTGAATCTATTCCCTGGTGGTGTATTAGAAAGCTGTATTCACAAGGGCACTAAGTCAGTTACTATTAGGTAAGTTTCTACTCAGCATAGAGCCAAATTTCTGTTTTTAATTGACTAATGTTTTCTTGTGGTGAGAAAGAAACATAATTTGAACAACTGGAAATTAAAGAGGCAAACCATACCTGTGACATTATTTAATATAAAAGAGGATTATGACTTACACATCCACATTTTAAAGTGATTGTATGACTGTCAATCCTTTAGGGAGACAAACTTATTATATAATAAATTTGAATCAGAGAACTCACAAGAGCCAAGATAATTTTTCCTAGAAGTAACCATATAGTAGAAAAATAATGGTGAATTTTTTTTTGTAGGGAGGTCAAGCGTGAGTCTGCAAGGTGAGATGAATAGGACTCCAAGAAACAACAGAGATCGTGGCACTTGTTGGCCGAAGAGAAGTGATTCTGAAATAAGGAGGTAAGCTTCCTAATTGCAACATTAGTTTTTGTGCTTATAACGTTTGGTTTGTTTATTCCTTTAACAAAAAGAATCATTTCAGATCTCTGACTGAAATTCTGGGTAAGAAGTCGAGCGTCCTTTGAGGACCAGGGCTGGTAGTAGGAAGGATGTCAGTGAGGTTTATCCTCTAAAATGCTAGCTTCTTTCCATATCCAACTGTCATTTCCCAGTTCCCGGAATCATATTTAACCGCCGACGTTTCTAAGATTTCTCACCGTGTAAGGCTGAACTGGGATCTCCTTAAAAATACCGAGGTTGTAAAAGTACCAATTAAGATCCTGTGACAGGAAACAGACAGTTACACGTTTAACTTTCTGATATGCCCCTTATCAGCACTGTGAACTTCAGGAAACCACTTAACTTGACCAAGTTTTTTTCTTCATCTGTAAAATTTGAATATCAATCCCAAGTGGGGTTCATTTGGAATCATGTCTAGGCAATAGCTCTGTGGCCGACAGCTCTGGAGGAGTGAACTTCCAATAGGAAGAAAAGGTCACCAGTAACTAATTCTGAAATGAGGCCAAGGAAAGGGAATAGACCACGGACATCATCAGGGCCATTAAAGACACTGATTACTAGAGACATGAGTAATATTGGCTGTTACTATTTCAGAAAAGTGAGGGTAAAAATAAAATCAGAATGGGATGGGTTGAGTAGTAACATGTGAGGTGCCGGAGATGGTGAGTCTCAAAGGAACAAGAGTTTTGAAAACAGGACGAGGGAACTGAGAGCCTAGAAGTGACAATGGGAGGACTAGTTGACAAGCCCAGCTCTAGACTCCGAGGGCTTACGTTTGAAAGAATCAAAGAGTTCACAGGAAAGGACTTCGGGGGAATTAGCATCGTCAGAGAGACGCAGGTCCCAGGCAAGGCAGGGAGAGAGAGAACATCTGACAAGCAAGCTAATATAAAGAGCAATTGCTGAAGAAGTAAATGCCTTAGGGAAGTGCAGAAAGGAGGGAAGTGAGGAACAGGGGTCTGAGTCAAGACAAGAAGCCTGACGCAAGCATTACAGCCTGGATCCACGAGGGGAAGGCAGCCGCAGGCCTGGAAACACGTACTGAGGCTTGGCCATTAATATCAGAAATGCGAGGTCGGTCCTGGGCCTAATGCATAAGCATGTTGCTTCCCTCAACCTTGCTTTTTGTCATATGGAGTCACGTTCATTACAAGTCAGTGTGCTTATGTTTGAGATAAAGGCTTTCTGCTGCATACTTAGCCACTGGTGTGTCCTCCTAAAGCTGTAACCTGTGTTTTGTTTCATGCGCTGCTCTAGCAAGAACAGTACCTTGGAGTCGCAGTGTTTTTCCTCTGAGGGTCTTACCTGTGAAGCACCACATTTTCCTACCTGCCTCTCCCAGAGAGAAGTTGAATTGCTTTGATGACTAAGATTTAATTAAATCTTTATTCCCAGGGAAAATGATGTTATTTTTCTATCTCTGAGGCGGTATTTCTCAAAATTTGGTCCTCAGATAATAGGCATCTCCTTCAAAAGAACTCATTGAAATACACATTCTTGAGCCCTGCCTTAGACTCACCAAATCAGCATTTCTGGCCAGGAAATTTCTGCACCTTCTACTGAATTCATCTTTACTAACGCTTGAGGAACATTTTTAAAGAATCCTGCCCCCAATTAGAAACAATTGCGATATTTCTAAGAAAATATAATATAGTATTTCTTAGAAACAGTAGAAAAGTGGTTGCCATGGCCTGGGGGTCGGGGGAGAGTATAGGAGACTTTAGTAAAAGGGTACAAGCTTTCAACTATATGATGAATAAGGTCTGAAGATATAATGTAAAATATTGTGATTATAGTTGATAACACCGTATTATATGATTGGAATTTGCTAAGAGTTATATTTAATAACTTAAATGTTCTCACACACACAAAAAAATACATGAAGTGATGGATTTGTTAATTAGATGGTGGGAAATATTTCACAATGTGTGTGTGTGTGTGTGTGTGTGTGTGTGTGTGTGTGTGTGTATACCAGATCGCCAAGATGTACACTTAAATATCTTAAAATTTTGTCAATTAAATCTCTAAAGGTGAAAAAAAAGTCAGTCTAACTGAGTTTCCCTGGGGCACTAATTCTCCACAAGTCATTTCCTTTGATGGCTGGTTTTGTTGTTGTTTGCTTATTTGGTTTTTCTCCTAAACTCCATTCATTAAAAAACCAAGTGGTAGATAGGTTTCCTACTTTCCCTTATTATCTACAGACCATTTTCCCGCTCATCTCCCTCTAGAGAAAGGAAGACAGGAGGAAAGGAAAGGAGGAGGGTGCCTCTTCCATACTGAAGTTTCCATGGGTACCACGTTAACCCTTCCTTGGTGCAGTAACGGATGGACCTCCTGGTCGTGTCCCCTCATTCACTGAGTAGGAGATGGAGATCACTGCCTTTCTTGCCAGCTCTATTTCTTTCAGCAGTCCTGGTGAGGTCACTAGCCAGAAGAATAATCTACCCAATATTCTGGCCTCTAAGTTCCTTGACCTTGTGTCCAGAGAGCTTTATTTTTTTTCAGTCTCAACTCAGTTACTAAACATCCTATTCTTATCTTTATCAATAACTACATTTTAGCATCATCAATAATTCAACTGGATAAAAATCTCAGCTTCATTCATGCAGTTCTCAGATGTGTGCCTCTCACTTTTTTCAGTTATGATAGGAACCCAAACCTCCCCACTTTACTCTTGAAACTCCCCTTACGTTGATTCCATCCTCTCTTTGATTGTCCGTACTTCCTTCCTGAAGTACTTGCCTTCTTAAACTATTCAGATTCCATGGTGTAATGAACCCTGCAAAACTATTCCCTATCATGAAATTTCAACTTTCTTCTGCCCCTCTCCCCCTCTCATTCCTACCTGGCAACACCCCCAAATCGGGTTCAGTCCAGTCCTCTTTATACTCTGTGCCAAAGGTGACTGGAGAAAAACGAGTCATGCTGGCTGATTTTAATACAGGTATAAGTCCAAAACTTTCACGCAATCTTCCAATGCTACTCAGCAACTTCAGGCTATATTTTCCTGGCCAATTTTCTCTCCTTCCTTCCAAGATGATTGCTTCATAGCTTCTCCTTTACATATAAACCTAACATACTTACCCTTTCCTCTTATTCAACTGTTCATTTAAAAAAAATATTTTCACTGTCTCTTCATTTACATTCTTTGTTTTCCTTAACATAATGTTGGAGAAACTTTCCTTGCTCCTAATTAAATACAACCCTGCATTTGTGTAATCTCACCTAAACAAAGACTTTGCTCCTATATTTCCCCCCACGTGATTAACTTTTTAATTTTCTACAATACTCCCATCAACCTGTAAGTATCTCCCATTTAAAAAACAAACAAACCTTGATCTCATAATTTTCTACAGATGGGGACAGCCTGATTTCATTCATGTTAAGAGTAGTATTCCTTTAAAAAAAATATGTCTGTGCTAGTAATCCCTACAGGCTCATGTCCCACTGACTCCTTAACTCACCTCAATCAGACTTCCATCAAGACCATCCCACTGAAATTCATCTTGAAAACATCACCAATGACCTCCATCAGGTAGTTACCTGTAGCAGTTAACCACCAGTCCTCCTTAAAATATTTTCTACCCTATTCTGGTTTTCTGCCTAAAACACTGGCTCCTCCCTGTCAATCTATGTCAATCTTCTCTTTGGACCTTTAAATGTCCTAAATATCCAAGTGTTCTAGGGTTCAGTGCTTCACCATCCTCTCTCTCTCATTCTCAGTTTCTGAGTCCCACATCTTAAAATATCGTTTCAATACATATTTGATGAATGAGTGGAAAAAATAAGAAATTATGGTCGAATTAATCGAGTCACTTTGTGTCTCTGCCGTAGGTTAAGATCCTAGGAAGAAAGGTGAGTTTAAGAAGTTCTCCGTGAATCATTCAGAAACAGAAATTCGAAATTTAGGAGTCAAATGATCATTTGCATATCATCTTGACTCCCAAGTTTGAAATCATTTCTGTTCACGTATGTAACTGCCTAATTAAACATCCCTACTTGGAAGCGTACCAGACATCTCCAACTTGTCAAGTTTAAAATAGAACTCGACTCTAATATTGTGTGTTCTTCACCATATAATATCAAAAGATAAAACAAAACAAACCTGCCTCACCTACCCTCTTCTCCATCTTAATACATGTTACCACCATTTAATCAGGCTGAATATCTAGGATATATTGTCTCCTTTCCTTCTTTCTCATTCCAAATCAAGCAGTTCTATTAGTTCTACCTGCAAAATAGATGCCCAGCTTCTACAGCTTCCATCTGACAATTTCTTACCAATGCCTCCGTCTAAGGCATTTTCAACTTGGACTTGGACAATTTATCTAGACTCCTTCCTAGCCTTTCTGCTTCACCTCCTGCCCTCCTATGGTCCGTTCTTTACACAGTCACAAAGATCTTTTAAACTCATAGACCACATCATTACCCTGCTCAAAATCTCCCAAATCTTTCCATTGCTTGCCAAACAGTACCCAGAATTCTTACCAAGGTAGAAGAAACTCTACTTGCCCTGGGTTCTGTCTACATTTTTATCTGTGTAATGTAACAAACTCATCCTCAGTCTCATGATTTCAGTTACACTGGCTTTTGCACTGTCCCCTAAACACACAAAGCTCACTTTCACCTCGAACTGTGCACATATGGTTTCTTCTGTCTGATACTTTATTTCCTCAATGCTACCTCTTCAGAGAAGCATTCAGAGAGCATCCTATCTAAAATACCTGCCCAGGGTTTCAGTGTCTCTATTACCTTGCTTTGTATCATATTTATATATTACCTTTATTCTTTATATCACTATATATATTTATCAAAATTCACTCTTATTTGTCTTCTCCACTAGAATTCAATAGATTTGTTCACAGCTACTTCCCCAGTATCTAACTTAGTGCTTGGCATAGAGGGTATTTTCGATCAATATTTTTGAAAGGAACATAAACACAAGATTGATGTTTCCTTCAGGTATCTTGCTAGAGCTTCAGGTGGCAAGACTTAAAGATGTAGCCCGGCTAGTTTTTAAATCTGAACTATTTAAGGTTACAGCTTAGAGGTAGTGCTAAGAACATGGTTGATCTCTTATATAAAACTTGATGCACTTCTGGTACTACGGATAAATAATCCTGAGATTGTTAATGTATTACATAGATCATATCTTCTCTGGACATTGAAACTCCTGGTTAAATATATAATACAGTGTTGGGTCATCATATATTAAATCAGTAAGTTTCAAGCTCTTTTGAGTCTATTCTATGGCAGAAATTTGTTTTACCAGCACAAGAAAATTTATGCATGAGTCTGAATAAACACACATCATTGAAATGAAAGCTTAGCAAACATTGACTGTACGTGTAATGTATGTCCAGCTTTTCTGCTATACTGTATTCCATTCTACTCTATTTTTGGTTTCATTACATTTTTAAAATGTTCTTTCAATATTATGATTTTATAATGCATAAGTGTTTCTCAAACCATAGTTTATAAAGCACTGTACATTACAAGAGATTTTTAAAAAGAGGAAACAAGAACAAGTAAATTTTGTCTCAAATCTAAAGAAAAAGCTCTAAAGATGCAGACCTCTCTACACCTCCACCATCCTTAATCTTTTAAGTAAGTAATAAACAAGGGATGATGCCTTGGACGCTTGTGGTTATATCAATATTTCAACAATTTGTCTGATGGATCTAAACAGAAATCCAGGTCAAGGAATCACAGAATCCAATAGATGCTCATGTTTTTAGCTCATTACATTCCATTTAATCACCTCTGAATTATGTAGAAACATTTAATTTTAGTTCAGATTCCTAAGAAACAAAGCAATGGAGGAGATGTTTTAAAATCTACAAGTGCTGGAGGGCAAGGACTAAGAATAGGCTTGAAACCTGGACAAAGCCTTTGTGGATTTATTCCGAAGCCCAGAGAGGAAAGTGTTCTCCACAACATCTGTGCTGTGTTCTAGGAAATGTCAAAGGGAACATTGGAGGCCTTGAAAATTAAAGTCAAAACAATCACCATCTGAATTTGCCTGGACTATCTATTGAAAAAAAAACCTATGACAAAAATTACTCAAAAATCTACAAGCATACATATCACCACTTATATAGAAAGTAGAGTCATGTGAGACAGAAAAAAATTTTTGATTTTGAAATCAGCTGTGGGGAAAAGGGTTGAGTATCAGAGGGAAGCTGGAATATTTCTTTTTAAACTAAATGTATTGCCTGTTTATAGATCCAGATAGAGTTAATTCAGGGAAAAGAAATCATTTTGAAGGGTTACATATAATTATCTCTAAGAGACATTCACTTAAATCTGATAGTCTCAAGATTTAGTAGTGGGAAAATGAACTGATTCTCAAAGTGATCACCAGTGTATTATGAATGGCGTCACTAAGTTTATCTAATAACAACTCACAAGTTGTTAGAAATTTTGTAAATACAGAATTTTCAGAAAATAAATTTTTGTACTTTGTCTTTCTTGTTTAATTATTTTCTCTAATTTGTACCCAAAGGTCTTTTGAAAAGGTGGAATGTAGTATACAGATGAAAGCAATGCGTGTTTAAATACATAAAATAGAACAAAGTCCATGTCATGGACCCACAGACACACCCAACATGCCAAAGCTTACTGGAATGTTTAAGTAATAAATGTAGATATAATTTTCTGGCATTATTAAAGAAATAGCCAAATTGGATTACATAGTATTTTCCATCAAGAGAAATCATATGTTTTGATCTCCAAAAATACATTTTAGCTAAACTCTAGCAGGAAATTATCGATGGGTAGTTATATGAGAATCAGATGATCCTACTACAAACATTTTTATAAAGTATTTAAAACTGTAACAGCAACAAAAACAGAACACTGTTCCATCCAGACAGCAATTACAGTGATCATTTCTAAAATGAGAAAAGGTGCAAAGTGGTACGAGTAGTTTGACTCCGGCAATTTACATTTTGAGTTCTTTTAATAACTAACTAGGATTTGCTATGCATTAGATTATTGCCTCCAAATATGTGATCTCTTGAAACTTAACACATGATTTAACTAATAATCTCATCTGCTAATAAATGACCCTAGTAACACTGCATAAGAAGTTTTATTAAGACTAAACTTTGAACCTCAAGAGGGATAATGCTTTGATGGCTTTCCTGAAATTGGTATCACCTGGCAGGCAAAGCGAACACTACAAGAGGACAGAAAAGATGACTGATTCAAATGAGATCAAGAAGACCCCATTCTCATTGCATTCTAGAATAGAAAAAGAACACGAACGGAAACACTAGGGAAATATGAATAACGTCTATGGTTTAGTTAACTGCATTGTATCAATGTGAATTTCTTACATTATTATAGTGCTGCTGTCAAAAGTAAGATGTCAACATTAGGGGAAGCTGGGTGAAAAGATGAAGGGAATTTACTAACTTCACAATTCTTATTTAAGCCTAAAATCATTTAAAATAAAACATATATGTATTACAAAAGAAAGAAGACCCTATTCTCATTCAGTCGTTGAGTGTGAATATTCAAAATGAGTGCCATTTCCTATGAGTCACACTTCTTTTAAAATTCAAATAAACCTAAGATGATTAACACGTTAAGATGACATTAGCCATTAAATCCAATGTGATTTTTTAATCCTTTCCGAAAAGAAAATAATTGGGGGAGGAGACAGGACCATAAGGGATCCTGTAACCTCAGGGAATATAGAAGTCCTAAGCGTTCAGATTAGGATGCCTACAGATTCACCATGAAATTCAGCACTTGGTGATTTTGCTTACCATTCCTGAGGTTTAATTTTGAAGCTAGGTAGGAATAACAAAGATATGAAGATCTTAAAGGATTTGAGAAAAGAATCTCTCCCAAAGTTCTTAAGTAAGACATAATTCACAAGTATTATCTGTATCTTATAGGAGATATGTATAACTATGTATCTGGATTATACCGGTGGAATAAATGCATACATCTTCTTTTTCCTAAAGAAAGCTTTTAGAGAATCAGGCTGGCTGAAAGTCAAGCAGACAGAATCAAGTTTACCGTGAATTATGCTTATTCCTCAATGTTATTGTCATTGAGGAGGAGTTGCCGTGAAAGGAACATACCCATTCTTCCTGCCCCCAGCTTTTTCCTTTTCTCATGAGCAGAGGAATGACTTAGGTCATCTATTTGCGATGGTCCTGCTACTGGTATTTTCTGCATGCTCTCCATGTACAGGCATTGCATATAGAATTGGGGGAGGGAGCCTTGTCATTTTCCAGGACTTCCTGAGACTGGATGGGCAGTTCCCTGCATTGCCATGATTATGGACTAGAAAAGCCATTAATTCCAAACACATAAGAATTGTCTTTCCACCCGGATTTTATCTGCAATATGGTGATTTGCTGGATTCTTGTCCATTTCTTAGTTGATCCAAATTTGGGTAGAAAACATGGGTGTCAAACCCACGCAACACGCATAGGCTGGGATGCTTCCGTATTAGGCAACGAGTGAAATTTGGGATCAAAGTAACCTACGGAGAGGCTTTAGGTGGGCCCAGGATTAGCTTTAGCGGCGGATGTTTGAACGCAACATCACTGCAGCCCGAGGCCAGCTTCTCCAAGGAAAAGCCTGTGTTTCACAGGTGACGGGCTCTTCCATGTAAGCAGGAATGAAGGTTTGCCACCAAACAGGAGGTGGCCTTTGGCAAGGAAAGCACATGCTGGTTTCACACTGCACACTCTACAACTGATCTTGAAATTCATGGGCCGAGCTCTACTAAAGAGTGCAGCTTTAGAAAGATTACATCGAAAAGGAAACATTTCTGTCCCATTAAAGACCCTCCCTGAAAAGCAGACAATGACAATGTGTGCTTATTTCACTGTGTTAATCATTTTACCCAGGAGGATAAAATCTGGATAGACAGCAGAGTAGAGCTTTTTAAATGGCAGACACGGAAAGAGATACCTGAGTTCAAATTCTAGTTCTGTTATTTTGACCTGTGTCCTTGGGCAAATGAGTAAGACTTCTGTATGTTATTTTCCTTATCTATAAAAGAGGAATGATGACAATATTAAGTTCCTCTTAGATTGCTTTCAGTTAAGCCACATAAGCATTTTTTAAAGTGATGAATAGGAAAGACTTAGTAAGCACCAATTATTACTTTTCCATTTATGCTAGATTCTAGATTGTACAGATTGTACATTCTAGATTGTACAGAACTACTACCATTATTTTTTTAAGTGAAGTTCAGAATTGCCTTCAGGGCTGATACACAGCAACACTGAAGGACAAACTGAATTCAAGTGTGATGAGATTTAGTCACCGTCTTACACGTGGTCTTAAAACAGCTTTCAATTTATTAATTCGGTAAGTTCTGCCCATGGGTTAATATTTCAAAGGCCAATCTATGTATACATCCAAAATAGTGGTCAAATAAAGAAATGGGAGTTATCTAGTTCTATTTAGGCTACAGATGTATCTGAAAGAACACCATTCCCACAAAAGTAAACCCCAGACAGAATAAAATTCATAGTTTTTATGGAGCTAGTAAAAGGTGATAGATAAAAATAAGCCTTGAGGCACTGAAATCCAGAGGGAAAAATCCCTTCATTGGTAAGCAGATAACCAGGGAAGTTTTTAAACCTGGGGGTAGGTGTACACATCTGGGAATGGGTGTACGTTTAGTAGTACACAGATAAGAGCAGTAACACAGTACACAGATAACAGCAATAACATAAAATCAACCAAGTCTTAGAAGACACTATGGGATGGCTGGATGGATTGGAATCTGGAAGAGATATAAACACAAAAATTGTCTTAGCCCAACAAGAGACACACACACACACACACACACACACAAAGGCTGAAATGGTAAGAAAGCAGCAGTGAGAAAAAATGCTGGGTAGAGAAATTTTAACATGAACATTCCCACAATGGTTGAACCAGGGGCCCTGTCAGAATAAAATCCGAAAGGGAGCCCAAATATCTGAAATAGTAGCCAACCCATCCCAGCTTAAATATCAACAAATTTATTAAGATGAAGGCTTGGAAAAGTGGATGATGAGCTAATCACAGGTGAACTCAATGTAATTAAAGACAATAAGACCTACTGTATTCACTATAAACACCAGACAGTATACAGAAAATAATAACTGTCCTCTTGAAAAATAACAAAATGAGACAAAAATATTACACTTATTTCTTATATACAATGTCTAGAATAAAAATAAATAAAAGCTATGCAGAGAAGCAGTACAGTCAATGGAAGCAGAACTACTGAAGATAAAAATTACTGGAATTAGCAGACAACTAAAAAAAAAAAAAACCTTTTTTTAATTTACAGAAAAAGATAGATATAAAAGGGTGAGGAGGAAATGTTCATTCCAAAATAGAAATGGAAGACCTAACAAGAACCAGAAGGATTTGCTAGAAATTAAAAATATAATATATTAATACAAATTTATTAGATGAATTTCAAATTAGACATTGCAGAACCAAGGTGAAGTAATTTGATAACAGGTCAATAGAAATTAGTCTAATTTAATCACAGAGGAAAATAAGATGGAAAAAATGTATAGAGTATGTGCAACCCATGAGAGATATCATCTAACATGTATATTTGTAGTCCTAAGATGTCAGGAGTAAAAGAATGGGCAGAAAATACATTTGGAAAAAAAGTGGCAAAACTTTTCTGAAGAAAATATGAAACCACATATCCTAGAAACATAGACAACTCTAAAAGAACAAGTACAACTCTAAAAGAACAAGTAAAAATAAAAGTATATCACAATTAAATTGATGAAAGTGAAAGATAATCAGGTATTTTTAAAGCAGCAAAATAGGAAAGACACAGTACATGTAATGGAACAAGTAAAACAATGGAAGGCTTCTCATTGAAAAACAATCAAGTTGGAAACCAATGGGACTAAATCATTCATGTCCTGAGTAGCAATAAGCACCATCAAAACCCAGAAACCAAAAAGCAAAAAGCAAGAGAGGAACACCTGTCAGAATAAAATTCTATACCCAGTAAAACTGCAACACACAAAAGTGAAGGTAAGTGAAAACAGAGAAATCGGGACCAGCAGAACAACACTACAAACTCGATTCAGAAAATGGAAAAACCCACTGAATGCTGCGTAGAAGTTATAAACTTTGTACAAGCACAGAGAGAGAGAAAAAAAAAAAAAGAGGGAGGAGAATATACTGATATTAGTTAAAGTAGTTTCTAAGGCAGGAGAGAGACATTTTTACTAGACATGAAGGACATTTCAAAAAGATAAAAATACAAATATTAAATATCCTAAGTATGTTACTATAACAAGGTTTTAAATGAAAAAAACTTGAGAATTAGAGACAAATCGACAAATCCACAGTTACAGCTCTAGATTTTGACTCTTCTCACAGTATTAAAAAAAGGAAGAAGATTTCAACAATACTATTAACCAATCTCATCTATTGACTTTTATTGAATTCTGTAACCACAACTGCAAAATATACTTACCAAATATGCATGGCATTCACAGAGAAAAAAATGTCAGGTCACAAATAAATGTCAAAAATGAGAAGAACTGAAAGCATACTGAGTATGTTCTCTGATGACAATTAGAAATCAATGGCAAAAAATAAATTAAAAATCTGTCCCCCTAAATTAAAAGGGTGACCACCATCTTCTAAATAATCTATTTGATCAAAGAACTCAAAAGGCAAAGAAAAAAAAATTCCAACTGAATGATAATGAAAACACAGTGTCAGAATTTGTGGGATGTAAGTAAAGCTGGCCTTAGAGAGAAATTTATAACTTTAAAGGCTTACATTACAAAAATCAAAAAACCAAAGTTTCTACCTTAAAACTGAAGAAAACTAAAGTTTGGAGAAGGAAGGGAAAGATAAATATATCAATGAAATAGAAAACAAAAATAAAAACAAGATGACAGAGCAAAATCTTATTCTTTAAAAAATAAAATTGACAAATTTTTTAAATTGATGAGTGCTTACCAAGAATGGGCAATACAGAGAAAACACAAATTACCAGTACTGGTAATGTAAGAAAATATATCATTTCAAGCGCCATGTACATGAAAACAATATATAAGCAAACTTTTTGTCTGTAAATTCAACAACCTTGATAAAAAGAACAAAGTCAAAGAAAGGCACAAATTACCAAAACTGACCAGAATAATTATAAAATCTTAATCATCCTATATTTACAATATAAATAGCTTCCAACAAAGAAAATTACATATGCAGATAGGTTTACTGTTTAAGTTTAGCAAACAGTTAATGAAGAAAGGATACCAGTCCTATAAAATCTTCTTCAAAAATAGAGAATATTTCCAACTCATTTTATGAGATCAGTGTAACTCTTATACCAAAATCTGGCAAGGACATTATAATAAAAAAAATTCACAAGCAAAAATCCTACCTAAAGTATTACCAAGTCCAATGCAAAAACATACATCATGAAATGATTATATATCGCTCAAAGCAATGTACCACATTATATGGAAGAAAACCTTATGGTCATTTCAATAGACAAAGGAAAATATTTGATGAAATTCAACCATCATTAACGATTAAAAAAACATAGTAAACCAGCACTGGAACAGAATTTCATCAGAATTGTAAAGAAAATCTTCAAAAAAGCTATTTTTTGTAGCTTTACACATAATGAAACAGAGCAAACCTGAGAGAACAGTGCTCAGAAAAAGAATAAAATAGAAAGGAATGGAAGAAAGAAAAAACATGGATGAAACTTATAAATATTACATTGAGCAAGGAAAGGGAGACCTGAAAGAATACATAATTGCTTGATTCCTTTTATTTGAAGTTTAGGAACAGGTAAAGCTAAGGTTTGGTATTTAAATCAGAACTAGTTCACTTTAGAGGGTTGGAGATTGACCGGAAAGGGCATAGTGATGTCCTGGGATGATGGAAATACTCTATCCAGCTGACCCTTTAACAATACAAGTTTGAACTGCGAGGGTCCATTCATGCCGAATCTTTTTCAACAGTAAACACTACCATAGATGGTCCATGGTGGGTTGAACCCAAGATGCAGAACCATGTATAAGGAGGACCAACTGTAAGTTATATATCTCTAAGATGAAGAGGTGAAAGAGTGGTTTGAACAGTAAATGATCTTAGCAGACTCAGAACTCACTGATTTTGAGATCAGTGAATGAAGGTATCCCCATAAAATGTAATATTGTAAAGTATGTTACTATGCCAGAAAGAGAAGGAAAAGGAACAGAAAAGGCAGCACTCCAGTCCAGAAGTCCCATCAACCTCATACTGAACAGAAAAGTCACTGGACCAAGTTCAGAAGCAGGTTAGTGACACGTTGTAGAAAGAAGTAACGGAACATCGGAGAAAACCGCAAAGGGAAGACCATCCCGATACAGCTGTGGCCGAGGTAGTTTAGTTCCAGAAAAATCCCTGGCAGCTTCGGGAGTCTACTGATGAGAATTTGGTGGTTGACACAAATACAGGGACAAGGAGACATCTTTGTCTAGAAGTTAGATTTTCAAGAACCTAGTAATTCCACAGAAAGAAGCAATGGCATCAAGCTGTCATGGTTCTGGGGTCCAGAAAAGAGGAACTCGAAAAGGAAATGGAAATTGTGAGGTTTAACTACGTTCCATGAGAGAGAGGACAACCTGAAATAAGTCCCAGGTTTGGGTGGCCAGCATTTCAAGTTTATAAACTTTGCAAGAGTTTATAAACTTGGCAGCATCTCAAATGCCATTCTTTGAGAGAGGAGACAGTATGAGATCGATGGGTTTTATTCCAGATACAATAAGTATTAAAGGCAAACATTAAATGAAGTATTCTTTGAGTTCTCACTTCATGGCTTCTGGACATATGGTACAGACTGACCAGCATTCTAGCCAAAAGGGCTTTTCTTTCTACCCTGCCTTCTTCACGAACCCTCTCTGCTGTGGTCTTCAGCAATCCCAAGCAGCAGGGTTTGGCTACATAATTTTTTTTTTTTTTTTTTTTTTTTGCGGTACGCGGGCCTCTCACTGTTGTGGCCTCTCCCGTTGTGGAGCACAGGCTCCAGACGCGCAGGCTCAGCGGCCATGGCTCATGGGCCCAACCGCTCCGCAGCCTGGGGGATCTTCCCGGACCGGGGCACGAACCCGTGTGCCCTGCATCGGCAGGCGGACTCTCAACCACTGCGCCACCAGGGAAGCCCCCTATGCTCTCTCTTGCTTGAAGTTTTGTAGCATGGGACCTGCCATCTCAGGAAAATCTTATATCCAACCTCTGACTAGTTGGGAAAGTCTATCTTATTTTGATGTTCCCTCTTTGCAACCTGTTGCTGCCATTCACTCAAGATACATTAGCCAACCTAACATTATCAGGTATGAAGGTAATATTTTTTCCATCTACCTGACTCCCATATTTCCATTACTCCTTGGGTTCTAAACATGGGTGTTGAAGAGACACATTGATTTATCAGCCCCATCAAGCCTTTCCACAGTTGTGTACGAGGAAGCCTGGGAGCAACAGTAGATTTCACCAGGATAGACTATGAGGTCACTGTGCTCAGTTACACAGACTGCCTTCACCCAGACAATTGGAAAGAATGATAGATTTTCGGGCTTCCCTGGTGGCGCAGTGGTTAAGAATCCGCCTGTTGATGCAGGGGACACAGGTTCAAGCCCTGGTCCGGGAAGATCCCACATGCCATGGAGCCACTACTAAGCCCACGCGCCACAACTACTGAGCCTGCACTCTAGAGCCCATGAGCCACGACTACTGAGCCCACATACCTGGAGCCCGTGCTCAGCAACAAGAGAAGCTGTCGCAATGAGAAGCCCACGCACCGCAGTGAAGAGTAGCCCCAGCTCGCCACAACTAGACAAAGCCCGTGCACAGCAACAAAGACCCAATGCAGCCAAAAATAAGTAAATAATTTTTTTTTTGAAAAAGAGAAAGAATTATAGATTTTCTTTTCTTCTAACAATTCTGATGTCATCTCTGTACAGGAGAAAATTTGGGGTGGTGTACATGACGATCTTGAAGTTTATACAATAGAGATAGGCAAATACGGGCAAAACAGATGTTACAAAACTGAATGCCAATGGAAACGTCATCTCATACCTTCTGGGGTTTTGAATCATTTTGAGCTATTAGACAAAGGTAAAGGAAGAGGGAAAAGCAAGCAACATTCATGAAAGACCGGGGCTTGTTCTTCCCTAAACTATGTGCCAGCAACTCAACTCCCACAAGCATCACTTCAGTCCCATGGTTAAATACATTTAAAATATCAACCCATCAAACTGTTTTAAAATGAAAAAATCACAGCTACTGAGTGGCAGTGTTAACATTCACACCTGGAGTCACAATCTTCCATTATCTAATGCAAACGGTAGGACCATCTCATGCTCTCTTATACTTCTTGACCATTTTTTCAAGGTATCTTAGGATGAGAATACTCACTTGCCATTTACATTTTTCATGCTGATGGCAACAGCTCTGTTTCCCAGAGTATATGACATCATCAGAGCAAATAAGCTATTATAAACGTAAAGCAAGAGATGAAGAGTTGTCTACTTGAGACTGAATAACTTTGCTCAATAAGGTGTAAATTTGTACCTAGGTCAGTGGTACTTGTTGCTGCCCCCCAGTTGAGGAGGTGACGTTTAACAGTTGCAGTCTAACCATTATTTGAAATGTTTTTATTATGCTTTTTTCGTTGAGTTGTTGCTATTTTCTGTGAAATCATTCTCAAGAGACAGTTTTAGACATGCTTATTTCAAAGGGATTCCACTATTTTATATAGCTTTATCTTTCTCATATAACATTAAGAAGACAGCCTAATGATGCTATATATTTGATTAACTAAGAACATATGCCATATGGAGTAACTGACAGCCAACGTTTGTGATAATTGATTAGTAACCTCACTTCAATTGATGTAGTATATGCATTAATTCCCTTTAGGCCCTAAACAGCCAAATAAAAGGAAGAAAGAAGGCATTTAACAAACGAGCAAAAGTTGTGTGTTCATTCCTCTTAAAACAGAGGGGGAAAAAGTCATATGTGATTGCAAAAATTACCATTAAAATTTCTCCCGGGGAAAAAATATATTTTGTTTTCTCTGTTTAAATAAATCCAATCTCCCAGATTGTACATGATATGAAATTTTCACCCACTCAGAGAGCATTCATTTCACATCTCATCTATCCTGTGAATGAGATGAGAAAATCATTTTCACTTGTTTTTACTTTAATAGCGTAAAGAATCCATGGTGAATTGCATATTTACAATCTAGGATTATCCAGTCTGTCGTTTTCAGGATATCAACTCACTGCACTTCTTTGCATTGCAGACTCACAACCACATTGCTTCATGACTATGCCATTCTTTCCACATTTATTTCAATAAATCATGATATTTCAGGCAGGCTTCAAAATCCAAAAGCCAGAAACTTAAGCAAAGAAGGAAAGACTAAGTCTAAAAAAAAAAACCCTGTTCATCAAATTCAAGACTATACAAGCTCTTTGAAGCATTCGCTATTTTCAAGGGCTGTGCTTAAAAACACCATTTTCCCCGCAGTTAGCAGTTAGAATTTCATCATAAAATACTACTGTAAAATCTATTTAATTTTCCACCACAGGGAGGGAGGGTTTGATCTCTTGTTAAACATTTTATGGAAAAGTCTAAAAGTGCTTTCGATTCTTTATCGAATTGAAATCTAGGCCTTGGAAACTGCTGGCATCACACACACACATAACAGTATCAGCCCACTGAGTACCATTAGGTCATAAAGCGCTGCTGCCGCAACATCTCTGGTACAGCAGCTGGTGCCCGTGCAACTTTTACGACAGTTATAAAGTCATTTATTACGTTTTCTTTATGATGCTAATGCATTGCAGTCTGTTACTTTATTGCTCCCACTGTGATAAAGGCTGAAATGTATGATATTGTAGGGGAAAAAAGATATCTGTATCTATCCATCTATCTTTCTAGATAAGTAGACCTAATAGCAAAGCCTGTTGCATTAAAAATCTCTTAAAGAAACTTAAAACGTCCATAAAAATATTAATAAGAGATATCAAAAAGGAAATATTTTTGTGGGACATTTTTTGTCATTTTGTTTCACTGTTCCCCACAGAATTATTTTGTTTTAAGTTTTACCTTGCCAAAATATACTAAGGATGATCTGAGTATCTGACTGGGTTTTTTTTTCCTCCCCTTAATTACAATATCATCATTGTGTTAGAATATAATTTGTAATTCACTAGGAGGAACAATGACTATGTGATTTCCAAAGAATCACATGAAAAAGAACAAAGTCATTCAAAGATACTCATGTCCATGGACCCAAAGGTGCCTATAACTGATAATTACACCTTGTTCAAATTGCCTAAACTGAACACTCCCCTATGATACAATTGTACATAAAGAGAATGCAGTTCTCTGTTGAGGGACAAAATCAATTATGTTAATTAACTGCTACCCTGTGCTAAAGCTGAGGTAGCAGGTGACACCTACAGCACGATAACTCCGAGGGGAAATTCATTCCCACACTGGGGTCCTTCCATGCTACCATTACTGCTTCTCCATTTCTTCTTTTCTCCATGCTCTTTACCTTCCTTTTTTACCAATTACAAAAAAAAAAAAAAAGTTTCAAGAACGAGAAAACGTCCAAAGGAAACAATCATTTGTTTAAGCAGGTCTTGAAGTGGGACGTTCTATTTACAATTTTTTTAATATCAATTTACCCCCCAAAGCAGTCAGAATGAAAAGGGAGATGGCATTTAAGCAAAAGCTTAACAATGTGTTTTTTTAATTAGACTGAATTTTATTCTAGTCTCCATCTTTCTATTCTATTATCAACATGATTTGTAAAATTGTTCCAGCAATGAGCCAGCACAATTTTAATCATGGATCTCAGTATTATTAGACTACTAAAATGAGTTAATATTGATACTGAATTTGGAGCTGGATGGGCTCTTAGAAATGGTTTTACTCATTTAACTGAGAACTAGAAAAGTTCATCTCGAGAGGTTTTTATATAGCTGCATACTACGTCCTTCATTTCTTCTCAACCTGTTTTTAGTCTCAACACGAGCATCGGGATGGAAAAGGGACCATTCTCTTGAAGTGTAGGTTTCCTCACAGAGATGAAGAGTGGAGTCATTAAGACACTTGGTGCCTTTCTCGTGGCTGTGAAGTGCAGAAGCAGCCCAGTGTGAGCTGCTCCTGTGTCTTGGATCGCAATCTTATTATCACCGGAGGAAATGAAGACTCCTGGTCCTGCATGTTTACCTCAAAACTAAATCGGTACTCTACATTTTTTTTTTTTTTTTTTTGCCGTACACGGGCCTCTCACTGTTGCGGCCTCTCCCGTTGCGGAGCACAGGCTCCGGACGCGCAGGCTCAGCGGCCATGGCTCACGGGCCCAGCCTCTCCACGGCATGTGGGATCTTCCCGGACCGGGGTACAAACCCGTGTCCCCTGCATCGGCAGGCGGACTCCCAACCACTGCGCCACCAGGGAAGCCCGGTACTCTGAATTTTGTCTGACAAATTCCTACTCGAGTACAAGTTGAGATAAATTAAATAAGATAGAAAAATTGTATGTGTATTCAAATTAGATGAAGGAAGAAATACAAGTGCATTAGATAAACTATTTTTAAAACTTGTATCTAACTGCATAACTCTGGGCTCTTAAATACATCCCAAATATTTCTAAAGTCAGTGTCCAGTATGTTTTCATGCCTAAGAAGACTTCATCTTACATGGATAAGTTTATTATACCATGAATAATACATTTTAAATAAAATGATGATCTAAGAAAATGAGACCACCAAGAGCACATTTCCATGTCCATCTGTTAATTAGTTACCTTCAGAGAAACAGTGTAGGAGTGTTTAAACTTACTGAGAATCTATCACATTAAGTCCCTAAATCATGTGCTTAATATTTAAGTCTCTGAAAAGCAGTAGTAATAAAGTGAGAAGAGTTCTATACCAATGTTATCTATTTAGTATAGATTGAGTACATTTTATTTTATCAGCACGTATTTATTTTTATCAGTATATATTTAAATGTAATGTGATATTTACTATTTTTATTTGTAATAGATAATGTTTTCTGAACCAGAAAATCAAAGGAAAGAATGTGGGAAGCAGCTGCATAGCACAGGGAGATCAGCTCAGTGCTTTGTGACCACGTAGCGGGGTGGGATAGGGAGGGTGGGAGGGAGATGCAAGAGGGAAGACATATGGGGATATATGTATATGTATAGCTGATTCACTTTGCTATACAGCAGAAACTAACACACCATTATAGAGCAATTATACTCCAATAAAGATGCTAAAAAAGAATGATAGGCTTTTCTCAGTCTGATGTAATAATTTTAAATCAAAAAGTATGTATTTTATGTAATATTTGAACCATTCTATTTTATACCAGTGATTGCCAGCCTTCTTTTAGTCTCCTAAATGTGTGGAAAATGAGTTGATTTTATGTCTCTAGGTATGTGAAGAAATTATATTAGATTTCAAAGGATATTCAATAGTGTACATGTTGATTTCTTTGTGTGTAAATATATAGAGAATATATGTGAATAGATAAATCTCACAGAACGACAAATGAACTTGCTTCTAAGTGAAAAGATCCACTTTATATACATTTGTTCGTTGAGGGAAATTTATTACAAAATACTATCAAAGACCAAAAGTGCTACAAATATCACAAATACTGACTATAGCATATGTGACCTTCTTCTGCCATCTAAAGCAATGTAGTTTTTGTTCTCAAACATTTAATATCTGTTTCATTGTACTCCATGAATTTTCCTTTTTGGACTACTAAACTCAAGCGAAAGAACATTCATATCTCATGGTATCTATTTAGCCATAGCCTTGCAAAATGCAATTCTGTTAGTGAACCAGAAACTCTGCTCATTGTTTGGGTCAGAACACATTAAAATGTGTCGATGCTTAAACGCAGCAGCATTTCAGCCTTAGGAGAGATGGGGGTAAAAGCCAGACAAATAGACTATTAACGGATCATATGAGAAAATACCCTATAGAAATGAATAAAGGTAGACACAGATGAGAAGGGCGTTAAGGGAGTGTCTATTCCCAGTTGACTGCCTCCTGTTAAAATGAACTTAACCTTAACATCGTAAAACGCGTTTGGTTTTAACACACACATAATTCAACTTTGCACATGAATCACATATACTTGTGACAAATAGGTCAAAGATGCCTCTAGAAACACATGGGTGAGTAAAATACAGTTAGTGCGTTTTCCCACAGTCCAAGAGACTAAGGAAAATTCAGGAACGGTAAAATGTGACTGGACCTCAATTGAGATGTTGATGAAACCAAGTCGGGCTTATTATAGAATCCCCACCTGCTCTTAACCGCATTAAGTTTTTAAGCTGTGCTTTTATAAACTGGACCTTATGTCATGTTTCTCCATATGCTCCTTAGCAGGCATAGAGAGTTCTTAGTACTTTTTTAGACAGACTGCGCCCTGTGATATGATTATCATGTATAAGTCCTGGGTTATTACCGCATCGTCGCCATTTGGAAAATGGTGCTCACACACTTGAAGTAAGGTGATAGACTAGAATTAGATGTGTGTAGTGAACTCAACTATAGGCTTAAAATACACAACGCATTTCCAGGGAAAGCAGATGAGTTACTGAGGATTAAATCCTCTCTGTGAAACTAATTCAGGAGGCAGATGCTCTAGACAACTTTGATGACCCTTCAGTTTCTTTATTGCAAATCAAATACTTGCTAAGTTGGGTAAAAACAAAGACAGCTGTCTTATCAGTATGTATATTTTGATAAGGATACCTAATCAGGCTCTAAGTGATGTGACCCAGTTTAAAAAAAAAAAGCTTCACATTTGTCATTACTGAACATAATATGCCCCAACAATAAGGCACTGAATTCTGGGGCTCCAGAAATGATTCATTTCAGAAAAGTGTAAGCCATGGGGTATTTTCAGGAAACAGGAGGATTCATTATGACTCTGATAAAAGGGAGTGTGAGAGCACAATGGTACAATACAAGTTATAATTAACTGCTGTGAGCCTTGAGAAAATGTAAACCATCATCTGTCTCATAAAACATTGCTCCCGCCATGGTTAAATTACCTCTGGAAATATATAAAGATAGGTAGTGCCCTGTCTAACCTGGCAAAATTAGATTCATTCTATAATTCATAGTCTCCCAAATATAGTATTGCCCTACTCCAGTGGCATTTTGGACACAACTCTCATTAGGGATTTATCATGCTGTAGTGATTAATTGTTTAAATACAATTCTCCCCTACAGCGCAGAGAGGTCTCTGGAGGCACGAACCATATTTTTTCTCTTTTGTAACACCAGGGCTTGGCACAGGGCTAGTTGTTTGACTAATTATCAATTAATTGTTAATTATTAATCTTACAACTGAATAACATAGAATATAGTAGGGGGTCTACGATTAAGATGTATGTATGAAAGGTAACCACAGTAAAAATAGGATGGGGATAAAATCCTGTTTATGGCATTTTACTTGTGGATGGTAAAGTGGATGTGGGTTGTTCCAGAGGTGGCCAAATGTATGCTAATACTAACTACAGCAGGGGTCACAAACCCAAATGGCCACTGAGAGAAACTATGTATTTATAGAGAAGGTATCATATGCTTATTTTCCTATCAAGAATATTACTTTCCCAAAATTATTTTTCAAAGTATCACATATGCCAGTGTTTGAGTCCTAATCTGTATGCTACTCAAAAAGGTAAATCATTTGAAAATAAGATGCAACTGTTTCAAGGGAATGGCCCAAGATGTAGTAAGAACTTCTGAGCAGGAAAATGCATAAGGAGCTATTACAGGCTTGAAAAACAGCTCAAGGACATAGCATAGAAAGAATAATCAAGCCAATACAGGAAGTTAGCTGAACAAAGAAAGAATACAAGCAAAGTGCATGGTCCTCTCTTCCTGAATAAAGAGAAACCACCTGATACACTAAGACAATGATGTCCAAACTTGTCACACCCAGACCTCTTGGGAAATTGCTATATGATCTTTAATAGAGAAATAATTTTAAGTAAAAGAATATTCTTTTAATAGAACAGATAATCATGATTTATCCTATATATAGGGGAAACAATCTATAATATTTTAATTATTTGAACTATACATGAAACATATTGAACAGTACATTTCAAAAATGACAGCAAATAGTGTTTCATTTAGGAGTCAAATGAATATTAAAAGATGTAGTAAGGGGATTCCCTGGTGGCGCAGTGGTTGAGAGTCTGCCTGGCGATCCAGGGGACACGGGTTCGTGCCCCGGTCCGGGAAGATCCCACATGCCGTGGAGCGGTTGGGCCCGTGAGCCATGGCCACTGAGCCTGCGCGTCCAGAGCCTGTGCTCCGCAACGGGAGAAACCATAATAGTGAGGGGCCCGCGTATCGCAAAAAAAAAAAAAAAAAAAAAAAAAAAAAAGATGCAGTAAGGTGTATTCATCATGATATATCAAATATTTAAAAAATCTATTCTTATATCCTGAAATTTGTAATTTTATATTTACTGATTTTAAAAAAATCAAGTGATTTTTTGTGAGAACAGACTTTTCAAAGGGCAAATATGGTTCTCCACTCAGTCCCTCCATCCACTCTTAGCTTGACACTCACAGCTTGGCTTTGCACAAGGATGACACCCAAGTGGGGCTCACAGAGTGTCTGACACCCTGACTGCTTCACAGCCCTGTCAGCCCCACCTTCCTTTAGATTCCCATGAGCCTCCTGGTCATCTGTCACTTCCTCACACTTTCTCATTCATTCCTTTTGTGGGATCTTTGAATAAGATCCTTCCTTAATAATATGAAGCCTCCCATATCCCCTCCCTGTGTTCAGATTTCAGTTCAAGCTTTACTTCCTTGCGGAAACCATTCCTGACCCCAGGGGTTTTCACTGTAATTAAAAAAAAATTATTGAAGTCTAGTTAACTTAAAATATTATATTAGCTTCTGGTGTACAACATAGTGCTTTGATATTTATAGATTATGCACTATACAAAGTTTTATAATATACTGGCTAAAGTATATGCCCTAAGCTACACATTATAGCTCTGTAACTTATAACTGGTAGGTTGTTCCCCTTTATGTTTATACAACCTCATTTCTTCCTTCACAGCATTTGCCTCAGTTTGTAAAGATACTCCCCTTTGTGTGATTCTCGTATGAAGTATGTCTCCTGCATGAGAGCCAGGCACCTGCCCGTTTTCTCTCCTCTACAGTGCCTAATTCCAACTCAGAGTTCCTGAAGCATTTTAGGCATCCCTTGAGTATTTACTCATGAGTGCAAGAATGAATCAGCTGTTACAATGCACATGTAGTCTGAGATATGCTAATATTTTTATAGTTAATAAAGCAGATATTTTTGTGATTAATTAGAAAAAGTGTAAGATGAGCAGAAGTCCTCAAAACAGAGCCTCAAATCAATTAATTAAATGAAAAGGAGTGGAGAGCCTATTAGGAACTGGAAGGCACTAATATTGGTAACCACAAGTTACTTTCTACCTAGAATGGGACAGCAGGAGAGGAAATAAAGTATCAAACAAAACGCAGGGTAGGAAAAGGGTGAGGAAAAGTCCAAGAGACTAATGGATGAAATAAGCCCATGTTTCAGAGTTTAGTAAAGTATGGACAGGCATGGATCACGTTTGGATTTTCTTAATGCTTTTTTTAAAAATGTCCCTCTTTTTCTCTTTAAGACCTTACCTCTAGTTGCCGTGCCGGATGAAATATTTTAGTATACTGAAAGAACTTCACTACCAGTGATAGACACACACAGAACCTTCCTTTGAAGAAGATATTTATTCCTTTTTTTTTTCTTTTTTCACTATTTCACTCTTTTCCTCTTTGCATCTAAGCATTTTATAGCTAACCCACTTAGAGCTGTTAATTTGAATTTCCTTTCAAAATAGTTCCATTATTTGCGGTGGAAAAGCAACTTGTTAATTAACAGAACTGCCCTCCTCATCCCTTTTTTATCACAGATTTGTTAATGGAATTAGGTGGTTTACAATGGTTCACCTGATAAAATAGTGTCACGAGTAGAATGACTCTCTTTAAGGGAAGCAGCAATGGTGTGAAGATGAAATAGCAAGCTCATACTAAGAGAGCGCAATCTGAGTGGGAGTTTAAGATATGAAACTATTACACATCAGGGGTCAAAAGAAACACAGCCTACAGTAAAGCAGCAAAAAAGTGAGTTTCTAGGTGGAAAGTTCTCAACTACCAGGCTATATCTAGTTGATATATATAAAAATATTCTATTTAGAGTTGTCCTTAAAAGTGTTGGTAACCTATTTAATTTTCCTTGAATGCTGGGTAAAGGTGTAAAGGTCAGGCCTACATATAAAACTTTTCCAGAAAATTCTAGCCAAGATATAATGAAAAGTTCTACACTCCTTTTGTTCCATGTAGATGAATGCCTCCCATGTCACCCATCCCCACTTGGTAGGAAAGGATGTCATACTTACCACATGCAGTTCCTGAAAAAACGGAGGACGATGTGAAAATAAAGGACAGAAAACAAACCTACAGGAGATTAACTTTTTCTTGGAAGCCAAGCTTTAGTGAGTATGTAACACAGTAATCTCCTGAAAGCTCAGACTGTGCGATTCTTTTGCAAAGAAGGTAACATTTTTGCCACCTTCAGTTCAAGGTTCTAGTCACAATTCTTCGGTTGAAAATATGAGAATGTGTGGCTTTGTTAACAGGTTCTTTTTAACTGTCTGATAAAAAGTACACGCTGAGGCTGTACTTCCATCTTCCCTGACATACGTTGCCTGTTCATCACATTGTCGCCATCACATTGTCCTTCGGTTCACCTTCATGATGGCTGCTTGGGTTGCAAATTATCCATCCTTCTGTGTATACAGACTATCTAATAGTAAAGGATGTGACATTCTTTACCCAGTCCGTGATTGGGGTTAGGTGTCAATGAATTAACATACAGAAGGACTTGGTACAGAACCTGGTACGTAAGAATTCAATATATGTTGGCCATTATCTTGACCCTAAGTGAGAATATATATTTGAATACTCCAATGTGTGCGAATTCCACAACTTCTACTGAAACGCAATCATTTTTTAGTCCATTTCCATATGAGGCAAGTACAGTCAATTCTCATTATTTGTGGATTCAGTATTTGCAAATGTACTTACTTGCAGAAATTTCTAACCTCCAAGATTAATACTAGCCGTGCTTTCATAGTCATTCACAGACACATGCAGATGTGACAAGTATGAGTTGCTGGGCACACACATTCCCAGCTGAGGTCAAACCAGGTGGCGTTCTGCCTTCTCCTTTCAGCTCTCATACTGTAAACAATGTTCTTTTCTCAGGGACACTTTAATGTCACATGTTGCTCACATTTATGATTTTTGTTGGTGATTCCACCCTGTAAAACGGCCCCCAAACAGACGGCTCAAGTGCCTTTTAGGGTTTCTCAGAACAAGAAGGCTGTGATGTGCCTCACAGAAAAACTACACTGTTAGATAAGCTTTGTTCAGGCTGAGTTATAGCGCTGTTGTTTGTAAATTTAATGTTAATGAACCAAAAATATATACGAAATAAGATGTTTTTAAACAGAAACCCGCATTAAAAAGTATGTATTAAAATTGTTGTGACCAGAGGCTTGCAGAAACCAACTCTGTATGTTCTCTAGGAGCAAAGGTTCAGTATTCCTCCATTCAGAGTTCATGGCAACTTTACAGAACATTACCACAAACAATGAGAATTGACTGCACTAAATGTAGAAGATTATGCATGAAAATGGGTAAATTATTTAATGTTTCTGAAAAGCAAAAATATTAATAAAATAGATTGAGGCAAGAATATGATTTTGTATGTCATATATAATGAGTGTGGCTTTTTTTAGGCAATTAGAAAATCCATTAAATAATTTGTTTAGAATAATTATCTAGAACCGACCCCCCCCCCCAAATAACCCAGAATGAAAAGAATGCTTCTAAGCCTTCATTTAAGGAAAGAATCCTAGGGAGCAGAGAAATTAGACCTAAGAAGTAAAAATCAAAGTTTAGTTGGAAGGGAAACAGAGACCAGAGGCTGGGAAGTGCTGGAGCTGACATCAAGCCAGATAGTTGAATTGAGAGCCTAAAGGGACAGTACACAGAGATCTCATCAGCGGTGGAGCTAAAGAAAATGAAATAAATACCAAAATACTGAGATCAAGATGCTCTGGACCTAAATTTTCAAATGTGAGGAACCTATTTGATGAAGAACCATGACTATCTCCTAGAATGGGGGGAGCTCCTTAAAGAAAATTGGACTGCGTAGTATAAATATTAATATACTTTAAGATAGCATTATGTATCTCAAAAGATTCCTGAATCCTTCTCTATGAGGTCATAATATACAGTCATCCCTCAGTGCCCACGGGGAATTGGTTGCAGGGCCCCCATACATTCCCAAACCCCTGTTGCTCAAGTCCCTCATATAAGAATGGAGTGGTAAGGTGAATACAGGCAGCCCTCAGTGTCTATGGTTCGACACCCATGGATTCAACCAAACACATATCACATTTCAAAGTTATTTAGCTTTCCATCCAGCTGAAAAGATTCTTGAGAGCAAAGATCACTAGTCCAACCATCATGTTTGTGGTATACCCCCAAAACTCATGAACTCATGGTTCTAGGAGCAAAATAGTTATTTACTGAATAACTCGACATTAGAATAGAATCTTCAGGAATAGAATTCTTGGAATATATTCTCCCTCTCTCTTCCTCTGTCTCTCACTTGTCCACCCCTAATATTCTTTAGCCTGTGTGTGGGATTGACACTATCAACCATGGTTGTGCTTCTGGTATGTTCACAGAGGCTTTGGGAAAATCATGAAATCTCTTATTATTATATGCCATCCCCCTCTCCCACATAGGGAATAACAAAGCTAGTTATGGCTATATTCAAAAACCAAGTTTTGTACACTGGGCACACTAACAAGAAAAATCTTACTTTGGGGACACTATCTATATGATTATCACAAAATAGGAGCTTTGAGATCATGGGAAAAATTAGCTACTTTAGTCACACAGTACAGGCTTTCTGACAATCTTAAACATGCTCAAGTCGTATAACAAGCCTAATCCTCTTTCCTACAGAATAAAAGTAGCCTATAACAAAGTAACATGGGAAATATGGTTACACAACAAATAATGAAAGTATTAATGATAATAGTGCCTCTTCAGAAGGCAGCCAAACAGTTATTCGATTGCTAAAGGTTACTGCACCAAAAACTCTAAATTACGCATTTTAAGGAAGTCCTTTAAAGTCATCAACTTTTTATAGCTTAGCTGCCAAATTTCTAATCAAATCTAATCAGTCATAATTCCATGTTGCGCTATTGAAAAGTCACAATGGAAATTACGTGGTAAGGTAAAACGATGTGCTAAGGAAATAACATTTAGAAATAGAAAGGAACATATTTATTCTCCAAAGGAAAGTTGACCTTAGAAAGTCCAGAAATAAGAAAATATTCTTATCTCATTAATCATTTCACATTTTTCAGGTGTCATTCAGTTCTAGTCATATTTATCGGCACTTACTTAATCTTGAAGTATACACACATGAAGAGTTATAATCCAAATCTGCTGAAGAAAAAGTAAACAAAGGAAAGAGCTCCACTAAATTCCACTAAATCTGGTACAGCTATTACAGAGAGGAAAGTTGTTCTTAAACGTGTAACAAGCTTATGTCTCCAGAGTGATGTGGTGATAACGAATGTATTAGTTTTTTCATTCATTTATTCAGCAGTCACATACTGGGCTTCTATAAGAGACAGTCACTTTCCTCAAGGATCTAGAAGTCTAATTATTCCTCAAGACACCTAAACACAATTGCAACATTCTGAATTGTGCTTTAACTATCTGGTGATCTGAGAAGGCAAGACTAAAAACACGTGTCTTGAAGGGTAAGCAGGAGTTTACCTAGTCAAGACAAGGACGTTCCTAGCAAGAGAACATACATGTACAGAAGAGAGATTTAAAAAATACATCTGTCTAGAAATGTGAGAAGATCTGAGTGGTTGGAAGCCAGATGTTGGAGGGAAATCTTCTAAGAAAGTAACAGGATCAAATCGTGAAGGATCTAGTTTACCGTGCTAAGTTTGGAGTTTTGCTGTAGTTAATGAGAGGCCATCAGAAACTCCTGGCGCTGAGCATCTGTCTTAGTTTGCCCAGGCTGCTGTAACAAAATAACAGAAACTAGGTGGCTTACAAACAAATATATTTCTCACAGTTCTAGGGTTACGAAGTCCAAACTCAAGATGCTGGCAGATTCAGAGTCTGGTGAAAGCCTGCTTCCTGAGTCATAGACTGACTTTTTGTTGTGTCCTCACAGAGTGGAAAGAACATAGGAATTTTCTCTAGTCACTTCTATAAAGTCAGTGGTCCTCATGAGAGCAGAGCTTCCCACCTCTCAAAGGCCCCACCCTCCTAATAACATCACCTTAAGGGTTAGATTTCAATATATGAATTTGCGGGTGACAATGAATGTTTGGAGCATAGCAACATCCTATTATCAGGCTTGTCTTCTGGGGAAGGTAGAATGTACTGTCATTAACCTGAGTGTGAAATATTGGAGGATCTTGATCAGAGGGAAGACCAGACTCTCTCTCCTATTAAGACCACCCTTTTCTTACTGCCAGGTTCCTATGGTGTGAACATGATGTGCTGATCAGAGGGGAGCAACACTGATCTTCCACCTGTCTGGATTTTCTGTTACCTCTGCTAAGGCCTTATTGTAGTGCCTTCTTACTTTCAACAGGCCATCTTGTTTCCAATTAATCTATCGCTAATTTAAAACATTTTCAATTGTCTCCCAACTCCACTTCTGGCATTTTCCCATCCAGGAATGCTAGTGCCTCTTGTCCTAGAGAGAAGTTATTTTATTATACTTTACTGTAAAGAAACATTTGGATTAAAAAGAAGAATGTAAGAAGAAAACCAGCCCATATTAGAAGAGATCAAGCCAAAGAGCCCAGGAACTAAAGTGTGAGGGGCTCTTGGCTAGAAACCATCTCAGAAGAGTTAGAAACATCTGGCTTCCTCCACGGGAGAAACTGTACTGCCTGTCCTACTGACGTCCTTGGAACTGGACAGCTCCGTCTTGAGCCTTGAAGGACTGGTCCAGATGCCAATCTTCATTCAGCATATCTTGAGTTTTACAGTCCCATGTACATAGATTTAAGAGCTGATAAATTTGACTTCCTGGTCTGCTGACTCACATATGCCCTGTGCCCGGGATAAATAGAATCATTGGAAAGTCCTTCTTTGGCAATACAAACAGCAGAGGCATTTGTACACATATGCATTCCCACTGTGTATTAGAGGAACTTCAGAAAAGAAGGAGAGAAGCCTTTCGATAGAAAATAAATGTACCCCCTTCAAAACCATGTAAAGGATCCAATCCATATAGAATATGAAGGAAAAAATAGCATATTCCAGGACTGAAGAATTTTGTAGCAATAATTTCTTTATATTGGTTTCAGGTCAGATGACAGCTAGTTCACTGAAAAGCGTGTAATTATTCACGGCACCATGAATTCTTCTCTTGAGTATGCGTATTGCTGCAAATTCCAACACTATTGCGGTGAAAGCAACGTCCTGTGCATGGATACTTCTACTGATTAAGATAATTTCATATTACCTACACTCCACAGTAAGACCTGTTAACGTTATAAGCAGTTTTTGGCAATTGTACCCTGTGATGTTTTCCTAATGTGTGTATTTATGCATACTACTGTGTGAACTGTTATGCTTTAAGCATTTTTAAGAATTCTAACCTGTGATATTTTACTAATGTGTGTATTTATGCATGTGACAGGAAGCTGTTAATGTTATAAGCATTTTTCAGGACTTAACCCAGGGATATTTTTAACAAATGTTTGTAATTACTAGGAAATCCAAATGTGTCTTGTTAGAAAAATATAGCTTGAAGTCCCTTTGTTTACACAAGGCACATGGCAATCCTTGCATGCCTTTCTCAGAGTCAGGTTTTTCTTTCCTGGGAGTGTATCTCTGAAAGAGGATGTGTTAAATAACGGAGTGAAATGTTTAGAGAAAATAAAATTGATAAAGCCCTAGTTCTACATTACTGAAATTTACAAATGTTTATTGGACAGCTAGTTTATACAAAATAGTAGATCAGATCATACAGAGGACAAAAAAGCATCTCTGCTCACAAGGAGATCATAACTCAGCAAGGATATATGCAAAATTAATTCTAACAAGGTAATGTGGAAAAAGCCATGGTGGACAGAGAGTGTACTGGGAAAGTAGAGGAAAGAATAATTCTGAAATAATTGCTGGTCTCTAAACATGCTCTACCCCTACTTTTCTGTAATTGTCTTAATGTTTGTTATTTTTCTACCTGAAATACACCTTCCTCTTTTAGTTCATTTATCAAGCTTCTACCCATCCTTCAGTGGTTTCCCTCAACAACCCTAAAATCTACACACAGTAGACATTTCTTATTTTTTAAACCACTTTAGATATGATCGATACGTAAAAATCTGTACATATTTCATGGACATAGCTTGATGAGTTTGGGGATGCATATCCACCATGAAACCATCACTACCATCAGGATCACACACATATCCATCAACGTCCCAAAGTTTTCCCCCACCAACTCCCATGATGAGGAGGGAGGAGAGGGAGGGGGAGGAGGGAGAAATCAAACAGCCTAATATTCTACACCCTGCCCCACCTGGGAAGGCAATCTATTAAACTCCAATTATCTTACCTCCAATGTTTTCTGAAACAAGTAAATCCTTCAGATCACTTTTGAGAGATTTTCCATATTTCAGTAATTTCAGAGAAAATTTATAGAATTTTAAAGAAAACTTTGAGACTGAACAGGACACTTTTATGCAAGCCTCAGTTTTCTTAGAAGGCTGAGGTGGGTACCTGTCAGACAGCACAGTTCAACGGAAAATTCCATTTGCCTTTTGACTTGGGTTAATGTTTCCTGAGTCCGGTTCTTTTCCCATAAGACACTGAAATTTGTACAAATCTTTGCTGTGTATAAGAGAGTATTCTTTTAAGCCTTATATCAAACACCTTTCTCAGCTCAAGGGCAACTACATACAAAAACCACGTTTTATTTCTTCTGAACACACTGAAAGAATATAGCAAAACAATTCTGATTCTGAGAGCATATGTTTAATAGCATACAGTTAATAAAAGAATCAGTTCAAAGAATCAAATTTTCTGAATAATTATAATTTCTTTTTTAGGTAATACTTTACCTTTTTTCAAACATGGTCATATATCTTAATTTTTGTTTTATACATAGCTCTGTTTCAAAACTTCTAATTTTTCTATGAATCTAAAACTAATTCAAGCTCACAGAGAACTAGAAAAACAGAATCATAAACAGAGCAAGATTTTCCTACTAAATAGAAGTCACCATTGATAATATTTCTGTTGTCCTTCCTTTTTTATAAATCATTTTATTGTGTAGACATTATGGTCTATATACAGATTTCCATATATTTAATCTTTATCACAATACTGAATGAAATTAAAATTGTTCGTTATGATTGGCTAGCAATCTACTTACCATAATTTAACAATTTCTTATTGCTAGACATTTTGGTTATTGCCTATGATTTTGTTAAATTTTTTTTTAAAGTCTACTGTGTAAATATAATTCTGCATAATTTCTAGTCTATATTTTGGATTATTCTCTTACATCATGTATCCAGAAGTAGAATTACTGAGGCTTATACTATAAATCACCCCTGAGAATGTGACCCACAGCATATCATTGACAGTGATCGTGACCCATTCCCAGGGGAGTCATGAATATAAGGTCTTGAACCCGCTTCCCCCTAGAGGGTCAAGACAGGTAAAGACCTTTGAACCTAGAAGCCTGTGGTCACCAACGCAGCTCTAATTTTCTCTTTTATTTAATGTAGTCTTTCATTTTGCCATTTCTTTGGCTTCATATCTGCAACTTTTTGAAGCTTTAAGTATTATTAGTTTATAGATATTATCCAGAGTTGCACTCTGTTTTCTGCTTCCTTAAAAGTTAAGTTCAGAACTTTTTCTGCACTCAAGTATAGATTTTTAAAAAATCCTCCCAACATTCATTATTATAAAAAGTCTCAACAAATCAGGTATCACAGGAATGCATCACAACGTAATAAACATAAGCCCCCAACTAACATCATACTCAACAGTGAAAAGCTAAAGGCTTTTCCTCTAATACAAGGAACAAGACAAGGATGCCTACTTTCATACTTTGTTCAACATACTATTGGAAGTCCTAGCCAGAGCTATTAGCCAAGAAATAAAAGACATCCAAATCAGGAAGAATTCAAACTGTCACCATTTGCAGATGGCACGATATTATATATAAAATCCCTAAATTCTCCACCAGAAAACTGTTAGTACTAATACATGCAGTAAAGTTGCAGCACACGAAACCAATATATAGAAATCAGTTGTTTTTCTATACACTAACAAGAAAATATCAGAGAGAGATTAAGAAAATAATCCCATTTAAAATTGCATCAAAAAGAATAAAATACCTGGGAGTATATATAAATAACCAAGAAGGTGAAAGACCTGTACACTGAAAATTGTAACTCATTAATGAAAGCTATTCCATGCTCATGAATTGGAGGAATATTGTTAAAATGTCCATACTACCCAAAGTCATCTACAGATTCATTCAATGCAATCCCTATCAAAATTCCAATGTCATTTTTCATAGAAACGGAGCAAAACATTGTATAATTTGTGTGGAATCACTAAAGACCTTGAAGAGCCAAAGCCATCTTCAAGAACAACAAATCTGGAGGTTTCCAGATTTCAAACTATATTACATAGCTTCAGTAATCAAAACAGTATTGTATTGGCATAAAAACAGACACGCAGTTCAGTGGAACAGAACCGAGAGCCCAGAAACAAACCACAGATACATGGTCAATTAAGTTATGACAAACGAGCCAAGAATATACACTGGGGAAAGGACAGTCTCTTCAATAAATGGTGGTGGGAAAACTGAAGAGCCACATGTGAAAGAATGAAACTGGACCACTCTTACATCATACACAAAAATGAACTGAAAACCGATTAAAGATTTGAATGTAAGACTTAAACCATAGAAAATTTAGGTGGTAAGCTCCATGACATCCGTCTTAGTGGTGATGATTTGAATCTGACACAAAAAGCAAAGGCAACCAAAGCAAAAACAAGTGGGACTACATCAAACTAAAATAAGCTTCTGCACAGCAGAAGAAACGATCAGCAAAATGAAAAAGCAACCTACCTGATGGGAGAAAATATTTTCAAATCATACCTGATAAGGGGTTAATATCTAAAATATATAAAGTACCTCTACAACTCAATAGCACAAAAACAATCCAATTGAAAACTGGGGAGAGAATGTAGACTTTTTCCAAAGAAAACACACAGATGGCCAAGAGGCACATGAGAAATTGCTCAACATCACTCATTAGGAAAATGCAAATCAAAACTATAATGAAATAACACCTCACACCTATTAAAATTGCTGTTATCAAAAAGACAAGAGAAAAGTGCTGGTGAGGATGTAAAGAGAACACTTGTGTGACATTGGTGGGAATGTAAATTGGTTCAGCCCCTATGGTAACAGTATGGAGGTTCCTCAAAAAAATTAAAAATAGAACTACCACATGCTTCAGCCATTCCACTTCCAGGTGTTTATTCAAAGAAAAAGAAAACAGTTACTTGAAAAGATAGCAGCACCACCATGTTCACTGCAGCATTATTTATTTACAATACCAGAACATGGAAGCAATATAAGTGTCCACTGTTGGATGAATGGATAAAGGTGTGATATATATACAATAGAATATTTCTCAGCCCTAGAAAAGGAAATCCTGCCATTTGTGACATGGATGGACCTTGAGGTCATTATGCTATGTAAAATAAGTCAGACAAAGACAAATACTATATGATCTCATTTATATGTGGAACCCAGAAAAAACCTCATAGATACAGAAGAGATTGGTGGGTGTCGGGGGAGGGGGAGGCACATAATGGGTAAGTGTGGGCAAAGGTGCAAACTTCCAGTTTTAAAGTAAGTCCTGGGCATGTGATATAAAGCAAGGTGACTATAATATCGTACTGCATATTTCAGAGTTGCTAATTAGATCTTAAAAGTTCTCATCACAAGAAAAAAAAATTATAACTGTGTATGGTGATGGATTTTAACTAGACTTTTGGTGGTGATTCTTTTGCAAAATATACATGTATCAAATCATTATGGTATACATCTGAAACTAATGTGTCAGTTATACCTCCATAAAAAATCTTTTCTATGGATATTGCAAAGAAAAATGTAGCCTCTAATTGCATATTATAAAAACGAACTTGACATTAGTTACACGCACTAAAACACTTTAAATGGCTCTTAGTTAGAAACTGTATTTGACTGCATTAGATAAAATGTCCAAAATAACAGTGAATTAAATGAGATGAGAGTTCTCTCTCACATAAAACAATTCTGAAGTTACGAATTCCAGGGCCAAAATGGCAGTTCATCGCCATCAACAAGCCAAATATCTTCTTTTTCTCTGTTGTTCTAGTGCACGGCTTGGTCCACAAAACTGCTTCCTGGTCTAAGTTGGCCACTGAGTTTCCAGCTACACATCTGTGGTCTAGCCAGCTAGAGGGAGGAAGAGAATAAAACAAGGGCGACAACTTCTGGCTTGAACAGCTTCCTTGAAGAATCTTCTCTGACCACCACTTTCAAGGAGATCCAACCCAAACTGCAGATTATCTTACAAGCCCACCTCCTTGGTCAGAACCTAGTCCTATGTTCACACCAGCTGCAAGGTAGGCTGAGAAATACACTATAGTCAGATTCATTGACAGCAAAATACATAAGCTGTCAAGATTCTGTTACCAAGGCAGAGAAGAGGCATGCTGACTAGGCAACCAACAACCTGCTATCTGTGACAACTTTTCTTCCACTTTGGTCAAACTGTCAAACATGCAATATAAAGTCTTATTAAAATTGTCAGTTTCCTCCTACATATTAATTCTATATAAATGCAACAGAATATCTACATTTTAAATTGTTTTTTGGAAATTACAAAGTTAGCATCTCCTTACTCCATAAAATGACTGTCTGTTACAAGTTCAGATCCATGATCACTGTATCTTCATTGAAATCTACTCCAAACACAGTAAATAAAACACTTTTACACATCCAATACCTTTACCTTGAGTTTAAATCTGTCTGAAACTAATGTCTAGCTTTACTTTTATTCCTTAATAAATTATTGCCTAATCTCTCATTTTTAACTTTGTACAAGTAATTCTGCTTTTGGGGTATCTCACAAATACCTGTATTTTTAAATGAACTTGATTGTCTAACTTTCAACACATTTTGTTCTCAGAGTAGTAGCTGGTCTTCTGTTCCTTTGTTCTATGTTTTCGGGGTTTTATGCTTTCTAACTTTGCTCATCCTTTCTTTCACACGTTATAAGCTCAATGATGTTTGCTTTGTGTTGATATTTTCAGTTATTTTGATGTACATATTGTTCTTTTAATTTTACTACAGCATTTTACAAAAGAGCATTTTAACATGCATTATTGCTTATTATATTCAAGCATCAGTATGTTTTTACTTTAAAATGAGAGATGGAGGGGGGACCTTCAAGATGGCGGAGGAGTAGGACATGGAGATCACCTTCCTCACCACAGATACACCAGAAATACATCTACACGTGGAACAACTCCTACAGAACACCTACTGAACGCTGGCAGAAGACCTCAGACCTCCCAAAAGGCAAGAAACCCCCCACGTACCTGGGTAGGGCAAAAGAAAAAATAATAAACAGAGACAAAACAATAGGGACGGGACCTGCACCAGTGGGAGGGAGCCGTGAAGGAGGAAAGGTTTCCACAAACTAGAAGCCCCTTCGGGGGCAGAGACTGCGGGCGGCGGAGGTGGGAGCTTCGGGGACGTGGAGGAGAGCGCAGCCACAGGGGTGCGGAGGGCAAAGCGGGGAGATTCCCGCACAGAGGATCGGGGCCGACCGGCACTCACCAGCCTGAGAGGCTTGTCTGCTCCCTCGCCGGGGCGGGCGGGGCTGGGAGCCGAGGCTCGGGCTTCGGTCGGAGCGCAGGGAGAGGACTGGGGTTGGCGGCGTGAACACAGCCTGCGGGGGCTAGTGTGCCACGGCTGGCCGGGAGGGAGTCAGGGAAAAGTCTGGACCTGCCGAAGAGGCAAGAGACTTTTTCTTCCCTCTTTGTTTCCTGGTGCACGAGGAGAGGGGATTAAGAGCGCTGCTTAAAGGAGCTCCAGAGACCGGCACGAGCCGCGGCTAACAGCGCGGACCCCAGAGATGCGCATGAGACGCTAAGGCTGCTGCTGCCGCCACCAAGAAGCCTGTGTGCGAGCACAGGTCACTATCGACACCCCCTTCCGGGGAGCCTGGGCAGCCCACCACTGCCAGGGCCCCGGGATCCAGGGACAACTTCCCCGGGAGAACGCACAGCGCGCCTCAGGCTGGTGCAACGTCATGCCGGCCTCTGCAGCCGCAGGCCCGCCCCGCACGCCGTGCCCCTCCCTCCCCCCGGCCTGAGTGAGCCAGAGCCCCCGAATCAGCGGCTCCTGTAACCCCGTCCTGTCTGAGCAAAGAACAGAGGCCCTCCAGCGACCTACACACACAGGCGGGGCCAAATCCAAAGCTGAGCCCCTGGGAGCTGTGCGAACAAAGAAGGGAAAGGGAAATCTCTCCCAGCAGCCTCAAGAGCAGCGGATTAAATCTCCACCATCAACTTGATGTCCCTGCACCTGTGGAATACCTGAACAGACAACGAATCATCCCAAAATTGAGGAGGGGGAATTTCGGAGCAACTGGACACTTGGGGTTTGGTGTCTGTGACTGATTTGTTTCTTAGTATAGTTTTTAGCGCCTGTTATCACTGGTGGATTTGTTTATTGCTTTGGTTGCTCTATTATTTTAATAATTATTTTTTAATTTATTATTATTTTTTCTTTTTTTCCTCCCTTTTCTTCTGAGCCTTGTGGCTGACAGCATCCTGGTGCTCCAACCTGGTGTCAGGCCTGAGCCTCTGTGGGGGGAGAGGTGCGTTCAGACCACGGGAACACCAGAAACCTCCCAGCCCCATATAATATTAATCGGCAAGAGTCCTCCCATTGATCTCCAGCTCAACGCTAAGACCCAGCTCCACCCAAGGGCCAGCAGACTCCAGTAATGGACGCCCCATGCCAAACAACTAGCAAGACAGGACACAACCCCACCCATTAGCAGAGAGGCTGCCAAAAATCACAGTAAGTTCACAGACACACCAAAATACCTCTGGATGCGGCCCTGCCCACCAGAAGATAAGATACAGCCCCACCCACCAGAACACAGGCACAAGCCCCTCCACAAGTCACTGAACCAACCTCAACCACTAGGGGCGGACACCAAAAACAACAGGAACTGTGAACCTGCAGCCTACAGAAGGGAGACCCCAAACACAGTAAGTTAAGCAAAACGAGAAGACAGAGGAATATGCAGCAGATGAAGGAGCAGGGTAAAAACCCACCAGACCAAACAAATGAAGAGGAAATAGGCAGTCTACCTGAAAAAGAATTCAGAGTAATGATAGTAAAGATGATTCAAAATCTTGGAAATAGAATGGAGAAAATACAAGAAACGTTTAACAAGGACCTAGACCTACAGAGCAAACAAACTGATGAACAACACGATAAATGAAATTATAAATTCTCTAGAAGAAATCAATAGCAGAATAACACATGCAGAAGAATGGATAAGAGACCTGGAAGATAAAATAGGGGAAATAACTACCTCAGGGAATAATAAAGAAAAAAGAATGAAAAGGATTGAGGACAGTCTCAGAGACCTCTGGGACAACATTAAATGCACCAACATTCGAATTACAAGGGTCCCACATGAAGAAGATGAAAAGAAAGGGTCTGAGAAAATATTTGAAGAGATTATAGTTGAAAACTTCCCTAACATGGGAAAGGAAATAGTTAAGCCAGTCCAGGAAGCGCAAAGAGTCCCATCGAGGATATATCCTAGGAGACACATGCCAAGACACATATTAATCAAACTATCAAAAATTAAAGATATTAAAAGCAGCAAGGGAAAAAAGGGAATCCCCATAAGGTTAACAGCTGATCTTTTAGCAGAAACTCTGCAAGCCAGAAGGGAGTGGCAGGACATCTTTAAACTGATGAAAGGGAAAAACCTACAACCAAGATTACTCTACCCAGCAGGATCTCATTCAGATTCAACAGACAAATTAAAACCTTTACAGACAAGCAAAAGCTAAGAGAATTCAGGACCACCAAACCAGCTTTACAACAAATGCAAAAGGAACTTCTCTAGGCAGGAAACACAAGAGAAGGAAAAGACCTACAATATAAAACCCAAAACAATTAAGAAAATGGTAATAGGAACATACATATCCATAATTACCTTAAATGTAAATGGATTAAATGCTCCAACCAAAAGACATGCACTGGTTGAATGGATACAAAAAAAAAGACCTGTATATATGCTGTCTACAAGAGACCCACTTCAGACCTAGGGACATATACAGCCTGAAAGTGAGGGAATAGAAAAAGATATTCCATGCAAATGGAAATCAGAAGAAAGCTGGAATAACAATTCTCATATCAGACAAAACAGACTTTAAAATAAAGACTATTACAAGAGACAAAGAAGGACACTACATAATGATCAAGGGATGGATACAAGAAGAAGATGTAACAATTGTAAATATATATGTACCCAACATAGGAGCACCTCAATACATAGGGCAAATGCTGACAGCCATAAAAGGATAAATCAACAGTAACAAAATAATAGTAGGGGACTTTAACACCCCACTTTTACCAATGGACAGATGATCCAAAATGAAAATAAATAAGGAAACACAAGCTTTAAATGACACATTAAACAACATGGACTTAACTGATATTTAAAGGACATTCCATCCAAAAACAACAGAATACATTTTCTTCGCAAGTGCTCATGGAACATTCTCCAAGATAGATCATATCTTGGGTCACAAATCAAGCCTTGGTAAATTTAGGAAAACTGAAATTGAATCAAGTATCTTTTCCGACCACAATGCTAAGACACTAGATATCAATTACAAGAAAAAAATCTGTTAAAAATACAAACACATGGAGGGTAAATACACTAGTAAATAACCAAGAGATCACTGAAGAAATCAAAGCGGAAATCAAAAAATACCTAGAAATAGGGCTTCTCTGGTGGCGCAGTGGTTGAGAGTCCGCCTGCCGATGCGGGGGACACGGGTTTGTGCCCCGGTCCGGGAGGATCCCACATGCCGTGGAGTAGCTGGGCCCGTGAGCCATGGCCACTGAGCCTGTGCATCCAGAGCCTGTGCTCCACAACAGGAGAGGCCACAACAGTGACAGGCCTGTGTACCACAAAAAAAAAAAAAAAAGTACCTAGAAATAAATGACAATGAAAACACAACATCCCAAAACCTATGGAATGAAGCAAGTGCAGTTCTAAGTGGGAAGTTTATAGCAATACAATCCTACCTCAAAAAACAAGAAAATCTAAAATAAACAACCTAACCATACACCTAAAGCAATTAGAGAATCAACAAAAAACCCAAAAAATTAGCCTAAGGAGAGAAATCTTAAAGATCAGATCAGAAATAAATGAAAAAGAAATGAAGGGAACAATTGCAAAGATCAATAAAACTAAAAGCTGGTTCTTTAGAAAATAAACAAAGTTGATAAACCATTAGCCAGACTCATCAAGAAGAAAAGGGAGAAGACTCAAATCAACAGAATTAGAAATGAAAAAGGAGAAGTAACAATGGGCACTGCAGAAATACAAAGGATCATGAGAGATTACTACAAGCAACTATATGCCAATAAAGAGACAACCTGGAAGAAAAGGACAAATTCCTAGAAAAGCACAACCTTCCGAGACTAAACCAGGAAGAAATAGAAAATATAAACAGACCAATCACAAGCACTGAAATTGAAACTGTGATTAAAAATCTTCCAACAAACAAAAGCCCAGGACCAGAGGGCTTCACGGGTGAATTCTATCAAACATTTAGAGAAGAGCTAACACCTATCCTTCTCAAACTCTTCCAAAATATGAGAGGGAGAAACACTCCCAAACTCATTCTACAAGGCCACCATCTCCCTGATACCAAAACCAGACAGAGATGTCACAAGAAAGAAAACTACAGGCCAATATCGCTGATGAACATAGATGCAAAAATTCTCAACAAAATACTAGCAAACAGAATCCAACAGCACATTAAAAGGATCATACATCATGATCAAGTGGGGTTTATCCCAGGAATGCAAGGATTCTTCCATATATGCAAAAAAATCAATGTGATACACCATATTAACAAATTGAAGGAGAAAAACCATATGATCATCTCAGTAGATGCAGAAAAAGCTTTAGACAAAATTCAACGCCGATTTATGATAAAAACCCTCCAGAATGGAGGCACAGAGGGAACTTACCTCAACATAACAAAGGCCATATATGACAAACCCACAGCCAGCATCATTCTCAATGGTGAAAAACTGAAACCATTTCCACTAAGATCAGGAACAAGACAAGGCTGCCCACTCTCACCATTATTCAACATAGTTTTGGACGTTTTAGTCACAGCAATCAGAGAAGAAAAAGAAATAAAAGGAATACAAATTGGAAAAGAAGAAGTAAAACTGTGACTGCAGATGACATGACACTATACATAGAGAATCCTAAAGATGCCACCAGAAAACTGCTAGAGCTAATCAATGAATTTGGTAAAGTAGCAGGATACAAAATTAATGCACAGAAATCTCTTGCATTCTTATACACTAATGAAATTAAGGAAACACTCCCATTTACCATTGCAACAAAAAGAATAAAATACCTAGGAATAAACCTACCCAAGGACAAAAAAGACATGTATGCAGAAAACTATAAGACAATGATGAAAGAAGTTAAAGATGATATAAACAGCGGGAGAGATATACCATGTTCTTGGACTGGAAGAATCAACATTGTGAAAATCACTATACTATCCATAGCAATCTACAGATTAAATGCAATCCCCATCAAACTGCCAATGTCATTTTTCACAGAACTAGAACAAAATATTTCACAATTTGTATGGAAACACAAAGGATCCCGAATAACCAAAGCAATCTTGAGAAAGAAACACTGAGCTGGAGGAATCAGGCTCCCTGACTTCAGACTATACTACAAAGCTACGGTAATCAAGACAGTATGGTACCAACACAAAAACAGAAATATGTAGCAATGGAAAAGGATAGAAAGCCCAGAGATAAACCCACGTACATACGGTCACGTTATCTATGATAAAGGAGGCAAGAATATACAATGGAGAAAAGAAATCCTCTTCAATAAGTGGTGCTGAGAAAACTGGACAGCTACATGTAAAAGAATGAAATTAGAACACTCCCTAACACCATAGACAAAAATAAACTCAAAATGAATTAAAGACCTAAATGTAAGGCCAGACACTATAATACTCTTAGCGGAAAACATAGGCAGAACACTCTATGACATAAATCACAGCAAGATCCTTTTTGACCCACCTCCTAGAGAAATGGAAATAAAAACAAAAATAAACAAATGGGACCTAATGAAACTTAAAAGCTCTTGCACAGCAAAGGAAATCATAAACAAGATGAAAAGACAACCCTCAGAATGGGAGAAAATATTTGCAAATGAAGCAACTGACAAAGGATTAATCTCCAAAATATACAGGCAGCTCATGCAGTTCAATATCAAAAAAAAAAGGACAGCCCAATCGAAAAATGGGCAGAAGACGTAAATAGACATTTCTCCAGAGAAAGTAGAGATTGCTAACGAACACATGAAAGGACACTCAACATCAGTAATCATTACAGAAATGCAAATCAAAAGGACAATGAGGTACCACCTCACACCAGTCAGAATGGGCATCATCAAAATATCTACAAACAATAAATGCTGGAGAGGGTGTGAAGAAAACGGCACCCTCTTGCACTGTTGGTGGGAATGTAAATTGATACAGCCACTATGGAGAACAGTATGGAAGTTCCTCAAAAAACTAAAAATAGAACTACCATAGGACCCAGCAATCCCACTACTGGGCATATACCCTGAGAAAACCATAATTCAAAAAGAGACATGTACCACAATGTTCATTGCAGCTCTATTTACAATAGCCAGTTCGTGGAAGCAACCTAAGTGTCCATTGACAGATGAATGGATAAAGAAGATGTGGCACATATATACAATGGAATATTACTTAGCCATAAAAGGAAACGAAATTGAGTTATTTGTAGTGAGATGGATGGACCTAGAGACTGTCATACAGAGTGAAGTAAATCAAAAAGGGAAAAAAAATACTGTATGCTAACACATATATATATGGAATATAAAAATAGTAATAATGATAATGGTTCTGATGAACCTAGGGGCAGGACAGGAATAAAGACACAGACATAGAGAATGCACTTGAGGACACGGGGATGGGGGGGTGGTAAGCTGGGACGAAGAGAAATAGTGGCATGGAATATTTACACTACCAAATGTAAAATAGATAGCTAGTGGGAAGCAGCCACATAGCACAGGGAGATCAGCTGGGTGCTTTGTGACCACCTAGAGGGGTGGGATGGGGGGGAAGACACAAAAGGGAGGGGATATGGGGATATATGTATACATATAACTGATTCACTCTGTTATACAGCAGAAACTAACACAACACTGTGATGCAGTTATACTCCAATAAAGATGTTAATAAATAAAATGGTTCTCTTATGAGAAAACAATAAAATAAAATGAGGGATCAGCACACTATCTCTATTCAACTGTTCCCTTCAAAATGTGTCTTATAAAGATAAAAGTTGTATTTATGTTTAAAAGAAATAGTTTGATATTTAAGTTCTATTATCTTTTTTCTGCAGTTCGATACTGGTATAATTTCTGAGCCTCTCCATTTACAATATTTTTCTGCTGCCTTCACACATGGATGACAGATTATAGCAAAGTCTTATTCCATTCTCTTTTCACCCTTAAAATATCTAGTATATTGTTCCCTTAAGTTTTAATTGCAAAAAAGGTAAGTATTCTAACATTTGTTTCTTTGATAATTTTATTAATACACTGTATATGGCCTATATTAAAATTTCCTTTGTTCAAATTCCGTTATTATTTAAATATTAGAGTTCATGCTAACTTGTACACCTTCTAGAAGAATTAAAATATAAAATTTATGTTGAAAGTTATGTCTTTTTTTCTACAACATTTCTGGTTTTGTTATACTGTCCTTTCCAACAGAAACCTAAGCAGACATTCAAGTGTCATAAGAATGTTATTTGTCAACATGACAAATTCACATTTTTCGTTTATTAGATTCTTTAAAGCAGCTAGACTTTTGTTTGCATGTCCTTTTCACTGTCACCAATTTCATTTTTTTTTTCCATCCTGTCATAGACCCCAAAGTCCAGTAAACCACACTGACGGGCACTGAAAGGGCACAGTGGTGAATTACATCACGTGGTGTGCTAACAACGCAGGTCATGAGCTTTAAGTTGTAGAGCTGACAGCAGCCCTTTGTGGATCTTATACTTCCCGTTATGACTACATATTTTATCTGGTCAAAGTGTCATACATCAGCCAACAACCATAATGAGAGGAAGGCTGACTTTTCTTCCTACATTACTCCGGGGTAATGGCTATTTTGTTTCACAAGGGAGTGTGAACCAGTGTACATCACTGGTTCAGTTTTCCAATTTAATCTCATTAACCTCCACGCTTCTGAAAGGTGATAAAACACAGAGGTTAAGAGGATGGATTCTGGAATCAGATGTCAAACTTGCCTCAAAGTCTGTTTGTAAAATAGGGAGAATAACTACTTCACCGAGTTACTGTAAGGATAAAACAAACTACTATAAATAATACACAGTCGTGCCTATCGTGTCAAAACCCCATAGCAGTGTTAGCTGTCATTACTATTGGGTAAAAAATCTCTCCAAATCAGCCTAGTTCTTCATTCAGTGAACATATCATTGGTCATAGTTTTTAATTTGCTGTCACGTGTATCTCTTTGCAATTAGGAGAGACTTCCAGGATTGCTAACCAGAAAAGGTTCTAAACCAGAATTCAAAGGATGCCTTTGGTTACTGCAAGTCAACTACCCTTTTACTTACATTTCATCAAGAAAATAGACAATCTTTGTGTTTGTTTTCTTAATGTAATTCACAAGGCTATGGTCACCTTACTGCGACTAGAGTGTAAACAACCTGATAGTAGGCGCTATGACTTATTCAAATTTTCACATGGATTTAATGCGGTCTGTGATGTAGCTTGTTACTTCAATTTTTCATTGAATAAAGGAATAGATTAATGAAAAAGTGACAGAAAGACAGAATCTGTGTAACTAATCAAGGCTCTATTTTCTTTCTTCGTACTCAAAAATTTTAATCTGAAATTGGTAAAGAATAGATTGAGAGGAAATACAATGAACTTGAATAAACTTGCTTAACTTTGGTAGACTCTAGAAGTAACAATAGCAAACATGGATTTCACATCTCTTAAAATACACAAGGATTAAAATTAAAAGGAATAAAGTGCTTGGCAAACATGATCTTTAATTCAACAGATGGATGTCTTTTCTACTTTTGCTGATAAAAGAAATTTAACATAATGAAAATGTGTATTTTCTGCCTTAATTTTTGCATTTTCTTGCACTTCAGTAAGAAAACTTAAAACCCCTCCGGCCTCTTCAGGTGTTTCGACAGTAAAGATTTTATTTTAACGTTTTTTTTTTTTCTTGGCAGACAAGACAGTAGAACCTATCCAAGTACGTATTTTACTAGATTATAGAAATCTGCTAAATTTAAATAGATTAATGATCATGAACTTATAGCAATGGCATTAAGTTACATGCCTACCAGCCACCAACATATTACTGATATACACATAGTTTACCGTATTTCAAAAGCTACTTGAGCATCTTTTATTGAAATTATGACTACATTTACTATTAGGATTCTATAGAATTAAAATGACAAACTAATTTTGAATTTTCATTATCCGCTCTAAGAACATTAATTATTCTTGATATTTTCATATTAATTTGAATTCTATGAAAAACTAAATTTTTGAACTAAAATGTGGGCAGATACGAAAACAAATATTTTCAAATATCTTGTGGGATGCATCTTCCAGCTTAGTCTTCATTGTCTGTTTCAAAATTGTTTTGTTTTCCAGGTTCCCCTTTTCATCAAAATAAGCATACTTCACTTAGAACCTAAATATATGATTTTTATTTGTCAAGTATATTTCTATTTAAAAAAATTGAATAAGACTCCATTTTGAAGTTATGTTGAATTACTGCAAGTATTTAGTTACTGTTGACTAACCAGTAGATTAAAATGTGCTAAATTATGTGAAAGAATTCACAGGTATTCATGCTATAAAATTCATTTTCGACGGTTATATTCCTTTTCAGTGCTCCATATTCAAACTCACTAAATTTTTTTTAAAAAAATCAAGTGTTAAAAGATATCTATGTTACAAAAAAATTAAGAACTTAAACAAAATAGCTATAGTTAATATTAGCAATAGTACAGGAAACAAATAATCAGATGGTAGGAATCTGCCATACTTCAATCAGTTTTGGAAATCAATTTAGCAGTATGTATTAGTAGCCTAAGACACTTGAGAATTTAGTAATTTGGGTTAAGATATATGTACCACTGGTAATAGTGTAAAATGCCTGGGATTATCTAAGTGTCTACAATATTATGATGGTTAAATTATACTAGTTTTATGATAGTATTAAAAAGTCATGTTTGTGTGTGTGAGAAGAGCTTTAAATGTTTATAGTCTTTGAATTATTCATCCTGCTAAAAGCCTACCTTAGCTATAATGACGTGTAGGCAAAGACTTACATACAAGGATATTATAGCGTTAGGTAAAATATCTAAAGGAGATTTTTTAGATACATGTATTCTGCTATTTAATGGAACAATCCAGTAATTTAAATCATGCTTTTAAAAGTCTTTAATACTTGGGGGGGAAAAGGTTAATAAAAATGGTAAATGAAAATTCAAGGAGCAAAACAGCACCTAGTTTTTTTTCACCAAATTTTGTAGGTAAGATACACAAATTATAAACACTCACAAAAAAGAAATGCAAATACTGTGAATACACCTATTAGAAACTAAAGAAATTTACTTATGACCTGGCTGCATGTTTTTCCTTTATTATGTACATTTTAAAAATTTAACAGTGAATGTGAATATAATATTGTGGTATAAATAGCATTTGGATTAAATGCTAAGAACACTGAAAAATAGCTCATGTATTTGATTAAAACTATATGAAGTATGTTTTGGGCAGATACTAAATTGCATGGAAATTATTAAGTTGTATCTCCAATGACTTTCTATTTTCTTCATTGTTTCTACATTTAGTAATTGGAATTTTTCTCTAAGCAACGTTTGTCCCTTTTCTCCCATTTATTCAGTCAGTTTCATCAGTATGGACTCATGGATATTAATTTTATTTGGGGGATTATAATCCATTACTATCACCATTTTGTTGGTGAAATTTTTCCAGCTTTGGGGCGGTTCCTGTGTCCTTTATAATGTGGCCCCATCCTTTTTCTTTTGTTTTTAGCACTTGTTTACTTTCTGATATTGCAAGACGTTCCAGGTTTATCTTGCGTATTTCCTGCTCCAACCTCAGAATCAGCCATTTCTCCAAGGAGCATGGCTTCTTTTATTGTAGAATGGCATTTAAAAACCAAGATCTTGGTTTCTTATCATTACTGGAGCATCACTACTTTTGGGAACACTGTAGTAATAATTTATGCAGGCAAGATGCAAAGACAAATGTTAAAATGCGGTCAAAACTTAACAGGTTTCTGCATACCCCTAAAATATTCATTATTGTGATCATTTTAACATGCCCACAAATTTTTAATACCTCTCACCTCAAGAGATGGAATTTAACCACCACTATCCTCTCAAGTGTGGGCTGGACTTACCTTCCTTTTAGTAATTAGAGTATGGAAAAAGGGAAGAATAATAACTTTCCACTGAGGAATCCTGGCAGACCCTTCTTTAAGCAAATAGTCCAGGTTAACTCACTGAAAGTAAATCATGTTGATAACACCCCAGTATGATGTGATAAAACCTCAAGGGTACTCTTCCATTAAATCTGTAACATCAGGTTAATCGTAACACATATGAGACAAACTCAAACTGAGGAATGTGGACAAAAAATATCTAACCAGCCGTCTTCAAAAGTGTCAAGGTCAGGAAAGGTGAAAGACCATCAAACTCTCATAGATTGGAATAGACTGAGGAAACATGGAGACGAAATGCAGTGTGGTATCCTGACTGGATCTGGGAACAGAAAAAGGGCGTTTGTGGGAAAACCAGTGGTATTCAAGTAACATCAGGCAGTTTCGTAAATATTATACCATTGTTCACTTTATAGTTTTGATAAATGCATCACGCTTATATACAGTGAAACAATTAGAAGAAGCTCTGCAAATGATATATGGGAACTCTGTACTATCTTTGCAATGCTTCTGTAAGTCCAACATTTTGAAATAGAGTACAAAGGGCAAAGGTAGGACAGGGTTCGAAAATTCACGTCTCTTAGTTAACACAGTGCCGTAAAAAGGAAGGGCTGCCTGCATGTCTGTTTCATCCCATATCACAGAGCCTAGAACAAAACAGATGCTGGATAAATGGAGCCTTCAGTTATTAGTAATATTTTAGAGTAATGAGACAATGTTAAAAATGTAAATGGAAGTTATATTCTCTTGGAAGTTGAAACTGGAAATTTACACGCAATATCATAGGCAGTATGCAATGATTGAAAACGTGTGGATAGACTGAAGTGCTTCTAGGTACACAAATGGGAATCATATATAGTGATGTTATCTAAAAAGAAATGATCTTCAATTCATTTTTATGCAGCCCAACTTGGAGAAGGCAAAGAGACTAAATATTGTTTTATGGGAAGAGATGTCTTGCTTCAATACTGAATCATCCATCGTGTATGTCTCTGGGACCCGAGTCATGCCTTTGATTTCTCTTTTATCCCTCTGATGACTAGTTCAGCATTCTTTACATTGAAGGCTCTCAATAAGTCCTTGATGACTGAATGCTTTTTGCGATTCTTTCATCTTCACTCTGATTTACTGCACTCCTTTGAACCAACAACGAAGCACAGATGGGGAAATTGATGCAGCACTTCTGAAACCTGTTCGATTAGTTGTTCAACTATATTTTAAAAGGGAATGTGCATCTGTCAGAATGGGAAGAAGGAGAAAGTATTTTTCATTTTAAGAGACTGTGTCCATTTGACTGATTCCAGTCAAATGGAAGAGGTTAGCAATGATTCTGACTTCAAACGTCAGGCCTCCCAACTCTTTCTGCTTAAAGCTGTGGAACACAAGCATTTTTCCTGCCTCAAAGAATTGCGGAACTTTGTGCTTTTAAGAAGCATTCAGTGGTGGTGATTTGACACATTGGTCCCATAAACCTGACTAAATATATAGCACTTGGAAAATCGGGACAATTTAAGTGTTTCAGGTCTCATATAAAACAAGAAAGTTCATCTGGTTCTGATGAAATAGGCTGTGAAAATAATGTGCACTGAAGCAAAATTAAGACTCAATAGTTATTAATGTTTCAACTTTGTGTAGCATTGTCAAGGGAAGCTATAATTCTATTAAGTAACTACTTCAATTTGTTACAGAATTATTTAGCTTACAGCACTATGTTTAGAATAAATCTGAATTAACCTGCATATGAAAAAGTTTAGACTCAATTCTTCATTAAGCCAACTGACTACCCTCATTCTTCTAAGTCTCCAGCAGGTGACAGTGAAATTTTCATGGCTATACAAAGTACTTGGCGATGACTAAAACACCTTGGCTTCAGAAAAAAATTCAAATTTTAAAATGGACCTTGATAAAAAAATATATATCAAACCCAATTGGCGGTTGTACTTCTCTGTAATTAAGCCTAAAACGTAAATCTAAATGAACAGAACTGAAAACTTTGATGCAGAGGCAATACTCATACCCCAAAAAAGAAATTTTATAGAAAAAAATCTCACTATCTTAAAAGACACAATGCAGTTAAGCAGATGTTTGGCAGCGAAGAACGTATAAGCAGAGAAGTAGATTTTCTAAGAGGAAAGCAGAGCATTATTAACACATTGGAACATTTCAATACAATACATATATTTATATTTAAAAAATAAAGGTGTCTCATCTGCATAAGAGGCATCAGTGCAGAAAAAAATGGGCCAATCAATTCTATTTCCAAAACAACGTTTGCATCCTACAGGAGCAGATTTGTCCGTATGGTACATGCTGCGATTAGATCTGCATCTCTCTCACCCTTTTCTTCTGCCTTAGCAGAAGAAAGTTCTTCTGCATGTGGAAAATCCCAGGGTTTTAACTGCTTTGGCCTCCTACTCAGGAATCAGGTCCAAACCTCTTTGCCATGAAGGCAACGATGCCTATGAACAGACGACTGTGCCTCCTGCTTCTGCTGCCTTTAGACTGTGTCAACAAGGAAGAGGGAGCTGGAAAAAGCTGAAAGAACACATTCTGCCTGGATATACTCCCCGCATGTAAACCCAGGCGAAATTGAAAGGTAGCTTAAATATCTTCCATTGAAAGACATCCAGAAACCTCTCATTGCTGACTCTCAAATAACATTCGTGTTACAGTTTAGTGTAAAGCTAAAAACGACCACACCATTTGATTGGTCTTTCTGTGGTTAATTTTTAAAAAAAGCTTTATCAAAGTCCATATACTGAGCAATGGAACCCGCAGAACCATTTCGAATGGGTTCAGCCGTATCTCCTAGAACGCAGACAGAGCATGAGATGGCAGAAAAAAATAAACCCCATCAAGTCTGGTAGTGCGGCCAAGCCGCTGGTATCAAAGCCACACGCTGTGCGGTTAATTTCATGAGGTCATGACCCTGCAGGGGGTGAGGGATCACTGCAGGGCAGCTGAGCAGCTTAGAATGAACTGAAATGAAGCCACAGTGGCAGGGCTGTGCATGTGTTCAATAAACGTCCCCAAAGCACAGTGGGAACCAGGGACAAGCCCTGTTGACATGGAGCATTTCAGGGATAGAAGCTGAACGTAGATAAGGTAGCGTTCCCCCCTTGAGTGCTAGGGCTTTTGCCATACAATAAGGCGGCCTCCACATGCACTGACAAATCATGGGTGGCATATGGAAGTCATTGTAGTTTAAGATATAGCATCATAATATCAATAATCGTCTTTTAAAAATAAGTTGCACAGTTACTCGGAACAAAAAATGAATCAAATAATGCCATTTGCAGCAACCTGGATGCAACTAGAGATTATCACATTAGATGAAGTCAGTCAGAAAGAGAAAGAAAAATACCATATGATATCCCTCAAATGTGGAATCTAAAATATGGCACAAAAGAACCTATCTACGAAACAGAAACAGACTCACATAGAGAACAGACTTATGGTTGCCAAGGGGGAGGGGTTGGGAGTGGGACGGCGTGTGAGGTTGGGGCCAGCAGGTGTAAGCTGTTACATATAGAATGGATAAACAACAAGGTCCTACTTTATAGCACAGAACTGTATTCAGTATCCTATGATAAACCATAATGGAAAAGAATATATTAAAAAAATGAATGTACATATATGTATAACTGAATCACTTTGCTGTACAGCAGAAATTAACACGACATTGTAAATCAACTATACTTCAATTAAAAAAATCAAAAAAATAAGTTGGAAGGACGTAACATGTAGCACAGGGAATGCAGCCAATACTTTTTAATAACTTCACGTGGAATAGAACTAATAAAAATATAAAATTACCATGCTGTATCCTGAAACTAGTATAATATTGTAAGTCAACTATACTTCAATTTTTAAAAACGAATGAAAAATAAACAAAACTATACTGGGTAAAAGCTTCAGTGACCCCATAGACTTCAGCACATCAACTGGTTGGCATGAAGGCCTAATGGCTTTTACTGGTATTGACCTAGAACCCGGAGCATAGGATACACTTAGTACATAGATTCTGAGTTAATAGTTCTTTCATGAAATATACCAGACACTGAACTAACTCAGCCTCTGTGTAAATGTCATAATTGGCCGACTCTCTGGAGGTTTGAAAGCAAGGATGACTGGGCCGGGTAGACGGCTCCTGGTGACTGCCAGGGATCTGCCCTAAGACAAAGGTGAGTGAACTTATCCCTGTCCACCGAAGTTGTGAAGCTTTCGATGTAAGCTCACTGCTACCAAACCCAAGCCTGTGCTTGCAGGACAGCATCCACATTCCTCACCATGTCAGAAGCTCACAGCAGTTTTTAAACATGTATTCCACCGTATCTGCTGAGTGGAAAAAGAGAAATGGGAAAACTGCTGTAAGATATGATTTAAAAAAAATGTTTTACTCCTTGAATTTCGGTCACAGCCATTGTTCACAAATGCCATTTTGCCCGTGACAGCTCAAGGACTAATAATGACATCGGTAGGGGGGGCATGTTTCAGTCCCTGTTGGTTTAGCAAAAAAAACAGGAATTATGTTGAAGGCATATTTCTACTAGCGATTCCAAAAAGGAATATATGACTAACACAGGAGGGGAAAGTCATTATGAACTGAAGTTATAGATGTTCTAAATGGTGAACTACTGTGCTTGGAAGAATATGTTATAAGCCACTTGATGAAAAAAAGAGCAACTGGACTATAAAAATGAGCAAATAAAAAAGAGTATAAAAAGGCCAGGGTGAAGTAAGTAGTGAAAGGCTTTTAGTACCAAGACATTGACTGGAGTCCATTAAGAAGTAGAAATGAGATTGCAGGTGTATTTGCAGAGCTGGCCCTGTGCTGTATTCCAACTCAGTAATTCTACAGGCATGGAGCAGATGAACACAATTTCTAGAAAAAATAAATGATCAAAAAGGCAGAAGAACGTAAGCATTAGTGATAATCACTGCTGAAAATAAGAAACTTTGGGGCTTTAAGTTCTTCCATAGGTGCTCAGTGGTATATATTCACAGATGAATTTCTGTGCAAAATAAAAGTGCATATAAAACGTGTTAGTGATAAGTAAGAGGGATCAACTTCTCCACATTAATGAAAACCACACAGCTTAATTATGGACAGTGTGCCTTGTTAAGTATCTATATGACCAGAGAAGAGAATGAGAAGTGAAGATATGAACAGTAAAGCTAAAACTAGCTTAAGATTAAAGTAACATAATTCAAAGGCAACATGATAAGCATTGACAGTCACTTTAATTACCAAATAGTGAAAAGTAAGCAACAGCACGAGCTTGCAAGATTCTGTGTCTGTCTAGCGCTGCATAAATTATCCCTCAGTCTATTTTGATCCGCTAAATATTATCTACACACATAAATCAGGAGTATCTCAATCACCTTGCTATAAGAACTAAATCTACACAGTATAGAGCAAACGGCCAAGACAAGTGGAGACTTGATATGGGAAGTTCTAAATTTGTACTTATCGCGCCATGTAAACATACAACCTAAATATTACAGTGAGAATGACATGCAAACACAGCCTCACAACAAATCCCCAAGCTCATGCTTCCACCTAGACTGTTGCTTTGAAGCCCCTCCCATACGGAAAACAAGGGCCCCCTTTAGCCATCACATAACTCTCATCGGCCCAACTGCCCCAAACGTGGAAGACTGTTGAATGTCTCGTATAAACTCTCACGGGCAGCGCAATCTGACACTCCTGCACTTGTGCAGTGTCTGCAAAAGAGGCCTGAGGGACAGAGCCTGAAGGTAATAAAGTTCATCGCTTCTCCCAGTGGAGGGCTAGCATCTCAAATATTGATACATTTGGAAAGCAGAGGGACACAGAACACCTTCCACTCCTGTCTGCATATTTCTCTCCTCCAAAAGTAGCCAGCCACCCCTGCCAATTTCCTGGGTCAAATTCTAAGAAAAATTAACAATGTTTACAGTTGAGCTAGGAAAAAAAAAATCCCTGGGGCAGGGGGGTAAAGGCCATGAATGTACTTAGCATTGAGCCTTAGGCTCCAGTCATGGAGTCCAGAAGAAGTGGCAGCTAGAAAGTCTGCAATGTAGAACTGGGAAGTGGTCCCTGTGGACTGCTGTTCACAGTGGCCCACATTCACATGTGGAACTACCCTCTATCAGAGTAAGCCCACGCCATATCAGTGACCAAACTCTTCCATGAGTTGACAGCTTTGGACACGGCAGGGAGCCAACCACTTCTAGCGGACCTACTATGTGGTAGGTGGCGTACAGTCTACTAGGTGCACAGTATCTCTTTTCATCTTGTCAATAGCCATTAAGGTGGACAGCAGCCTACTGCATCACGAAAAAGAAAGCTAGAGGAAGTTAACTGCTTAGTGCCCAATGCCAGGAAATAATCGCCCAGTCCGGATGAAATCTAGGTCTGTGTTATTCCCAGTCCCACGTTCCTTATGGCTGACTCGCCAGAAGGCTGCTTCCACCCAGCTTCTGCTAAACCACTGACACCCGTCCAACCTTGGAGGCCAGCGAGCATGTGCGTAGTTCCAGAGTATCCCTGGAGCCAATGAGGAGAGACATGGCCCACAAGCAAACATGAGAGTGACTGTGGTTATGATTCTTCAATGTCCTGATTGAGCTCATAACTGTCAATTGAGAAATTTGAGAAGCGTCATTCCCTAAAATCTCAGACATGAGGGGAGAAAATTAGATGTTCAGTCTTCAGTGTTCTGAACAGAGCACCTGGACTAGGTAGATGCAGAGACCCTATCACCTCAGCTCGAAAGAATATCATTTTGGAATTTTCAGAATTTAAGAGAAACACCAGAGGAGGCTGGATAACTGTTAGCAAAAATCTTCTATAGAGCTCTGCATGCAAGATCGGCAAAGACTGGAAGGTGCCCAGTGCAACGTCAGTGCTGAGGAATGAATCTAAGATGTAAAGCTGTAGACCCATGGGCATCAGCAAGGCCAGGACTTGACACTGCAAAAGGGCATTGCATTATTGCGAAAATGTGTAATTTAGAAGGCGATTCTGAACATAGCTCTAGACTCTGGTGATTTTGGTGTCTAGGCTAATAAAACTTACGTGTAATATATGTATTTCAAGAAAAAGTAATCATCATAACTTAATCAAAGAAGAAGAGCACAGTTGATCCTTGAACATCAGTTTGACCGCAGGTCCACTTATAAGTGGATAGTTTTGAATAGTGAACGCTTGGCGGCTGCAGAGGACCCTGTAAATTACAGGTGGATTTTTGACTGCTCGGAGGGTCACTGCCCGGCAAACCGCCACATTGTGCCAGGGTCGACTGTATACAATTTTATGTAAAAAAAACGGAATTATCAAGCCATGGTTCTTAGTTTGGAAATAAACTTACCAAAAATGATAATTGAATGAAATTACTATGGGTCTTTAGTTAAAGACAACAGCAGAATAGAGGAAACAAGGTATCTCCAATATCCCTGTTAGAGCTTTAGAGCTACTTTGTGAAATTATCCCCAAGGTGTACAATTAGTTGTCCAAATTTAGTGACAGTACAGAATTACATGAAAAATAGAGAACACGTTTTTGCAATGAATCAAGTTTGAGATATTACTTGTATGGTTTAACCTACAGACATGAAAAATAATACTATTTATAAAAATACTTTTCTGGGAAAAAAACATGATATAATTACAATGCATGTATAGAACGGCTTGAAAATGAATAGTATTTAAAATCCTACTTATCAGAAATGTGAAAAATATTGTGTATTTCTATTGATGAGCTGACACTATTAACCCTTATAAATAGGAACTTCTGTCTCTTGCTTTTGTTCTCCCACTTGTAGTAACGGTGATGTATTTTCCCAGAACCACTGGGAAAATGATCTGGATGATTCTATTGCACCTTATAAGGGCAGCTCTTAGTCTTGGTTGCATTTGGCCTGTTCCGAAAAATCACCTAGTATCCAGCCACCGCTATGCAGTTGAGAATCTTCATTTTGAAATCTAGAACTTAGCTTCATAGCCAATTTCCTGAGACATAAATGATTACACAGTTAAGTGACCTTACAAATTTTGTTTTGTTTTGCACAGTTCTCTACAACTGTGGACATCATATAAATATTTCTTCACTCAACTAAGTGTCTGGATAATCGTACCTGTCGGATAAAATTTTGTTCTGTGAAGCTTTGTCTTTCAAATGCACGTTCTTCCCTTCTGAACCCTAAGTAGCTCACCGAGTCTCCATCCACAAAAACCTGATACACCATCTTTCACCACTGAGTGTGATCGGGACTTTGTTTTTCACACTTCCTTAGAGCCCATCTCACCTGGAATTATGTACACTGTATTCATACACGATGTAGGTAAATATTCTCTAGATCTGCTACAATAAGACAGTTGCCCCCCTACAATTGAAATACCTGCCCCGTTGGCTTCTACCGCTATAAATCAATGCCTGTGTTTCAAGAAGAGAATATCTGTCCATCTTCAAAAGGAGAATAAGTGCATGAACACATCGGTTGCCTAGAAGTAGTTAAGAAATAACACCATCCGTGTTGGAATCATTGAATAGTAGAATTTGAAGGACCTGATTTATTTTGCAGATAAAGAATTGTATTTAGGAAGAAACATAATTCACTTGGTGTCACACAGCTGGTAAACGGTATAGTGTGTGAGCGCGTGTGTGTGAGCACACGTGTACACACCTTAACCGCCTTAACTTCCACAATCAGATCACTGCTCATTCTGTTACTCCATCTGGGAACTGGAGATGCCAATGTTATGCTTCCTGCTGTGCTATTAATCACTCCCCCCTCAAAAAAAATCATTTCCACTGTGTTATTTGCATAGAAACATACAAGTGAGAAGGGCAGTAACATCATGACTATGTTTATGGCTTTCTTATGTAGCCTGATAGAAGATGCTACTATGGAACTGTTCTTCCTAGTTTAAGAAGGGAGGTAAATCCTGCCTCAAAGGGACCTGTGGCCACTTATCAGAGTAACTACTCTGGAGCAAGGGAAATAAATGTGTAAGACCCTGTGATCTTCCTCTGGGGGCTGAGAGGTCTCCAGCTGACAGCTAACAAGAAGCTAGATCCCAGTTGCACAACCACTACAAACTGAGCTTGGAAGAAGACCCTCCCCACACAGCCTTAGATGAGATCATCACCCAACCAGTACCTTCCTTTCAACCTTGTGAAACTGAGAAGAGAAACCAGCCTTGCTGGTCCTGAACTTCTAGAGAATGGTGAGATAATTCAACTGCTTTGTAAGCCACTAACTGTGGAAGTTTGGTACATAGCAATAGGAAACAAATATATTATGGAACCATTCCACTCTCCCCCTAAAAGTCATAGTGGTCTCCTGGGTAGATTGGGGTCTACTGGAGGCCAGATGATAAATGGAATAGTAGTCCAAGTCTGTTTTACTCTAGGTCCAATGAGTCTGAATGAACCACATGTTCCCAATTATCTGGGGCGGATATACATGGCAGCTGTCATAACCCCCAATTAATATACTGACCCAGATTGAGTCAACATTGTAGGAAGGGCCAAGTAGAAACCCTGGAATCTGCCACCCTTCAACCTAATTAATAAACCAGAAGCAATACAGCAGCCAGGTAGATTTGAAAACTTTGGCAACATCCTCAGACTTAAATTACGTAAGTGTGGATTTTGATTACCAATATATCCCTTTGAATTCACGTTTATGGCCCCTTCATAAACTAGAAGGACAGTGGAAGATAAGAGGGGAGTAGAAGAAACAACCAAGTGGAAATCCTTTTTACAGCTCCTATGCTGTACGTGATGTGTACACTGAACTAGATCAACACCACTTCTGGAACTTAGCACACGGCTGCTGATCTGATGAATCCAAGCTTTTCAATCCTCATCAGAAAGCAGTTCATTCTTGTGTGGAAAGGGTGACTGTACACCTACAGTCTGGCTTCAGTATGGTGTTAACTCCTTTTCTCTCAAAACTATAGTCTGTGAGGACTTGACATCTTATGCCACGAAGTGTCATGCAGGCTTCGTGTACAGTAATTGCTCCAGGGTATAGTGGCAAGTGCTTTGGAGGGTGGAAACAACAACCGCAAGAGACTCAGAGGCCTTTCATATTGGTAAAGTTTTTTGGGGGGGAGGGGTTCTATGATCTGGGACACTCCAGGAGCACTTCCAACGCAAACAAATTAGTACACCTGGAACTCCCTACTACAAAATAAGAGTCCCAGCACTTGATGGCCCCTTGAGATTTTAGAGACAGCATATGTCACTCCTGCAAATACTACTCTGACTCATCTACTGGTTGGATCAAAAGGGTCCCAGTCTCATGTGGGGCTTAGAGTGAGAGAGGAATGTCAGGTCCACTCTGTGCTGCAAAATCCCTACCATGCGACCTGCATGATCTGGGAAAGCCAGTGCTATGAGAAATAACCCTAGTAGCTAAAGATGCAGAGAAGTGTCTGGAAAGCCCCCATAGAGAGTCACAGCACAGACCCCTAGGGTCCCAGAGCTAGGCCATGTTATTTACAGCAGAGTCAACACTTCCTGCTATGCCACTGGGTCCTGATAACTAGCCAGTGTCTGCCCATGGAACATCAGTGACTCTGAGATCAGAGCTGCACGTCAGGAGGTGAATACCCACAGATCTCCGCATCGTAGGGTCAGCTGGCACAAACCCCGTATGTGATGGATACGGCAACTTGGTGATCAGGTCCAAGCATATCCAAATGTCTCAAGTTTCATGAACAGGATTGCCTCCCAACTCTTGGACCAGCTCAACCTACGGCAATTAAAGAGGTCCCCTAAGACCAGCATACAGAGAAGAAGAAAAATCTCAGATCTGCCACAGATGGGCAGCTCAATGTGTTTGTGCTGGAAACACATCTTTTCTTAATAGTGTTGCTACTACAGAACCACTTACAGGTGGCCCTGAAGACATCGTGAGGGAAAATGTTCCCAGTCGATAGGGTTTCATGATGCTGTGAAAGCCCTTTACATTCACTAAGCTGTGTCTGTAAAGAGGCTGAGTTAGCCTGAGAGAAGAATATACATGAACTCCTGGCCAGTGGCAAGTATCCTGGCTGTGGGTCAGGATTCTTAAAATAGCAAGTTTAAGACGGTGAACAAGGAGGTCTGGGGAACAAGTACGTGAATGGGCCTCCGGGATAAAGCACGGACTGTAGGCATCTTTGTGTCTCATGTCCACGTCCACCAGAAAGGCTCCTCCGCAGAGGAGGTGTTCAACAACCTAGCCGACGAGATGAGTTGTCTGGTGCCTTCAGCCATCCCAACGAGCCCACAGAAGGAATAAGCATGGTGGTGGGGAAGAGACCATGCCTGGGCACCATAGCATGGCTTTCCTCTCACCAAGGCTGGGCTGCCTACTCACACCCCTGAATACTTACCTCATGAGCGTACATTGCACGGTGGTAGCAATTGACCTGAGTATCCTGAGTATCTAGGGTGGTTGCTACTCACTGGGACAAGACATCTGGGACCTGGAGGAACCCCCGAGACATCACTTGGTACTTCTAGGCCTGTTGACACGATGAAGGGGGATCATAGCATTCTGAACTGACAGGAGATCAAGTCCCCCGAGAGATGAAATTCTGCACCTCAGCTGCCACCAGCAAGCTAAAATGTGGGCCAAGAGTAAGGGACATCCTGCATGGGTGATGGAAAAGGGAGATTATTAATTACAGCCCCAAACTGGCTGCAGCAAGGGGGACTCCATCCTGTTACACTTACTTCCCTAAGATAAAGGTATGGCTGACTTACCACCATGCTGAGCTGGGCACAGAAAAGACCTAATGTTGTATCTGCGCAGCACAAAGGATGGACAGGATGCAGACAGAAGAGAGGAAGAGTTGCTGCCCCTTTTCATCCCTTTGGCCTGGCTCTCATTTCAGAGCTAGTGAGACTGGGCAATTTCATGCAAGATGACCCTCCAACTAACCCTTCCACCATAATTGCTTTCCATGTTCTTTCAGATTTCTGTCATAGAATCATCTTCCAAGTCTAAAATTCTGACCAATGGGCCCTGTACAAATGTGTTACAGAAGTGAAGAGTAGTTGATACTAGGAAACCCTCAGCCAATACAGGAGGAGAGCTGGTGGATAAATGCTGCAGCCCAGGGCCAAGTCTGGGAAGCCTTCTACATGCTTCTCAGATGTCCCTGCAAAACCCAATCCCTGGTGCCTGCAGCAGAGACACAGATAACATACTCTGGTCACTCCTTCTGTCTCCCTCTGCCTCCTCACTCCTACCCGGAGTCAAGTCTCAAATCCACCTGCTGCCCTGATTGCAGACCCTGCTTTCGGAAACAGAACGGAGACACCTAGGTTTCATGGAAACCTCCTAGATATTAAGAACGATTCATATATACTTATTATCATTTGTAATATTAGCATTATTGAACTGGTGCTAGATAAGTGTACATTATGTATGTACCTTAGCATATGTAAATAAGATTATTCCTGTATGAGCTGTGGTTTTATTCACTGATATTAAAGTTTATACTGAAATACGTCTCTCCATTATAAGTGTTAAAGTACACAATTATTCATCTGCTGAGCTGACATTTTTCAGCCTGACATTTAATATTGTCACAGACAAACAGTCCTACTGAGCCTTGCCTAGGATTTCAAAGACAGTGTCTGCAGGCAGAAACGTTTTAATTAAAGTTTGAGTTAATGAAAATTATGAGTCACAAAAATAACTGCCTCAAGTAATATTAAATATCCAGACTGGAAATAAATCTGGAAGTTCTAATCTAAAAGCTTTCAATCGTCTCTAAGTTTGCTGTAACGAGCACAAGGTTCAGATGTCCACCACTGTCAATTTTGTTCAATTTACTACCTTGTAGAATTTGTAAACAAGCCCATTTCCCTCTTCAGAGATGAGCAGTTCTTTCTGTTGTTGTTGTTTTCAATTTTGCATTCCCCACAGTGACTCTCACATAGTAATAAGAGGAATATTAGCTAACGTTTTGATCTCACGCTATGTAATAGTTTGTTTTACACACGTTCCCATATATAGTTTTTACAGCATCTCTGTGACATAGAGTGAGATCATCCCCATTTTACAGATAAAGAAATTATGGTACAAAGGACTAAAATAAACATATCCAATATCATGCCTGGTGGTAACACAAGGATAAAAATCCCAGCAGTCTGACTCAAAACAATCCATTTCTAACAACTAGACAATTGTGACTAAAAATATATTTTAGGGAGGTAAGTCCTCCGATAAAACTCTTAAGGTTTTAAGAAACTACAGCTGTATCTATGCAATTTTTCACCATCCCATATACCAATATATACCTCTATATTTCAAATATTCTTTGAGAATATGCTTCATTCTTATTCTAAATCAAGAAGATAATTTAGTGTAAAGGTCAAAAAGCCAATCCTCATGACACCACTCAACACAATTTCTTAAACTGACACCATATTTTAACTGCCAACTCACATTCCATCAAGTCTATCCATACTTAAGTGCATAAATATCTTACGAGTTTGTTTTGTTTTGTTTTGTTTTTTTGCAGTACGCGGGCCTCTCACTGCTGTGGCCTCTCTCCCGTTGTGGAGCACAAGCTCCGGACGCGCAGGCTCAGCGGCCATGGCTCACGGGCCCAGCCGCTCCGCGGCATGTGGGATCTTCCCGGACCGGGGCACGAACCCGTGTCCCCTGCATCGGCAGGCGGACTCCCAACCACTGCGCCACCAGGGAAGCCCCTCTTACGAGTTTTTTAACCAAATTCTTTTGATGAAAATTATGCTTTCATGGCTATAACTAAGCTATAAAAGGTAGGTCTTTCTATGTGTTTAGAGAAATATGCCATTAGGAAATTACTTTCTTCTGAAATTTAAAGAAACAAGTAAGCAAACTCATCCGTGGAGTTTAAAAATCACTTGAAGAATAAAACTGTCTGATTTATGAGGAAAAGTCTAAGAAGCTAGATAAGCTGATACCTGATGAGAGAGAAAATAAAGGTAGTAATATAACTGGAAGTTATAAACACCATTGAAGACAGAACTATTTGTCATCCTGGCTTTTCTGCTGTATCTTGGAAGAGTGCGATACTGTCAAGTGCGAAGAAGATTTTTTCCCACTTTTGAGGTTTTATAATCTGCTGCCTTGGAAATGCAACTCCCTGATAAAAGTAGAACAAGTTTGCCATTTATATAATAGGTACCAATTTGCTGTGAATAGACTTAATTTTATTAAATCTTTTGAGATTCCATATGAGTCATTCCGTCAATATTGACTGCAATTTAGATAAAAACTATTCAGCTTTGGAATCTTCTCTTTTGTGTAAACTATGCTCATCTCAAAAGATGATTACTTACAGCTTCCCTGGTGGCGCAGTGATTGAGAGTCTGCCTGCCGATGCAGGGGACACGGGTTCGTGCCCCTCACATGCCGCTGAGGGGCTGGGCCCGTGAGCCATGGCCGCTGAGCCTGCGCACCCGGAGCCTGTGCTCCGCAATGGGAGAGGCCACAGCAGTTAGAGGCCCGCGTACCGCAAAAAAAAAAAAAAAAAAAAAAAAAAAAAGATGATTACTTAAAGCCTGCTCATTTACAAAATGGCCCCAGAATTTATCCTTTATCCTTTACTCTATGGCGAGTTCCAGCGTGGGACAACTCTTTTACCCGATTGCCAGAAGGACTTCTGTGTCACCAAGTCAGCTCTCCCCTGTAGGGGATCAGGGAGTGGAAGATGGACCTGTGGGTGAAGCAGCTGAGAATGGGCAAGCAAACCCCACGCTAGTAAATATAGAACCTAACCTGACATCAACATCCAATGTCTAGAAGTTCAGAACTTTCTGTCAAGCTCTTGAGAAACAGAGGACAAACACAAAGAGAATGAAAGTTAAAATGAAGCATAATATCCCCTAAGGAAACAAAATAGGACACAAACTGTTTACGTTTGTTCAAGACATGAATACAATGATTCAAAAAGAAAATGTAAGCACTATATATAAATTAGTGAAATGAAAGAGAACGAAACCTATTGAAAATGCCCAACTGTAAAATAGATAGCTAGTGGGAAGCAGCCGCATAGCACAGGGAGATCAACTCAGTGCTTTGCGACCACCTAGAGGGGTGGGATAGGGAGGGTGGGAGGGAGACACAAGGGGGGGGGATATGGGGATATATGTATACGTATAGCTGATTCACTTTGTTATACAGCAGAAACTAACACACCATTGTAAAGCAATTATACGCCAATAAAGATGTTTAAAAAATAAATAAAATAAAATAAAATGCCCAATGCTTTAAGAGTCTATAAAAGTTCTATTAAAATTCAAAGAAACACAAGCCCAGCACAGAGCTATGATACATGAGGGTGTTTGCAGGGGTCAAGTCAGGAAAAAATTACCTTTAGAAATTCTTTTAAAACTGCCAAGGATAACCGTTAATAAATTAAGAACGTTAAGAGCACAAAATGATTATGTTTAATTAAGTTTACAATCTGTCTTTCCTAAATTATACATGTAATTCTCTAAAACAGAAATTACTTATAATTCTAAAAATAGGTGAATCGTTTTTTCATTTGAATTGCTATTGTCCATGTATTATCTAAAATACCTTCCCAACTTGGTGTGTCACTATTACCACAGCATGTTTCAGATGTCTTTATGAGATAAAGAGACCACGGTGGTAGGGACAGTCAAGCATACTCCTTAAGATCATAACCCAGAATACTTTCATTTTTAAAAGCCTCTCTCATATGTAGAACAATTATTTCAGTTTCATACACTGAACTTGAGTTGTCAAGCCCAATACATAGACAACTCACAAGAATAGATATTGTTCTTGACACGATCATTATACAAAGGTTTGAACTGTGAGGCAAGATGGGAAAACCTAGGATATGTTCCCCTTTGATGCGTAATCATTCTTCCTTTTCTGGATTTTCCTGTATGGCATTTTATTTAGCCTTACAAATGTCAGTTTTCTGGGGGGAAGCTGGTGGCAAGATCATTTGACTGTTGGATGGATTTAATGTGAGCCTCTAGGAAATGTGCAAACCTCGTATGTGTTTAAGAATTTTCACCTTGAACAAATTGCTTGTTACATGCAGATAACTCCAAGTACAGTCTCAGGTGTATATTACCCCACGGGGCTAAATTATGATTCGCCAAGCTTAAGTCTCAGAAAAATTTGAATGAATTTTTAAATAGTGGCTCTTTTACCTTATAATTTGATTAAGTTTTATAAAAACTGAAACATACAAATTCTAATAGAATTATTCAAAGTTAATTACTATTTACAGAAAAAGTTATTTGACCTTTTATAATCATGAAGGACAAAGGGGAAATTGATTAATTGTATAATGTTATTGAAAAAGTCCATGTAAGACATTACATCAGTAGTATTTTCAATGTAAATGTTTTAATCCCACAAATACACTGCAAGGTTTACACCATTAAATTTACCACTCATTTGATTTACCATACTCTGACACAGAAGATTCAGAGGTATTTTTGTGATTCCTCTATCACACCAAGTTTGCTGTGGACACGCAATTTTCTGCATGAAAATTTTATCCATCTTTAAACCTTCTATATAGGGAAGTTGAGCATGAAAGATTCACTGGAGAAATCACAGGTGTAATTCTATATGCTTAGTTATGAATGTTTAGGAAATGTCACCATCATTTCTATAGTAAGCATCTTCTTATTTCAGGATGGCTGCTTTCCATACAAAGTACAGATAGAGAGAACTCAAATTCTTTCAGTAACAATGGACATACTCCTTCAAATGTGCCTAACGTTTTAACTCCTTTAGACATCTATGTAATTTGTGTTCGTATATCTTTAACTTTGTCTAAATACCAAGTATTTTGGTAGATAAGAAATTAGGAATATGGGTATGTGACATAAAAACTTGTCTGAAAAGTCTAGAAGCCCTTTGATGACGGCAACCAACTAATGAACTCATTACCATACCGCTTAGACAGCAGTAGAAGCGAAGGGAAACTCGGGAGAACAGAGCACCGAGTCCACCTGGACTGATCCACAGGCAAAGCATTAACAGTATACAAATGAGTTAACAGCAATACAGGCTGCATTCCCAGAGTAAACCGTTTCATCATTTTCATTTTGTAGACAGCTACTGAAAGCTTCCTGCTTGACCCTGAATTAATAGTTCCAGCAAGCTGTATCTTGCAGGTTAGAGTAACACTACCTGCAAACCTTTGGAAAAAGAGATCAAGATTTGCCAAGGACTTCTGCAGGGAAACTGCTCAAAGCTTTAATTGTTTCTGTAAATGAGGGTCTACACACATGAGCGGAAACAGAAACAATTTCCACACACAATGCCACAGGTGGCTAACATACAGCCTCAGTGCCGGGGTAAGGAGATGAGCGTTCCTGTCAGGAGCTGGGTCACCTCAGCAAAGACATTCTATTTCTTTAAGTCTGTTTCCCACTGGCACAGTGACCTTAATTCCCGCTTGCCGACTTCAGGGAGCTGTTGTGAGAATTAAGTCAACTAATAGATACAGAAGTGTACTTTCCAGATTGTAAACTTCACAGAAATACTATATCTGCCCTGGGTTATTGGACTAAAACATGATCCTACTTCTATTTGTTTCCTTTTCTCCCCTTATTTTCTCCTCTGTTAAAAGACTTGTACTAGAGGAGCCCATGCTCTCAAGCTCTGAATTTCTGCAATTTTCAGGGACATATGCTCTAAAGAAACTTTCAGAGATTAAGAAGCCTCGAGTCTCTTCCTTTTATGAGTAGCTAAGAATATAAGAAACATACTTAAAAATTTAAGTAGTAAAAAAAATTCTAAATCCTGTCAGTAGTTATTCAGGTTGTATTCTTACTGTCATCTAAATATAAAGTTATGGCTTAACTTGAGGGTTTTCAAGCAGAACTGGTAGAAACATTGGAATGGTGGTTACCAAGGACTGGGAGTCAAGGATTGGGGAGATGATGTTTAAGGGTAGAACTTGCAATCAGCAGATACATAAGCAGATAAACAAGTCCTGGAGAGCTAATGCTCAGCATAGTGATAACAGCCAACAATACTGCAGTATAAACTTCAAAGCTGCTAAGAGACAATTGTTCTCACCATTAAAAGAGATAATTATGTGACACGATAGAGGTATTAGCTAGTGCTACAGTGGCACCATACAGCAATATATGAATTCATCAAGCCAACACCTTGTACGCCTTAACTTATACAATGTTAGATAACAATTGAGTCACAGTAAATAAAAAAATTTGAGACTTTCTTAACTGTGAGGTTTAAACAATTCATTGTGCCCCAATCCCCCAATTTCCCACATTCTTCCCCCTAGAGGAAGGTACTCTTGGGAATGAAAGCATAAAATATCTTCAGACTGTTATCAACAAGAAAGTCCTATCATCATCATACAACATCTGAAGCACCTCTAGTTACCTCTTGAAACAATTAGGCTGACTTTTAGGTCACATCCTGAGAGAGAGAACATTTCCGCTTACGCAATAGCAAGAACATGTTCACACCAAATAGTACAACAGAGCATACAAAACTGCCACACACACATGCACAGAAGTTGTCTTTGCTCACACGGCTCCCGTGTGCTTGAATTCCAGTTACTATGGTTAAGTTAGATAATATAGTCCCAACAACAGCTCAAATTTAAGTTACTACTTCATATTAACTATGAGTAATTGCATTAATTACAAACTTTGCTGCTAGCTCTTCAGTATGCAAACTCCAACGTAGATATCAGATGTGCATTGTGATCAGAGCCCATTCAAACATCTCAGACTTCATTGGTGATTCATTGTGCATCTGTTATTCAATCCATGCACAGACAGTAAATCACGTAGTTGTGCTGTCTCCTTGTCTCCCAGTGATAAACCCAAGTAACATTTTTACAAAACTCGATAGTTCAAAGAGGATGTGACTAATACAGATAAAAGTACAGCAAAGAAACCTGAAAACACCGCCAGAAGTCAAATCACAATAAAACGTACATGGAGCCACAGGAGAAGTCAACCATGGGGCCATTGTCACTGCTGCTGGTCTAGAAACTCTGGATATGCAGCCAGAGGCACTCAGTGAAGCCGAAATGATCCACATCAATAGGGAAAGTGGTTGTAATGAAAAGGATGAAAATGTCCCAAGGATTAGAAGTGGGTAAGAAGCTCATGTTAAAAGGAACTGGGCAATATTCCACAACATCAATAGCACAAGGATAAAATGATGGCTGATCCCAGCTCAGAATATGACAATTAGTGTAGGATGTAGGCACAGAAAAGATGTTCACCCCATATCAGGAGTTGTACAATGAGGGGAAAAAGTACTATTGAAAACTATTCTTGTACCTATTTACGAAGAATTGGCCATCCCAGGCAACTGTAAATTTAGCAACCAAATGTCCTCTCCCAATAGGAATCCTGACTCCAAGGCAGGCGGGTGTAGGATACGCAGAGTATAGGACCCAGGGAAGGAGCCGCGCAGTCGGACCAGCACTAGGTCAGAGATTTCTCTGATCCACACTTACGTGAGATGCCACCACTTTCCGCCCTCACGTGAAGAAAATGAAGTCACTGTCGGAATAACGTTCAATATCTACTGTTGTTTGTTGGCTGGAAAACAGAAAAACAAAAAACACTTCTCAGTGTTTCCAATGTGTCCAATTACAGTGAATAATCTTACTGTTTTTCATTTCCTTGTACATTATTAATGACCAAAAAGGAGTGTTTAATATTTAGACCAAAATTTATAAAAGTCATGGAAAAAAAAAGTTTTTTGCCATTTATTAGATCACTTTGCAGTTTCGGTCTACAGAGTAATTTTCATGTTTCCACAGTACGATTCAAAGCCAATAGATGTATCCACACACACACAACGGGGTTAAGGATAATCAAAGCCTTGAAGGAATAGGATTGCATCAAGAGCTCAGCACTGAGTTTTGTTCATGCTGCTTTTATTTTATTTAATTGAACTTGGTGCTCTTATGTATATAAACTCATACTTAACATGTATTTCTTCTAAAAAGTTCACGTTTCTGCTCTCCTTACCTTCAAGGTGACATCTCCACCACCACAGGTGGATTTAACAAGAAGCGTATTTTTAGTTCTCCATATGGCTGACTTGACTTTGCTCTAGCCGTTACAAGGCACATTAGTTTCTTGCCAGGATGCTTTCTATCATGGAAATAGGCTTGAGGCCTATCACACTCCATGATTTTGACGTTAAATACCTTTCTTTGCCTTTAAATAAATCTCTTCAGTTTTGTTATTTTCCCACTGTCCTACCTTTGGCACTAGAGAGTGTTATACTTTCTATTTTTTAATCAAAAACATCTCTTGTGTGTTCTTTTAACACTTCTATCTTGCATGATGATGCTTTAGTCATCTCTATAAAATCTGCAAGGCCTAACAAATTTCGGGGACCTTGTCAAGTTAAAATAAGTATTATGCTAACATGTAGAAGGATGTCTACAGTCCGCTGCATTGAGAAACTTTCCTCTTAATAATCCTGTTGAAAGTTTATCTGATGAAGCTTTTCTAACTGGTTCGTACTTCTCATGTTTCCTGAGTTGTTATCTTCTGTCTTTTGTTTACAAAACCATGGCACCTGATTTTACAATCAGTTGTAGGTTGGCATTAATTAAGCATTTATGCTAAATAATCTAAGTTTTTAAAGGGTTTCCATCATCATCTACTGTGTATTAATGTATTGATAGTATAGATGCTATAAAATAATGTATCATATAGAGAAATTTGTTTTTAATAAAAGATCTGTTATTCCTTACTTTTGTTAGCACTAAAACAAGATAAGTGAAAGCAAGATATTGCTCGAAAAATTAGGATTTTATGAGCAAAAACTACAAAGAAACTAAAACTGTGATATATAACTCAGTTCAAAGGTAGGCATCTAAATTGCTCTGGGCATGTTTCACGCTAAGTTTTCGACCTTAGACAGAAACGTCAAATCCATCTGTAACTCTTTCTGAAACCTATTATCAAATGAGAAAAAAATTCCTGGCTGACACCCTTGTCTTATGATGGAGCTCTGACACTTGAGTCAACTAACAGGTGTAGCTGTTTCACAGAAGAGGTCAGTTTTGACAAATGGCGTCTTGCAACTGGTGAAAACACTCTTTCACAGTTAGGCTCAGGTTCTATTCAATAAATGCAGTTACATAATCAGAGGCATCTTTGGATGGCCCACAATATACCACAGGGCTTTCACATAAAGGAAAGCATAAAGCTACATCTTTGTCTTAATCGATCCTCCTAATGACAAGAACAAACAGATTCGTATAAAAAGCTAGAGGTAGCAGAGTTACGTGAACACGTCACTGCAGGTATGTAACAGTAAGACCCTGGTGCCAAGCAATCAAGGGTAGATGAAAGTTAAAAGATGATCATTATACACAGCCCCCATTGTAACCTCTATTATGAGAAAACTCGGGAGTGAAAGTCACAAGTAAATGAAAAATCCAGAGTAGTGACCTTCTTCATACAAGTCTGGTTAGATGGGCAAATTCACATGTATTCATTTTTTTAATTTAAGATTGAGAGATGAATGTTGTATGAGTTATTTTCTTCTCTAGTCCCCGAATAATTCTCATAACTCATTAACTTTTTAAAAATTATCCCCGAATGTCATCAGAATTAGCTGAAATACTTTTAGGACTTAATAACCAACATACTAACATGCTTCATTTTAGAACTTGTTTGCAAAACAGAAACAGACAGATATGGAAAACAAACTTATGGTTACATTGGGGAAATGTGGTAGGGAGGGATAAATCAGGAGGTTGGAATGAACATAGACACACTACTATATATAAGATAGATAACAAACAAAGACCTACTGTATAGCACAGGTACCTCTATTCAATATTCTGAGATAACCTATATGAGAAAAGAATCTAAAAAAGAACGATTGGATGTATATATATGACTGAATCACTTTGCTGTATGCCTGAAACACAACATTGTAAATCAACTATACTCCAATAAAATTAAAAATGTGTATCATTTTAGAAAAGAGAATTCTTACTGTGGTCACATAGAAAAGGGGCTAACTTACACAACTTTCAGAGAAATGTGGATGTGTATTCTATGACCAAGAATTGATCCGTCAAAGTAAGTGTTTGTCTGAACGCCTAGCAGTGCTACGTTATGTGGGGAATGGAAACAAACGGTATCACAGCGCATTTTATTAGATGATATTTGCGTGTTACACTAAGGGTTAAACAATTGTAACCCTTGCACCTGGTGAAAACACTCGTTCACTGTCAGGCTCAGGTTTTACACCCTTTCACCAGGTGCCGGGACAATGTAACAATTCACAGGCGATGAGGATGAAGAGGGGCCAAAGGGAAAGGACGTCCTGATGGAGGATACTGGTTTTCATTTTTGTCATCACCATCTACTAGAACTCTGATAGGGAAGAAGATCACTGAGCACTGATAAAGAGGGAGAAAAGGTGGAATCAGGGACAGTGGTGAGAACCTGATGTTATTTCTGGACAGTGGGGCAGGAGAAAAAGGAGGGAGGAAGAAAGGAGAATAAGGGACAAGGGAACACTAAAATGTAAGAGACAGAGGGAAGGCTGGTGGAGAGGGAGTGATAAGTAAAATGACATATTAAGATAGGCCTGAAAACCCAGACAAGTTCATATAGAAAAGAGTAAATAGTTGTTGCTCTTATTTTAAGAGGGCAGTGAGATTATGAATGTGCTGTTCAAGGCCTTTTCATCTGGCAATGCAGTGTTGCAACAATTGCCTTCTTGTCAAATCTTACCCCTAGATGAACCCTGGAATGGAGGAGATCAATGTCCCAGTGGAAGTGAACATGTGAAGATTCAAAATATTAGAACTGACATCCAAGAAGAATTCAGGACACATGATGATAAAGCAGCAGCCTCACAGAAACAAGAGCTGTAGCCATTAAAATGGGTGAGCAAGGAAGAGGATTAAAGAGAAAACTTCAAGAAATACTTGTGGTTGAAGCCAGTAATTGAGAAATAAAAGCAGTATTAAGAAGGAAAGAGAAGCAGTATAATGAACTGTTAAACAAACCAAGAAGGAGACATTAAGAGGGCTGACCTAGCAAAGTTGTTTCAAATGTCAGAATAAAGTCAAGAGCAATCAGGCTAAGTTGGTAATGGTAAGGGAAGAAATTTGGGAGGTACAGTGTCAGCAAAGTTCTGAGCAAAAATTACAAGTGAGTAAAAGAAAGGAAACAGTTGGGTAGTAAAGAGAGGAAAGACACTGTACGTCAGAAAGAAGTGCAATGTGAATTACAGATCTATCCTTGGAAAGGCGGGGAGCAGCTACAGAGCATGGCAGTGGAGCGCATGAAGTTAGACTGGCTCATTTCAGGTCCAAGGTTGACTTCTCCACTTGCTGTACTCCAGACTATTTTGTCTTCGCCCCTTTCCTTCATCTGAAATAACGAGATAATTAGGGTGTCTATTCCATGAGGTTGGATTGAGAATTAAATACTTAACCTAGGAAAAGCACTTAATACATGTCTTGGCGATGTGTCATCATGGTATTATGCTGACAATTTGTTTGTACTGGGAACGGAGTCAAAGAGGAGAAGGTGCTAGAAAAGTAGTGACCACGTTCTAGGAGCAATGATGTGGAGGTTACCCTGATGTCACTGTGGCATTGGACCGCCTCAGTCTTTTGGAACAGAATAAAATCAGCAGTTTTCATAGATTTCTAATTCTGTGCTAAAATTTTCCCACCAATACATAAATCTTGGCGATTATTTAGTATAAAAGATCGTACACTTTCCACAGAAGAACCTTATAAACAGAGTACATCTAGGACTCACCAATAGAGTCTAAGTTAGCATTCTGTCACTTAGTCCTTTGATTTCTTGTACCTCATCAAGAGCTTTAGAGAACACTTCCTGAATGATGGTATCATATTGGCATTCTTTTTTTGAAAATAATATTTATTGGAGTAGAGTTGATTTACAATGTTGTGTTAGTTTCCACTGTACAGCAAAGTGAATCAGTTACACAGATGTAGGAAACAAACTTACGGTTACCAAGGGGGAAAGGTGGGGTGGGGGGGAAAACTAGGGAGATTGGGATTGACATATACACACTGCTATATGTAAAATAAGAACCTACTGTATAGCACAGGGAACTCTACTCAATACTCTGTAATGACCTATATGGGAAAAGAAACTAAAAAAGAGTGGATACACACATATTGCCATTCTTGGTCTGCTCTACGACAAGGTAAAGTCATATTCAGTTTTTTGGAACAAAGATACAGTGGGAAAAGATAAAAATAAAGGCAGTTGAGAAGATGACATTTTCTCCTTTAAATCAATAGCAGCTTAAGCATCACCACCGTTTGGAATATCCCACCGTTTGGCACTAAGTCTTAATTATGTCACAGGACTTATCTTTATTTCTTATTTTACACTTAATGACATACTATTTCTACCTAAAATTTGAACGTTTCATAGTTACATATATGGCTTGCTTTTCTAAATGATTTGGTAACTCCAAGTTACCACGGAACCTAAAAAAGACGATTGCATCCCTATATGGACAAGTTTCCATTAACATGGCACCAGCAAGGACTCCCTGCTTACCAAGTTTCACATTGTGTGGTTGTGTAAGTGGAACAAAATGATAAAAAGCTGTCTAAAAATCAAAATATTCAAGGTATATAGGCTTATTCTTTAAAAACTTCTTTGGAAAACGTTCAGTCGTAATGCAAAATAATTGAGCTTATAAATACGTTGCCTGGTTTAGATGTGCAGACAACAGGGCACATCTTATGCACTCCTACTGGAATGCCCGGTCATTACCAATGTACACCAGATGGGAGTGTTGCATTTTCACTGCGGGGTGCAAGAGAATTGCTAAGAAATTTGACAGGCAGAGCACATTACAAAACAATCTTGTAAATTTGATAACTGATACTTGCAGAGTTGCATTTATTCAAAAATAACGTGTTCTATACATACGGTGACGTGCGAAAACTTAGGCCATCCCCCGAGAATACGAAGTGACGCATCTTTAATAAAGAAAACAAAAACTGATTTTGATGCTCTGCAGTAAAAAGAAAATCTATGTATTGATTTAAAACAGACGTGTCACTGAAGATGGCATTTTTAACCAAAAGCAAGCCAATGCTTTAGCACGTATGTGAATCCATTATTCAAAGGATCTCAGGAGTGAAGACAGGGCTCTTGTCTACCTTCCAGAGAGGCCTCACAGACCCCGGCCAGCCGCCATGGAAGTAAGTGCCTGCCTCCTCCCCACAGGTCGGGATGGAGAAGCAGCCTGGAAATCCTTAGTACATTAACAGGTACCCAATATTCTCTGAGCTACCCAACTGCCGTTGCTAAGTCCTAGCTCTATAAGCAGCAATTAGAAGTACTTGGAGACACGTTTGCCAGAAACTCTGAAGATCACTGGTTGCAGTTAAGCAATTTGCTTACACAATTAGGTTGCTGGGGGGTTTGATCAGAGAATCTGGAAGAGAGAGGGCCTTTTTCCCACAGTTACCATGATTTCATTGTTTCAAACTCTAGATCAGTTGTCATATATACGTCGCATGCCAGAATTTTATATTTCTAATAACCACAGTAAGAAGTTAAGAGTGAAACTTATCAATAGATTTTTCAAACCATATATATTTTATCCTGTGTATATATATAACTTTTCTTACTAAGTCTTCAAAAGTCAGTGTGCATTTTACACCTATAGTATATTTCAATTCAAACTAGCCACAGTTCAAGAGCTCAGTAGGAACGTATGGGTAATGGCTACCATTTTGAACAGCACAGATATTGATTGTACCCAATATCAAAGCTCCATTATTTTCTTATTATTTATCAAAACCAGAGTAGTCAGTAGACTAAAAACTTGAAAAGAAATATCTACAGAATTATTGAAAAAGAGTTAAACTATGTGCAGATAATGAAAACAAAATTGCTATCAGAATCCATATTTTTTACCTAAGCCATAATGCCAAAATTACATTCAGATGATTGATTGCAACATTTACTTTTCATCAACCATAGTAATAAAATGCTGCTCTATAATTTACCCTGTTAGTTTAGTTAACATAGAAATCGCTGGTTATTTTAGACTCCACCAAATTTTGGATTCTGAATTATATGTATTGCATGTCAACACTGATCTAATTTTATATGAAGATACAATTTCCTTCTACTTTATGATCAGAATCTCAGCCTAAATTTCTTTTAATTATCAAAAACCTTTATAGATATATTTGGTAATTGTGACTTATTTCTTGCCTTAATTTTCATTTTCCACAAATCCTATTCAGAGATCTCAACAATTTATCATTAAAAAATCTTAGAGTTTTTTTTTTTTGCTATTCTTAGAACAAAAAATCTAATTTTCTTGAGTTATATTTAGGATTCATAGATTTGTAATATCAATTTTTAAATTATGTCTATTTTATGTACCAGGTTATCTGTAATTTGAAACTAAAAAGGTAAAGACCAAAAATGAATGAATGGTTATTTTTCTTATTAATCTGTAGTTCAAATAATTGTTTCTTTTCTGACTAGGTCTTCACTCTTTTGCAGCCTAACCTGGGCTTAGCATCTTCAAATGTTTTATGTACAAGGTACATACTATTAAAAAAAGCTTAAATTCTTAAACCTGGCACCAAGATTTTACAAGTACATTCTCAAACTATTTTGCTACTCTTGCATTTATAACAAAATCATTTCTCTCTGCTTACTTTCCTCCAAATGCAGTAACCAGTTTTCAGCTTCCAGTTGTTGGTGCCAGGCTTTCCCCATCACTGAATGTTATTCCTTCCTCATTTAACTCAGTCAGTTTCTACCCATACTTCAAGTCTCACATCAAACATTTCTTTTTTGGGAAAATGTTTCCAGAGCCCTCCAGCCTAGAGCAATCTCTCCTACCTCTGATCTCGTCTAGTGCCTATTATTTAATAGTTGTTATAGTTGGGATTTTTAAGAGATCAAAAAAAAAGTCTAAAGAATAAAACAAGCAACTCTGCCTAACTTTAAGTGATTGCAACTGTTGTTGGAAGGATGTAAGATCACTCACAGGATTTAAGGCAACATAAAGATACCTGGACCAGATGTGAACATGCAGCCATCTATAGCTGGGACCAATACACACTTAGATGGACATGTCAATCAAATGCATCAACTGTAAACATTTTAACCTCCTCATTGTAACAATTAAGCCTCAGTGTCCCAGGAGAGAAGTATATGATTGGCCAATATCACCTGCCAGTTATTTAAGTGTAAATGGTGAAGGAAAGAGATCTGGGAGAAGTATGCCAACTAGTCCCTAATAAAAAGAGACTGGCAAGCTTCAGGTAGACCATCTCACCAATGCAGAGAGAGATGCTCCTTCCCTGGGAAACTGGGATGATATTATTACGGCCAAAAAGATGATGGGTGGAAATAAATATCACGGTCTAGTAGTTTACTCATTCACATATTGAGCTGTATTTGTCCTGAATGGCTATTTAACTTTTCCTATGCATAAGTTATTTTTCCCCTTAAAAATGTATAAAAAAAAATTGTTTCTTTACATCTTGTGTAATATCTTATATAGTAGGATCCTACTTTGTTTTTTCCATTTAGTTCCTTTCTAGGAAGGTTGGCAAATATTTTTACTATAATATAAATGTTTAAGATCACATGTGTAAACAGGCACAGGTTGACACATACTTTCTCCATATTCATTCTTTTACATGTCTCAATTTAGTTCACTTCAAACATACAGACCTCATATTCTGTGTCAGCAACACACTAAACTCTGGGACAGAAAGAAAAGATGTCCCTGCCATCAGATCTAGTGCTTCTATATTTTATAGTTTTGGAAAATAAGTGCTATAATAAATCATGGTCTAACAACCTGATTTTAAAATACCACTGATTTTGTTTCCAGCAACTTAGAATGTCTGAAGATTTGAAAGATATTTTTACTAAACCAAAGGGGGGAAAAGAAATTCTCATGAAAGCAAACATATAAAGTCTATTTCTTTAGTCTTCATGGCACAAAGAAATCAGGCATTTTAAAACTAGTCTAGTGGTATGCACATTCTTAACTACAAATAATCTCATTTCTAATTATATTCCCAGAAATGAGAAGTACAATGTTCAGCACGTAAATACATCACTTTTCTTCTCGATTTCTGGCATTTCAAAAGTCAGTTTTAAATTAGTCTGTACAGTACTTTTTCTTTGAAATATTTAACTAATGATTAAGTAACCATTATGCATAGGCTATAATGCTAAGCATTTCTGGGACCAGAAACCTGAAAAATATAGTGTGCCTTGAAGAGTTAACTTTTCAGTGGAGGTAAGTTCTGTCTGCAAACAACTATAATATCAGGTAGTATGTGAAAATTTGCAGAGGACAGTTTAACCGCAGAAAATTCAGAGGACAGAGATATTTTTGTCTATGGTGCTTTGGTAAATTCTCTTAGCCGCAGATGTAGATTAGCTGGACTTGGAGGATTCCTTCTATCTTTCTAGCTTCTTCTACTGGCCATGTCTCTTCTTCCTCCTCCTCTCTGAACAATCAGATGTTTCTAAATCTTAAGATGGCATAACAATCCAGTGTTTAAACATCGCTAATGCATTCTAAGAGTGAAATAATATTTTTACATCAAGCTAGAATTTAATAATATTTTTTAAATCATGGGCAATCTAAACAAAAAACAAGGTAAGTTTGTAATGAGATTGCATATAAATGGGACCCAAAGTGCTGCTGGATCTAACATTTATCCTTCAACACTGGATTCACCCTACTTGTAGTTATTGCTCTAGGAATAATCATTCCTCCTGAGACATTTTGCCCCGTCCAAACTCATTCTTCCTCCTGACACTATGGCTGGCACTGACATCAGAGCTCCTAAATCTTGCCAACGTAGTAAAAAATAGTTAAGGCTGAATATTTGTGGGCTGGGGGATGAGTGTGGGGTGGCATGAAGAGCACAGGCACAATCTTAAGAACTTAATACCAGAGCTACAGAGATACATCAGTTACCTAATGCTGTGTAACAAGTCACCCCAAACTTAGAGACTACAAACAATTATTATCAGGTTCTGTTGGTCATGAGTTTAGAAAGGACACATGGAGATGGTTTCATTTCTGCTCCAGTGTCAGGAACACAACTAGAAGACTCAAAATCCAGACCTAGAAATATCTGGGAGCTCATTTGCTCACATGTTTGATCACAGATTCTGATGATCAGCTGGGGGACTAGCTGGGACTATCAGCTAGAATAACCTACAGGTTGTCCTTCCATGCCAGGGTCAAGTGTTCCAGGAGAAGGATTGACAGTAGAAGCTACTTTGCCTCTTCTGGCCAGGCCTCAGAACTCATGCAACATCACTGCTGCATTCTATTGGTCAATGAAGTCACAAAGATCCACCCAGGCTTAAGGAGAGAGAACACAGACCATACCTCTCAATGGAGGCATGTCAACATTGTAAGTAGTGTATATAGGATGATATATACTATTACACACGTGCCTTGTGTAGCTGTCTTTGGAAAATAGAATCTTCTGCAAGTACTAGAAGAAACAATTTTTTTTTTCAAATGGCATTCGCAATTTGAAACTACTTTTCCAAATACTTGGGAAATTACTTTAGTAGTAACATTAAGTCAGATCAACACCATTAGCCTCTGTACCCAGTATGTTATCTAAAATGCATAAATACCAATACAGTACATATAGGCTTTTCTGAGATTGGAACCAGCTTCCATTTATAGTATTGCTTCTATGAAAACCTCTCTGGCTTTCCACACTTACTATAAGGTCAGGAGCACATCTGAACTTCCAGTTACACACAACCCTAGGTGAGCAATGCTGATTTGCTCTTCTTCCTCGAGTTCCCCACTTCCTCCCTCCCCCACCAGCAGACTCATATTCAGTTGTGGATGAAGGCTTAACGTGATATGAACTTGTGACACACACCAGTAACGCTCTCCTATTTCCAAATCACGCATTCCAACATAACCTCAGGACACTCTTCTCAGCATATAATTACCTATACAAAAATGAGAATGCTATTAGAAGGGCTGAGAGTTTCAGGACTAGTTATTACTGGAATATGATGTGGTCACCATGGCCTCTGTAAACTGCCCTCTTGCCTTGGCTACAGGAACCATTCTCTAGATGAGTGAAAGCAATGTGAAATTCTATCTGGAGTCATGTTTATAATGATCATCCTCAGACTGTCATATTAGGGCAGCACAGGCAGATACGCACTCAGACATTCTTGACTAAATATTCTACCATTTTGTATGCTGACACGATTATTAAAAGGTATCATATCTTTTTGTCAGAAACATAATTATATGTCTCAGTAACAAGGATTTCACAGCTAGGATCATAATCTTCTCTGAAAATGAAGATTTTTCTAATTTTTCTAACAATTTAATAGGCCTCTAGATGTTACAACCAAGTTACCAAATCTTCTGTCTTTCAAAATCTGTGATTTATACAAGTGTACATAAGTGGTCCAAAATAGTTATAACTGCCAATTGAACAAAGGAATATCTTGTCAGGAGCTTATCTTCACAACACAGGCATTTATGAAATTTGGCTTCTAACTTAAATTGAAGTATCCATCCCCTCTAGTTAATAATAGAGTGAAGTGTGTCAAAACCACAGTCATTAGACTTAGTGTTGTATGTACCAGCAACTTTAAAAGTTCAGTTTCTTATATACCATATATTACATCACTTAAATATAAAATACATATCAAAGAAAATATCAAGGTTAAAATGTTGAATTTTTCTCATTGGATGCACAATCAAGTTTTGGGTTTTTTTTCTTTTTTTTAAATATAATTTAACCTCCATCTTTATAAAACTCGATAACTTCTTTCGATGGATGTGTAAAAAGATTCCTCATGTATGGAACTGGTGGAAGGAGTGAGAATCACATTCCTTTAATCAGAGAGTGCAGGCCACATAAGATGCAGCTTGTGGGATCGGACAACATTGGAAATGTGACCAGTGAGACCAAAGGCTTCCTGAATCTGACTTATCTGACTGTTCTTTACTGTACTGCCAGCTTACAACGTTAGAACAGACCAGAAGCCTCAACATCTCAGGAATCTAGAAAACCAATAGTGGGGAATAGGCCAACAAGCACTGGACTAAATATCCAAGATGACACAAGCAGTGCAATTTAACGGATACTTCCGGAACAACCTGTACACACAGTAGGTAGTACTGCCCATAAAGCTGAGAATTTTCCAATTAGGATTTTTATTGTTCAAAGGAGGCCTCCACCTCCTGCAGTAGAAGATAGGATTAATTTATAGTCTCTCATTAAATACTGTGATTATTTATGGGTTAGCACTTTATAAAGGCAAATATGGAAATGTAGGTAGGTAGAGGTTTATTTTTATGTTCAGTTTTGTGACCAATGCAAGAATTCTTATTTCCAATTTTTAACAAAAGGAGGAAATATAAATATGCCTTCCTCCATGCTGAAGTTGAAGAGGGTTAGTCATAAGCTCCAGTATTAACTTCAATGTAACTTAAACCCAACCATATCCTATTGAATGTAAATGACAAACCTACAATTACGAGGCAGAGATTGTCAGGTTAGATAAAAAGGCATGTCCCAATTTTATGCTGCTTAAAGGAAATGTACTTTAAATATTAATATCTAAGTAAGTTAAAAGTAAAAGGATGGAAGTAATAGACCATCCTAATCAAATATGCTGTAACTACATTAAGAGAAGGCAAAGTAGATTACAGAAGAATACAACCAAGAATGAACAAAGTCTTCTCAAAATGACCAAGAGGTAAATTCATCTAGAGGACAGAAAAATCCTGAACTTTACATGTGTAACACATCTTCAAAATACATAAAGCAAATCCTGATGGAACTTCAAGGAGAGAGAGACATTTCCACAACTAAACTTGAAGATTTCAATACAACTTTCTCAATAATTGATAAACAAGTAGACAGAAAATCCAAAAGTCTATGGAAGACTTCAGTAACACTATCCACCAATCAACCCAATTAACAATTTTAGAATAATCTCCTCAGGATCAGAATATACATGGTTTTCTCAAGGGCACAGGGAACACTTACTGAGATGGGTCATATCCAGGATGTAACAAAAGTCTCAAATTTGAAAGAATTCAATCCATACAAAATATGTTCTCTGACCACAATGGAATTACACATTAACAAAGATAATTGGAAAATTATCTGGAAAATTCTTACATAACTGGAAATGAAACACTTCTAAATAACATGTGGGTCAAGGCAAAACTCAGAAACAAAATTAGAAAGTGCTTTGAACTGAACACAAATGAAAGCAGAGTATAAGAATAAGTGAAATTCCACTAAAGCCATACAGAGGCACAAATGTAGAGAATGAAACTGTGCTATAAAAAAGCCCTCAAATTCATCATCTCATGCTGCATTTTAACAATAGAAAAAGAAAAATTAAATCTAAAATAAACAGATGAAAGGAAGTATTAGTGATCAGAGCTCACACAAACAGGAAAAAAAGAGAAAAATCAATGTACACCCAAACTGGCTCTTAGAAGGGAAAACGAAAAGTGAATCTAGTCAAAGTAGTCTGGAAAATAAAAGAGACAGACTATCAGAACTAAAATAAAATATAACTCTGGATCATATTCTACAAATACAAAGAGGATTTCAAGGAATTATGAACAATTTTGTGCCAATATATTCAAAAACTCCAAGGAAATGACAAATTCCTTCAAAGTTGAAGAAAAGTTAAAAATCTCTTTATTACAGGAAATGAGTCTGCAATTTTTCTTTTTTTTTTTAATGTCTGATAGAGCTAGTTGTTTATTTAGTCCAGAGCCCAAGCAAGGTTTACACATTACATTTTTTTTTTAACATCTTTATTGGGGTAAAATTGTTTTGAATGTTGTGTTAGTTTCTGCTGTGTAACAAAGTGAATCAGTTATACATACACATATATCCCCATATCCCCTCCCTCTGTGTCTCCATTCCACCCTCCCTATCCCACCCACTAGGTGGTCAACAAAGCATGGAGCTGATCTCCCTGTGCTATGCGGCTGTTTCCCACTAGCTATCTATTTTACATTTGGTAGTGTATATATGTCCATGCCACTCTCTCACTTCGTCCCAGCTTACCCTTCCCCCTCCCCATGTCCTCAAGTCCATTCTCTACGTCTGTGTCTTTATTCCTGTCCTGCCCCTAGGTTCTTCTCAACCTTTTTTTTTAGATTCCATATATATGTGTTAGCATATGGTATTTGTCTTTCTCTTTCTGACTTACTTCACTCCGTATGACAGATTCTAAGTCCATCGACCTCACTACAAATAATTCGTTTCTTTTTATGGCTGAGTAATATTCCATTGTATATATGTGCCACATCATTATCCATTCATCTGTCGATGGACTCTTAGATTGCTTCCACGTCCTGGCTATTGTAAATAGTGCTGCAGTGAACATTTGTGGTACACGACTTTCTGAATTATGCTTTTCTCAGAGTATATGCACAGTAGTGGGATTGCTGGGTCATATGGTAGTTCTATTTTTAGTCTTTAAGGAACCTCCATACTGTTCTCCACAGTGGCTGTATCAATATACATTCCCACCAACAGTGCAAGAGGGCTCCCTTTTCTCCACACCCTGTCCAGCATTTATTGTTTGTAGATTTGTTGTTGTTGTTGTTGTACGCGGGCCTCTCACTGTTGTGGCCTCTCCCGATGCGGAGCACAGGCTCCAGACGCACAGGCCCAGTGGCCGTGGCTCACGGGCCTACCTGCTCCTCAGCATGTGGGATCTTCCTTGACTGGAGGTTAGGGTTTGTCTTTTCCTTCCCTTGTGTTTCCTCCCTAGAGAAGTTCCTTTAGCATTTGCTGTAAAGCTGATTGGGTGGTGCTGAATTCTCTTAGCTTTTGCTTGTCTGTAAAGGTTTTAATTTCTCTATCAAATTAGATCTGGGTAGAGTACTCTTGGTTGTACGTTTTCCTCTTCATCACTTTAAATATGTCCTGCCACTCCCTTCTGGCTTGCAGAGTTTCTGCTGAAAGATCAGCTGTGAACTTTACGGAGCTTCCTTTGTATGTTACTTGTTGCTTTTCCCTTGCTGCTTCTAATATTTTTTCTTTGAATTTAATTTTTGATAGTTTGATTAATGTGTCTTGGCATGTTTCTCCTTGGACTTAGCCTGTATGGGACTCTCTGTGCTTCCTGGATTTGATTGACTATTTCCTTTCCCATTATAAGTAAGTTTTCAACTATAATCTCCTCAAATATTTTTTCAAATTATTTTCCTCTTCTTCTTCTGGGACCCCTATAATTCTAGTGTTGGTGCATTTAATGTTGTCCCAGAGGTCTCTGAGCCTGTCCTCAATTCTTTTCATTCTTTTTTCTTTATTCTGCTCTGCGGCAGTTATTTCCACTATTTTATCTCCAGGTCACTTATGCGTTCTTCTGCCTCACTTATTCTGTTACTGATTCCTTCTAGAAAAATTTTAATTTCATTTATTGTGTTGTTCATCATTGTTTGTTTGCTCTTTAGTTCTTCTAGGTCCTTGTTAATCATTTCTTATATTCTCTCCATTCCAATATTTTGGATCACCTTTACTATCATTACTCTGAATTCTTTTTCAGGTAGACTGCCTATTTCCTCTTCATTTGTTTGCACTGGTGGGTTTTTACCTTGTTCCTTCATCTGCTGTGTATTTCTCTGTCTTTTCATTTTGCTTAACTTACTGAATTTGGGGTCTCCTTTTTGCAGGCTGCAGGTTCGTAGTTCCCATTGTTTTTGGTATCTGCCCCCAGTGGGTAAGGTTGGTTCAGTGGATTGTGTAGGTTTCCTGGTGGAGGGGACTGGTGACTGTGTTCTGGTGGATGAGGCTGGATCTTGTCTTTTTGGTGGGCAGTAGCACATCTGGTGGTGTGTTTTGGGGTGTCTGTGAATTTATGATGATTTTAGGCAACCTCTCTGCTAATGGGTGGGGTTGTGTTCCTGTCTTGCTAGTTGTTTGGCATGGGGTGTCCAGCACTGGAGCTTGCTGGTCACTGAGTTGAGCTGGGTCTTAGCATTGAGATGGAGATCCCTGGGAGAGCTCCCACTGAATGATATTATGTGGGTCAGGAGGTCTCTGTGGTCCAATGTCCTGAACTCGGGTCTCCCACCTCAGAGGCTCAGGTTGACACCCGGCCGGAGCACCAAGAACCTGTCTGCTACACGGCTTACATGTAAATGGGTTAACTTCTCCAACCCAAAGGCACTGGGTGGCCAGCCTTCTGTTCTCTGCTCAGTCCTCCAGCCATCTGCTGTCCTCCCAGCCTGGTCGATATGGACAGCCTTCTTTGGATCCAGGTGCAGCTGCATTCCCTACCATCTAGAAGAAGCAACCGACACCCCCATCCTCCTCTATCCCCACCGCAACTCATCATGGTCTGGGAGTGCCCGAGGCTCTAAGTTTGAAATTTAAGAAACTTTCCCACAAGGAAAGTTAGTGACACATATGTCATCACTGGTGAATTCTACCAAACCTAAGTAGAAAAATTTGGAATGCTTCCCAGTACATGAGGCCAAAACTAGACATTGTAAAGAAAACTGCACAACAGTACTTCTCATGAACATAGATTAAAATACTAAAAAAAATGGTGAAGATAAACATACTTTAAAACATACACCATGACTAGGACTACAAGTTTGGTTTTACATTTGAAGCTGAATAAATACTGTTCACCATATTATTAACAAATTAAACAAAAGGCATGATAATCTTAATAAACTCAGAAAAAGCATTTTGACAAAATCCATCATTCATGTCCTGATACTCTCAGTAAAGTAGGAATAAAAGGGAACTTGTTCAACATAAAGTTCAGCCACACTGGCTCAATGTTGTTAAGATGTCAATTCTCCCAAAATTGATCCTTAGATGCAATGCAATCTGAAGAAAAACACCAAGAGGATTTTTGTAGAAATTGACAAGGTGATCCTATAATTCCTATGAAAATCCAAAGAAATCAGAATAGCCAAAAAAAATTCTAAAAGAATAAAATTGGAGAACACTATCTGACAAGATTTTAAATGTGAGTCATAAAAAGACAGTGTGTTGCTGACATCAACACAGACAAGTCAATCCATGAAACAGAAAAGGGAGTCCAGAAGTGGGCACACACACATGCACAACTGACTTTTGACAAAGTTTGAAAGACATCTCAGTGAAGAAAGGGTTTTTGTCCAAATATAGGAAAGTTGCACAGCCAGGCCCAGAAAAAAGTGAACTTTGTTCCACATCTTCTACAAAATACAAAAATTAAATCAAAATGATCATATAATTAAATGTTAAACATAGAACTAAAAATTCCGAAAGTCAACATATGTGAAAGGTCTTTGAAATTGGGCTTGCAAAGATTTCTCAAATATGACACTTAAATAATCCGTGAACTAAATTGGTAACATTGGCTGTATCAAAATGTAAAATTTCTCATCTTCAGGATATATAGTTAAAATATAAAGCCAAACCACAGTCTAACAGAAAAGTCTGCAAGTTATGTATCTGAGAAAGAATTATATCCAGAATATATACAGAATGTTCAAACCTCAGGAATTTTTTAAACATAATATAAAAGGCAGACAAAATATGTGAAAAGACATTACATCAAAAAACATACGGATGGGAGACCCTCAAGATGGCAGAGGAGTAAGACGTGGAGATCACCTTCCTCCCTACAAATACATCAAAAATACATCTACATGTGGAACAGCTCCTACAGAACACCTACTGAACGCTGGCAGAAGACCACAGACTTCCCAACAAGCAAGAAAATCCTCCCGTACTTTGGTAGGGCAAAAGAAAAAAGAAAAATCAAAGACAAAAGAATAGGGACGGGACCTGCACCTCTAGGAGGGAGCTGTGAAGGGGGAAAAGTTTCCACACACTAGGAAGCCCCTTCGCGGGCGGATACAGGGGAATGAGTCGGAGGAGGAAGCTTCAGAGCCACAGAGGAGAGCGCAGCAACAGGGGTGCGGAGGGCAAAACAGAGATTCCCGCACAGAGGATCAGTGCCGACCAGCACTCACCAACCCAAGGGACTTTTCTGCTCACCTGCTGGGGCAGGTGGGGGCTGGGAGCTGAGGCTTAGTCTTCAGATGTCAGATGCCAGGGAGAGGACTGGGGTTGGCTGCGTTAAGACAGCCTGAAGGGGTCTAGTGCACCATAGCTAGCCGGGAGGGAGTCCGGGAGAAAATCTGGAACTGCCAAAGAGGCAAGAGACCATTGTTTCGGGGTGCACGAGGAGAGGGGATTCAGAGCACTGCCTACAGGAGCTCCAGAGACGGGCGTGAGCCACAGCTTTCAGCACAGACACCAGACACGGGCATGAAACGCTGAGGCTGCTGCCACTGTCACTAAGAATCCTGTGTGCAAGCACAGGTCACTATCCACACCCCCCAGGAGCCTCTGCAGCATGCCAACGCCAGGGTCTCGAGATCCAGGGACAATGCCCCAGGAGGCACAGCACGCCTCAGGCTGTTGCAACATCATGCCAGCCTCTGCTGCCTCAGGCTCACCCCGCGTTCCAATTTCACTATCATACCCACATCCCCTCCTCATCCTAAGTGAGCAAGAGAGCCCTAATCAGCTGCCTTTTTTTTTTTTTTTTTTTTTTGCGAGCGGGCCCCTCACCGCTGTGGCCTCTCCCGTTGCGGAGCACAGGCTCCGGACGCGCAGGCTCAGCAGCCATGGCTTACGGGCCCAGCCGCTCCGCGGCATGTGGGATCTTCCCGGACCGGGGCACGAACCCGTGTCCCCTGCATCGGCAGGCGGACTCTCAACCACTGCACCACCAGGGAAGCCCTTCCTTTAAGTGTTTGAGAACTAGCTCAACTTCTAGATCCTGCCTTGGATCCCGAGGGCTCTCTGCAGTATTTTTCTTCTAGGATAATTATGTCATTTTTTGGCTCTCAGGGAGCAGGGAGGAAAAAGGAGGGGGAAAACTAAATTCCATTCTCAAGTCGTCTAATATTTTCATCTTACTATGTTACTTAAAACACATAAATGAAAAATAACGCACAAGACCTACCAACTCCGTTAAGAAATTAGACATGACTAATACGCCTGAAACCCCCTGTGTATTTCTACCTTCCATATCTCATGGCCTCACTACCTTCCCTGAAACGAACATAACCCTCCATTCGCTGTGTGCAAGGTCCCTGCACAACTTTATGGTGGTGATTAATCTTTGGAATTTCTTCAGTTTGGGGTTGAGGGTATGTCCTTTGGGGAGTATTGCTTCCTTCTACCAAAAGCCCCAGTGTGCTCACATTCAAGGCCTCATCTCTTGTTCCATACGTGTTCCTTAAAATGCAAGCCTTTTGGTTACCAAGATTAGCAAAAGACTCCAATGCATTATAGTTTCAGCTGACAGCTCTGGTTTCCAGTCCCCTCTGGTTTTCCACACTAGGATCTTTGCTCTACAGCACTTCTGGATGCTTTGCGTATTGAAGTGGAAGCCAAGCTCCACTTCAATAGATAGCTTATCTGCCATGTTGCTAGAAGCAGCTCTGTGCTTACTTTTTACATTTCCTTTGATAATTGCATTTACATATTTTAAACTATTAAATTTTAAGTTGAATGTGGCTATTTCAAGTGACTATTATTACCTATTAAAAGTTACAACGTATAGGGCTTCCCTGGTGGCACAGTGGTTGAGAGTCCGCCTGCTGATGCAGGGGACACGGGTTCATGCCCCGGGCTGGGAAGATCCCACATGCCGTGGAGCGGCTGGGCCCGTGAGCCATGGCCGCTGAACCTGCGCGTCTGGAGCCTGTGCTCCACAACGGGAGAGGCCACAACAGTGAGAGGCCCACGTACCGCAAAAAAAAAAAAAAAAAAAAAGTTACAGTGTATAATCTAAAACTAACGGGTGGTTATTGTAGGTATTGGAGATTATAATTGTGTTATGGTGCTTATATTGTTATTTTATTCAATTTCATAATATGTAAGTTATAAGGTCTATATATAAACAATTATGCAAAAGCAGAATAAAAAATTAAGTTCCCCAAATACATTCTAAAAGAGACCCAGGATATATTGGGCTTCTGTTTCCAATTGTCAAGATGGATCATCATGTCTAAACAATTGGTGATAAATTGATCTCTCACCGTTGGTGCTGAAAGCATTCTCCCAAGAAAACAGAAGCTGCTGTTTCCTTGAAATATGTTCATCTCCACAAATGATACGAGATGGACTCACTCTCGTTATTTTTTAATGAGGATTAATAATCTCTGCCACTTTCACCACATACTCGGTATCAAGACTAATATTGCTGCTTAAGCGCCATCACTGCCAGGTGTCCCAAACTCAATTTCCTGCAGAGGAAATTATGAAAAACCATATACCCTTGTCCTTAGAGTAAAATTGGGTATTACAGATATGTCCTTAGAGTAAAATTGGGTATTACAGATATGTCCTTAGAGTAAAATTGGGTATTACAATTGAATTAGGCCAGCAGAAGTTATAAAATAATGGCAGAGTCAGATAATCTACGTAACAGACAAGATTATCAATTGAAATCGATGATGGTTGAAGTCAGGAGAGCGGGAGTGGTGGGTTCTAGGTGATACAGCCTGTGTGTGATTCTAGAGGAGTTACAGTGTGGGACTTGGTCAAGCAAGCAAGTGAAAATCTAGGAAGAGATGTGACCACACAGGAAACAATCTCCAGAAACCCAGCAACTCTACATTCAAGCAGATGTCTTGTCAAGGACACATCAAAATGAAGACATACCCATTTTACTGGCAGTCTTCAGGAAGTATTAGATCTCTTAACCTGATTTAGGTGTTTAGCAGATTAAGTTTTCTCAAGGAAGTCTGCCAACTAAAAATAGATCTGTTCACTTAGTCCCAGTCAACAGTATTTTCTTCTGTTTTGTGAAGTGTTTGTGCCAATGAGATTCTTCCACTTCCTGAAATCTGCCACTACAATGTATATAAAATCTGCATTACCTCTATTATGTAGACTGCATTACCTCAAGATGAATCAGATTAACTTGTCTCTGGCAGATAGATGTGGAATAAAAGGTCACATCTTTAAAGTGAGTGTTCAGATTTGTAGATACTCTGAGTAAAGCAACCATCACTTCACAAGTGGAATAAAAGGAATATGTAAATAGTTTTGACTTATACTCATTGTGGATTGTAAAAGAAACTAACTCAAGTCTCAGTTTCCTGTTTTTGTGTGGGATTTTTACAGTTGTGGTTCTTATATATTATGATCCAATTCAAGTTAATATTTGTATATGATGTAAGGACTGAGGTTCACTGTTTTTCCACATGGATAGTCAGCTTCCAGGACCATTTGTTAAGATCCTTATTTACTCTTTTGAATTGCCTTCATTCCTTTGTCAAAAATCAATTGACCATAAATGTATAGGTACATTTCTGACCATTCTATATGGTTTCATTGATCTGTATGTCCTTAGACAAACACCCAACAGTTTCTACTGTAGGTTTCAAATCTTGAAATCAAGTACTGTGTATCTTCCAAAATTTTTCAAAATTGTTTTGGTTATTCTAATGACTTTACCATGAATTTTAGAATTGGTTTGTCAATTTTTATAAAAAGTGTTGCTGTACTATCGATATGGACTGTTCTGCACCTAGAGATTAATTCAGGGAGGATTGGAATTTTTAAAAGATTGCCTTTCAATCTATAAATAGGTATATCTCACCATTTCTTTAATTTCAGCAATATTTCAGTGTATATTTCTTGACCATATTTTCTTAAATGTACCCCTAAACATTTTGTCATTTGATGCTATCATAGATAGCATTTTTATTTCAATTTTCAGTTTTTGCTAAAGTACCGAGAAATACAAATTGAGATTTCCACATTGACCTTGTATCCTACATGCTTTGTAGTTTCACCAGCAACTTACATATTCTATAGATTTTGCACTTAGGAAATCATGTCATTTGCAAATGCAGACATTCTTTTCCAATGCCAGTGCATTTTTCCTTGCTCTGCCTGTTACTACAGCCAGGACTTTTGGTTCAATGTAGACTGTAAATGTTAAAAGGAGAAATCTTTGCCTTGTTCTTATGGGGGGTGGGCATTTCTTTTTGCACTATAAAGTATGATGTTAGGTTTTTCCCACAGAAGTCCTTTATTTGTGTTGCAGATTTTTCCTTCTAATGTTATCTCATTGAGAATTTTATCAAGGATGACTGAATTTTGACAAATCTCTGAATCCATTGACATGATCATTTTTCTTCCTTAACTAGTTAATATGGTTAGTAACATTGATGTCCCAGTAAGCCAAACTTGGATTCCTCTGATAAACCCGTTTGTCATTATTCTTTTATACATTGCTGGATTTCATTTGCTAAAATGTTCTTAAAGATCTTGTCTATGTGCTTAAGTGGTACTGTCTGTAGACCTCCTTTCTTGTAAGGTCTTAAGTTTTGTTTTATTATTAGAGTTATGCTCGCCTCCTAAGAGGAGTTAGAACGTGTCCCGCTGTGGTGTGTGGAATTAGTAATATTTTTCAAAATGCATCTGGAGAGGAATTTTCATTTGGAGGTTTGTGACATCAAATGGAATCAGGCTAACATTTTCATGTTCTAGTGAGATATACCTTTAGTGCTTCTCTGGAAAACTGCCCATTTCACATAAGTTTTTTATTAAATTGGTACAATTTTTTTATATAATTCCTCTTTTTTATAAACAGGGATTAGTAAACTTTCTGTAAGATGCCAGATAATTTAGGCTTTGTGTGCCATACACTGTCACAATCATTCAACTCTGAGATTATAGTGCAAAAGCAGTACAGGCATGAAAACAGCTATGGCTGGGCTCCACTAGGACTTAGTGAACAGCAGGCTAGATTAGGCCTAGAAGCTATAGTTCACTGACCTTTAAATATCCGTAGCATCTCCTGTGATTATCTGCTTTTTTATTCCTGATCATGGTTAATCTATTGATCTTTCCAAAGAAACAGGTCTTGGTTTCATTGACTCTTATTATTTTGTCATTTATGGCTTTCATTTTTATTATTTCTTTCTGTTCACCTTGTGTTTACTTTGCTCTGCATGCTTTAGTTTCTTAGGGTTGAAGTTTATATCATTGATTTGGAATCTTTCTAACATCAGCACCTAATATTATAAATATCCCTGTAAGCACTGCCTTACCTGCATCTCAGAAGTTTTAAGGTGTGGATTTTAATTTATTTTGAAACATTTTAAAATACTTTATTTCCTTTATAACCAATAAATCCTTTAGAAGTACACTACGTTACTTCCCACTGTTGGATTTTATGTCTTTATGTTGATTTCTCTTTTAATTTCAAAATGCTCAGGAGATACTCATTTTTCTAATCCTTTAAAAATTGAGACATTGTGTGGCCCAGAATATGGTCTTGATCAATGTTCTGTGGGCATTTGAGAATGTGTTTTGCTGTTTGGCATATTATTCCATAAATGTTATAGGTGTGGGTGCTTGCTGGTATTCTTCACATCTTCTGTGTCCTTATCTGTATAATTGCAGACACGCTGTAATTGAGTTATCCAGTTTTCCTTATACTTTGATTAGATTTTCTCTGCATACTTAAGCTTATTTTGCATATATAGATAGGAGTTTTGTATCTTTGTAATTGACCCATTTATCAAATATTCTTCCTTATCCTTGGTAATATTTCTCCTTCTGAAGTCTACTTGATCTGATATGAAGTAATTTGTGTTACTATATTAAACTTTTATATTTAACCACTCTATATCTTTATAAAATAAGTATGTGGGAGATAGCATATAATTGGCTCTTGCTTTTTTAATTGAGTTTAACATCTGCTTTTAGTTGGTTATTAGGTCATTTAACATTTAATTCGTATGGTTGATCTTATTTGTTTTCTATTTGTTACCACTGTTCTTTGTACATCTTTCTTTTTGACATTCTTGTAGATTGAGTGAGTTTAGAACTTCTTATATCCCCAGAAGGCTAATAGCTGCATTTTTGTTTTCATTGTTTGCTATGTTTAATATACATCTTTTAGTGTATCTTCAGTACATACAGAAAAGCCTTACAACTGTATACTTCTGTTTCTCCTCCCATACATTATATTCTTGTCATATTTTGCCTCTACTTAAGCTATAAAACTTTATATACAATCAGTTTTTGCTTTAACAGTTATTTTTAAATATTTAAAGAAAGACAAGAATGACTTCTCTTGCTACTTTCATAAAACTAGGAGTCCTAGAATAAAATTACCTATTTGCACATGACAAGACCTAAAAATTGAAATGCAAACCCTAAAGCTTACACAAAACACCAAACTGTTAGAACAAAAAGAACTCAGTGAAGTTTCTGGATATAAAAATATATTGGCATTTCGATATATAAACCAACTGAAAAGGAAATTAACACAATTCCATTTACAATAGGATCAAGAAGAATGCTTAGGATTAACTTAACCAAGGAGGCAAAAAGACATGTATGCTGAAAACTGTAAAGCACTGCTGAAAGAAATTAAATTTGACAAGTAAAGGGAAAGACATCATGTTCATGGACTGGAAGAATGTTGTTAAGATGACAACACTACCCAAAATGATCTACAGAGTCAATTCAATCTGTATCAAAATCCCAATGAAGTGATCGGCAAAAGTAGAAAAATTCATCCTGAAATTCACATGGAATCTCAGTAACCAAGTTACAGTCTCCCGTTTCCCAATTGCTTACCATAGCTTTGTAGCAAGTTTTGCAGAGAAGTGTGGTACTGTCACAAAGAGGCATAGAGACAGTAAAAGAAGAGAGCCTCAAGTTGGACCCTTACCTTATGCCATATACAAAAATTAACTCAAAATGCAAAGTCTAAATGATCTGGAACTATTAAATTCTTGGGAGCAAACATGGGGGAATAGTTTCACAACACTGGATTTGCCAATTATTTCTTGGATATGACACCAAAAACATAAATTGAACATCAAAATTAAGATCTTTTGTGCCAAGTACACATCAGCATAATGAAAACGCAACCCATGGAATGGAAGAATATATTAGCAAATCACTATCTGACTATCTGATAGGGAATTAACATCTAGAGTATATAAAGAACACCTACTAAACAAAAATCAAATTTGTTTTAAAAAATGGGCAAAGAACATAGACATTTCTCCAAAGAAGATACACACATGGCCTGTAAGTACACGAAAAGACAATCGTCACTCATCATTAGAGAAATGCAAATAAAACCATACTGGGATACTAACTTACATCTACTAAGATGCCTACTATCTAAAAAAATTACAATAAAGATTGGCAAGTATATAGAGAAACTGGAACCCTTGTGTACTGTTGATGGTAGAACAGTGCAGTCATTGAGGAAAACACAGCATTTCTTCAAAAAACTCAAGATAGAACTACCCTATGGCCCAACAATTCAACTTGAGTGTATACCCAAGAGAGATAGCAGAGACTTGAACAAGTTTTGTGCTACCATGTTCATAAGAGCCTTATTCACAACAGACTAATGGTGGAAGCAAACCAAGTATCCAATGACAGATCAATGAATAAACGGTACATTTTAAGACAGTATGCTTCTCCCTTATCCTTACCGCTGCTGCTACTGTCAGACTTAGATTTTTTCCAATTAACTATTTCATTATTATTTTTTACTTTCAGTTTCTAAGTATGTGGCTAAGTTGAGGATTGCTCCATGTGAAGAGGCCATTTTTTGGGGGCTGTGCTGCGTGGCTTGCGGGATCTCAGTTCCCCAACCAGGGACTGAACCCGTGTCACAGCGGTGAAAGCCTGGAATCCTAACCACTAGACTACCAGGGAACTCCTGAGAAGCCTTTTTATTTTCCACTCCCTGAATTCCATTAAGATCCTTCACCCATCTCTTTGAGAGGTTTTTACTTCTTATTGACTTGAAGGCAATTCTATGTTTACATACAAATTGTCTGCTATGTCTATTTTAACTATTTTCTCCAAGAATCTAGTCACACTGCGGTTATTTTTTGTCCTCATGCAGTCCACCTTAGGATACGGACAGGGGCAGCCTCCCGGAAAGCACCCCCCTCTTGGGCTAGAATGGGAAGCGCCCCAGCAGGAAACCTCAGTCCCCTGACTGCTGAGCTTCGCAAAACCTGCCACTCGGAGCACCGCCCTGCATCTGTGTTCAGGAATGCTCCCACTTTTGTTAGATGCCCCGTCTCACGCCCTGGCTCACAGAAGAGACGGGAACATACAAGGATCAAGCAGCCCGACAGGTCCCTCTGCAGGGCTTGAATGCATCTCCCTGCCAGGTGATCCCACACCTCTCCTGCTGCCGGGGTCCACCACCTCCAGGCATGCACCACCCTTGATGTGACCCCATCACTGTGAGCCTCCCTTCTGCGGGCTCTCAATATTCCCACGTGCCGCCGTTTCACTCTCCAGTACCATCTTCCCTACTTTCTTAGGAATTCTTCACAGTTCCTTCTCCTCTGAGAAATTCTTTTGTTAGTCACACCGTATTTGTGTGTGTTCTATCATTATATAGTTTGTTTATATGGTTTGAGGTAGGAGCAGAGACTGAAGCTTACCACCACTTTGTCCCAGCTCGGACAATCTCAGAGCATCCTGGCAGAAAGAGAAAGGCTCAAAAGCTCCACTACAACTGAACTTCAACTTTTAAAACTCTTTGAGGCATAACGTAGGTTTCATTCACCCTCTAAGAAATGACCCTGATGCCTGATAAGATCAAACAAAGCACTCCATATACAGCCCCTTATACCACACAACTTCTAGGTTAGGAAGCCCACAGCACATACTAGAAAATAGATAAAGTTACTGGTATCAATAATTTGTTACAGTTAAAAATAATGATACTTGTTAACAGATTACTGAATATCACAATAAATAAGGCTGTGAAATTTTAAAGCAAAGAAGTACTTTCCATTAAAGCAGGACAACTTAGAATGTCCACACATCTACAAAATGTATTCCTTCTTCCTTTCCTTCTCATCTGAATTAAGATACTTTCCAATGGCAGGCCTGTAAGTGTTGCACAAGTCTGCAGTGTAAATAAGGGCCAGGAGGGAGGATTTGTCAGGCTAAAGGCTGGGATTCACAGCATGAAGATGCTTCTCCAGTAACAGCTGTTCACCATTCACTCACTAATGGATCTGAGTTGTTTGCGGACGTTTTAATGGGAAGATAAAACTGGTGGCAGAGTCTCGATATTCTGATAATATTTAGTTTATAACGTCGCGTGGAGGCAGCTATTCAGTGTGCTGCGTCAGGCTGAGTCGCTACGTGTCTTTTCATGGAGGGAGTAATGTTGAAACTCACACCTCCCAAGGCTCAGCCAGCTACAAATTTCATTTTTTTTTTTTTTTTTTTTTTTTAACTGAGAGGGGGCCGGGCCATTGACTAAGGATGGATCCCAGCAGTGTCACAGATCCCAGGAAGAAACGCAGGCGGGGTCGCTGACCTGGCTGAACACTCCACCCACAGAGGCAGAAAGAGCCCTTACTAACCCATCAGGCCACACCCCAAGCCAATTAAGCCCGTGTCTCTGGGGCTGGGATCTGGTGTCAGATACTGAAAGCCCCCCAGGTGATTCCTCTGAACCTCTGCCAGAGTTGAGAAACTATCAGGGAGCTTCTGAGTCGGTGACTTAAAGCTTTATGGTTTCGTCCATCCAGAAAGTGGTCCTTTCCATTGGATTTTACCCTATTTTGCAAGGTTCTGACTCCTTATGCCCTCCCACTGGTATTTACCACCATTGAACCTTCTTCCAGAGAAAGTTACCAAATTCAGAGTACCCTGAAACAGGTATTTAAGAATTTCCATCTACATTCACTTGAAAACAAAGGGACGTTTAGAGCGATTGCTTTCTCTACACTTCTTCTTACATTTAGAATCACAAGAAACACAAGACAGATTTTTCAAATACAGCTTTTATTCTCTGTAACACATTCCTTTGTAATTATAGCCATTACACAAGCACTTTTATTTTAATTGAATGTTTCATTATCTCTAAAGTGATTCAACCTGCAGTGCTCTCTGCACAATCATGTCTGAAAAGAACAGCTCTCTCCCAGGAACTTTGCAAGGCAGCAAAATATATATATATATATATACACACACACACACACACACTATTCATTGAACAGTTCTTCCTAAAAGATAGTTGTTACTATAAACAAGTTTCATTTCAAAGAATGACGCGGAACATGTTCATTTTAATTATTACTTTTCTAAACATAAGAAAAGTGCGGGACGGTTTAAGTCCTTAGTGCCCCATAAGTGTGCTCAGGAGACTGGAGAAAAGAGATGCATTCCCTTGCTCTCTATTTCCAGCTGCGGTTAAACATACAGAACTTTCTGGTTATCCCATTAGCAGTGATGAGTTCGCCCTGGGTCATTCCTTGGCCAGCTCAGCAAGAGCCTTGTAACCAATAGCACATATTTCAAAAATGAACAGCTAGAGACAGCGTGGCTATTTGCCAGTTCGACAGCAGAGAAGAGAGACTCTCTCCCCCTCCCCGCTCCGAAGCTCTGGGGTGGGAAGGTGGTGGCATGTAGGGGCCTTGACTCAGAGAAACCTAAGAACAAGGGGCCGTAAGCAGCCTCAGGGGAGTTGGACCAGGAACACGGTCTCAGAGTTGAGGGGACTCGAGTCCAGGGGCGTCCGCAGAGAGCATGTGTGCAGCTTCTCATGGGTTACCCAACACGCCTGCGTAAGTTTCCCACCGCTGCTGCAACAACTGCTGCAAACAGAGCGCCTTAGCACAACAAAAGCACGGTCTTACCTTCAGACGTGTAAAACCAAGGTGCTGGGCAGGGCTGCTTTCCTCCTGGAGGCTCTAGGGAAGAATCCCATGTTTCTTTCAGCGACTCAAGGGGCCCGTGTTCCTGGGCTCACGACCCCTTCTTCACATCACCCGCCATCTTGCTCCCAGCAGCACACCTCCAACTATGGCTGGGAGCTGCACGCCTCCCTCTTATAAGGTCAGGGTCACATTGACTCCACCTGGATAATCTAATCTCCCACCTGAAGACCCTTAACTAATCCTGCCATGCAAGGGAGTGTATTCACAGGTGCCAGGAATTAAGGTGTGCACATCTCTGAGGGGGGAATTGACAGCCCACCAGGATTCCCATCATGAGGATACACTTCACGTGTGATTTTTCTCCTGAAAACAATTTAGGGATCATACAAGAAAGATGTGGCACAAAGACCTTTGGGTAACTCAACACCAGCTAAGATGAGAGGAGTGGAAGAGCCTATTTGAATTGTAAGTTTTCTCACAAAACGTAAATGAGAGAGAACAGGAATTAAGCAGAAGGGAACCGTGAAGCTTGGTTTCTATTACTGCGGCTTAGTAAGAGCTACTGTTAAAACATCAAGCTTCCTATGTGCCAGCCGCTGCAGTTGGTACTTGGTATGTGCGACCCCATTTAGTCCTGCATGGACATTTCTCATTCACCAATGAATAAACGGAACCAAACAGAATTTAAGTAATTTGGCCAAAGTCACACAGCTAGTAGGTGGCAAGACGAGGATTCCCGTCCTTGGCTCTGGGCACCAAAGCCCGTGGGTATTCCTGCTGCACGAGATGCCTTGACTGCTGAGGGTGCAGGAGGCACGGTGGACAGTGGCAGCAGCCCTGCAGCAGGACTCAGAAAGCTGCTTCCTGCTCCAGTCCAGCCGCCGTGCACGGTGTGGGGAAACGCAGTCACTTGTGAAAGGAAAGATCTCGTTCCACCTGTCTCTTCCTTCTTTATTTCTCTGAGTCTCAAATGAGAACCTTATTTGCTTCTTCCAGAAGACCTGAGGATAACAACCTTCCAGGTCAACGTCTCACGCTCAGGTGCATCTCCTAAGAGAGGGTTTCCCTGAGGCACTGCGTAATCTTGCCTCCGACCCCTGACGACTTTGACCTTTCAGTTACCTTCACATCTCTTTCTCCAGGAAACCGACTTCTGCTTCCTCATGCCAATCTGACAGTTCTTCCTGTTGTTTGTTGACTTTTCTTGTTTAACTTCGTTGAAGTGTAATTTATATAAAGTGTACCTATTGAGATGCACATTTCAATGAGCCTTGATAAACGTACACACCCATGTCACCACCTCCCAAATTAAGATACAGGATGTTTCCGACACTTCAAAACTTCTTTCCTGCACCTTCTCACTCTGTCCTCTCTTCAGCTCTAGTCCTAGGCAGCCGTTCATCTGGTTTCTGTCACAGCAGATTATACTGGTCTTTCCTGGAGCCTAATGTGAATAGAATCATACAGTAATACTCTCTATGCCTGGCTTCCTTCACTCAGTGTGGTGTTTGTTGAGATCCCTGCTGTTGCACCATCAGTAACTAATTCATTTGTATCCCTAGGTGTTATTCACCCAGAGCTGTATCTCTAAGAACTTAGAGCACAGTGATGTGAAGGGTGTATTGGACTTCATAGTGAAACGGAGCAACACCCTATGGTCCCTACCACCCATGTCCTCCGCCTGCCTTTTGTCTGTGGAAAAACTTTAGCCAAAGAATAAGTTTAATAAGAGCAGTGAGAAAATGCAGAAACAAAGGAAAACTGTCAGAGATGAGCAAATAATCATTGTTTAGTCATGAAGCATAGTCACGGACCTTTAGGTCCTCCTCAAGGGCTGTAGATAATAGTCTTGAGCCTATCCTGTGAGCTGTCTTATTGATACTAAACCCTACCAGGTGCAAGACATTAACACATGATGACCAGGCTGTAACCAGACATAAGCTGCCACAATTCTGAGAATTGGCCTCAAAGAAATGGAAACAAACCGACCCTGGAACTGAAGATTAACTGTACCTAAAACTATCGAGATGACGCTGGTCAGAGCACCAATGACCAATTTCAAGATGACCGTCAGAGCTGCCTGTGCTGTTTCTGCAGGCAGCCCCTCCCTCTGTCTATAAAAGCTCTTGCCCCCCTGACTGCCTGGGGAGGGGGAGCTGGCCTTTGGACAGGTGTCCACTCCCCACCCCTCCCCACCCTGGTTACCGGCATCCAAAATAAAGCAAACTTTCCTGGGCTTCCCTGGTGGCGCAGTGGTTGAGAGTCTGCCTGCCGATGCAGAGGACACGGGTTCGTGCCCCGGTCCGGGAAGATCTCACAGGCCGCGGAGCGGCTGGGCCCGTGAGCCATGGCCGCTGAGCCTGCACGTCCGGAGCCTGTGCTCCGCAACGGGAGAGGCCACAACAGTGAGAGGCCCGCGTACCGCAAAAAAAAACAAAACAAAAACAACTTTCCTTTCCACCAACCTGGCTTCTGTATTGGCCTTTGAGGCGGGAGCAGCAGGACCCCACTTTCGGTTACAATAACACTGACTCTGAAGAGAAGAAAACTTGCTAGAGAATTACAATATTTTACCCACAGAATCTAGCAAAATAATTACCACGTTTACAGTAAAACATTTTATAATCCATTTAATTATTTTATTAGAAATGCAGAGCCACCGCAGCTAGAAGTATAGAATTCTAGGTAGTAATATGACTTCTGTCAAGGAAAGGCTAATTTTAACAATTGCTTAGCACGTGTTTCCTTTGCAGTTTTCATTTGGTCCTTTTAAAATAAAATAAAAATGGTTTATCCTGTGATATTTGCAGTGCTATGACAGCACTAAACACAATGTAGGGATTATAAAACATCTAACATTTATTCAAAAGATCAGTTATAGAAATACATATTCAGGGATTTAATTGTTTGCTTATACTGGAAATTATGATTTCATGGGTTGAGGTGCGCCAGATACTCCTTGTGAATACCCAGCGTATTTCACACCATTCTAAACTCTCTGCTGTATGCAGTCGTCAATCCTGAACACTTCGCTTGCAAGTCTTTCTTGTCGGGAGGGTTATGGACCGTACCACCAAGAATCTGTGGCTTTAGGAAGATGGAAGAGATTATTCTCAAGTGTTGACTGCAGAGAGATGCTTGGGTGTCAGCAACTTACTGACTTGGGAGGCCGCCTGCGGATTCTGGGCGCCCTATTAAGAGTCGTCTGCTTTAGTTCAGTCACACTTGAGACTGTTGGGAGTGGCTTCTTTGTACTCCATGTTTTTTCACTCCTCAGACCTTCCAATGGTTTTTTTAGCCTCTCATTTTCTGCGTTATATGTATTACTGGAAGTAGAAAACCGCAAAGTAAACATCGTGATACAATTAAAAGAAATTACAAGGCTAAGGCGTGGAATACACTGGATGTCAGTGAGAAGGGCCCAGCATTTGGGATCATTCTGCCCCGTATTAAAACAAGACAAACAGCTGAGGGAATGAGCAGGAAACCTTCATCCTCGTGGAACCAGTAGGACAGGAGCTGGAAGAGGCCCCGCTATCTATATAGCACTGTAACCACCCTTTAAAGTGCTGTCTCCCAAAAGTAAATATAAATAGCAGTGAACAAGTAGACCGTAGCACTTCTGTGAGTTACATCAGTGACCCAAACTAATCTCGTGCTCTGCAACTGGGTTTAGCTGGTCATATATTTCTAATGTTCTCAGGTACCTGAAAGAGGTTTACAACTGTCTCTGAAAGAATATTACATCATCTAACATTTTGACAATTATTTCTAAAAAATAATATTTCAACTAAAATGTTCGGCACTCAATCAAAGATATCTAGAGACGTAAGAAGCTGTGACATCTGAATGGAGACCAACACACAAAAAATGTTAAGCAAAAATAAGTCCTCAGTTACTCCAGGTAGTAGAATCAATAGATATGGGTTGTAAAATAACTATGCTTCCTGTGGCGATAAAAGGAAAGCATAAGCATTTCAGCAAAGAACTCAAAGATTTAAAAAAAAAACAAATTTTTATATTCCAGGTTTGAAAAAGAAGGGAGTACAAATTCTACGCTAAAAATGCAATTACTGAAATTGACGACTCAGTAGCCAAATATAACAGGAAATGAGATTTAGCTGAAGAGAATGTTAGTAACTGGGAAATAGATGAGAAGAACTATCAAGAATGAGGCACAGAAAGACAAAGGAATAAAAACTACAGAAGAGAGGATGAGACAGCAAGGATACAGTTAGAAGATTTAATATGTTTAATTGTGAAAACCAAAGAAAATGCAACATACATGAATAGATACAAAGTAACACTGACTGAATAAAAAAATTAGGTACTGTGGTGTTTGAAAGTATTTATAGAATTAAATAAGTCAAGAGAGCATAAAATGTCTAGGTTAACAACTAAAGAAGACTAAAAGACTATATAACTAGCCCACCAACAGGAAAAAATGGAATAATAAAAATATCTCAATCAATCAACAAGAAGGGAAATGAGAAGTCAAATACTGAGGGCAGATAAGAAAAATACAGTAGCATCATATAAAGTCCAATATATAAATAAATGGCAATGAACCATGTGAAAGAAAATGCCTGATACTCTAAATGAAGTACAAATAATATATACTTGCTTCGAAGAGATATATCTGAAATATAAGCTTGCAGAAAATTTAAAGTAAAAGGATGGAAGAGATATGCCATTTAAACACCAATCAGAGAAAACCGACGTATAGGCAGACCTCCGAGATATTGTGGGTTCAGTTCCAGACCACAGCAATAAAGCAGATATCACAATAAATTGAGGCACACATATTTTTTGGTTTCCCAGTGCATATAGAAGTTATGTTTACATTATAATGTAGCTTATTAAGTGTGCAATAGCAGTATGTCTAAAAAATGCATACCTTAATTTTAAAATATTTTATTGCTAAAAAATGCTAACCATCATCTGAGCCTTCAGCAAATTGTAATCGTTTTGCTGGTGGAGTTTGAAATATTGCAAGAATTACCAAAATGTGAAACAGAGACATGAAGTGAGTAAATGGAAGTTGGAAAAATAGAACCAATAGATTTGCTTGATGCAGTATTGCCAAAAATTTTCAATGTGTAAAACAAGGCAGTATCTATGAAGCACAATGAAGTGAGGTATGCCTATACCTATGTTAATATTAGACAAAGTAGACTTTAAGGCAAAACAAAGTCCTAGAGCTAAAGTAGGTCACTTTGCAATGCTATAAGCTTTACTTCACCAGAAATAAGTCTTGACCAGTAAAGAACTGGCCAGCCTAGCCCAGTCCAAACTTCTTCCCATAGAATCATCACCTAATTAAATAATGTCTTCTGAAGTTACTGCTTTGTGGTGTGGCTGGATGCATACACAGACGAATCTAATTGATACTCGGAGGAAGAAAAGCTGCAGAAAAAAATTCAGCAACTATCTTACTGGTAAACATTGCTTTTTTTCCCTTGAGTTCAGAACAAAATAAGAATGATTGACATTATGACTCTGATTCATCATTGTGCTAGGCCTCCTAAACAGGTCCAAACATGGCCTGAGAGATCAGAGAAAAGAGACAGGCGAGGGGCTCCTGTGGTTTGGACCTCCCACCAGTGCATCAGAGGAAGGCGTCCTTCTCAGCTTGTCCAGGTGCAGGGCAGAAGGGAAAGCAGGGGTGAAGCTGAAAAGCTATCAGCAAACATCAAAATATGGCATCAGATTCTTTATTACGCTTTCTCTCCCCCGTATCTTGGACACTGCTAATGTATAGGTCTTAGATCCCAAAGAAGATATGTTTCCACCAGGAATCACAACAATGGTTGCTCTGAATCACAAGTTGAGGCTGCCACATTGTCACTTATGGCTAATCAGTCAGCAACAAATGGGGATCACAGTTGATTGATCTTGTTTATCAAGGGGAAAATGGAATTGCTACTACAAAACTGACTGAAGAAGAAGAATGTCTGGAATTTGCCCCTGTCCAGTGCTACAAGTTAATGAAAGGGTACGACACCCCCAAATAATTGAGATCTTTAATGACTCACAGTTTCATTGATAATTTGCTACAATCTATGAGGTTAAGAACTATAACTGGATGAGGCTCTAGTTGAGGGCAAAGAGAGCAAGAAATTGGTATTGGAAGAAAGAGCCTAGAAATCCCAACTTGTGACAAGTTGCAGAAGCTCATTCCCTTCCACTAATATTGTCTATATGATGAGTGGGCATTAAGTTATATGATATTAAAGGAGGGTGATGATCGGGCTAGTAGATGAATATGTACCACAGAAAACTACAGAGACTTCTAAGAAATTTTGGTCCCCTATTTTGGGGTTCATAATGGGCACATCTCCTGGCACCATGTTGGGCAAAATATGATGTTGCCACTGATGAGTTTGGAAGTTCAAATAAGAGAATAAGGTGTATAACGAACTAATTGTCCAACTAATTGTCCATACCAGATACAGTTTGTATCTTTTCAGAAATATTCTCACTCTTCTAACTACTCACTGAATTTCTTGGATCCTTTTCACAACAGGGTTCAGTTGTATTCTTCCACGGAGAGGCACTGTGTACGATTTGGAAGGCAGAACCAAAGAGAGGTCATCCTGATTTGGTGGTGACCACTGGGGACAAGCACGTGGGCACTGGCTTGGCGGACGTGTGGTTTTGCTCATGACTCGGGGTCTTATCTTTTGACAAGTACTAACCACAGCACTACAGGCAAGTCGGATCATTCATGACTAAGACCAGCAGCCACGGAGTCAGGAACACCTTCCTGAACCCACTTTAGAAGGTTAGGATCTTTGCGATCAAGTTTAGTTATTTGCTATCATGAGACTAGAAGTTTCATATCCGTATCAAGTGTGACTGACACTGGAATTAGAAAATGACCTTTTAAAGGTCAAAACAATGGCAGAAATGACAAAGGAGATATTTTTTTTAAATCCTAAGCAAAATTAAATATCAAATTTGAAATTTCGTATTCCTGTCATATAAAGATGATTTTCAAAGCTATAAGAAAAATACCCTTCTTTAAAAAGTGGACAAGCAGTAGATAGAATGTTCACGCCCCTAAAGCTATAAACATATATTAAAATATTAATTATATATTACAATACTCAGCCTCACTTGTAAACAAAGAAATTAAATTAAAATGAGAACTCTTTTTCCCCTAAAATTTTTTTCAAATTGTCAAATATTTTTTTTAAAGTCATCCTTTGCATTACCAAGGGTATTTTGAAGTAGGTGTCCTCAGACGGTGCTGGGGGATATATATATTATTGTGTATATTATATATCAGCCTGCATAGTGGCAGAAAACAGACGGCATACTCTGAGTCCTTAACTGAGGACAGTTTAATGAAGTTTCTCCTTTTGCAGTGCGGTTGCAGTTAAGGGCATCATAAGGAAGAGTGAAGGATCAAGGGCTAGCAACAGCAAAAAGCCATTACCACCCTCAAGACTGAGAGGGGAACAAATTGGGTTGGAGGAGACTGAATGAAGTCAGGCTCCGGAAGTGTGGGTTCTGTACGGGAGCTGTAGGTTTACAGCACAGCCATTGCCCAGAAGCGAATTAGTGAGCTTGTGGTGGGTAGAAATAGCTGCCCTGACCTACTCCCAACTCTCCATCTCCAGCTGGTGTCTCCCTGTGACTGAGCCCGACTAGAAACCGAACAGCAAGGAAGCCTAAGTGATGTAATCAAATTCCTGCCAGCGAACTTCCCGGAGAGAAAGCTGAGCAGGAAGGGGCAAGGAATGGATGTTAGGGTCAGGGCTGCAGGAGGGGGAGGGAAATAGAATACAACCAACCATGATATAGTATAAATTATATCTCTCTAGTAGACATATGGCATTGTGAGTTAAGTTTCATGAAAATGTTCATACGCTCAATTGAATAATTCACCTCTAGGAATTTATCTTAAGGACACTATTGAACGAAAATACAATTGCCATTGCATTACTATTTATAACTGGGAAAAAAGAAATAGCTTAAAATTTTAGAGTAATAGGTTAGTATGATGGAGTAATATGTCACCAGTATAACCATGATATATGGGGGTTCTATGCTTCGTCACCCCTTTGTATCCTCAACATCCTTACCTCTATTTGAGAAAGTGTCTTTCTTTAATACAACAGGATTTAAATATCAAAAACAAACTATATATATGATTTTTATATATTTATATTTATTTATATATTTAATTTTATTTTATATATATATATAATTGTTTTCTCTTAGGTCCTCCTCTCTGAAGAATTGCAAATATGGATACCAGCATATGGATTAAAGGATGGGCAGTGTGTAGCAGAGTTGTTACCTATGGAAAAGAAGCAGGAGGAGACCAGAGGAGGAGTCTTCTACATGTTGATATGTGTTCACTCTGTCACTGCTTAAAAAAGGACCCAAGGACAATGGTAAAGAAGAAGTGGTGCTGTCATCCGGACTTCACATGTACTCCTGGTCAACTCTGTATGACAATGGGTCATTTCTAGTTAAGACTTCCACCTGCATGCTTTTCTCATAATTATGGGTTAATTTAGTGTTGCAACTTATGCAAGAATACTTTGGAATCTGGAAAAATAATGTGCTGTTAAGCATAGTAGGCAGGTTACAAGATGTAATATACCGTTACAGTGTACACTGCCTTCATGATCCTAATTTAGATTTTAAAATACCTATTTTAAAATGCCTATATGAACACTATTTTTGAAATGTTCACAGAAGTTAATTCTGGATGGTGGAATCATGCTAACTTGGCTTTTTTCTTCCCTAAGAAGTTTTCCAAAATTTTCTAAATATTTCTTACATGTATTATCAGAAAATATCTCTTAAGGAAGGGAATTTTTATCTCAGTGTGGACTGTGCAGTTCTAGTTAGTGAATGCTGACTTAATAAAGCTATTTTCTGAGAGTGTTACAGATTATAACATGCCAAAACTAATCACTTCAAAAAATCACATAATTTAAAGCCATGCCTCAAAAGTTTGAATTACACAGTACAACAGAGAATGAGAATTTGAACCACAATAAATACCACAAATGCAGAGGGATACACAATTCGCCGCCGGACTTATAAAGATTAAGGTACAATTAAGTGCAGGTGTTGTGGCCTGATCTTCAAATAATAGGAGAGTTCAGAGGTCTCTTTATTTTAAATAATCCTCATCTTTAGGTTCCTTCCAAGAAAGAAGGAGTTTGGGAAACTGAATATGACACTGAAACTCTCAGCACAAAGGGCATTATCCCCCTCGCCATAACAGTATGTGCTCTGGTCTGGCCCATATCTTCATCTATCAGAGAGCAAAGGTAAGTGAGCTATTCCAGCAAATTACCCCTTAAACATAGGTCTGAGGTGTGGTGAGAGCAACACCGTGAAGAGTACCAGGGGCAGCTCTTGCAAAGCACAAGCACACTTGCGTGGTGGCAGCTGCCCGGGATGTCATTAGAAGCAACAGAAATATGTGCCCCAGAGAAGGGTGGGGCTGATATAATTCTATGATCATTTAAAAATTGAAGACATTCAGACAACGCATTCAACCATTCTTGGTTTCAGTTTTCTCCTCTGTGACATGGAAATACCAACACTTATCTCACAGAGCTACTGAAAGGACTCTGAGTTTGATGTAGGTACTGAGAGCATTGATGTATTCCTTCATTCTCTCAACAGATATTTATTGAGGGCACAATGTCCGGGATATAGTAATGAACTAAACAAAGGAATTCCTACATTATATGCTCTAGTGACAGGACAGACAGCAAACAGTAAAACAAAAGATAGTGATACGTTAAACTAAGGCAATGGGATAGAAAGTGAACTAGTAGCTATTTAGAATGTCAAGCAAGGTCTTTGTGGTGAGATGAGCTTGGGATTACCCCTGAATGCCAGGAAGGATCCAGCCAGGTGCAGAGTAGTGACGAGTCCACCAGGCAGACAGAACCTCAAGGGCAGAGGCCCCAAAATGGGCTTAAACATGGTATGTTTGAGGAACCAGAAGAAGACCAGGGTGACCACATTGCCATGGACAAATGAGAATGCGTGGTGCCCAGTACGTATTATGGGCTCAGTATATAATAGTTGTTACTGGCATAATGGGTACGTAAATGGCAAAGCAATGAAAATACATCCCTGGGAATAACAGGTTTATCACTATAATAATGGTCATGATGTGTAAAAAAATACCTATTATTAGACTGCCACAGCCTGATGGATTGTCTGATGATAGGTGTCAGTTGTGATTATGAACCAGGGACAAGTCACATTACAGACCCATGAAGTACTGCAGTTTTGCCCAGTCTACTATAATTTGCCACTGAGTTTCTTGCAGCCTCAAGTGGAATGTGAGTCAGCCTCTCCAGACCTCAGCAGGGTCTCCCCAAGGCCAGGCTAACTGGCTCCTCCCAGCCAAAGCCTAGGGCCCTCCTGCACATCTGGCCAGAACTACTGAGCAGGACATTATATGCTTGTTGAACATCCTTGTGGGGACATCCTCCTTGATATTACCAAATAAATGCCAAGGACTGAGAAGGAACAGGGTTTTTTTTTTAAGCATACGTGAAATGACTGGCACTGAAGAGTGACCAAAAGTTGGCCTTATTAAGCTTGGTCCACACCCAGCAGTTAGCTATACTGGAGTCACACAGACACACACTGACATATTGATTTCTGTTTTTCTCTAATAAAATTACAGACCTGAGCTTTGAGCTTACTTCTTAATAAGGTGTTTATTCTTTTGTGACGACTCCTTTAGGCACCCTTTTTTGGGAATGTTTATATAAACTAGACTTTAAATGATGACAAGTAATCATTGTATGACCTCTCTATAATGTTGCTATGTCAATCTCAAAAAACAAATGTTAAAATTTTGTCCAGTATGTATTTTAAATCAATAACATTACTATGGCAACTATTAGCAAATCCATTTTAATCTGTACTTCTCTTGTAGACAAAATAGAATACTTCAACATTTAATAAACATGGCCACTTAATTGACTTTTACTCCATAGGCTATTTATTCTGGTAACTATTAATTTTTCACACAAAGTTAGATAAAGAAACAGAACTTAATTGAAAATAGTAAATACAACATATTTTATTTTTCCCTGAGAGCATGTTCTGAAAATTGATTATTCTTAAAAATAGTGGATGTAATCCCACAGGTTTTCTATCATGTATGATATACTAAATTGTAATTATTCAGGGTAGTGAAGGAGACTTTGCTTTGGATCTCTCAAGAGTAACAGATAATAAAACATGCACTATATAAGCCAATTTATAACATACCTTATATCTGTAAATAATCTTGGATCTGTTCGATATGGTAGGAGGCACTGCAATTTCCATACAGCTAAAATATCACTAACAAAAAGACAAAAGAATAATTTTATTGTTTCCATAAATACATAAAATCAACACCATGTGATTCTGAGATTGAATAATTTGAGAATCAGTCACAAAACTTATGGTGTTTCAACATTTAGAGGCATGTATGTTTTCATTAACTACCAAGCACACAGTTGTATGAGCCACAAGTTATCTTAGTAAAGACAGCAGTAGTTAAATCTTAAAGCAAACCCCTTCCTTATATGCATTCTTAATCTAACGATGTAAGCCATCGTTTTTAAAGATTACTTTTTTCCCTATGTTCTCAATAAATGTAGTAAGCCAACATATTTTTTCTTTTGCTTTACATTTTGCTGTAATATGGTAAAAAGCCTCCCAAAATAAGACCAATAAATATTATTCACTTGAATTTTCATGTGCAAAAAGGCAGTGATTTAGTTCAATAATTTTACTTTACTTCAACTCATTAGAACTTCAGCTACTGTCTCATCTGTGTGTATCTCTGTGATTGTATAATTTTGAATATATACTTTTTGTACCACCTCCTTAAATAGACAGAAGACATTTCTATCAAAAATGTGCAGGTATATGTGGAACTGACTAATCAGGAAACAGTGTTGTTATCAGAAGAATTTGTCACTATCTAATGCCATGCACCACTGATAACAGTTAAATGACTTCAACTTTATATATTCAAGCCATCACTGTTATAACAGATATACAATATTTTACCTTGGGAAAATATTTTGAGATGAAGTAACAAGCAGAAACAATATTTTCAAAGTCTATATTGTGTCACCAAAGCCACAAGCATGAATCTTTGGGAAAGAATTATTTGATTCACGAGTGTAGCACTTTATAATATTTTTCTTAAACTTCCTAGGGTGATTCTTTTTATATAATTTCACCAAATGACATTATCTCCCTTTCTTGTAAGCATTCCAAGAGAAATATCACCAATATAGGACAAGCACTCTTACCACAAAGATTTATTAAGGAAAATAATCAAATAAACCCCATATATAAACAGATATATAAAATAAGACATATTAAACAAGTTATATGTGTGCATGTAGGTAGTGAGAAATCTTGAGCTATCTCAATCTATTAAACCTCTTTACCCAGCTCCCCCCCAAAAACTAATAATTTAGACTTTTTTGAACTGGTTTTTAAGACCTTTGAGTGCAATTGCTATATTCAAGTTCCAAGTTCTTTGCACCTCACCCTATGCCTTCACTGCTGCTTTCGGGCCAACGGCCATCCTCTGTGCTAACATGGCCTGCCCTAATGTCCACACACCCAGGCTTTGAAGTTTTCACCTCCTGTCTTTCAACAAGCTATTATCTGCCTATTCTCTACATGGGACACCACCATGATGATCAAGATACAGACCAGCCTTCCAAACCACACCCTCGCATTCTCCTGGTCCTTTCTCTCTTGTCAAAATGCAACCATAGATTTATTTTTGGCAATTTCTAAATGGAATCATACATTATATACTGATTTCATCTGGCTCTTTTGCTCCACATTATGTCTGAGATTCTCTCTGGGTGTTGAGTATGGTAGCAGAGGCACATAGTTTGTTATTGCTATATAGCAGGCTTCACAACCTAGGCACTCTTCACATTTTGGACTGTTAGAGACTGTTCTATGAATGCAGAGTAAGATGTTTAGCAGGAATGCTGGCCTCTAGTCATAAAATGTCAGCAGTAGCGCCCCAAGGTGTGACAACCAAAAATATCTCCAGACATTCAAGTTACCCCCAGTTGAGAACCATAGCTATATAGTCTTCCGTAGTTGGAATGTATCTTATAATTATTTATCCAACTTTCACTGATGGAAATTTGGTTGTTTGGGGTGTTAGTAACAACCTGGACTTACTCAAGAAAATAAGGCCACCCTACTATAATCATGAGAATAAAGTGGTTTCGTATGTAAATTAGAATTTACACAAACTTCGCGAGAGCTTGGCAGGGGTGGTGGCAGAGGAGGAAACATAGGATAATGAAATTGCCAAAAAATGTAAGCACTGGGGAAGAAGAAAGTTTGGGAAGCAGATCCTGGAGACTCCACCTGAAGCACTAAGGCAGGTAGTTGTCAAAGGCCCCCAGGAAAGCTGCATGCTTCTCAAGGTCTGCGAGAACACACCCATCAACTGTCTCAGTCAGCAGCCGCAAGTTAGATTTCCAGCTGCTCCCTGAGAAGATGCTCTGAGTCAAACATCCAACTGCACATCAAGGTCCACCAGTTTCAGTGAGATTCCTGTGAGAAGAGGGCCTCTACTCCTCTTCACCTTCCACTGTGAGTTACTCTCATTGACAAAACTTAATCCTGAATAATATCAGGAATGGGATTCCGGAAAATGATGTCATCCTAAGCTTCTTTTCTGCATTTCAGAGGGAGATCAGAGAGTGATGTTCAGTTGACAGGAGACAATCCAACACAGCAGCTGCTCTAAAGATTCTTGCATGTGCCTTTTGGTGCAAATATGGACTCAGTTGTGTTTGATGTATATGAAAGAGTGATACTGCTGTGTCATATAGTAAGGGTCATAGAGTACTACCATCAACAGTGTCTGTGAGTTCCAGTCACCTCACATCCTTGCTATCGCTTCATACCACTTTATATTTTGAAATTTTTGTTTGTCTTAATTTTAGTCATTCTGGTTGGTGTGTAATGGTACCTTACTGTGGTTTTAATTTGTACTTGCATGTTGACTAATGATTATCATTTAGCACCTTTTCTTATACCTTTAATCCATTGGGATACATCCTGGTTTATAGTGCCGTTCTGTGGCCCTTGCCATCATTTTATTAGTTTGTCTACCTTCTTCTTATTCATTTGTAGAAATTTAAATGTATGTATATACACATGTATGTACATATATATGTACATCTATTTCTATATCCATATCTATGTCTAGATCTAGATAGATCTGGGTATGATATCATTATTACTTATGTGTCACAATTATCTTTTCCTACTCTGAGACTTGGCTTTTAATTATCCGAATGCTGTATTTTTTAGTTTTGTTTTGATAGTAGGGTCAGCTGCAGTCCTAAGATACAATACAGAGATTTCCTGTATACTCTTCCCCACTTTCCTCCGATGGTAACATTATGCAAAATTAAAGTATAATATCAAAACCAGAAAACTGATGTTAACATAATCTATCAATCATTCAGATTTCACCAGTTTTATACACACTCATTTGTGTGTATGTATTTTAGTCAAAAAATATCTTGAGACAAATGAAAACGGAAACACAACATACTAAAATTTATGGGATGCAGCCAAAGCAGTTCTAAGAGGGACATGTAGAGTTATAAATGCATGTATCAAAAAAAAAAAGACTTCAAATAAACAACCTAACATTACACCTCAAAGAACTAGAAAAAGAAGAAACTAAGTCTGAATTTAGTGTAAAGAAGGAAATGATAAATAGAGAGCAGAAATAAATGAAACCAAGAAAAAGAGACAAGAATAGAAGAGATTAACAAAACTAAGACTTTGTTCTTTAAAAGATAAACTTGACTAATAAAAAAGAGAGATGACTGAAATAAATATAATTATAAATGAAAGAGGAGACATTACAACAGATGCCACAGAAATACAAAGGATCATAAGAGACCACTACAAACAGTTATATACCAACAAATTGGACAACCCAGAAAATGGATAAATTTCTGGAAACATAAACCTACCAATACTGAATCATGAAGAAACAGAAAATATGAATAGACCAACAACAAATAAGAAGGTTTGAGTCAGTAATAAAAATACTCCCAGCAAGTAAAAGTTCAGGACCAAATAGTTTCACTGATGAATTCCACCAAACATTTAAAGAAGAATTAATACCAATCCTTCTCAAACTCTTCCAAAAATTAAAGAGGAGAGAACATACTCAAATTCATTTTACAGAGCCAGCATTACCCTGCTACCAAAGCCAGATGAGGGTCTACAAGAATAGAAAACTAAAGGCCAATATCCCTGATGAATATAGATATAAGAATTCTCAAAAAAATACTAGCAAACAGAATTCATCGAAACAATGAAAGGATCATACACCATAATGAAGTGGAATTTGTACCTGGGATGCAAGGATGGTTCAACATATACAAATCAATATATGTGATATATCACATTAACAGAATGAAAGATAAAAATCATATGATGAAATCAACAGATACAGAAAAAGCATTTGATGAAATGTACCATTTTTATGATAAAAATTTCTCAACAAATTAGAAATAGAAGAACCATGCCTCAAAATAATAAAGGCCATATATGACAGACCCACAGCTAAGAGCTGAAAGTTTTTCCTCTAAGATCAGGAACAACACAAGTGTGTCAACTCTCACCACTCCCAATCAACATAGTAGTACTGAAAGTCCAGGCCACAGTAATCAGGGAAGAAAAAGAAATAAATGCATCCAATTTGAAAAGGAAGAACTAAAATTGTCTCTGTTTGCAGTGACATCATCTTAGATATAGAAAACTCTAAAGACTCCACCAAAAAAAAAAAGAAAACCTTCTAGAACTTATAAACAAATACAGTAAACCTGCAGGATAAAAAAAAAAAAGCATATAAAAATTAATTGCATTTCTATATACTAACAACAACTTACCTGAAAAAGAAATAAAGAAAACATCCCATTCACAATAGCATCAAAAATGTTAAAATACTTAGGAATAAAATTAACCATGGAGAAGAAAGATCTGTACAGTGAAGACTATAAGATACTGAGAAATAAAATAGAAGACACAAATAAATGGAAATATATCCCATGGTCATGTATTGGAAGACTTAATATTGTTAAAATGTCCATAATCCCCAAAGCTGTAGATTTCAATGAAATCCTTATCAAAATTTCAATAATATTCTTCACAGAAATAGAAAAAACGATCCTAAAATTCATATGGAATGTGAAATACCCCAAATAGTCAAAGCAATCTTGAGGAAGAAGAACAAAACTGGGGACATCTCACACTTCTTGATTTCAAACTACACTACAAAACTCGGGCAATCAAAACAGTATGTTGCCAGCATAAAAATAGACACATGAGACCAATGGGACAGAACTGAGAGTCCAGAAATAAACCCACTCATATACAGTCAACTAATATTTGACAAGGAACCAAGAATACTCAATGGGGGGAAATAGTCTTTTCAATAAATCGTGTTGGGAAAACTGGATATCCACATGTAAGTGAATAAAACTGGATCCTTATCTTACACCACTTACAAAAATTAACTCAGAATGGATAAAGAAGACCTGAAATCATAAATCTTCGGGAAGACAACACAGGGAAAAATCTTGACATTGATTTTAGCAATAAGTTTTTGGATATGACACCAAAAGCACAGGCAACAAAACCAAAAATAAACATGTGACGTACAATTACATCAAACTAAAAAATTTCTGCACAGCAGAAGAGACGATAAACAAAATGAAAAGGCAACATATGGAATGGGAAAATACATTTGCAAATCATATATCTGGTATGTGTTTTATATTCAAAATATGCAAGGAAGTCATACAACTCAATAGCAAAAAAATCCAATTGAAAAATGGACAAAAGACTTGAATAGACATTTTTTCCAAAGAAGAAATATAAATGGCCAACAGGTACATGGAAAACTGCTTAACACCACTAATAATCAAGGAAATGGAGATCAAAACCACAATGAGCTATCACCTCACACTTGTTAAAATGACTATTATTAAAAAATAATAATAAGAGATTACAGATGCTGACAAGGATGTGGAGAAAAGGAACCTTTGTGCACAGTTGGTGGAAATGTAAATTCGTGCAGCCACTATGGAAAATAGTATGAGGTTTCTCAAAAAACAAAAAATAAAACTACCATATGATCCAGCAATCCCAATTATGAGGATATATCCAAAGGAAATGAAATGTCTATCTCAAAATGTTTTCAGCACCCCCATGTTCATTGCAACATTATTCATAATAGACAAGACATGGAAAGAACTTGAGTCCACTGACAGATGAATTGATAAAGAAAATGATATATATAATAATATATTAATATACCCATATATAAATGCTATTCAGCCATAAAAAAAAAAGAAATCCTGCCAATTTTGACAACATGGATGAAACTTGAGGGTAGCTAAGTGAAATGTCAGAAAGAAAAAGACAAACATTGCATGACCTTACATAAGCAGAATCTTAAAAATACTGAACTCATAGAAACAGTGTAGATTGGTGTTTGCTAGGGGCGAGGAAGGTGAAATAATGGGTAAAGATGGTCAAAGGGTACAAACTTGCAGTTATAAGATGAATAAGTCCTGGGCATCTAATGTAAAGCACCGTGACTATAGTTAAAAATACTGCTAAATGCTAAGATAGTAAATCGGAAAAGTTCTCAGAGCATACACACATACACACACAGAGACACAGACACACACATACACACACACACACACATACACACACACCATAACTATGTGAGGGGATGCTTTTGTTAAGTAATGTTACTGTGGTAATCATTTTGCAATATATACACATATCAGATAATTGCGTTGTATACTTTAGAGTTATAAGCTATATGTCAATTATATCTCAATAAACCTAGAAAAAATAAAAATGTAATTTCTTTTTCTTCCTGCTGTTATTGTTTCTACTGAAAAATCTGGTATTATTCTTCTTTTTGCTCTGTTGAAAAAAAAATGTGGTACTTACTCTGGCTGCTTTGAAGATTTTATATTTATCTTTGTTCAGCAGTTTTATATAATACATGCAGGTGTGATTTTCTTTCTATTTCTTCTGATTAGGACCATCAAGCTGCTTGAACTGTAAGTTGTTGTCTTTGCCAGTTTTGGAAAATTCTCATACAATGGTATTTCACATATTGCTTCTGTTTTATTCTCCTCTTTTTCTTGGACTTAAGTTAAATGTATTTTAGATTTTTTTCAGTATATCCTCTATATCATTTATACTCTTTCCTGAATTTCCCATCCTATTTCTATATGTGTTTAAAGGATTCTGTTTTTTTGTTTTAGTTTCCTCACTTTGTCTTCTGCCATATTTAATACATTAATTATTCTACTTCTTTCATTCTTACTTTCAGTTACTGTATTTCTTTAGTTTTAAAATTTTAAGTTGACCTTCTTATAGATTCCAGGTCTGGAAAGTCCCCGTCTTTTCATCAACTGCCAATCTATTTTTACTGCCTGTATTTTTTATCTGGGTTTTTGTGCATTTTATAAACATGTTTAGTAATTTTTAGTCATAAAAATTGTAGAGTTTCTGCCTGATGATCTCCCTAAAAAGAGGATTAATCTTCACGAAGGCATAGACTGTGTTGGTGGATCACCCTGGACCAGTCAAGGAAAGCTTTGGGGCTTTGCGAAGTTTGAACTTTCTTTGATCAGCTCTTATCTCTAAAGCATAGACGTATGCCTATGGGCATATGCTCTTAGGGGGTATTCTTTCTCCAATCTTAACTGAAAACCTCTGAGTCCTTTGGAGTCATCCAATGTGTTAATCTCTAAACTGTTGCTTCGTTTTCCCTAGAAGTATTAAACTGCTGAAATATTTGCTCAGTCCTTTAGATCTCCAACTATAGCCGGCTGCTTGGTTTCTGGATGTCTCTTCCTGAACACCCCATAGTTTAGGAAGTGGTCAAAAGCCTTGGTGGTAAACTTCATGCAGTCTCCCACTCACTTGTCTGCAGTTATATTTTCCCCTCAAGTTCAGTTCTTGGAGAGTCCCAACACCAAACTCTGTGTCCCCAGCATGAGACCTCTGTTAGTTCTAGGCCTCCACTTTCTGCCCTGCGTCCTCGCCCATGGACTTGGCAAAACGCTGAGGACAACTGCAGAGAGGAATGTGGGACTCAGAAGTTTCTCTCCCTTATCTCCAGAATTTGGGGCCCTCTAGTTCTGCCTGCCTCGATTGTTCTTCAAAGCTTTTCAAGAGTTGTTTTATATCCTAATCCAGCTTTTATACTTATTAAGAGAAGGGTTAGTCTAGTGGGTGCTACCTTGTTGTGGTTGACAATGGAAATCACTGAATTATGTGAGTTTGCAGATATGAGAAATCCTAAGTGAACACATCTCTTGAATAAATGTGACATCTCTGAACACTGAAAAAATATCAGATATAGTTACTTCTACTCGTAGGATTGCATTTTCTCTCTCTTTCTATGTTGTTTCATCTTTTCTCATCTCTTCTCACTCTGTGATGGTGGTGGGAGTTTATCACAACCTGCTTTTAGTCAAGTAGAAAAGTTTCCAGATCAAATTTAACCTAAGAGTTTTTGTTTTTAATGATTATGATTATTTCAGTAGAACACAAGAAACAATCTTCCCTGTTGTATGGTAGCAGCTCAGGATTTCAGGGTTAACTAATTCCATATCTGCCTAACAAATTTTAAAATTTATAACTAGTTTATTTTCCTTTAAAAAAATGCCCAAGTATGTTTTTAAGGAACACTTAATATTTGAGCATTTGTATGGTCCTTTATCAATGTTTTATTCCACCTGCATTGAATATCTACGTGTGAGAAACCCTCAGGATGTCAGCAGAACATCTGAAGTGCTATGAACTGAGTTATTTAAAATCTAGTCTCCAAAAAGTACTTGAAGTGCCTATAACTCAGCTAGCTGAAGACACAATCACAGAGTGGAACTTTCTAATCCATATGCTGAAGTAGCTCATTGAACAAAAAGGTGCATTAATGTCTACGATGAAGAGAAATCTAACGTTAATTTTTTGACTTGCGGCCAGTGGAGTCTGCTGAGTCTGTTATGGTAAACATGAGATTTTCAGAGAATTGTCCAGAGAAATCAGCCCATGAGAGATTTCTTTTTTTCTGGATGCTTTCTTACAAAAAAGAACCAAAATGCTTGCTGTGAAGTGGGAGGAGGTGGTGGTGTCAGGGTATAAAACAGATTACTTACAATCGCACTGGATTTCATTCCCATTCATTCCTATGAAATAGAAATGAAGGTTTATGGGATCTGTAAGATTGATGAGCACTTTTTTTTCCCATTGCGGAGCACAGGCTCCGGACGCGCAGGCTCAGCGGCCATGGCTCACAGGCCCAGCCGCTCCGCGGCATGTGGGATCTTCCCAGACCGGGGCACGAACTCGTGTCCCCTGCATCGGCAGGCGGACTCTCAACCACTGCGCCACCAGGGAAACCCTGATGAGCACTTTAAATCGCTCTGTCCAGTTTCACTGCAAGCTGATGTCTTATTCAAACCAAACAGCAGCTTACTTGGGGGCCAAAAGTTGTTACAAGTCTGCCACACTGGGAAATACATGAAACAAACAAAACAAAATATAGTGAATAGAGCTACTTATTAAGCCTGAAAATGATCCTCATCTGAGATTATTTGGATGCAGTTTTAGAAGCATTTCATTCCTCAGTTGTCATTCCTGCAGTAAGCACTAAATCATTGATGTATTTTTCCTCGCAATTCATGATTTCCCATCTTAGAGCAGGAACTGAGGGAAGTATTACAAACTAGGATGGTTTTATGAAAGAAAGGAAAAATAGGAAAGCGATAGATAAAAGTAACGACTTATGAAGTGATATGTAAAAATCAAGGCACAGGTTATCTGTGGAGGGTATAGGGAGGAGCATCAGAATGTCAGTTTTGAAGAAACTGTGTTATTTTATTATTTCTTCCAAACCTGGAGGCAGAATAATAAGTCCAATGCAGACTTAGCTTGAATTATAAGAGATTTCAATAAACTGCCTGTCTGGGACCCCAAAAAAGCCTATTGTGCTGTTCATTACATAAGACATGAAATACAGACAAACCTCAAATCCTGACAATGCATACTTTTGTTTATCCATGAAGATAACTTTATGCAAGTAACTTTGTGCGGGAATAGATTAAACATCTATTACTGTAATCCTGATGATTTCTAATAAATTAAAATTTACTTTTGTGAGCCATCCAATTATTAATCATTAGAAGGTGTTGCATTCTTTTAATTAAATGACCTGAATAATGCATGAATATGTGAATACGAGAATAGTTAATTGCTAAAAAATGTAACGATATTTGAAGTCCTTGGGTCAAAATCTGTGGTCAGGTGCATGTACATAGACCCACTGCCCTGAAACATTTAGATACTTCTCTCTTGGTTATTTAAAGAACAACAATCAGTTTTATCTGGAACTGATAGCCTTTGTTAACCTTTAGGTTTGATCTTCTTATTTACAACTTTAAAGCGTGCTCTGAATTCAGAATTAATGGACAATTTACTAGAACACTAAATTAACAGAATTTTATGTCTGGAATGCATAGAAATGTGCAAAGTTGTAAGATCACACCTGGCAGAACTAACTCTTCAATTGAGAAGGAGTAAGGGGAACTCAGTGGAAAAAACCTTTTTAGAAAGTATGACATCTCCCATCAACCTGAAAGTTCAGTGGAGGACAGCTGACTAGGTTTCCATTTTTTCATCCATTTTGAGTCAGTCATTTATGAATATTTATTCACTACACACTAAATTTTTTTTTTTTTTTTTTTTTTTGCGGTACGCGGGCCTCTCACTGTTGTGGCCTCTCCCATTGTGGAGCACAGGCTCCGGACGCACAGGCTCAGTGGCCATGGCTCACGGGCCCAGCCACTCCGCGGCATGTGGGATCTTCCCGGACCAGGGCACGAACCCGTGCCCCCTGCATCGGCAGGCGGACTCTCAACCACTGCGCCACCTGGGAAGCCCCCCCACTAAATTATTAATTAGGTTTCTTACATCTCCCTCCAGCCTGTCTTGATCCCTTGATCATCAAAAGTTTTCTTTTATTTTATCTATATTTACTTCTATGAAAGTCTTCTAATTTTAAAACAGTGATATGCTCTATTCAAAGATTTCAGTCCTGTAACAGACTAACTTCCCTTGAAACTGTACTCTATCTCTACATAATGTGGAAACACCACATAATATTATCTTAATCTGCTCGGGCTGCTATAACAAAATGCTATAGACTGGGTGGTTTAAACAACAGACGTTTATTTCTCAAAGTTCTGGAAGCTGTGAAGTCCAAGATCAAGGTTGCCAGCAGATTCAGGCCCTGGTGAGGACCTGCTTGTAGAAAGCTGCCTTCACACTGTGTGTTCCCTTTCCTTGGTGCAGGCATTGGAGAGAAGAGGGGGGAGGGGGAGAGACAGAGACAGAGAGAGAGAGATCTGTCTTCCTCTTCATAAGGACACATCTCATCATGAGTCTAACCCTCATGACCTCTTATAAACCTAATTATCTCCCAAAAGGCCCACCTCCAAATACTATGACGTTAGGGGACAGAGCTTCAATATATGAATTTGAGGGGAGGGGGACATAAACATTCAGCTCATAACAATGTTTATTAAAGCTTTATTAAACTATGTGAACGCCTCCTATTGTTTTCTTAGTATCCATGCATTTTTTTTCTGAAAACATTGCTGAATGTTTATCAAGTTCTAGGAACTGTGATAAACACAAATTTCTCGAGTTCATGAGGAATTTACAACTTTGTGGCAGAGAAATGCACATTAACAGATAATCATAGTACTGGTTACGGCAGTGAAATAAAAATATATAAAAACTGATGTAAGAACACAGAGAAACTAATTCATTATGACTGGAGGAACAGGGAAGGTTTACAATAAGAGGTGAGAATTAGCTGGATCTTAATGCATGCACAATGGGAAGTAAGGTTGGAAAAATCTGGAAGGCTATCTGGGCAAAGCAAACTGGTCTGCAGATGGATCATGGCTCTTCGAAAATAACCCACTTAGAATTAGCGAATAGCATTCTGAAACTCTATCAGAAAGTTTGTGATGTCTACACAGCCACATTTTAAATTTTTATTTATTTAATTTTTTTTGGTATTGACAGGAGTTGAGGATGGAAAAGGGAGTTTGGACCAGATTATGAAGGACTTTTAAATGGCATGCCAGAGATCTTGGACTTCACCTGGTAGACAGTGGAAACCAGCTCAGCTTTTTAGATGGTGAATGAGTTAAGATACCAGATTACTAACATATTAAAATAATAGCTAATATGTATGAAGTGCTTTTGGTATACCTTCTCCGTATAATTCTATAAACTTTACATGCATTAACTTATTTCATGCTCACAGTAACCTCATTACGTAAATGTTAGGATTTTCTTCAATTTATAGGTGAATAGACTAAAGCTTGGAATCACTCGTGTAAGATCACACAGGGAAAAAGTATCAGAAGCAAGTTTCACACTCCAGTCTTTCTGTCTCCAGGGATTTCACCACTAACCTCTAAACTATATAAAATTAAATGTATCAGGGTGGTTTATAAAATGAAATGTACAAGTAGATGATTAAAATTTTGGTGCTAATCTCCTCTCCATTTTGTTTCCCCTACCCTGGACTTGGAAGAGGCTTGTTTTGGATCTTGGGGGTTGGGGGACAATGGGCATCTATTGTACTTGAAAAAATAACTAGAAACAATAAAGGAAAGCTAAATAATATCACCCATAAAAAAATCTATTATTGCACTCCACTGCTTTTTAATGCTTGCTCTAAAAAATTATTGACATGCTCAATATCTCCCTTTTAATTTCTCAAGTAACTTCCAGAGAATGTACGTGAGGTAGATAATAAAAGAGATAATAAGTGGTTCATGAAAGATGATGAAGTTGAATTTAAGAACATACTTTTAAAACCCTTCTAATAGATGTTGCTTGTTTCAAAGCTCTTTTCGGTTCACAGTGCAGGAACAAGATGGCAACATTAACGGAGATTCAGAATAGATTCAAATATAAAATGATGTTATATGATGTGTAGCCATAAAGAGGGATATTCTCCCTGATTTGATGATCTGCTTCCTATGCTTGGTGACCTTGAAATATTATCTTGATTCTATTCACCTCTGTTTTTGATTTACGATTTCCAAATTCAAAACTAGATCTGATAAATTTATCCTGATTCTTATATACATTCTTCTTTACAGAGATTGTTTTTTCATTGTGAAACTTGTTTTTCCTGATCCTTGTTTATAATCCTGCTACAAATTAGTCATTCTGTTGCCCTCCATCTAATGTTCCCTAAAACAGCATAACTTTTCACCAAGTACATTACTCACCCAAATGGATCATAAAACTAATAAAAGTCCAACAGACTTTTGAGACTGTCAACAGACTCTCAAGGTGTCCAATGGTTGAGTTGCAGAAGTTGTAAAATAAATAATAATACATTTATTACAATCACAAGGATTATAGCTTAGGAGCAGAGTTCCAGTTTTGGGGTTTGGGGAATTGGAATAGAAATAAAATCCTGGAGAAACCAAGAGAGAAACTCAGGCATAGGAGCAAGAAGACATAAATTCTCTTCCTACAATTTTTAAGTGGATCCTGAAACTGAAGTTTGGTCATCATAAACAGGGTTAAAACAATATGACCTGTAGGCTGATGGCATCAAGGTTGATTCAATGCTGAGTCCAAAGAGAAGAACCAAGTTCTTTTTGTATTTGTCCCCAGAAGATGGCCTAGTTGCAGGGCCTTGGGTCAATGTGAAACCAGCCTCCAGAAGTTAAGCCATTGCAGAATGAACAGCATGGTAATGAGGTAAGAAAAGGGACAGGTCCCCAAACCCTCAATCTGTAAGATACATGAATGGGAGGGGCACCAGGGATTTTTAGGGCAGTGAAACTACTCTGTGTGATACAATAATTGTGAACACACATCATTCATTATACATTTGTCCAAACCCATAGAATATACAACACCAAGAGTCAGCCATAATGTAAACTCTGGACTTTGGTTGATAATGACATGTCAATATAGGTTCATCGATGGTAACAAATGTACCATCTAGTGAGGAATGATGATAATGGTGGAGGTTATGCATATGTTAAGGCAGAGTGGGAAATCTATGTCCTTTCCTCTCAGTTTTGCTGTGATCCTAAAACTGCTCTAAACAATAAAGTCTATTGAGAGGGAGAGGGAGAGAGAGAGAGAGAGAGAGAGAGAGAGAGAGAAAGGTGAAACCAGCAACAGAATAATAAAGATGAGGGAAGATGATTCTAGAGGGAAGATTTTCATTGGTCATGTTCCCCAGTGTCCTAGAACAATGGAGGAAAACATTTAATGCCTTGGGTATGTCCCCAATTTTTTCACTTTACTACCATTTTAGAAATTCAGAGCTAATAAACTCTTGACAATAGTATTTCAGTCAAGTACTAGCTGGCCTCCTTGGGTTCAGTCTCTCCTTCCTCCAATCCACATGCTACACTGCTTCTATGTTTATGTTTCACAAATCTCTAACTTCACCCCCCGCCCACCTGAATTTCTCAATAAACTCCTGTTACCAGATGAAGTCTAATTTTTCAACATGTCATAGTAGGTCTGAGCAGGTTAAATGTTGCAGTCACCATTTAGTTTACAATCGAGGAATAGGTAAAATAATATTATGAATAAAACACACATACAAATGTGCCCCTTCAAGAAATGGGGAGTACAGTAAGGAAACAAATTGTACAACGTGAAATACAAAAAAATCTGATAGATAATAAATTAAACAGTAAAGCAGAAATAGGAGGCAATCAGATTAATTCTAAGAAAGAAATTGTCTCCTGATGAAGGCCTTGTAAAGAAATATGAGTATCATCAGACTAGGGGTTGGGAAAAATTGCTTAAGCAAAGATTAAGCCCGGCTGAAGCAGTGAGTTTAAAATGTGTTCATTTTGAGGAAACAAAGTAGACAATATAGTTAATCTGGGGCCAAAATAAAAAGAGTATGCCATGTTTTGATTTTACAAAAATACGTATAACTTCTTAAAGAATAGGAAGTCTCAATGAGCTTTTGAGATCAAGCCAAATGATAAAATCAGCATTCCACAACTCAAATACTCAACGATTTGAGTTTCAGTTATAGGTTGGGTTTGCCAGAGGAATTAAAGAGAGTGGATTCAGTTTACTCCAATCTGACCAGATGGACTTAGATGGGTATAATAAAATCAAGTGCTGATTTTAAAATAAATACTAATAACAATGATAAGAATAGTAAAACAAGGCTATTAATTAGAGGAGACAGAGGAGGAGCAGTAGATAATGGGATTAAAGCTTTGCCCAGGCTCATTACAAAGGAATATGTCCCCAGTTCAGGCATTTTTCCTCAGGATGGACGTGACTGGTGGCAGAAATGATATTAGCGGTTGTTGAATTCTGCTTTTGCCGTTAGTGCCTGTCTTGGGTTTCTAGTACAAAAGGTCCAAGTTGAAGCTCAAAACTTAGACAAACCAGCAAACTATGCATTCCAATAATCCCACCCATATGCTCACTCCTGTTACTTCTGCTCCCCTTACTACCACCAGAGAGAAAGGTCTTTTCTCACTGATTTATTGACTCTTCAGGACTCTTTTTAAAAGCCAGGGCCAATTTCAGGTGTACAGCAAAGTGATCCAGTTATACATATACATGTATCTATTCTTTTTCAAATTCTTTTCCCATTCAGGTTATTACAGAAAACCTGAAACTAACACAGCATTGTTAATCAAATATACTCCAATATAAAATTTAAAAAATTTTTTAATCCATTAAAAAAAGAATTTTATTTTGCATGACTCTGCCACCTCAGGACTCAGAGCAGAAGCATTTTTAATTAAAAAATGTTAAAAGTAAAACTGTTTAAATTCCAAAAAAAAAAGCCAGTGCCTAATTGTTAGTGGCTCAACTGTTTACTAAAAAAGCAAACGTTTAGGGGAAAAAATAGATATGAAAATACTCTGAATTTATCACTCAGTGATGATTCCAAGACGGTCATTTTTGCTTTTTTCATCACACAATTTAGACTCATACACAAAGTTGATCTTTCCTTTCCTTTACCTTCTAGTGCAGTGCTTAAGATTATGGACTCTAAAATCAGACCACTTGAGGGGTCACATCTTAGCTCCGTTACCTACCGGTCATGTAATCACATGACCCAGACAGGTAACCTCGCTGACATCAGTTGCCGTATCTCTAAAACGGCAAGAATGATGGACTCCTCTTCATAGTTTATTCTGAGGAGTAAAAGACTCAATACTTGAAAAAAATTAAAATATTGCCAGGGACACAATATAAGAGCTGGCAAGATGAGGAAAATCACAAAATGTAATTTATCAATATGTAATTATTTCTATTGTCCCTTCTAGGAAAACAAAGGTCATCAACGCTCTCCATATTGCTAAAATCAATGGTCAACTCTTCATCCTACTCGGCCCACCAGCACTGGCTCGCTCACCCGGCTTCCTTTATACCTCGCTCTCTGGATCCCCACCTGCCACTGCTTCCCTGGCCCATCATGGCAGATTCTGCCTTTTCACACAATGTCTCAACAGTGCAGTGCCCTAACATTCAGCACTCAGACCTTTCTCTTTTCTCCTTATGTGATTTCATCCAGATCCTGGTTTACAAACCTTTCATTAAATGATGTCTCCTAAATTTAAGTATCCCAGTACTCCTGAACTTAAAATTCCTGAACTTAAAACTCCTGAACTTAAAATTCATGCATCCAATTACCTACTGAAAATCACCATGTGGGTGACAAATAGATAGCCCACAATTAAATTCTTCCTAACTGAAAATCAGAGCTTTCCAACACCTATTATACCCACAGTTTTCCTGATCTTACTTTACAACTACATCATCCTTTTTGTAGTTTAGGATAAAAGCCTTGAAAACATTCTGGGTTCCTCTTTACTCTAAAGCTATATATCTAAACTGCCAATAGATTTTGTTGCTTCTGTCATCAACATACACCCCAAATCTGACCACCTCTTTAGCATTTGCACTGCTATTCCGGTCCATCCTGGTCCAGGCCATTGTTATCTCTTGCTAGGATTATTTGGATAGCCTCCAAATTGGTCTCCTTCCTTCTACCTTCCCCCCAACAATCAGTTCTCAACTCAGCATCGACTGGTGCTTCTAAAATATCATTTCATTCACAACACTCCTCTGCTTACACTATTCCAATGGCTGTCCTTTTCACTCAGAGTAAAAACTGAAGCCTCTCCCTGAACCTACAGGGTCTATCCTGACCAGCACCTCTTACTTCTCTGAACATCTCTCTTGGTCTACCTTTAATAACTAATAAATGATGAGAATGAGAATTCCTGGCATACGTAAAATGAGTAGATTAGCCAATACAAACAATTTATCTATAATATAGAATAAGAGGACCAGCATGATGTATGGTTTTGAAAAAATGATTAAAGTTTTTATTATTTTGACTTTCTTATGCCAACTTTGAAGAAAATGAGTTTGCTACCAGATGAAAGAAAAGGGAAGGGAAGGGAGAAATTGAGAGAGAGAGAGAAAGCAAGGAAAGAAGAAAGGAAGCTAGATCTATACATATAAACACAGCTGTATACATAAATATAAACACAGCTGTATATATAAATATAAAGTTATTTTACACACTATTCTTGTTTTTAAAACACACAAAGCAACAATTTATTCCAAGATAAATTACAGTCACAGAGGTATCTCAAGTGTTTGTAAAACCACCTATACATTTAAACAAATTGTAAAATATGTTAAAGAACATCAACTATCTCAAGGATGACATCTACTAACATACAAGAATTTCCTAACTAAGGAACTCTTACTGATTATGACCGTCATTGTAATTAACATCTCCTGAAATAAGTTATCTATAAACAGAGAACTTGAGTACAGTTTGCCAATGTCCACTTTTACTCATGAATGAGTTTTACTCAGAATCCCACATAAATTGATCATTCTATGCAAACACATAACTACTGATGGAGTTGTTTTCTTTGTATTTGAGATGGAGAGGAGCAATCCTGTCCAGCTGCCATACTTGTGGGTTATTAATTAATTTCATATCCACCATTATTAAAATATTATTACTCATGGTTGAATGTGTTAATGAAAAATAACTACTTGTCACAGGCAAATATTATCAAAAGAACAATGAGGCAATGAAAGCCACACAGCCAAAAATGTAATCCACTTGTCACTTCAGTGAAGAATTCAATAACGCTGGAGACATGCAATCGTGGGAGAAACATTCAGGACAAACAATAATAATATTCTGGATTTATTTTTCTTTAGATACTCAAAAAAAATTTGTAATACTTAAAATGTTGGGAAATATAAGATAATATTTCCCATGCATGGAAAATTTGAGAAATAAAGCTAAATTTAGAAAAGAAACACATATTCTGATAACATATACTGGGGGAATTAGTTCAGGCCATAGGATAAATTGATCACATAAATCTCTAGCAAAATATATTAATAGCTACAGTAAAATCCAATAAAACAAAATTAGTATCCTTATGCCTCAAGGCACATTCGACTTCTCTCACAAATCTGTTTCCAACACCATTTCAGCTCGATGCCCTCTGTCTGCCAAGAAAGTTTGTCTTTAAGACTTTTTTCTCAAATAAGGAATCTTTTTAACACTGAAAAACTTTGTATTAGAACTGTACAAAGCTTGTTTTGAATAACCATTTGGACAGATAACTAGAGAAAAACTTTCTTTTCCTTGCTTTCCTATCATTAGCCTGAAAACAAAAAACTAAAACCATAATAATGCTCTTAATTCTGGCAGTTATGCCCCTATTTGTATGTCCATTAAATGAAATAATGTAATGAAGATTTTTTGCAGACGGTAAGGTTATAAAATGGTAGGCGGTATGATTTTCATTTTATTTACAAGAAAACACCTAAGACAGGGACTCTGTTATGTATAGCTGGCCAACAAAACATTGCTACCTGTCCTAAAATAGAAGTTTAGATTAATAGATTTGCTATCTTTTCCAGAATACTCTTTTAGTGCTCTATTTAACCACTTGATCTGCTTCCAAAGTAGGTAAATTTATTTTGTTAAGCAAATATTAGAATTACTTATTAGCATAATCATGTTATTAATTTATTATTCAAAAGCTGACTTAAGTAGTTAAATAGCTCATCTTCAGAATGCTTTGCATGAAAGATCCATATTATTTTTCTTCTGGAATAGGAACAGAATCCACATCTTCTCACAAGGATGAGGAGGGTGATAACAGTCCTCAGGGTGAATAACAATGAAACACATACACCTTTCTCAGAAGCCAACCCGATTCAACAGGTACATCACATTACTTTCATCTTTCCAATTATGTGAAGACAAGCTAATTTGTAGTGATGCGTTAGAAGAAAAATTAATAACTTTGGTCTCCTCAGAAGTACCTATATGTGTAGCAGAAACACAAAAAAACAACAACAAAAGAGGTAAAACCCACCCACTCTTTTGTTGTTCTCTGTGTGTCTCTGTTGTACAGATATTAGGCTTAACATCTTGTGTTCTGACTGAGTGTCTTGTTGGCCTAAGGTAAGGACAGCTTTCCTGTGGCTATCACTGAAAAGCCATGGTATTCATTACACGGCAGAGACAGATGTTGGGAGAGGAAGCAGAACTCAGAAGGAGGGCTTTACATAACAAAACGGAAAGTCATTTTGTTTTCCTTGGTTCTCACTCTTTAGAGCTTAGACATCAAGGATTCCAGGTAAAGTGAGGCCGTTTCTTGGTGATGGGTTGAAAGACCATACTATTCCGTGGAGGCAAAGACCATGGCTGAAATATTCCCTGTTAAGAACCTTAAGGAATAGTTGAGTAAACCATGTGGTTGATGCTTTTTCTAATTGCATTTTATTTATATTTTCTTGCCTTTTTCAAACCTTTAACAAAGTCCTATTAAAATATTTTAGGCTGGCCTATACTTTGCTACAAAGGTGGGGCATTTCCGGCCCTCATGTCTCAGGTCAGAGGTAAAATACAAAGAAGCAATTTTGCTAAAATCAGGATGATGGTGACAGTGGTGATTTTCTCCCCCAGTTAGGAGAAAAGGAAATAGTTACTCCATTGCATGATATGTTGCTAAAAGACCAGTGGGTTTCCTCTCAGTCAAAGATAACTGGGTTTTATGGAAAGGAGGTGCTTTTTTGTTGTTTTAAATAGGTTTTGTTTCTTTTTATAACACCCTAAACCTAGGTCGTTAAGGAGTAGGACTAGATGGAAATGTTTTCGATATTTTGGGATTAGTCTTTCATGGATTAGCATTTGATTTGGATAAGTTTTAAAACGATGTTTACAGATTCAGGACGATATCCAATCCATCAGGAAAACCCTTGGGTTCTACCTTTAAAATAGATTCGGGATCTAACCTTCTCAACAGCTCCCCTCCCACTACCTCGAAATCTACAGCCCTCCTACTGGTCTACCTACTTCCTCATTCTCCCCTACAGTCTGTTCTTAGCATAGCAGCCTGACGATCACTTAAAATGTAAGCCATCCCATCCCATTCCTTTAGTGGAAACCCTGAAAGGCCTCTCCATTTCAGTCATGCCAGATTTGTACTGTGGAACCAAAGGAGGTCTCTGACCTGACTCCCAGCTCCCACCCTTGATGACTCTTTTCACTCATTTTGCTCCAGCCACAGTGACCTCCTTACTCTTCCTCAAATATACCAAATGTGCTTCCTTTTGTATTAACTGTTTTTCTGCCCATAAAAAATCATCTCTTCTCCCACATACCTGTAAGGCGAGCTTCCTCCTTCAAGTATTGGGTTGGCCAAAAAGTTGGTTTGGGTTTTTCTGTAAGATGGGCAACCCAATATTTGATTAAATGTCACCTTCTCAATAGGACTTATCCAGACCAGCCTATATAAAACTGCAACTCTCCTCATCTACATCCACATTTTCACCGTGTTCTAAGTTTCCATTTTCCTATTATGCAATATAATATCTTTATTATGATCAGTATTTATCACATGTTGTCTATATCCCCAATTTAAGGGCCATGAGGGGAGAGACTTTTATTTTGTTTACTACTGTGCCTAAATCATTTTAAACCATGTCAAACACATAATAAGTACTCAAAAAATTGTTGTTTAATAAAGTTAAGGACACAACAAAAGAGGATTCAGACAAGCCCAGAACAGATGTCACCCTAATCCTAACAAAGATACTAAATTACTGCAAGAAAGGTTTTTCTCACTCATTCTTTTCACTCCTACTTATTGGTCTAACTACAAGCCAGTTAGAGTTCTAGGTGCTGGGGATACACTGATAAACAGAAACTAACAGAGTCCCTAACTGTATGAGCTTATGTACCAGTGGGGTAATCAAAAATTCTAAAAAACACAAAAGTAAATCTCCTTTGTTATAATAGTTAGGGTGTTACAGGGAGATATATACTTTCATCAAAATTAAAAACTTGTGCTTCATAGAATACCATCAAGAAAGTGGGCAAAATAATCCATAGAATAGAAGAAAATATAAGGGACTTATATCCAGAATACATAAGGATTTACAATTCAACAAAAAGACAACTGAATTTTAAAAATTGGCCAAGGATCTGAATAGAAACTTCTCCAGAGATGATATACAGGTAACTAAAAAGTAAAAAAACATGCTCAACATCTTTAGTCATGAGGAAAGTGCAAATCAAACCTATAAAGAGATATCAATTCACACGCACTAAAATGGGTATGAACACAAAGGCACATAATAACAACTGCTGGTGAGGATATGAAGAAATCAGAACCCCATACAATGTGGGTGGGAGGGTAAAATGGCACCATGCTTTAGAAAATAGTGTAGCCATTCCCCATAAAGCTCAACATAGAATTACCAAATGACCCAGAGATTTCACTCGAATGTATATGCCACAGGGAACTGAAAGCAAATAGCCTCAAAAAACCTGGTCAAGAATGTTCATAGCAGCAATAATTACAATAGCCAGAAATGGGGGAAAAAAAAGTCCATCAACTGGTTAATGGATAAGCAAGTGTGATATAATCATAAAATAGAGTATTATTTGTCCACAAAGAAAAATGAAGTATCAATACAGTTAGTCAACAGAAAAGGCATAATCTTCCATCAGGATAATGCAAGACCGCATGTTTCTGTGATGACCAGGCAACAGCTGTTACACCTTAGCTGGGAAGTTTTTATTCATCTGCCGTATTCTTCAGACATTTCACCTCCGGATTTCCATATATTTCGGGTCTTTACAAAATTCTCTTAATGGAAAAAATTTCGATTCCCTGGAAGACTGTAAAAGGAACCTGGAACAGTTCTTTGCTCAAAAAGATAAAAAGTTTGGGGAAGATGGAATTATGAAGTTGCCTGAAAAATGGCAGAAGGTAGTGGAACAAAAGGGTGAATACGTTGTTCAATAAAGTTCTTGGTGAAAATGAAAATGTCTTTTATTTTTACTTAAAAACCGAAGGCATGTTTTGGCCGACCCAATAGTATTGATACCATAAACCAAAATCAGTTTCAAACAGACAAAAGAGTGAATATTTAAATAAATGGTTAAAAAATAAAATTAAAGGAATATTTAACTTGCTGATTTGGAAGCAATTTATTAATTACTAAAGCAACAAAAATAATTACCAAAAAAAAAAAAACTATAGCTAGTGGGAAGCAGCCGCATGGCACAGGGATATTGACTCGGTGCTTTGTGACAGCCTGGAGGGGTGGGATAGGGAGGGTGGGAGGGAGGGAGATGCAACAGGGAAGACATATGGGAACATATGTTTATGTATGACTGATTCACTTTGTTATAAAGCAGAAACTAACACACCATTGTAAAGCAATTATACCCCAATAAAGATGTTAAAAAAAAAAAAAAAAAAGAAAAGAAAACTATTAAACACATAAAAAATAAAAAAAAACTGAAGACCTGAATGCACAGTAACTAAAGCTTCTTAATGCCAAAAGAGGACTTAAATAAAATCAACATAAACATTTTTAAATGAGAAAATATGACAAGGTTAATGTTGTGTTTGTATACACACACACACACACACACACAAACACACACATATACCCTTAAAAAAATAGGAAAATGTAATAGTGAATAGGCAATTGGACAAAAGAGAAAATATTCCATTTCTGTAGTTACTAAAATGATTGAAGAAAAACATGCTCTAATATGTGAAAAATATGTTTAATATATTGTATACTGCTCATGAGTGGGTACAGGGAATATAAATTGGTTCGAACATCTGGAAAACATTCAACAGTTTGCATCGAGAGACTGAAAAATGTGTATACTATTTGACTTAATTATTCTAATTCTGACACCTTTCCTAATTACATCACCACATATTTGGATATAAAAATATGTAAAAATATCTCCATTACAATATTGTTACAATAACAATCTTGTTATAATATGTAAATAAGTCAAATTTTCAACAATTAGAAAAGAGTTCACTTAATTAGGACATATCTATATACAAGACTATTTTATGTAATAAAAATAGGTGTTTGAAAAATTTTAATGTCAAGAGAATATTTTCACAGTATAATATCTAGTGAGCAAAACACTACATATACTGTATTAGAGTTTGTTCACAGTTTGGGGGTAGAAAAAATATTGAACAGAAATACACAAAATGCAAATATGCTAATGATGAGAATACACTTTGGTGAGTATGAGTGATTTTTATTTTTTCTTAATTTGTTTTCTATTTTCTAAAACTGGCATCTATTCCTGAGATAATCATATACACCACACCAGGAAGTGGCTTCTGCTGGAATTGTACTTTTGCTTGAATCATTTTTCTTATATCCTGCTAGTTTGCAATTATTAAAATGTGACTCTGAGTTGCAGAATTATATTGAGTTTCATTTAAATGATAAAGCAAGTATTTTGCCACTGCCAGCTTTACAATAAAATTGATATTTTATGCTATTTTCTCTATTATCAACATAAATGAGTTTTCTGAAACATAAATAATAATTGTAAAGGCTATTAGGGCATTCACATCTTTTAAATATGTTCATAGTTTATATTTTCCCCCAACTCTTCCAAGTATTAAAAGTTCAAAGAAACAAGTTTAAACAAAATATTATTTATACTTTTTTAATCTTTACACCTCTATATGTTATCAGTTTGGGAAGATACGGTCAGTAAGTTTATGAAGAAACTTAAATTATAAATGAAGCTTATGAGTCTGAAGTACACATCTTTAAATTACAGGCACATAAATCGATACAGGACAAAACTACTTTGTAAGGAGCAGTGAGGTGAAACTTAATAGTAATTAATTTGCGTTTGCTTAAGTTCAAATGCAAATTAAAAGTAAAGGACTTCTTCAGGTCATTGTTTCCATGCTATCTAACAATGATCACATTGATATGAAAGAGGCATCATTTTTCTGACATGTGATATTACTTACAAAAAACAAATACTGAAAGAGTAAATTGTACAGAACGCTTTTTGGTTAAATCATTTAAATGAGGTTATTACCTCTTTTGGTCCTATATCCTCCCCCCACACTCCCCCAAAAATCCAAATATTTTAATCTTCAGGCAAATTCACACATGAAAATGAGAGTAATATTTAATTCAAATCCCGTCCTTCTCCTCAGCCACAAACACGTTTTTAAATTTTATAATGGCAAAAGGCATTGAAAGAGCATCAACAGCTTATTCTAATCTAAGTTTAAGTTTCCTGATTGCTGGTTACAAGCCCTCATTCCTTAGATACTTTATAAGAATTCGTTTTTATGAGGATAAAAGCCCAAGCACAATTTTTAAAAAGACATTTACACATTACAGCCTTCTGAAAAATTGAATCAGCTGACCTTCACATCCTTTCCTTCTCATCTAAGCTATTTTAAAAATTGGCTATTTGGGGTTTGGCTTTTTTAATTTTTTTTTTTGTAATTTACAGTGTATATTGGTACCAGTTAGATTGTCTTGCCCATATCATTTTTATTCCAAAGCTATTTCCCCTGAGCAGTTAAAACTACAATATCACATTTATTACTATCTATTTTTTATTATTCCTCAACCTTGTAGCTATGCATCACTTCTTTGAATTTCTCTCATTAAAAGTAATACACATATATGTTTTAAACTTGTAAATACATTTCATGTCATATACTATTGGACTAGCAAAAATGATATTAATAAATCGACCCATGTTTGCAGGACTTCCGTCCCCCTCTTTTCTCACCCTCTCTCTTTCTCTCATTTAACTCAGCATCCTCAAAGTGTAGAAACGATTGGATTTTCATTAAGTCAGCAAAATGTCTTTACACATTACAATGAGCAGCTATCACTTAGGAAATGTCAATAACCATAGATGTCAACCTGTGCTGATTTGCTTCCATTGAAGCACAGACAAAACTCTTCCTCTGGATTTATTAGCTATTCATACTGGGAACATTCAAATACAATTAAACTTCTGAGTATGGACATGGGTCATAAGAAGTGTGGAAAGTGCACTGTGTTGAATGTAGAAGCTGTGGCTTCTAATCATGGCTTGGTCCCTGACCAGCTCTGAGAGTCTCAGCAGACCAGTTACAAGATCTTCCTGGATCTCAGTTCCAACTATAAAAATGGTATTTGGTTATGATTTCAAAAATTGTTATTCAACTATTGTTGAGGAAATATAATCAAGAACACAATCTTCTTCCAGCTCACAGAAATCACGTAACATAAAATTATATATACACACATATATGGCTATATATGTGTGTATATATATGTGTATATATACACACATATATCTATGTATGTATATATAGAGAGAGATTTATTATAGGAATTGGCTCACACGGTTAGGGAAATTGGGAAGTCCCACCATCTACCATCTGCCAGCTGGACAACCAGGCAAGCTGGTCGAACTGGAGTTGAACTGGTATAATTCACTCCAAACCCAAAGGCCCAAGAACCAGGGGCACTGATGTCCAAGGGCAGGAGACGACAGATGTCCCAATTCAAGCAAGAGAACGAATTCACACTTCCTCTGACTTTCTGATCTGTTCAGTCCCTCAGTCAATTGGATGGTGCCCCCCTGCGCTGGTGGGGGACATCTTTTTACTCAGCCTACAGATCCAAATGATAATCTCTTCCACACAAACACCCTCACAGACACGCCCAGAAATTGTATTATCAGCTATCTGTAAATTATGTGTACCAGCTACATTATACCAGTCAAGATGACACGTAAAATTAACCATCACATAATAACAACAACAAAAAAGTTCTTGCCATGGTCTATAATGTATTAAGAGATGTCTATGTGTGTGTCTAAGACAGAAATCTGTGGAATAGTGATGGGATAAAAATACACAAAGGGCTTCCCTGGTGGCGCAGTGGTTGGGAATCTGCCTACTAATGCAGGGGACATGGGTTCGAGCCCTGGTCTGAGAGGATCCCACAGGCCGCGGAGCAACTGGGCCCGTGAGCCACAACTACTGAGCCTGCGCGTCTGGAGCCTGTGCTCCACAACAAGAGAGGCCACGATAGTGAGAGGCCCGCGCACCGCGATGAAGAGTGGCCCCTGCTTGCTGCAACTGGAGAAAGCCCTCGCACAGAAACGAAGACCCAACACAGCCAAAAAAAAATTAATTAATTAATAAACTCCTACCCCCAACGTCTTCTTAAAAAAAGAAAAATACACAAAACAAATGGGTAGGAATCTATCAATTATGGACATATCACGAAAGGTCCAGTGTGATGAGAGACAATCAGAAGTAAGTGAAAGGGAGGGAGGGCAGAATAAGAGTGTGAGAGGCCACTCCAATCCTGGAAAGGTCAGTAACAATTTTAGGGCTTCAAGGCTTTTACTTAATCACACATCTTCACTGAGGCTGCTTGTAGTACAACTATATTCAATTAAATCTATGTTCCTTCTAAAATCATAGATTCAATAAAAAAATTTTTTTTGCTCCGTTACTCATCTTTCATTGATGAAACCATACATTTCTTCAGAAGGACAATGTGATAAGGCAGAGAATCAGTGTGTGATTTAGACAGAAAATGCTACACAGCCCCTGAGGAAGTATACAGCAGCTTCTTTCTAAGATTTGTTTCCTTTTTTGCATTACTCTGGGGCCTTCTTTTCAAGGAAAAAAGACGAGCTTATTGTTCAGTCAGAGCCATACACTCAATAAACGTTGATTTCTTATAAAGTTTTTAAAGTACAGGTATTTTTTCGATGTTTTTTTGTGTGTAATTTTACACAAGGGAATTTGTATATCTGTTCCCTGCTGTCACATCTAGAGTGTCATTTCTCCTCCTGTTATGAGGTGCATGGAACCTATGAAAAATACAGAAAGCATTCAGCGTAGACTGCATAACATACATAAAGAAACGCATTTAGTGTAGATTGAGACAGATTTGATTTAAACCACATCACTACAACCACAACATCGACACACACATTACACAACCATGCCTGCAAAAAGGAAGAAGAAAAACATAGTCAAAGGAAATGCTTTATGACCTGTTTTACCTACTTTAAGATGCTGACTATGGAAAAATTCTGCTGCCTCAGAACTAGGTTAACTACTTAAAGTTGTGTAAACGTTACTGATTATTTCTGTTCTTTTTCATACAATTAACATAAACGTGATCTATGTTGGTAATTTTTAAAAACACGCACACAAAGGACCTCAGGCAGCATTAAAATTGCTGATCTGCAGTTTGCTCCCAGGAAAGCAGAGCTCATTCTTACATACCCTGAGGGTGAGCGAGTTTAGGATATTTTACTGAATTCACAAGTTAAGGTCTATAAAAGAGAACATTTAGAAATTAATGCTAAACTCTAAACAGCTTTGGATGTACCACACTAGATCTCAAATGATATGCAAAGGTTTTCTTTAGGAAAAAAAAAAAAGCAATAGCATAATTTATAAAACTACTTTCAAATTATAGGCATTGAAAAGAACTGTTCACCAAGCTACTCTCCAATTACAGTTGACCTGCAAACAAAGCACAAGGGATTCCTAAAGGACATAATCTAAGGAGTGGTTCTCAAACCCATTGCATATAAAATCATCCCAGAAATTCTTATGTCATTATTCTGAGACAGGGCCCCTTGTCTAGAGAATGACTGGGTTATGATTGGCATTGTAAGCCTAGAATATTCAGATGTTAGCATTATATATATATCCTTCCCACATCCCCATACACAAAATACACTAAGGACAGAGAATACCTGAGGAAATCAACCTTTTCCCAATGCCTGATAATGGTATTGTCTAACCAGAGCTTTATCGATCCAGTTGAGGAATAGCATTGAGACTTGATGCTAAGCTAACACACTGGGGTGAGAAGGGGAGGGTGGGAACTAAAAACAGAAGGAATAGATGTTGGGACAAAACACCCTCCAGAAGTTGTTGTTAAACTGGTTTGGGCCTTACCTTCTAGGCATTTCCCCATCAATGAGCCCCTTCGACCACCTCAGCTGTGGTGAAAATTCTCTGAAATCTTCAATGACAGAAATTTCCCCCTGTCAGGAAATAAGGCTTTGTGCCTCTCCAAGCTGTTTCGTTTCTGCCTCTGAATGATGCAAACTCCAAGTTCAGTTTATTGGTTCGCAAACTGGTTCCCAGACTCAGAAGCGAGGAGAGACCAAGAAAGAGGCAGCCACTCCAGACTGGGAGGGGGCAGGTTTAATAAGCGGGGAACGGACACAGGAGGCTTGTCTTGGGCGCCCCTAGATGCGCAGATCTCCACCCACCCGCCAGAACCTTAAGAGTTGACTGGTGTCCCTCATTTTATTGTGCTTCAGAGACATTGTGTTTTTTTACAAACTGAAGGTTTGTGGCAACCCTGTATTCAGCAAATCTACTAGCGCCATTTTTCCAGCAGCATTACTTTAAAATTAAGATACATATATATATATGTATTTTATATGTAAATATATATATATATTTTGTAGACATAATGTTATTGCACACCTAATAGACTACAGTATAGTGTAAACAACTTTTATATGCATCAAAAAAAGTCGTGTGACCAAAAACCTCGTGATTCGTTTTATTGTGATATCCACCATCCAGACGGTCTCAACAACACACTGCTCTCTCAAGGCTGCGTCCTTGCAAACAGCTTCTGGTGTGTGAACAATGGGCAGAACGTACATTCCAAGTACAGGGAGCAGGGAAGGAGCCTCCAATGGCCTGGAGTCAACTGCTCGTCACATCCTCTCAATTATCTGCTTCAACAATTTTCCTAATTTGAGATAGACGCTTAGAAACAGATTAAAAAAATAAATTTCCTTAACTACTGAGGTGAAGAGAGAAAAGCTGTATTTTAGATTCCTGATAGAATTACTAACAAAATAATGTACTATTCACCTGTACCGACCCTAAAATTGTACGTTCCACTCTCCAAACTCTAGTTCTGACCAACATTCAAAACATGGAAACAGGGGCTTCCCTGGTGGCGCAGTGGTTGAGAATCTGCCTGCCAATGCAGGGGACACGGGTTCGAATCCTGGTCTGGGAAGATCCCATATGCTGCGGAGCAACTGGGCCCGTGAGCCACAATTACTGAGCCTGCGCATCTGGAGCCTGTGCTCCGCAACAAGAGAGGCCACGATAGTGAGAGGCCCGCGCACTGCGATGAAGAGTGTGGCCCCCGCTTGCCACAACTAGAGAAAGCCCTCACACAGAAATGAAGACCCAACACAGCCATAAATAAATAAATAAATATAATCCAAAAAAAAACAAACAAAAAAAAAAAACATGGAAACAGGGTCATGTCAGTTATAAAGAAACAAACCCAAATCAAGGCTGGAGAATAACGGATTACTTCCATCTCCTGTCCTCCATTATTTTGGTACAGGTACCTTCACTCTAAAATCAAACATGGAGACTTCTGCTTCAGGCCATCTCAGACATCCTAGAACTGAAATGACCTTCCTGCTATTAATAAATAGAAACTTTGGGGGCTTCCCTGGTGGCCCAGTGGTTGAGAGTCCGCCTGACGATGCAGGGGACACGGGTTCATCCCCCGGTCCGGGAAGATCCCACATGCCGCGGGGCGGCTGGGCCCATGAGCCATGGCTGCTGAGCCTGCGCGTCCGGAGCCTGTGCTCCGCAACGGGAGAGGCCACACAGTGAGAGGCCCGCGTACCGCAAAAAAAAAAACAAAAAAACAAAAAAAACAATAAATAGAAAATTTGACAGCATATATAAGGAAACTGTTTTCAGACATTGGGCAAAAAACAGCACTTGACTGTAATCCCTAAAGGAAAGAAAATAAACGTGGTGAGACCTATCATAACCCCAGATTTCTGCCTAAAGGCAAATCAGTCTCTCTTCCTTGAAGAGGAAGAGACCAGAGTTCAAGGAGGCTGAGACAGTCAGAATAGAGTACAGAAGAGAGAAAACTATGCAGAGAGAGCTCCAGAAATCTGCTTACTGTTTCCCTTAAGTTTATTGCTGAAAGCTAAGATGCACAGGCAAAGAGTGAAACTCCATGAGGCCAGGTGAGAACACTAGGAAGCTATAAACTGATCTATTCTCAGAGCTCACCCCGGGAAAGGGAACATTCGAGTTCTAAACATCCAGAATAGAAAATGCTCACTGAACACACAGGATATCCCTTAAAGACCACAGAAGAGTATCGCCTTAGTAATCAGGTTCAACAAGCCCTACGTGAAGATCACTCTATATCCACCTATGTAGAAAGAGTTCTAAGACAGTCTCCAACACTCCTGCCTCCAGTCATACATGCTTTGTACTAACCCCTTCCGTTCAGTGTGGGCGGAACACTAACCACTTAACAAAAAAGTTACATTTATTTATAATGTAGAAACTCTCTGCAAACCAGGAATAAAAATAAACTTCCACAAAAGATAAGAGTAAAAAATCAATGAAATAGACAATGAAAAGATAATCATGAAAATAAATGATATCAAAAGTAAATTCCTTGAAAAAATCAGTAAAATTGATAAAACCTGAACTAGACTGATCAAGAAAAAAGAGACGATATAAATTATCAACATCACAAATAAAATGGGTAATATCGTTAGATACTAGAGACATCAAAAGACTAATAAGGGAATATTATGAACAATTACAAGCCAATAAATTTGATAAATTAAACAAATTACTTATCTTAAAAGCCAGAAAAATTGACTGAATAAAAAAAGTAGAAAATTTGAAGAGCTTTATATCTGTTAAAGAAATTGGATTTCTTTACTTAAAGATTTCTCTTAATTAAAACAAAAAAACTTTTCAAATCCCAGATAAGCGTCCACAAAAATAAATAAATAAATAAATACATTTAAACAGTTGACATGCGAAAATAAAATTTAAAACCTCTAGGCTCAAATGACTTTATTGGTTAAAAAAGAAAAAAAAGGAAAAATATCCAACAACCATCACAATAACTCCCAGAAAATTAGGGATAGAAGGGAACTTTTTTAACTTGTTAAAGAATATCTACAAAAAACCTAGAGCTCACATCACATTAAACATGGAAAAACAATAATTTCCCACTAAGATCAAAAATAAAACAAAAATACTCACTCTCATCTCTTTTACTCAGTTTTATTAGCGTACAAAAAGGAGGGAAATTGAAATAAAATTCAAACAGGTTGGGAATGATTTCATGATCCTGCATAGAGAAAAAGCTAAAGAAATATACAAGAAACGTAACAGAATTAATAAGTGAATTTAGCAAGGTGTAGAGTATACAGTTGACAAAAATAAATATATTTCTAAATAAAAGCAGTAAAATAAAATTGGAAATTTAAATTAACAAATTAATTTATCTTATAATAACATCCAGAAACAAGACATTCTTGTTCAACTTTGAACAAGACAGGTACAGCGAAAACTACAAAATATCGCTGAAATTAAAGATTTAAATCAGTGAAGAAATTGGGACTTCCCTGCTTGTCCACTGGTTTAGACTGCCAGTGCAGGGGGCCCAGGTTCGATCCGTGGACAGGGAACTAGATCCTGCATGCCACAACTAAGAAACAGTGCAGCCAAATAAATAAATAAATACTAAATCAATGAGGAAATACACCATGTTCACAGACCGAAGAATGAAAATTGTTAAGATAGCACTTATTTCAAAATTGGTCTTTAGAATCAATGCAATCCCAATCAGGCACATTATTTCTTCCCGTTCTCCCTTGTTATTGCCATTGATTTTCTTTCACTGTTCCATGTAAAAACCAAGGTTACGAAAGAGTGTTTCTGAGTCTATTGAGCTGGGAAGGAATAATGGTGACTTACTCTCAAGAAGCATCAGTGTTTAGGATGTGGGCAAAAAAAGGAGAAAATAGTGAGGGAGACTGAGGGTAAATTATCAGAGCAATTGTAGAACAACTAATATGGAATGTTTCAAGAAGAAAAGTAAGGGGAATTATCATTTGCTGCAAAGAAATCCAGTAGAATGAAGAAGTGAAGAGAGACCACTGGTATAATAAAGGGGTTTTCTGGTATCCATAACAAACACCTCCAGAAATGTGTCCCCAATTGATGTGTCCTTTCCTTTGAGAATCATCCTTCATCCATCTATCCATAGGAATGTGTGCTTTCAGTCATATACATACTGTGCCCCATTAGCATAATTTGATGGTTGACCGGTGCTGTTCCGATAAAGTTCTCTCCAGATAAACTGGAGTTGCAATCCATCAAGTTCAGTTACTCGGTGTTGGATCATCTAGAGAATTTTAAATTTTTCAACTAAAAATTGAGCCTGTCATTGTATGTGTCAGAAAGAAAATTGTCAATATCAAAATGTCTCAAACCAGACTTCTAAAACTGACCATAACCTTGAATTTCCTATCTCAGTGAATATCGCTCTACACAAAATAGATTCATTTACTTTCATTTATTCAACCTTTTTAAAAATGTGTATTATACTTGTAGGGCACAAAATATGGTATATGTTAATTTAACCATATCAGTGATGTTGTTCAAACCTCCAATTTCTTCTTCATAATTTAGGTATTTGATAATACTTTAACGAGAGTGGTCTATTAATGATTCTTCCAGTAACTGTGTGGTTGTCTTTTAAACTTGGATTTTCGATGGCTTTTGTCATAGATATTTTGCTCTTCATAGCTTTATGACTAGATTGTGTTCATCATGAATTATGCCTGAAGGAGTTATTGCATATAATGAGCCTTCAGTAGTGTAGACTACACATAGGCAAAAGTGGCGATTACTGTCCTAGGAGTAAAAAATTACCCTCTTTGTCTCATGTTTTTGAAAAAGTTTTTCTTGAAGGAACACTGTGCACTCGTCACTGTGTCTGGCCTCGGAGATAGACTCTGTCCCCAAGGAGTTCACATTTTAGTGAGATTCAATACACAGCCTTATTATGGAATGTAATATTTTTTATCAATATAAAAATTAATAGTTTTATTCTCTTAAATTTTATTTTGTCTATCATTAATTAAACTTCCATGTGTGTGTCTTTCGTCTTGTTTGTTTAATAAATGTTTGCCCATTCTTTCAAAATTTTCAGTGTAACTCTGCTTTGGGTTTTTCCATTATGGGCAGCATATAATTGAATTTACTTTTGTTTTTGTTTTTTGACAAAATCTGCGAGCATTTTTGTTTCAGTAGGGGACTTTATCCTGTGAACATTTATAGCAATAACTGATGTCCTTGGTTATATTTCTGTTTTACTGTTTTATGTTTTTGGTTTCTTAGACTTCCTTGTTTCATTTATTTTCTGCCTGTTTATTATATGCACAGAGCTCTTCTACTCTATGCAATGATTTGAAAGTTGAGCTTTTTAAACATTCCAGTGCTATTTGTCTTTAAGTTTTCCAAAACCTATGTGAATCTACTTCTCCTAATATGAGAGTTAAACAAATATACAAAAATGTTACTCTCTTATGCTGGAGGAAAATATATCTTTGATTTTTCTACCCTTCACCCATTTCTATTGTGAAATCACTCTTGAAATATAAACCCAAATAATCATTATTTTATTTTTAAGAAATTATAAGTATTTCCCTTTTGTTTTATCCATCCCAATGGGAACTGATTTAAAAGTTTCATTTCATGTTAATATTTCAGCGATCGTAAGTAGTACTTAAATATTATGAAGCACTCGTTCTTAAATTCTTCATTGGCATTTATCTCAATTTCAGTTGTTCAGCGGGAATAAGGCTTCAAGAGATTCACTCTAATCCCACTATCCCAGCACCCTGAAAGACATGTTTCTGAGAAAATCTTTTTTTGTTGCATTTACACATATATATCAACTTGCTTGGGTGTTGACACTTTGTTTCCAAACTGTTTTCTCTCAAAATTTTATGGCTGGTTATTGCTCCACTGCCTTCTGGAATTTCACGGGGTAGATGATTGTTACCATAGGATTTTTTTTTAAGTAACCAGATTTTGTTATTGTTGTTCTGCTTGAAAGCCACTAGGATTTTTTTTTTTTTTCTTGAGGCTGAAGATGCCACTAATATTTCTCTAGGCAAGGGTCTCTTTTTCAGTTTTGCCTAGAAAATAACAATCTCTTTCAAGCTTGAGATTTTATTTTTACTTCATTAAAGTTATCTTCATTCATCTTTCATTCATTCTGTTTTTTTAATTGCTTCTGTTCCATTCGTTTTGGCTTCTGCTTCAAGATTTTATTACAGAAAATATTTCTACTTATTATCTTTCTGCTCATTGTCTTATCTTTTATCTTTTCCTCTGTATTCTGGAGTAACTTGTATACCATCGGACTTACTCAATTTTCTGTCAACAGCTCTATACTGATTTCCTGTAGTTCTCAAGTCTCTTGCTATATTTTTAGGATTCCTTGCTGTTCCTTCTCATTTCCGTTCTCTCTCTTCATCTCTGCTTGTCTCAGAAGCTCACCATCTTCCTCTGCTGTCCTGTTCCAAGCGTCATACTAAGCACTGATCTTATAAAGATGAATACAACATAGCTCCTGACCGCAAAGGGTTCACATTCTGAAGAATGAGACAAACACACAACAGATAATTGGAAAACACTCTGATAATGAACTAATAGAAATGTGTAGAGAACATTATGAGTCCATCAAGATGAGGCCCGGTGGAGACACGAACACTCCCTGGAGACAAGCTGCAAAGGACAACTAGGATTTCACCACATGAGGTGGGAAGGAGAAGGCTCTCTAGACTCAAGGCATTTTGGACAAGTGCCAATAATACTTGTGTGAAACAGTCGATTCGGTACTGGTGAGCCTCAAGTGCCTTGTGAGAAGTAATGAGAAATGAGGCAGCATATGCACATAAGTGTCTATTCCTGGAGCTACCTATGGCAGGTAGGTTGGATTTACATTGTGGGTGGTGGGGAACCATTGGAAATCATAGGCTTTTATGCAGGAGAGGATTTCAGAGAAATAAAACTAGAAGCAGAGAGATGAACTGGAAGTAGAATAGGTGTCTCCTTACCGTCCCTGCTCTTATACTTTGGGTCATTTTATGAATATAAAGGGATTATTTATTTTTATTATATCTGATTTCTTATTCGATTTTCACAGATTCTTTACTCAGAGCTTTCAGAGTAATGTTCCCTTCCCTTCATAGTGCATATTTTAATGGATTTCACAAGCAGTTGATATATCTTTGCTCACTTTTGAATGAGGATGTTTCTTTTTAGGTCTGACTTTTGCCAACACAATAATACTAAAATGTTCCTAATCACCACTAACTTCATTTCTAACTCTAACTCCACTCACGTGATAGCTAGGAACATTTTTCTCTCAAATATAAACCAGGAGTGAATTATCATGCTACTACCTTCAGTCTTAATTCCAATAACTAATCTAGGATTATTCTAGAGTGACTATAGTGAACTATTAATTTCTGTCAAATTCTAAAACTCTGAAAAGAGAAAAAATGCTGAATAAAAGCAGTGGTCTCCAAACTGGTTTCATCAAAATATCCCATCAGAAACAGAAACAAAAAACAATAAAACACACACAGTACATGATACACGTGAGAGCTGATATATTAATAAGTTACTCTCCGATCTAAGTGTTCCTGTTCAGTCATGGAGTAAGTGCACTTTTTCTAGTTTAAACATCCCCTGTGACCCAAGCCAGAAGACAGATAAGTAGAAGTCTTCTGTTTCTTACCTTCTTATTTCCCTCCAAGTGTGCATAGGCAAGGATTATGTTTATCATTCCAGCCCATCAGGTTTTCAGTTAATTCTTGCGTAGCATGACTACTATTTTTAGGTTCCACTGTTGTGGTTTATTTTCATCACTTTCATGTGTAGGCAGACAGAAGGAGATTTTCATGAGCACTTTAGTTTGAACGTGGTATAGGACATATCATATATGGCCAGTCAACAATTCACCCAAGAATATCTGAAAGATCAACATTCTAAACTAAAAACCTGATCATATCACTCCCCTCGTTAAAATCCTTCAGTGACTCCCAATCACCTACAGAATACAATTCAAACTCCTCCATGGGGGATGTGGTCATTCATGATCTGGCTTCTGCCTTCTGTTTTAATATCACCTGTGTCCATTGCTCCAGACATACCCTGGCCTCTTATGCTTTGGAACTACTTTATTCCCAAACATCATTTACTCTTTAATGCCATATGTCTTGGCGTATACTTCTTTTGCTGTAAGAAATAAGGGGAATCTACTATTCTCCTCTCCTGTCTGTTCAGCCAACAAGTCATTTTTCCAGAGAGCTAATATGTAAATCACCACAAGAAATGGGCATTCCACCGAATATACATGATTTTATACATGTGTATGATGGTGTGTATACATAGATGTCTACACATACATACATACACATGTATGTGATTACATTAGACAAAATATAATAGAGCTTCAAAAGAATGAAGACATCTTCAAGTAGTGTCTACTCTCTGTCTCTCTCTGTCTCTCTCTCTCTGTTTTATAACATGGTACTATGTTATATATATAAGGGCAGTCAGGGAAGAAAGAAAAGAACTGATATGTCTGGTTCAGGCAGTAGGTTTAATATTCCTATTCTCTGGCTGTCTTCCTTACTAGACTGAACTTCTTCTAAATAGAGTTTTTGTCTTTGTCATTTTTATATTGTCAGGGTCTACTATATATCAGAAACATAGTTCATTATTTGATGAGATGATGATGGAATGAAAGGTAGGGAAGCAAACTAAAAGGGAGTAACTATACATAGAAAATATTTTTCCCATGGAGGAGTCAAATATATTGGTAGGCTGAGAGGTTGGGCAATCTACTGATTCAATGCAGTTCCTATCAAAATATCAATGGCATTTTTCACAGAACTACAACAAATAACTTTAAAATCTGTATGGAAACACAACAGATCCTGAATAGCCAAAACAATCTTGAGAAAGAAGAACAAATCTTGAGGTATCACACTCCCTGACTTCAGACTATACTACAAAGCTACAGTAATCAAGACACTATGAACTTGCACAAAAAAAGACACACAGATCAGTGGAAAAGAATAGATAGCCCAGAAATAAATCCACACACTTATGGTGAATCAATCTACGACAAAGGAGGCAAGAACATACAATGGAGAAAAGACAGTCTTTTCAATAAGTGATGCTGGGAAAACTGGACAGCTACATGTAAAAGAATGAAACTACAACATTTTCTAACACCATATACAAAAATAAACTCAAAATGGATTAAAGATCTAAATATAAGACCAGAAACCATAAAACTCCTAGAAGAAAACATAGAAGAAAAACTCTTTGACATAAATTGTAGTAATATTTCGGAGGATCTGTCTCCTAAAGCAAACTAAACTTAAAAGCTTTTGCACAGCAAAGGAAACGATGACAAAACAAAAAGACAACCTACTGGATGGGAGAAAATATTTGCAAGGCATACAAATTTTTTTAATTAAACAGATAAATATTTTGAAGAACTTTTAGTAACTGAGTAGGGGTGGGTGGGAAGCAGCAAACTTTAAATTTTATATTTTGACTAGGTAAGACATAATATGTAGATTTTAACACCATCATTGAACTCACTTTAATGATGTTGCAAATATCAACATTTCTAAAATATTGATATTGGAAATATCAATATTTCTAAAAAATAGTTAAAGAAAAAAGCATCAAACCATGGATATACCTAATGTACTCAAAATACCATATTATTTGCACATATTAATTAATATTCTGCTTATCCCTCAATGAACTTGTAGTCATAGTAATAAAACCTGAATAAATATGTTAGAGATAACCTAATCTAAAATATTTTTAAGAATGAGAATCCAAATGATTTCTGATTACTCCAGAAAGATCCCTGAGTATATGAAATGCGCAGTTTATTTTTATGAAGAAATATGCTAACCCACTGAATTACCACTCCGTCCTTTACAACTCTTGAACTAAAACTCTGTATTCTGTTGCTTCTTCTAAATTGGTCTCTATATAATTCCCAGAATCCAGGCCTGTAAACTAGGGCTTGTCTGTATCCTCTTTTACAATGTAGACAAGGCAGCATTTTTGTCTCTTTTAGTAAGAACGTTAGGTCTCTTTGGAGGATTATTCAAACCACTGCTAACCCAGGATGTTAGTTTAATGTTGAAACAATTGTTTTGCTATTTTGCAATTAAACAGATTTTTCTTGATGCAAATATTCAGCAACATTCTTTAGGGACATTTTTAAGCAAACATTCCCACTTTGTGTGGTGTAACAAATGAGGTAATTTTTGTATTTTTCCTGTTACATTTTGTAAGATTGTAAAAATGCTTTACTCCTAGAATGCCCTATAATGGCCATAGCACAGCAGTATGAAGAAAAGCTTTAAGAATACAGAAACACAGTTTGAAACAATGTGGAGTAACTGTGTCGACTTCAGGGAAATAACAACAGCAGACAGAGTGACCTGGCACACAGCAATAAGAAATGAGGTCATTCACATTTAACAAAGAGCCTTGGGCATTTTAAGGGAAAAGAATAAGCCAAAAACAACCATTTCCCCAAGCCCAAAGATTTTTCAGAGTACAGTAAAAAAAAAAAGCTCCTGATTCCATATGGGTCCATGCAAGTACTGTTATGCCCACAGCTAACAACAAGGACATAATCTTGTCATATTAACTTCAAATATGGAGTCCAATGTAACGTATTAGTGCAGATTCAATAAATTTCTTTAACCAAGCAATTTAACATTTACTCTCTCCATTTTCAACTGCTGACTTTAGCATTCTTATTTTCTATGTTATGTCTTCAAGTAATTTTCTACATATTCAGAAAACGAAGTAAAAAGATTTATTGGAGAACTGTGGATCATGTTCAGCTAGCTGGTAACTGACATACTTTCGAAGAGCACACTTTTCAGTAGGGCGCTGCTATGGGGGAAAATCTACCTCCCGTGGATTCTCTTCAAAGCTATAAAAACTCATTTTGCTTTCTTTTGCTTGAGGTTGGGGTGGACCGTGATGTTACGTCCTCAATTCAGATGAAATGATTTTTGTTCCGCACGTTCTGTTTAAAGGCCTGTAATTTCACCACGGTTGATGGTGGAAATGAAGTTTGGTGGAGGAAATGATGTGGAAAGCTGCATTTGATATTTCTGGGCTGTCCTAGTGAGTTGGAGAGTGAACAAGCTAACAGATTTTACACACAGCCTCTTGCAGGACATTAGAAAGCGAAACGTCCTTTCCTTTTCAAAGAATAATTATTGTGGTTTGATTTATCGATAATGTTTACACTGTAATTATAATAGAAATAATGAATGCATCTTCTGTCTGCTAAGACTTATGCTCCCTTCTTTGGAGCTTGTTGGTGGGCTCTACGAATAAGTCAAACAAATTTAACATATTAAGGCTGTTAGGCACAGTAATTTTCAGCAGAGCAACACAATAGCTCTGTTTCCAGGCAATAGTTTCTTGTAATAAATTGACATCAAAACAAAGGAAAAGTTGGAAAGTTATTTCTGCTAACATAGAAATATGTATTATATAATGAAGCTGTTTGTGTGTAGGTTTACGGTGAAATCAACACTTCATCTTACTGCATCATAGTATTGAAATGCAGAAATGAACCAGGCTCAAGTAGAATAAACACGGAGAGTTCTGAAATCTCTGGTAGAACAAAGCACAGGTTCAAAAACCCATCCCGGTATATGGGTGGGCTTCTGCATCCTTTCTTCTTTCCTCCTTCTTCCCTCCCTTCCTCCTTCCCTCCCTCCCTTGTTTCCTTCCCTCCTTCCTTCCATCCTTTGAGAGATCTTACCACAAAAACAATGTGATCCTTTCAATGAAATAATGCCACATGATTTCTTAATCAAGTTAGCCTTTTGCTTGGCCATTTGGAGTGGTCACGCCTGTCACCTCCCGGCTGCAGGCAATAATGAAAACGGACCTTTTCATTAGTTACATACAATGCATAATGGCTGCAAGACTCTAACATCCTTTATGCAAATGATTTTTAGAGTTTATTAATTAGTTTTTGAGGAATATTAATTTCTCCAACCCTCCAGAATTATTGCTACTGGGAAATAGGCTTGAATTCATTTTAACTATGATAAAATTGCACTCAGTGACAATTAATGGAGCAAAGCAAAAGAGACCTCTGTATCAAATGAGAAGCACACTCTTACAATAGCTTCTCGTGGATACTTACAGTTTGTATGCACAGACACGATTTTAAGCACAATAAGTACTATCTCTGGTCAGATAACTGTTTCAGGCACTGGGTTTGAAAATAATTTATATGCAGCAAATTAAGTTGAGTTCAGAGGTGTTTTATAATCAACGTGCCTATGTTTCTGTATATTGAAAAAATGAAAAGTAAAAATTCAAAACATGCCCAAGGGAGCATCTAGTAGTGTTTTGCTGGACCGCTACTGAGTTATTTATGCTCAACCAATAAGACTGCCAGATGATGCCAGGAATGCATCCTTTGTGACTGCAAATGAGGGACTTGGTTTTAACTAGAAACACCGTGGGGCAAATATAAAAAACACTGACAAAGCACAAAGTTAATTTTGTTAAAATTAACAGTATCTTTTATTCTACCAGTTCACTGTTAGATACAATACCTTAGGCAATATTAGGAAGCAACCTACATTCACATTCGTGGGTTAGGGATGTCAGAGCTGAGTTCCATTTTGTTTTCTACCTTAGGAGTAAGTGAATATAGTATCAGAACTTATATATATGTTTTAAAATATATTCTTGGAACACTGAATTTGAAAACGCCATCAAAAAAAGATTTTAAAAAATAAGCAAATTAAAATATTGTGAGCCACATTTTGTGATTTGTTTCTTTTTGCATTCAATGCTAGTTTAAAAGACTAGTGTCTGTGACCTATTTAGAGAAGAAACTGATGAGCCAACAATTAAGTTCGGGAAGAAAAACAACCTAAGATTTTTGAGATTCTCAGATTGGTGAAGGACGAGCTCCTTTTATGAGCAGTAAATAAACGCTTCAAGTTGTGGCAACCTATTTACGCAGAGAAACACATACTGTTATACAGTATACATCAAGTAGTAGAAAGAGTGACTACATCAGAGATGAGAAAACAACTACCGTTGAAACACGTCACTCGTTTTTATTGCATGCATATCTGTTAGCTCTCTTCAAAAGTGTTCTTGAAGTTATTCAAAACAGGTCCAAAGTTTTTCATAGGTTGTGAGGTCTCAGAACTCACTGAGAATATAAATCATGTTGTGGACTCTCCAGGAAAAAAAAAAAAAATTTAAATATGCATATATAAACTGTTGCAAGCTCTTTTTATTGCTGCCGGTACTATGAAAGCAATCTTTGAATCCTCTTGTGATTCAAAGATCTAGGCTAAGAAACTCTGGTTTAGCCAGTGAAAAGCCCTTGAACGTTGCTGAAAAACTAACATGTCTAAAAACATTACTCATTAGTCTGCCATCATGTCTAAAGTGGTCCACTATTAATATTAAAGTGTTTTATCTTGGAAATCACTTGCTAAGCATGCTATGCTAACTGTAAACGCTTACATAATATCATATCAGCATGTAACCTTGTCAAAATAAGTCAAGTGCATGTTCAGAAAATTGTCTACTCTGAGGTTTAAGACAAAGCAGGCAAAGAAAAACCCAGGCCCATTCAGACCCAGGTAAAGTGCTACAGGAACCAGGTGCAGCGTGAGGTCTGGGAAGTCCCGTGACTGCCTGGGATGCAGGAGACTCATAAGAAAGCAGAGGGGGCTGACAACCAACATTTCCTTTCTCACAGTTTTCTGTACTGAAAGTTACCAGCTTGTGACAGAGCTAGTACGTCACATCTTATGTCTAAGAATGATGACCATACAAAACTGGACAAAACCCAGATCTCTAAAGTGTGCTGGTTTCACTTACGCAAATAACATACTTTTCATCTTTATCTTGAGAATACAGTATTGGCATTGCAAATTCACAGGAAAGTAACTTTGCTCTTTTTGTTAAGAACTTATCTCAGGACATTTCAGAATGTGGTCTACTGATCAAACAAGGGTAGAAAAGTCAGTCTCACGAAGCACCTGAGTCCAGTGTGTCTCATTAATCTTTTCTTTTCTCATTTCCTACTTAAAAAAAGATTCTGCCCAAATAAGACTCTTTGTATGTAGGACACGTGTTTATCCCTAACCTATTCTCAACACTGGATGGTAGACAGTAGAGGCAGGGCAAAGTCACCTCAAAAAAGGAGGTAACAATATAAAATTATCAATAGACGGATCTGGAAAGAAACGAGTATATCACGCAATGAGAGAGTAGGATAGAGAGGTAGCTACAGCGGCGGTAAATTGTGAGGTGAAACTCCAGGGCAAGCAGGATTTCTACACTTTGAGGTTGAGTGGAAGGTGGGGCACAAAAGGAAGAGGACAACTATGGAAAGCGTTGAACCAGGAAGCATTCGAAGCAGTTGGGAAGATGCGATGGAGAGGTGGGAACATCGTAAAGACAACAGGAAACCCCAAATCACCTTGATGATTCACTCTCTGCACAATTCAGAGCGCCACTGGAGGAAGCATGAGATTCATCGAACAGAGAGCTTGCTGCATGATTGCTGCTCCAACAGTAGACTTGGAAGTAAGAAAGGATGGTTTTTCCCCTGAGATAGAAACACATAGCAAAGGGCAGAAAATATGAGGCCATTTTAAGGCATAGCAGAGGGAGTTAACATGAGATAGTCCTGTTTATTTTATCAAAATAGAAGAGAAAGTTAGTTAATGAGAGGGAAATCAGGTCTTGAGAATAAAACAGTCTAGGACTGTTCAGGGATCAAAAGCTAAAAAGAAGTGAGGAGATTCATGGAGCAGCAGTAAGGATCCAGTTGGTCTCGAATAAGATGAATTTCAGTTGAACTCAATCAGTGTGATTACACAACTTGCCACAAAAACAAAACTCTTCAGATGGAAGTGGGAACAGCGGTATCAAATTTGGGAAAATACTACATATTATATATTATTATATTATATATAATTATATTATTAACATACAAATATACCATAATTATTATATAATATATATTATAATTATTATTGTATTATAATATATTCTAGTGAATATATATATTCACTAGAATTATTCTGGGAAGAAAATGTTTAAGAAATATGTGGATAGGGGCTTCCCTGGTGGCGCAGTGGTTGAAAGTCCGCCTGCTGATGCAGGGGACACGGGTTCGTGCCCTGGTCCGGGAAGATCCCACATGCCGCGGAGCGGCTGGGCCCGTGAGCCATGGCCACTGAGCCTGCGTGTCCGGAGCCTGTGCTCCGCAGCGGGAGAGGCCACAACAGTGAGAGGCCCGCGGACCGCAAAAAAAAAGAAATATGTGGATAAGCTACATCAAGTGCACGCTTAACCAAATCGACCACATTCACCAACCAAGGACATGATCTTGTAACAAAGGATAGCTTCACAACTGAACGGCACTGCGGATGCTCAGCACTGAGATGAGTTGCGGGCGGAGCAGAGTGGCTTTGTCCCAATACAGAACACTGAGACTGGGTGGAAATTGGCTGAATATCAAGGGGGGAAAGCCCAGGACGCGTTGAGGAATCCCACTGTAAAGTCCCTCCTGCCTTTACAGTGTGTGGGGAAAGTACCAAGGAGGGAAGAGACGGACATAGGACACCCCCGGTCTTGGAAGCCCTCTGAAGAAGTGTGGTCCTTTTACAAAAGCGGCGGGAGGATGCTGAAAGGCTCAGCAGGACTCCCTGATGTGGGTTCTCCCTGTGTAGCAGCCTAGGTTGGGTTGAGGATAAATCAGGCCGTTAAATTTGGGTTTCTGCAAGGTTTGGGGCTTTGCCAGGTGAAATGGAGAGCGATGCTTAATATACAGCAAAGAGAATGGCTGGGATGATGAGCCTTAGAATCTTAAGTACATACGCAAGAAAGTAACAACAGAAGGGGCCATTACATTGTATAAATGTGGAGGGGACACAGATTGACATTTCAAATACGATCAGAAAAGGAATGTACTGAGAATAACAGAGTAAAGGAACCGGAAATATGTTCTTGGACTTTTCTTTCAACTTTAAGTTCTAGATACTCTTCCATCTTCACTGCAAACATTTTGTACATGACACCATGCATACTGTGGATACTTCATGTATGCAACTGACATTACGCATTAAGGTTTTTAGTTTTTCCAGCTGGGCTCAGAGACCTAAAATTGCCTGCTCTTGACCTTATTTTCATAGTGTCAAGACGCCTGCAAATGTATTTGCTCATAAAATGGCTTTAAAGCAAGAGTTTTATCAAACACTATGATTGAAATCCTAGTAGTATGTTCTGTACAGGAGGCACGGGTTTCTGTTTAAAGTGTGAGAGTTTGGGCAATTAACTACGAATTCCTCAAAAGAATGGAGGAGGGCTTCCCTGGTGGCGCAGTGGTTAAGAGTCCGCCTGCCGATGCAGGGGACACGGGTTCGTGCCTGTATCCGGGAAGATCCCACATACCGCGGAGCGGCTGGGCCCGTGAGCCATGGCCGCTGAGCCTGCGCGTCCGGAGCCTGTGCTTCGCAACGGGAGAGGCCACAACAGAGAGGGGCCCGCGTAACGCAAATAAAAAAAAAAAAAAAGCAAAGGCGTACCTAAAACCCAATAAGGATGTGACCTTAGTGGCTTATTCACTGGACCATGGAGTGTCACATGCAAAATGTCATTTTAATTATTTATGCAGGAAAAAGAAATTCCATCATGGACTTTTTTCCTTTTAGTCTCAATTCACTTGTAGAAAGAATGAAATTTTGGCTTTATATAGTGCATTTTGCCTTAGGAATACAAAGTGCTTTGGAAACATTATTGTAGGTTTTCCAATAGAGTGAGATTAGATGCCTGTTTTTATTCTCCTGCACTGCGTAGAAAAATGACTTGGTCAAAGTCAGTCGAGTTAGTGACAGAATTCAGAATTAAACTCAGGACAAAAGGATAAATACTCCAAGACAAAAAGACTCATTCAAAGGAAAGTAGCACATTATTTTTGACATTAAAATATATGTGTTATCAGATGTATCTTAAAAAGCTTTTGAAAATCAGAATTAAAGATAAGACAGACTAATAATGGAACCCAAAGTCATGTAGGCTACCGAATGAATGACCCAGCCGTTCCTAATTAAATATGTAATGCTCAACAAATACAAATTAGCCGTTTTTAATTTTTTCTCAGGAATTAAGTTTAATGAGTTAGGAACCATGAAAGCAATAGTCTCTTAGATAAGAGTACAATATTTAGTTTGTTTTGTTTTTTGCTTGTCATTGTTTTGAGACTGAGACTGATAACATTTTGCTTATTGGGTAATTGCAACGTTAATAAAAACAAGAGGTTTATGCCTTTGGCACTTTTCTTCAAAATAAACACATACAAACAAACAACAGCCAGTATTCTAACCCTAGTCTGGGTCCACCATTCTCCTGGATATGCAGTGGAATTTTCACACTATCGCAAATACAACTTCTAGAAACAAAACTTCCAACATTTAGCAATGGCATCCTTCTGTCCTTATTTTACTGTTATCTAGTCACATCCTGGTCCTTTCTTTACAATTTTAAAAATATTTTTATTGCAATATTTTAGCTCAACAGATACATTTAAGGGTCTACTATGTGTCAGGTTCTGAGGAGATAAAAATGAGTGAGAAAATGGTTCCTACAGTCAAGCCTAGGGAAGAGGGCAATTATATAAACAATTTTAATAGCATGGAAGAGATATAATAACAGAAATATTTATGGAGTCCATAGACGTAAGTAGGACAAAGGGGATACTACAGAGGACGCATCGCCTCTGTCACTGTTGAGTGGGTGGACTGGCTTGGGGTGGAACAGCTGAGCATCCCAGCGCTTTAGGATGGTGGATACATCCTGCTAACATCACCACCGGTCCTTTCTAAGGCTGAAAACTGTATTTCCCAGAAACCACTCGGCCTGAACGGTGCCAGGTTAGAATCCATCACTGACAGGAACTTGTGGGAGTTTGGGAAGGAAGGAAAGCAGAAAGCATTAAGCTTGGTGTTTGACAGTAATGTTGCCACAGGTTTCCAGATCTTCCACAGACTTCCACTTTGTGGTCCCTAAAAGCAGCAGCTTTCTCCAGGCTGACGCACTGACTATTTCTCCAATCTCCCAGCCTCAGACTTCCAAGCCTTTGGTCTCCCAGGTCCTGCCATATTCAGATAAATTCAAATTCCTATATTAGAGCCCATATACAGATTCCTATATTAAAGAGCTCCTTTCCCTAATACTTGTACTAAATATTTTCCTGGCTGAATCCAGAGAGATGCAGACAATTTCACAAAGGAGAAACTCAAGCAAGGTTCCGAAAGCTAAATAGGAGTTCGTCAGGCAAACAAGCTACAGAAATCGTTCCTGGATCAGAGAAGAGCATGGCCATTGGATGCAAATTAATTGCTCTGAATCTATGAAGGAACAAAAAATACGCATGGCTAAATGCTCCCAGAATTGTCCCTCTCTCCAGCCACTAAGACAGATGATGCATTTTCCTGCTTAGTTTTAGCTCTTCACTCAAATTCCAAGGAGTGGCCCAGCCTTGGGATCAAAGGTTGAAAGACAGAGGTCAGCTTGGGGCTTAAGGAGCCCCACTCATAGACAGCTCATCTGAGAAAACTCAGGCAAGGTGAGCAGAGCCAGATGGGAAGACAGAAGCTGGGCTCCGATGGGGTAAATTGAAGCCTCATCTCCCGCCGTGATGGAAATTAGTTCATCTCTTGGATTTCTCAGTCATGTGAAGAAAATGAAGAGGAAAACCTTCTTCCTATAAAACACTTTGACTTCTGTTCACATTCACTCAAAAACAGGGGTCCTGATTAATAACACCGTGTGTGAGAAATGTAAGCTTTCGAGTTACGATGAAATCGTTCCTTGGTTCCCACGCTGATGCTACAATCCCTACAAAACTCTACAAAAATGAAGTTTTATAAGTGAAATTCATTTTTCAACAAATACTTATAGCGTCTGGCACTGTACTGGGCACTGGTCATTCAAAAAGACAAACAAAGATGCTTGTCCTTCAGGAGCTTACATTCTACCAGATAGAGAGAGAAAATAATTGGGAAAAAAAGTCACAAATAAGTAAGTTATGTAGCACACCATACAGAGGTAATAGGTGTCTCCTTCCTCACCCCCAGCTGACCAGAAAGGAAAGAACTCACCAGTTTGTGACAACTGCTTGACATCCCCTTTGACCCAGGGATGCCCCAAGGTCCTACCGCCTGCCTCTCCCCAGTTACTTCTCTCTCTAACCAGCACCTCTTTACTCATATGGGTAGCTTGACAAAGGGCCCTTACAACCTGCTGTGGTGAATTTAGAAAAACAAATTCCCTTTTTGGTGGCATCTGCAAGTGCTGGTTAGGAACCAAATCCAATCAGGTGATGGTGAGTAGGAAATGTAGGGCCTCCCTACTCAAGGCACACGTTCTTTCCCTTCTGGAATCCTGCCGCTGCTTTTCTGATGACCCTGGCACCATCAGCTGGCAGGTGGAGAATCTCATTTTCTTCCGGGAGTACTCAGTGCTGTGACTATTAATAATAAACCTTCCTCTCTTAGGCCTGTTGTCGGTTATGTCATTAGCACAGCCATCTGGTACTTCCTTGGGGATCACAGTGAGTTTGGGCATTGGGCAGGTCCCTCTAGGGTTGACTGAAGTACAGACCTATTACTTCATGTATCTGTTTACATCCTGAAGCCTTCTCCTTCATCCCTCCATCCATACCTTTAGTTAATGAATTTCCTCATACTTCACAAGGAAAAATGGAGCAATCACAAGATACCATTTAGCAGACTTTCCACCACGTCCATTACCTACCAGCTTCTGCTCTACATAATCAACTCTCCCATTTGTTAACTGAGATGAACATTCTGTGATCCTTTCCAAAACCAACTCCTGCACGTTTTCCCCAGTATCCCATCTCCCCTTGGGTGCTCAAACAATCCTTTCTTCGTCTTCCTACATCAACATTTTTAACTTCTAAATGGCTTATACCCACAGCACAAACATATTCAGTTATTTCTGTCATCTAAAATTTTTAAATCTCATTTTCTATTGTACCTGCAAAGGAGCCTGAGAAGGAGTGTCCAGGGAAGTAGGAGGAAAACAAAGGACATGGACTAGTGCACCCCGTGTGAAAAATGATAGTAGTAAAGGGAGAAGGAGTAATGGTCACGTCAACACTGCTGTCATATGAGAGGATGACATCCGGAACCAACAAGGGTCGTTCCCACATGGAGTCACTGGTGAGTCCTAAGAGCAATTTTGATGGAGAGGTGAGGGTAAAAATGTGATAGGAACATGTTTCATAAAGACCAGGGGAAGAGGCATGGGATGCAGAGCATTAGCTATTTCAAGGAACAAAGAAGTGGTGTGGTACTGAAAAGGGAAGTAGAGACATTGGTTTCACATAGTATCAAGGAATTCCATCTGGGGTAACAGGCAGAAAAGCAGCGTAGCTTAGGAGGAAGCATAGGAGACAGACAAGGCAGAGTTAAGACAGGGCCTGGAAGGTCTTTTCTGATTGCTTCAAATTTTTTAGTGTAATAGAAAGCAAGCTGAGAGTGAGGACAGAAGATATGAAATGGTCTTCTTGGGAGAATCAATTCTGGACACACAGTATGATGCAAGTAGTCCTCGTGAGGTTCATGGTCAGGAATTCAAAGTGAGACCAGCCAACATGACTGTGTTTTCTTCAGCCCCCGTATAATGCAGGCATGGAACTGGGTGGAGAATTGAATTTAATCAGGTTGTAGGTTGGCCAAGCCAGTATAAGCAAGCAAGGTACAAAAAAAAAAAAAATCTGAAATTATATACAAAGGACTTATAACAGTTATTGACCAGGCAATTCACGGGGGGTAAGGAACAAGCACATGAAGCAGGTGAGGGACAGTTAAATGATAGTAACACCAGTGGATCAAGGGATCTTGGCATTACTGAAAGATGTGGGGACTGAGTGTGAGCTGTCATGATAGGAAGTATAGTTAGAATAGGGTGCATGAAATTTAGGTTTTAGAAGGGCTATAATTATTGACAAGGTCTAGTACCATTCTTGGAAGCAGATGTCTGAGACAGAATGAAAGGCAAGGATGGTACATTCAAGTAATGGGATAAGTGAGGTCTTTCTCTTTAAACTTGTGGAGTACCTTTCTATTATTGGCAAGATTAAAGTCACAGCTCCATAGCATATGACACTAGGCCCTTGATGGTTTAACTCTCTCCACGTCCTATTCTAATCTAATCTCTCAGCCCTCTCTCATGTACCTTCAGAAATTCCAAACTACCTCAGTTTCTCTGAATATCACTTTTATTTTAGTACATCTTCATATATAAATTTTGCTCCCTCTGCCTGTAATCTTTTTGTTTTCCTTTCTCGCCAGACTGATAAATTCCATTATGCTCAATCATCTGTGATTTTTTTCCTGGTGATTTTATTTATTTACATATATACGCAGTATTTATTGTCTTATGAAAATACGACAAATGTTGAGAAAATAGCCAGCTTACTCATGTTTGTACATTTTGTGCCTAAATGAAATGTGTGACACACAAAATAAATACATTTAAGATGAATAAATGGATAGATAAATATTAGTAATTTCAATTCTTCATAAAGTATTCATACTCCACTTCCTAACTCAGTTTAACTCTCATTTATGGCTATATCCTTATGAAATCAAAGGCCACTAGGCTGATTGAAAGGTACCTGCTACTATCAGAGAGGAAAAATCAGCATCTCTTCTTCACATTCCCCCGTGGGCCAGACATCTTCAGATTGTCATAACTCAGAAGGCCAAACCTTCCTATAGCTCCCCTCCTACCTGAGCTAAGGTACACACTTACAACTCATTCCTACGATACATTCGGAAAAGCCCTGTTTCACAGAAGTCTATACATAAGACATGTTGCTTTGTTATAACAGGACGGCCTATATTGAATAATGTTATTAGATTTTTCAATAGAAAAATAATATTGTTAACTGAATACTGTAACTTAATTAGAGAAAAAAGAAAAACTGGGGATACAGGAGATATCCAGTAACTTCTGCAATTAATGTGCATCTTGATTTAGTGCAAAGCGAGCACGCCTGTAAGAAATACTACTCTATCCACTAACCTTAGTGGGAAAAATAGCTAAAAGTATCTGATACTGGAGATGTGAATCAGGTAACGTGTTAAGTAATGTAACGGAAGTCTCCCCAAGCCACCAGAGGCATAGCCAAAGAGGAAGTTGTAGCAAAATGGTTATTTTGTTGTTCAGCCCCTTTTTCTTACTGAAAAGATAGGTGTGGTAGTTGGTACGTGTCTTATCTGCTGTATTGGTCCTGCCCTTGAGTCACTGCAATGACACTCTGACCAGGATATTTACAAGCTTGCCAGAGAATCCAAGGCTTTTTTTTTAAAGAATACAGCAACTGTTGCTTCTCTACCTACAGACTGTGGGCAAAACATTATTTCACATTTGGTCTTTGAGAGTCCTGGGAACCATAAAAGGGCCACGAGATGCCTTTGTCTTAAACCACCTGTCCCAGGAGGTAATTGCTCAAAACAGAATGGTGAGATCCCATCCACCTACTCCACGGAGACCTCTGGAATCTCTCAAACAAGCAAATAAGCTTCCTTCTTTCAATTCTCTCCCCAACTCAGGAGGAAGAAACCTTGGGTGAACCCATAAAAAAAATCTCCCAAGAGAAAACTTTAGAAATGCATAAAAATAGTGATGAGTGTGTATGTGTGTGTGTGTGTGATATCTATAAGTAAGGAAAGAATCGATTAGAAAATATGAAGAAAATCCTCAGAGAAACTACATGGCGATGCCCATGACTTGAAGCTGTGACTGACTGAGGGATTCTGCGGATCTCAGTAGCTTGGGCTTGAGTCAAAACACACGTGAGGACAGGCAAAGAGGCCTTGAGAAGTTTTTACTAAGAACTTCACATATACTTTGGATGAAGACTCAATAAAAGCATAAAATAGAAAAGAAAGAAAATCCCCACCAATGGAGGAAGACCAAAAGTAGTTTTTGCCTGTATTATCCTGGGCTCTGCTCAGAAAAATTAAAAATCTCCTGGAAATTCATAAACACAACAGGCTTGAGGCATGAAGTTCAAGCATAATCTAGAAATCCCTACTTCAAGAAATCAACATTAAATATAGTCTGAGCTGCTGAGAAACCTGTAGTACCTGGAAAACACAGACAAAAACAACAACAAAAAACACCTTTCTTGAGGGTCGTGCCCTCTACATGACCCGAAAGTTTTACTGCAAATAAACTCTCACTAAAGATTTTCTCCCAAATCTTACAAAATATACTAGAAAACAACCCAACATTAGTGTGAACCGGTGGGCACAACAGGTAGCAGAAAGAAATACTGAAGAACTACAACTAATAGAACTATCAGATATGAACAATACAACGAGTTCAACTGACTAAGACATAAAAGCATTCATCAAAAACATAAAAATCCAGGCTTCCCTGGTGGCGCGGTGGTTGAGAGTCCGCCTGCCGATGCAGGGGACACGGCTTCGTGCCCTGGCCCGGGAAGACCCCACATGCCGCGGAGCGGCTGGGCCCGTGAGCCATGGCCGCTGAGCCTGCGCGTCCGGAGCCTGTGCTCCGCAACGGGAGAGGCCACAAAGAAAGGAGTTGTATCCAGAATATAGAAATCATTCCCTCAAATCAATATGAAAAGATACACAACTCAATCATAAAATGGGCCAAAAGGATATCCTTTCACAGAAAAGATATACAAATGACTACTAACATATGAAGAGGTGTTCACCCTCATTAGTCATCTGGGAAATTTGAAATAAAACCTCCATGAGACACCACTAAACATGCATTAGAACGGCCAACGCCGTTTTTGTGAATCTCAGAAAGAGATTCACAGCTGAGTTTGGGTGAGCATGTGAAGTATAGGAAGTCACGAACAGTGCTAGAGGGTGTGTAAATGCATGCAGCCACTTGCAAAACAAGGCTTATTAAACTTGATCCGTGACCAAACAATTCCACTCCTGGTATATACCAGCGTTGCATCCACGTGTACCAAAAGACATTTTTAAAATATTTCTGGCAGCTTTAGTTATAAGTTCCCCAAGCAGAAAAAAAAAAAAAAAATCTATCAACATGAAATGAACGGATAAACTTGTGGTATATTTTATAAGTGAAATCCCATACAGTAAATGCAATGAATCAACTAGACCTACACATTCACAAACGTGTACGTTAACAAAAATAATTCTGAGCTAACGCAGCCAGGCGCAAAAGGATATACACGGTATGATTCCAGTTACATAAACAGGCAAGATCAATTTCCTGTAATATTAGAAGTCAGAAGTGGGGAAGAAAGAACAAGTTGCTGTCGTATGAGGCACCAGGGAGGGATGGTCATTTGAGGTTTGGGCAAATTTCTATTTCTTGACCTGAGATGTGTTTACATTGGTGTTATTAGCTTTGATAATTTGGGGGGTTGTACATTTATATGGTGTCTACTTTCATGTATGCATATCATACTTCAATAAAAAAAGATTTAAGAAAACAGTATTTAAAACAGACTGTATTTTTTTTCTTGTCTGCCTGTATGTACCTAGTTTATCTAGATATATTACATAAGTGATGATGGTTACACCTGATGATAATGTAGATGAAGGATTGGGCCGTCCAATGTGTTTGAAAATCATCCCAATTTTTAGGTACTTTCACACTCTACATGTCAAACTAGAAAACTTAAAACTTTGTTTTCAATTCAAACTCTCCAATTATTTGGGAGGATCTTTTAGCTCTCCGATGTTTTAGATAACTTCTCCATTAAGAATCAGAGTGATGCCTGTTGTTTGTGTTGCAGAAATAGAATTAAAACACAAAATCTCCCCTCAACTCAGAAAAACCTCCACTACAGTAGAAGAGAAAGAAACCAATTTTATTATTGAGTAAGCAGTAAACCAGAATGTGATGTGCATGGCACACAATCCAGTAAGAGACCGTGAAAACGAAAAGAAATCTCACCTTTCATAGAGCCAAGCAGATACAGCCCATTACACGCATGTTCTCATCATCAACAACAGCTAGTCCTCAAGTAAGAGGACTTGACAGCTCCATACGTCACATAGAGTTCACACACGGAGTTCACCTACCCACATAGTTGTGGCAACCATCTGTGTTAGCTAATTGGCTTTATCCAAAGGAAAAATAAACTTCTAATATCTTTATGAAAAGGGGTACTTTGCGGCTTGGAGTGAGGTAGCCACCAAGGTCAGACTTCCACCTTCCCATAGATGCTGGGAGCTAGAGGCACTTCCTTCCTTCATAATTACATTTTAAAGAGATGGTTCCTGGGACCTTGAGAAAGACAATCCTGGGTGATAAATCTAGCCAGAGGCTTATTTAACTTTTAAAAATATTTACATACATTTTAAAGAGACAGAGAAAGCACTTAATTACAAGTTTTCTAAAGTAAACACTTTAAGAAAATGGAAAGGAGAAAGTCTTTTCTCAACAGAGAGCACTAAGCCTCTTATTTAATTTGTATTTGCCTTTACCTTGCCACTTAAAACCTAATGAATGAAGAGAAACGCTATCTTTAATAATATATTTGATAGATTTTGAATTTTTTACTATGTCCATATAGCATTTATCATGTATATAGGTATTTCAACTTACACGTTTATATACACGTATATGTGAAAATTATACATTTTTTAAAAGAGAGAACTAAAAGAAAAATGATAATTCAGTTCAGACATATAGAAAGTTAAAAAACTGAGTTTAATTGTTTCCAGTGTAATATCTATAAGAATCCCAACTATTTTTCCCATTCACATGGCAATACTGAATCAGGCTAAATTCCTAGTGACAATTTAGAGACAAATTAATCCTTGTTAATTCAACAACACACTGTAATGAGCTACAAGGAGGGAGGGAGATGCAGATTCTGATTTGTGGCTGCAATAGCACCTCTGATTTTGTCATCACTGTATTAAAATAGCATTTTAATATTTTGAAACTCAGCATCTCCATTTTAAAAATACAGTAAGTCTAATTGCCAGCCTCATCAGGGTCTCACCTAGTTGATTAAACCTTACTGAAAGGTCTAGTGGGGAAGCTCCAAGCTGCTCAGTTGTCTAATAAGCTTGTATCAAGCAATTCCCCTCACTCGCAATACAAGTTCCAAGACACGAGGGACCTAGTTAGGGGATGGTTTTAAAAAGTGTCTGGTGAGCTTCTTAATTAAAAGAAAGAATCTCTGCTACGGTCAGTATGTGAATAATTTTTTGAAAGACTGCCACCCTTATTTCACTCCCAAAACCAATAATGTATACATGAAATGTGATGTTTTTATGGCTATGCATTTTGCTAAAAATTACTTTCAAACAAATATAAAATACTCACTGAAACACAGTTCTTTACTTAACGCAGGGCAACTAAGACCTTGATAGAAGCAAGGAAAAAGAATGGATTATATTTTTCTTGCCTTCATCTATGATGGTAATTAAACAATACAAAATATATATATATATATATTTAAATGTATACATATAAATTTTACACATAAAATGTTATATTATATATATATATATTTATATATATACAGAGAGAGAAAGAGAGAGAGACTACAACATAAATCTCTTCAGCAATATATTCCAAAATCTCGAGGCACTTTACTCTGAAATTCTTTTTAATAAAATCAAGTTATATTATGCCAAATTAAATATATTTAGAGTTTCTCTTGTTATTTCTTATGTAGAATAAGAAATACTTACTCCGTATCCATCTCACTCCTATACATCCTTAAAAATTCAGATTAAATCTCTATTTTTCTAAATATAGGTTTTTCACTTGCTCCAACCCATTGAACCTATTCTCTGAAATGATACACAATGATTAGCCCACATCTCACAATTTAGTCACCACTGCCCGTAGCCTCATGCTGTTCTATAATTGTCTTATTTTCCAGAATAGAGTATAAATTCCTAGAAGATTTTTCTTAATCATCTCGTCACAGGTAAACTATTTCAAATTGACCCAGTCCTTTAAACATCAGTATGATATTCTTAAACTTCTTAAATCCTCAGCATTCCTTTTATGTCTGACTCATACCATTCTCAGAAATGTGTCTCTCCCGTGTATCGATTGCGATTGCACACATTTTTAAAGTAGGACCAAACACGAGAGTCAAATCTAGCTTTTGAATTTCATGCTATTTTTACCTGCACAGTTATAGCCATTTATTTCGTATTATTGTTGTTATGTGTCCAGGTTTCTGTTTGTTTGCTTATTTTCCTGTTGCAGTTTGGTTTTCCTTCCCAAGAATTTTTGTTCTCAGTGAGCTTCACTTACTTCCTTTATGGTTGTGGTTCCATTTTCAAGGGTCATTTTATAATCATTCTATCACTAAAACTGACAGTTGATAGAGTGGCAAAGGGAAGAGTTCAGATTGGTAAACTGGATGAAAGACAAGTCATCAGAATTGGATTAAATGCATTTAGGTCTGAAGGAATTCAAGGGAAAAATAGAGGAAGGAGGAAGCATGAGCAAAGATGTAACACCTGTCATTGTGAAAGGTGCTTGTCTCAGAGCCCTGACCTGCAAGAGAATCATCAGTCAAATCTTAGCCCTGCCTCTATGGGCAGAATTAGGGCTACACATGGACAGATGGCCACCCCACTTTCAGCAACCAGAAGCATCTGGCCAAGCGGCATGTCTTTATTCCCCAGCCCTGTTGACTTGCAGGGTCTGAATATTGTCTTGATTCCCTAAGTTCTGTCCCTGAATCCCATCTAACCCTTCTCCCCTTGCTATAAACTACACCAGAAAATCAGGTTCCCCACAGGCTCTCTCTACGAAGAGCTTACATGAATCTTCTCTCAGAAATTTGATGTTTCAAATGGGGAAGTGAAACATCCTTGAGACCATCATCAGGAGACCAAACTCCACCCCCAAGATTCCCACCACCACCACACTACTTGTTATTTAAAAGATTAAGTAGCCACAGGGAAGGATTGGTATGGAGCCATCAGTGAAATGTTCTTGGAGTCATCGCTCCATAGAGCCCCCCCTACATAAAGTTTACTTTTAAAACAGAAATAGTCACAGGTGTAGAAAACAAACTTATGGCTACCAGGGGGAAAAAGCAGTGGGAGGATAAATTGGGAGATTGAGATTGACATATACACACTACTATGTATAAAATAGATAACTAATAAGGACCCACTGTAGTGCACAGGGAACCCTACTCAGTACTCTGTAATGACCTATATGGGAAAAGAATCCAAAACAGAGTGGATATATGTATACATATAAATGATTCACTTTGCTATACAGCAGAAACTAACACAACTTTTTAAATCAACTACACTCCAATAAAATTTTTTTTAAAAAATGAAAGATAACATACCACGTCTTTAAACTTCTCTAGCAACAAATACCTATCAAATTTGTAACAGTTCACATAGGATTTAGCAAACTCATTTACTTTAATTATTCTTGCCTGTGTCTTCTTTGTTTTCATTTTGTATTTTTGTTGGTTTTTTTATTGTTCTGTTTTGGGTTTTGTGTTGCATATGCCCTATGAGTTCATTAAACCTCTTCATCACATACTTAATACTCAATACTGTTTTTGTTTGATGTTTTGTTTTGTTGATGTTATTTTGAGCAGAATAATAGTAAGGGATGCCAGATGCAGTGCCAGCCATCAAGGATGCAGGGCAAGCAAGAATCATCCCGCCAGCAAAGGACCTCACAACCAGCACAGCTGACCAATCCATAGACGAGTCATCCTAGGTACACAGAGCAATGATAAGCCCAGCATGGGCAGGGTGATGGTGCAGAGGGATTAAACAAACCTGAGAGAGTCACAGAAAATTTCCTGGAGAAGGTGACAGTTCAGTTGAGCCTAAAACAGTGATAGGTAAATAGGGGATGTTATTTCTCTTCGTGAAATACGAAGAGGGGGAATTGTAAATAAAAGTTTAGTGGTAATAAGCAGCTCTGAGAATGTTTTGTATCATTGATTAACACACTGCAAAAATTTTATGCTCCTCTCTGAATTGGTTTTGTCTACCATTCAATTTCAGTATGAGATGCGCTCCCCCAAAAAGGAAATGGTTACACCGTAAGGGCTATCCTGCTGACAGAGTAAGTCACAAGTGGATAAAGTTATTATTGGTTACAAGACAGATATGTAAGTTGGTAGAAAACTTATAAAACATTATGTGTTAACTCTGGAAACATTCTCCACTCGGCACACAATTCAATTCTACCAGTAAACAACAAAAAAATTATTTGAAAGGTGAATTACGTTTTGTCTAAAAACTGGGACCTCACTGAATCTCTTGTCCTACAAAGTGAGTTGAGGATACATAGTTTGTTTCTTTTGCCTTGTAAGGGACATCTTGCTTGAATTCGATTTGTATGTGGATGAAACGTTCAACCTGCTAATTTACTGGTTAATATTCCCTTTTGCCATGTACCGGCAAAAGATAATTGGCAGTAATGTGATTTAAACTTACTTGAATTTGTAGCTGTTAATTGAACTTTCATTTTTAGTAACTCTGCATCACAGCCTAGAAATAACTGAATTCACAAAACATGCTCCCAAATCTCCTTCTGAAGAAATAACCATCAGACTGGGAAAGTTTCTGTATCCTCCCTCCCATCTGGAACCTAGGGGATCAACTCCAAATAACCTGTAGCATTATCATCTATACCCATGATCTGGTGATTATGGAATGGGCTACTTATCTACTTATCTCTCAAGGAAAGGAGAGTACAGCACGGTTAGAGGAGGAGCCATTAATCCGAGGAGGGGACTCTGAACTAATTTCAGTGAGGGATGAATGTAGTCAAGAGGTGACTTTAAACTGTAATGATGAAGAAAGCAATCAGCTGATGCAGATTTTAGACACTGTACCAGGAACAATAATGAGAAAAGAAGATACTTAATCACATTCACAAAAGAATTATAGGAATACATAATTAAAGCAATGATAATGAGCAATAAAACTCTTGGTGAGATATCTTTCAAATATCACTAGCAAAGGAGAGTAAGAAGCAAAAGAGACACTGTCGTCTGTGTTACTGATAAAGATTTTGCATAGAAGTTCAAGAAGACAGTGGGTAAAGACAGAAAATTCTACAGCTAAATGCAAGTGGCCATTGGATTTGTGAAGAAGGGGTTTAACAAATTTGCAGGGTGTACACTGTACAAAAACAAAAACAACAACAAGAAGACATTTAGTATTTTAATATATCCTACGAATAGGGGAGTAGCAGCTAGGAATTTATACATGAAATTGAGGAAAAATTGTCGAAAAAGTAAATGTCTTTCAAAAATGCAAATGTTAGCACAGAGAAGCAAAACAAAAGATCTCATGGATTAGAGAGAAAAAATGGAAAGCAGGTAATTTTGTAGATAGAAGTATTAGTAAGAGATTAAACAGAACATGACAATGAATGAAATACATTCACTGCCGGAAATAAATGTCACAAAAGTATAGGTTCTCTAAGACCTAAAACTCAAAAATTTTTCTTTACAAAATGGAAGTGAGGACAAGGTAGAAATAAGGTTTATAAGCACCCAGAGACCAAATATTATGGAATAATGTATGCAATAAATAGCAAAATGCAAGGGAATTAAAATCATAAATAACAGTGATATTCGCTAGATATCCAGTGTATAGTTATACATGTATTTACATATATGTGTATAGTATATTTATACATATATTTACATATAGGTGTAGATCAATAAACAAATTTATTTCATCATTCCTGATGTCCTGTGTGTGTGTGTGTAGAATAAGCAGCAACATACAAGGGAAATAACATGCCATGTTTGCATGTATACATGCATGTATGTAGAAAATATAATGCTGTATGTGACAGAGATAGATATGCATATAAAGATTACATATATAAATGAGGATTAATACTCTTAGTACCCACCAGGTGCCAATTACAGTTTTAAGTGCTTTATACATTAACTCCTTTAATCCTTGTAATTACCCTATGAAGTGTGTGTGAGGTAGGTCCCACTACGGCTCCATTTTACAGAAACAGAAACACAGCAAGCAAACATGCTTAAAAAAATAGTAAGTAGCGGGCTTCCCTGGAGGCGCAGTGGTTGAGAGTCCGCCTGCCGATGCAGGGGACACGGGTTCGTGCCCCGGTCCGGGAAGATCCCACATGCCGCGGAGCGGCTGGGCCCGTGAGCCATGGCCACTGAGCCTGCGCGTCCAGGGCCTGTGCTCCGCAACGGGAGAGGCCACAGCAGTGAGAGGCCCGCGTACCGCAAAAACAAAAAAAAAATAGTAAGTAGCAAAGCTGAGATTCTGAACCCAGGACACTTGGCTCTATGGCCCTATTAATTGTATTAATCCTATTATGCCTGCCTCTTCCCGCAGTACAAAGACGGCTGTGTACAGCAGACCAAATTTCCTTCAAAGGAAATTAACAACATTTTTCAAGAAATAAAAGAGGAAATCCAAAATGTCAGCCTTTAAATTGTACTCCTTTCCACTCCCCAAAAGGGATTAAGTGTGATCACAGACTTCACGTAAAGTTCAGCATCGACGGCACAGCAACTGTAAACAGCGGTTTGCCAGGTGAGGGACCACTTAGTCAAGATGCATATGCCTTCACGTATCCTAGTAACCTGGACTTGATGAAATCGACCCTGGAGCCCTCCGAAGCTACTGATTGAACCTCAGTGTCTTTACCTATTATATTCAAAGACTCACTGAGGAACGGTAAGATCCCAGAGTCTGAGCAAATGCAAACATGTTACCCACTTTACAAAAATAAGTAAGTACATTACGTTACCCTGAGGAACTATACACTAGTAAACCCAAGGAAGGACTGGGAAAGGTTCTGCAGCAATAAATGACGGAATCAATGCGCAAGACTTCCACAGTTCCGGGGGGTGATGAGTAGGAAGGAATATATTCATCAAAATGGGTAACAGCTCCCAACTGTGCTAGCTTCCTCCTTCTTTGAAGCAAAAAACTGAGTTTCTAAATGTATTGTGGGGTGTTGAGGATGGGTGGAGAAAGTATGGGTGAAATTCTCAACTCTATTATGTTTTCAAATGTTTTCACACAAGTCAGTTTCCCTGGCAAGTGTTCTATTTTCACCTTATTTGTACTTGTACGTTTTCACTTTTTCAATAACAGTGCTTTTAAAATATGCACAGGGATTTTTTCATGGCCTAAGAACATAACAATAAAGTATAACTCAGTACGGAAATTTCTGGAGCAGGTATGCTGATTTTCCCCCTCATCCATTCACTATACTTAAAAATTACTATGTGCGAGTCGACGATAACGAACACAAAATGAACACAACCCCTGCTCTCAAGAAGCCTGCAGGCTGGTTGGTAGGGAACAAAACAAAACAAACAAAAGAACCCTGGCGTTGGACCCTGGCGTTGGGGTGCGTAAGAGATGGGAGAAAAGATGTCCAGGGTGCTGCCCAGGGGCGGGGTCAGTTCAGGTTTTACTGGAAACTGGTAAATAAAACGCATAGCAAAAGGTGAATTAAAATGCCAATAAAATTTAAAAGGAGGAAGGAGAGGATTTAAGGGAATGCTTTCAAGGGAATGCAAAGTTCCCAAGATATGAAACAATTTCATGTGTTTGGGGAGCTGAAGTTAGTGAAACGGTTATGTGATTTTCATCTGTTTTATTTCCGCTTTAGGAAAGAATTAAGCTTCTGTCATATATGGACATAGGGTGTGATTGTCACTGCCGGTCCCTCAACCACCCTTTAAACCTACTGCTTCAGAATCTCTTGCGGGAGAGCCTAAGAAACTGCCTTTCAGGCAGCGTCCAGAGGTGGCTTTCTGCGTGGGGAAGTTAGAGTGTGATGCAAACCACACAGTCTGCAGTGTTTTCAGAGGTTTTCAATCAAAGCTCTTCTCCATTCTGTGCAGCAGTGTATCAGACTGAGGGTAACGTGGCCTCAAGATTGGACCCAGAAATCAAGGTAACATCAAGACAGGCATGCGTGTAATTGAACAAATCGGCCTGCTTGGTGGAATCCTTCATACTGATTATTTGTAATTAAATTTGGAGAACAGCTGTAAAAAACCAAAACAACCCATTTAACATGTATAGTTAATACTCTCTTGTTCTTTATGATCGTTATTAGATAATACTTGAGTCTTGAGGCCTCTCCTACAAACTCTTAGCTTCAGATACATGGGATTTCTTTCACTCTCTACATAGGGCTGTTCACATGTTTTACTCATTTACTCAGCAGAATTCTTTACCTGTGGTCAGATACCAGCCTGCCAAAACCTTGTACGGAAGACAGAAAAGAGAACCCAACTGAATATTCTGCAGGAATGATAGTCTGCTAGAATATTTTTCTTTTAGGACCCGTATCATGCAACAAAGTTCAAATAAAAGACACTTATAGTGAAGTATTTTTACTGTCCTCAACAATAATTATACTGTCCTCAAAAATAATTATACTTGGATAAAAGTTAAGCTAGCTCTCCCTAATTGACAAGACGGCATAATAAAATTCAGGGACAGAGAAGGGTGACGGTCCATATTTCTGTAACATTCTTGATTTGAGGAGAACCTTTCACTTATTCCCTGTCATTCAAATTTTTTCTGTTTATTAGGGAGGAAGAGTGGCAGGGGTGTACTGGACTGGCTCGGAATGGATTGGAAAGAAAAGAGAATAACAAAATATTTGGGAGTTTTGTGAGGTTTAACACCACTGGTAGTCTAACTGTGGCCAGAGTGGGAGTGTTTACATCACAGAAAATCACAGGGTTTTTTTCACTTTTCTTTTCCAGTTTACTAGGACATCAGTGCTGTGTACTTGACAGCACAAGACTTGGAGGTTTGGTGAATGTAAGCTTAAATCTTTACTCTGCAATCACTCCCTTTTTGAATTTAGGTAACCTATTTGAACTTCGGTTTAACTTCTCCCTGAAAGGGATAAAGTTACTTATTTTGATAGAGAATTAACTTTATATAAAATAACTTTTGGTTAGAGGGTTTAATCATTTTAAAATGCCACCTAGTACGCCTTGCTGGCCTTGTAAATTTTGCCCCTTGTGTTTTAATATAATGAGTAGCCTACTGTTAAAAATTTCCATGGCCTTTGTCACCGATAATTTTTCAGATTTGAAAAAGATAATTCTTTCAAAGCGTTGTTTAGAATGTCAGACACCTGATGAAATTACAAAGCAAGACATTCTGAAGAAAAATTACTCAGAGAGAAGTTTCAATAGAGGCAACAAATTTTTTTCTTAAAATTTGCCTTAAAACACATCGAAGTAAATGATGTAAAAAATGTTTAATCACAAAAGTTAGTAACCAAACATGAATGATTACTGTTCATTTCCCCTAAGAAAATGTATTTCCTTTGCTCTATAGTGGAGCTGGTAATCAAGCTCCCCAGTTATTTCATGTGTACATTGTTAAGAACTTAAAACTTGAGAGCAAGCAGTGGTCAGGATGTTTTTAAATTTGAAGTTTGTGAAAGGGACGCACATCACAGCTCCATGCTAGTGGGAAGAAATGTATGACTAGACACTAAAGTACTGAATGCACAATGCAACAATATCATGAAAGAATCAAAGGTATTGAAGACACATCCTTCCACGCTGGGAAATCAATTAGCAGCAGCTCCCAAGAGAACTTTCTGCAATGATGAGAAGGTTTCCGAGCTATGCTGTTCCACATGTTAGTCAACAGCCACAAACAGCTTTGGAGCACTTGAAAATGAGAATAGTGCAAATGAGGGAGTGAAGTTTTTATTTTATTAAAATGAAATCAACTTAAATTTAAGCCTAAATATCTTTATGTGGCTAGTGGCTACGGTGACAAAAGTGCAGAACAGAGACGAGGGGAAGATGGCGGAAGAGTAAGATGTGGAGATCACCTTCCTCCCCACAGATACACCAGAAATACAACTACACGTGGAACAACTCCTACAGAACACCTACTGAACGCTGGCAGAAGACCTCAGACCTCCCAAAAGGCAAGAAAGTCCCCACGTGCCTGGGTAGGGCAAAAGAAAACAGAAAAAACAGAGACAAAGAATAGGGACGGTACCTGCACCAGTGGGAGGGAGCCGTGAAGGAGGAAAGGTGTCCACACACTAGAAGCCCCTTCGCGGGTGGAGACTGCGGGCGGCGGAGGGGGGAGCTTCGGGGCCGCGGAGGAGAGCGCAGCCACAGGGGTGCGGAGGGCAAAGCGGAGAGATTCCCGCACAGAGGATCGGCGCCGACCGGCACTCACCAGCCGAGAGGCTTGTCTGCTCGCCCGCCGGGGCGGGCGGGGCTGCGAGCGGAGCTCGGAGCGCAGGGAGAGGACTGGGGTTGGTGGCGTGAACACAGCCCGAAGGGGGTTAGTGCGCCACGGCTGGCCGGGAGGGAGTCCGGGAAAAGGTCTGGAGCTGCCGAAGAGGCAAGAGACTTTTTCTTCCCTCTTTGTTTCCTGGTGCGCGAGGAGAGGGGATTCAGAGCGCTGCTTAAAGGAGCTCCAGAGACGGGCGCGAGCCGCGGCTAACAGCGCGGACCCCAGAGACGGGCGGGAGACGCTAAGGCTGCTGCTGCCGCCCCCAAGAGGCCTGTGTGCGAGCACAGGTCACTCTCCACACCCCCTTCCGGGGAGCCTGTGCAGCCCGCCACTGCCAGGGCCCCGGGATCCAGGGACAACTCCCCCGGGAGAACGCACTGCGCGCCTCAGGCTGGCGCAACGTCACGCCGCCTCTGCCGCCGCAGGCCGCCCCGCACTCCGTGCCCCTCCCTCCCCCCCCCCCCCCGCACTCCGTGCCCCTCCCTCCCCCCCCCCGCACTCCGTGCCCCTCCCTCCCCCCCCCCGGCCTGAGTGAGCCGGAGCCCCCGAGTCAGCGGCTCCTTTAACCCCGTCGTGTCTGAGCGGGAACAGACGCCCTCCGGCGACCTACACGCAGAGGCGGGGCCAAATCCAAAGCTGAGCCCCTGGGAGCTGTGAGAACAAAGAAGAGAAAGGGAAATCTCTCCCAGCAGCCTCAGGAGCAGCGGATTAAATCTCCACCATAAACTTGATGTACCTGCATCCGTGGAATACCTGAATAGACAACGGATCATCCCAAATTGAGGAGGTGGACTTTGAGAGCAAGATCTATGATTTTTTCCCCTTTTCCTCTTTTTGTGAGTGTGTATGTGTATGCTTCTGTGTGAGATTTTGTCTGTATAGCTTTGCTTCCACTATTTGTCCTAGGGTTCTATCCGTCTGGTTTGTGTGTGCTTCTTTTTCTTTTTTAAAAAAAATGTTTTTCTTAAAAATTATTTTTATTTTAATAACTTTATTTTATTTTATCTTACTTTATTTTATCTTCTCTTTCTTTCTTTCTTTCCTTCCTTCTTCCTTCCTTCCTCCCTCCCTCCCTCCTTTCTTCCTTTCTTTCTTTCTTTCTTTCTTTCTTTCTTTCTTTCTTTCTTTCTTCCTTTCTTCCTTTCTTCCTTCCTTCCTTCCTTCCTTTCTTTCTTCTTTTTCTCCCTTTTATTCTGAGCCGTGTGGATGAAAGGCTCTTGGTGCCGCAGCCAGGAGTCAGTGCTGTACCTCTGAGGTGGGAGAGCCAACTTCAGGACACTGGTCCACAAGAGACCTTCCAGCTCCACATAATATCAAACCGCAAAAATCTCCCAGAGATCTCCACCTCAACACCAGCACCCAGCTTCACTCAACGACCAGCAAGCTACAGTGCTGGACACCCTATGCCAAACAACTAGCAAGACAGGAACACAACCCCACCCATTAGCAGAGAGGCTACCTAAAATCATAATAAGTCCACAGACATCCCAAAACACACCACCAGACGTGGACCTGCCCACCAGAAAGACAAAATCCAGCCTCATCCACCACAACACAGGCACTAGTCCCCTCCACCAGGAAGCCTACACAACCCACTGAACCAACCTTAGCCACTGGAGACAGACATCAAAAACAACAGGAACTACAAACCTGCAGCCTGCAAAAAGGAGACCCCAAACACAGTAAGATAAGCAAAATGAGAAGACAGAAAAACACACAGCAGATGAAGGAGCAAGATAAAAACCCACCAGACCTAACAAATGAAGAGGAAATAGGCAGTCTACCTGAAAAAGAATTCAGAATAATGATAGTAAATATGATCCAAAATCTTGGAAACAGAATAGAAAAAAAAAAAAAACATTTAACAAGGACCTAGAAGAACTAAAGATGAAACAAGCAATGATGAACAACACAATAAATGAAATTAAAAATACTCTAGATGGGATCAATAGCAGAATAACTGAGGCAGAAGAACGGATAAGTGACCTGGAAGATAAAATAGTGGAAATAACTACCACAGAGCAGAATAAAGAAAAAAGAATGAAAAGAACTGAGGACAGTCTCAGAGACCTCTGGGACAACATTAAATGCACCAACATTCGAATTACAGGGGTCCCAGAAGAAGAAGAGAAGAAGAAAGGGACTGAGAAAATATTTGAAGAGATTATAGTTGAAAACTTCCCTAATATGGGAAAGGAAATAGTTAATCAAGTCCAGGAAGCACAGAGAGTCCCATACAGATAAATCCAAGGAGAAATAGACCAAGACACATATTAATCAAACTGTCCAAAATTACATACAAAGAAAACATATTAAAAGCAGCAAGGGAAAAACAACAAATAACACACAAGGGAATCCCCATAAGGTTAACAGCTGATCTCTCAGCAGAAACTCTGCAAGCCAGAAGGGACTGGCAGGACATATTTAAAGTGATGATGGAGAAAAACCTGCAACCAAGATTACTCTACCCAGCAAAGATCTCATTCAGATTTGATGGAGAAATTAAAACCTTTACAGACAAGCAAAAGCTGAAAGAGTTCAGCCCCACCAAACCAGCTTTACAACAAATGCTAAAGGAACTTCTCTAGGTGAGAAACACAAGAGAAGGAAAAGACCTACAATAACAAACCCAAAACAATTAAGAAAATGGGAATAGGAACATACATATCGATAATTACCTTAAATGTAAATGGACTAAATGCTCCCACCAAAAGACACAGATTGGCTGAATGGATACAAAAACAAGACCCATATATATGCTGGTCTCTACAAGAGACCCACTTCAGACCTAGAGACACATACAGACTGAAAGTAAGGGGATGGAAAAAGATATTCCATGCAAATGGAAACCAAAAGAAAGCCGGAGTAGCAATTCTCATATCAGACAAAATAGACTTTAAAATAAAGACTATTGGAAGAAACAAAGAAGGACACTACATAATGATCAAGGGATCGATCCAAGAAGAAGGTATAACAATTGTAAATATTTATGCACCCAACATAGGAGCACCTCAATACATAAGGCAAATACTAACAGCCATAATCGACAGTAACACATTCATAGTAGGGGACTTTAACACCCCACTTTCACTAATGGACAGATCATCCAAAATGAAAATAAATAAAGAAACACAAGCTTTAAATGATACATTAAACAAGATGGACTTAACTGATATTTAAAGGACATTCCATCCAAAGACAACAGAATACACTTTCTTCTCAAATGCTTATGGAACATTCTCCAGGATAGATCATATCTTGGATCACAAATCAAGCCTTGGTAAATTTAAGAAAATTGAAATTGTATCAAGTATCTTTTCCGACCACAACGCTTTGAGACTAGATATCAATTACAGGAAAAGATCTGTAAAAAATACAAAACACATGGAGGCTAAACAATACACTACTTAATAACGAAGTGATCACTGAAGAAATCAAAAAGGAAATCAAAAAATACCTAGAAACAAATGACAATGGAGAAATGACGACCCAAAACCTATGGGATGCAGCAAAAGCAGTTCTAAGAGGGAAGTTTATAGCAATACAATCCTACCTTAAGAAACAGGAAACATCTCGAATAAACAACCTAACCTTGAACCTAAAGCAATTAGAGAAAGAAGAACAAAAAAACCCCGAAGTTAGCAGAAGGAAAGAAATCGTAATGATCAGATCAGAAATAAATGAAAAAGAAATGAAGGAAACGATAGCAAAGATCAATAAAACTAAAAGCTGGTTCTTTGAGAAGATAAACAAAATTGATAAACCATTAGCCAGACTCATCAAGGAAAAAAGGGAGAAGACTCAAATCAATAGAATTAGAAATGAAAAAGGAGAAGTAACAAAGGCCACTGCAGAAATACAAAGGATCATGAGAGATTACTACAAGCAGCTATATGCCAATAAAATGGACAACCTGGAAGAAATGGACAAATTCTTACAAATGCACAACCTGCCAAGACTGAATCAGGAAGAAATAGAAAATATGAACAGACCAATCACAAGCACTGAAACTGAAACTGTGATTAAAAATCTTCCAACAAACAAAATCTCAGGACCAGATGGCTTCACAGGCAAATTCTATCAAACACTTAGAGAAAAGCGAACACCTATCCTTCTCAAACTCTTCCAAAATATAGCAGAGGGAGGAACACTCCCAAACTCATTCTACGAGGCCACCATCACCCTGATACCAAAACCAGACAAGGATGTCACAAAGAAAGAAAACTACAGGCCAATATCACTGATGAACATAGATGCAAAAATCCTCAACAAAATACTAGCAAACAGAATCCAACAGCACATTAAAGGGATCATACACCATGATCAAGTGGGGTTTATTCCAGGAATGCAAGGATTCTTCAATATACGCAAATCAATCAACGTGATACACCATATTAACAAATTGAAGGAGAAAAAACACATGATCAACTCTATAGATGCAGAGAAAGATTTTGACAAAATTCAACACCCATTTATGATAAAAACTCTCCAGAAAGTAGGCATAGAGGGAACTTTCCTCAACATAATAAAGTCCATATATGACAAACCCACAGCCAACATCGTCCTCAATGGTGAAAAACTGAAAGCATTTCCACTAAGATCAGGAACAAGACAAGGCTGCCCACTCTCATCACTGTTATTCGATATAGTTTTGGAAGTTTTAGCCACAGCAATCAGAGAAGAAAAGGAAATAAAAGAATCCAAATCGGAAAAGAAGAAGTAAAGCTGTCGCTGTTTGCAGATGACATGATACTATACATAGAGAATCCTAAAGATGCCACCAGAAAACTACTAGAGCTAATCAATGAATTTGGTAAAGTAGCAGGATACAAAATTAATGCACAGAAATCTCTTGCATTCCTATATACTAATGATGAACAATCTGAAAGTGAAATCAAGAAAACACTCCCATTTACCATTGCAACAAAAAGAATAAAATACCTAGGAATAAACCTACCTAAGGAGACAAAAGACCTGTATGCAGAAAATTATAAGACACTGATGAAAGAAATTAAAAATGATACAAATAGATGGAGAGATATACCATGTTCTTGGATTGGAAGAATCAACATTGTGAAAATGACTCTACTACCCAAAGCAATCTACAGATTCAATGCAATCCCTAACAAACTACCACTGGCATTTTTCACAGAACTAGAACAAAAAAATGTACAATTAGTGTGGAAACACAAAAGACCCCGAATAGCCAAAGCAATCTTGAGAACAAAAAATGGAGCTGGAGAAATCAGGCTCCCTGACTTCAGATTATACTACAAAGCTACAGTAATCAAGACAGTATGGTACTGGCACAAAAACGGAAATATAGATCAACGGAACAGGATAGAAAGCCCAGCGATAAACCCACGCACATATGTTCACCTTATCTTTGATGAAGGAGGAAGGAATGTACAGTGGAGAAAGGACAGGCTCTTCAATAAGTGGTGCTGGGAAAACTGGACAGGTACATGTAAAAGTATGAGATTAGAACACTCCCTAACACCATACACAAAAATAAGCTCAAAATGGATTAAAGACCTAAATATAAGGCCAGAAACTATCAAACTCTTAGAGGAAAACATAGGCAGAACACTCTGTGACATAAATCACAGCAAGATCCTTTTTGACCCACCTCTTAGAGAAATGGAAATAAAACCAAAAATAAACAAATGGGACCTAATGAAACTTCAAAGCTTCTGCACAGCAACGGAAACCATAAACAAGACCAAAAGACAACCCTCAGAATGGGAGAAAATATTTGCAAATGAAGCAACTGACAAAGGATTAATCTCCAAAATTTATAAGCAGCTCATGCAGCTCAATAACAAAAAACAAACAACCCAATCCAAAAATGGGCAGAAGACCTAAATAGACATTTCTCCAAAGAAGATATACAGACTGCCAACAAGCACATGAAAGAATGCTCAACATCATTAATCATTAGAGAAATGCAAATCAAAACTACAATGAGATATCATCTAACACCAGTCAGAATGGCCATCATCAAAAAAACTAGAAACAATAAATGCTGGAGAGGGTGTGGAGAAAAGGGGACACTCTTGCACTGCTGGTGGGAATGTGAATTGGTTCAGCCACTATGGAGAACAGTATGGAGGTTCCTTAAAAAACTAAAAATAGAAGTACCGTATGACCCAGCAATCCCACTACTGGGCATATACCCTGAGAAAACCATAATTCAAAAAGACTCATGTACCAAAATGTTCATTGCAGCTCTATTTACAATAGCCTGGAGATGGAAACAACCTAAGTGTCCATCATCAGATGAATGGATAAAGAAGATGTGGCACATATATACAATGGAATATTACTCAGCCATAAAAAGAAACGAAATTGAGCTATTTGTAATGAGGTGGATGGACCCAGAGTCTGTCATACAGAGTGAAGTAGGTCAGAAGGAGAAAGACAAATACCATATGCTAACACATATATATGGAATTTAAGGGAAAAAAATGTCATGAAGAACCTAGGGGTAAGACAGGAATAAAGACACAGACCTACTAGAGAATGGACTTGAGGATATGGGGAGGAGGAAGGGTAAGCTGGGACGAAGCGAGAGAGTGGCACGGACATACATACACTACCAAACGTAAAATAGATAGATAGTGGGAAGCAGCCGCATAGCACAGGGAGATCAGCTCGGTGCTTTGTGACCACCTAGAGGGGTGGGATAGGGAGGGTGGGAGGGAGGGAGACGCAAGAGGGAAGAGATATGGGAACCTATGTATATGTATAACTGATTTATTTTGCTATAAAGCAGAAACTAACACACCACTGTAAAGCAATTATACTCCAATAAAGATGTAAAAAAAAAAAAAGTGCAGAACAGATTTTTAAAATGTGTTCATGCTTGTGTGGGTGTGTGTGTGTCCAGATGGTGGTAAGGATAGAATAGTGTAAGCCGTAATTGTAACATTTATATAACAGGCTACAAACCTCATGTTTCTTCCTCATTTTAAAGCTATGTGGGACTCATGAGTCACATCTCTTAAAGTGCCTTATTTCACGTCCTGTCTGCTGTAAAGCTGTGAAAAGAAATGCACTTTCAGGCTTAGTAAGTGGCTTCATAAGTGTAATTTTTGCGCTATAATGACTGATCTTAGGTAAACAGTAAACAAATAATATAATGTATTTTCTCAACAAATATTAAAGAATACTTGTGTTTCCAAAGCATTATTGCGTGCAGTCTATTGAAGGAACCAGTAACATTTAAAAATCATTTTTAGACCCTCCTTTTTATAATTTACTTCCCTATAATGTAAAAAGTAGAAGATATTTCTTCTGCCAGCTCTATTAGTCTTTTCTCTCCTTCATGGTTTTCATAATAGACAATATTTACAGTTAAAATGAATAAAAGTCTGTCGTAGAATTTTCAATCTAGAGATTCCAAGTTTTATTCTTTAAACTAGTGGTACAGCTAGGACCTCAGAGGGATGAATAAAGATGAGTGAATAACTTTTGATGATCTCTTTCATATTTACAAATATGCTGGCATTACAGCACATGATTCATACCAAGGTACACACTACCTAAATAAATGCATGCTTTTAAAAAGTCTTTACATCTGTTAAAAAAGGAAGAGCATTAAAAAAATCAAATGTCAGTATGTCATTAATATTAAGAAAAATGAGCTTAGCAAGGTTCAATATATGATAAGAGTTTTTTCCTTGACATTTAACCCATCATATTAAAAGCTTCTTCAAAGAAAAGAAATATCAGCTTGTCACCTGGAGATCAAAATTGAGCTGTTCTAAGACAAACTGCTGTTTCTTCCCTATGATGAAATTCATAGGATGGACAAAAATGTCAGGATAAAAATAGACCACCTAGGAAAAAGAAAAAAGCCATCAGGAGAAGAAGTATAGCTATTGTTATAATTACAACTAAAAATAATTTAAAAGCCAGTTATTTTTCCCTAGTAACACATAAAAAAACACATAGCACATTGATTTATACTGTTAAATACTTATGTGAGAATAAGATGTTATAAGACAATGCTCATGGTAGCCTGTGGGTTTAATTTTAATAAAAGATGAATCATGGAAAACATGGTATTTTAAAGGATTGCAAATATTTTAACTTATACTATGCAAAGAACATACCACAAAACTGGCATTTCAAAATTCCGGGATAACAAAAAGGAAGACACATATGAATATTAACTAGCATGCAAGATGCTGGAAGGTTGGGTACAAAATAAACGTATCTTATAAGGAAAATCTCTGAAAATTCAAGAGTGACAGAACAGTAAATAAATCTAAATATAAAACTTATCTTGGATACATGCCATAGAACAGCAGCAGACAGCTCAAGATGAAATCTATTACTCCCAAACTCATTCCCCCAAAGAAAAGACTGAATATTAAAATAACAGGCTTTTCTGTTTCTGTGAAATGGAGGAATATGAATTTGGGCAGATTTTATGAAACGCAAATACTGTTCACCACTGGCCACCCCATATTATTAATTGTTCAGTTTTCAACGTTATATTCTGGGAAAACTATTAGCTACTTTCATGGAGACTTTATCCTGTAGGTTATATTCCAGCATTACCTAATGAGATTTCAATGCTTGGCAAATGAATACAGTTATCAGTCATATTTGGATTTTACTTAAGAGCTATGATTATCACTTTTTATAACTCATGTTCAATTATTTAGGGATGAATATTCTAGTCTTCTTTATTCTACATTGCTTTTCCAATCCATATTTCTCCTATACAGTGAATAATGCAAAGAGAGAAGTTCAAATCAGGTATGGGCCAAAATTCACTGTGACTTTAAAGAAAATAAATATCATAGTACGTGATACACCTGGCATATCAGATTGGCAAAATATTTTTTAATTTTGTAAAAGCGTTGGATTTAGATTTTAACAGAGTGAAACAGAGAAAGAAAGGAGGAAGTGCTTAATGGATTATTTTGGGTTGTGCATAAAATGTGTTACAGAAGGAATAACTAGTGACCAAGCCCTCAGAAACAAAGAAAAATAATAATAAAATAAAGTGTAATTCTGCACAAGCTAGACCTAAGGCTTGGTATATTTTAGCTTCCCAGAGTGAAAATATTGGCTAGTATTAGAAGACCAGAATGGCAGACTTGTCAGTTTTCCAGTTTATGATGATAGAAATGTTTTCCATATCTGTCATGTGTTTATGTCATCGTGAAAACATACAAGAAAATTGCCTTAACCAGAGATGGTCCATATCACATTCAAAAGTGTGTAACATTTAAAAACCTAATACGCAGGGAAATTTAAGGGTTAACACTGAACGTCCTTCTCAGTTTTGCAAAGGGATTTCCAAACAAGATTTAGAATAGAGTATGTCTGTGTGATCAGTTGTCTTTATGTTTTAAAATATAATTTAACACGATACTTGATTTTCACCACAGGTTCACATAAGTGAATTAAACACTTACACAAGTCATGTTTTCACTTTTTTCAGTCGACATTAAATTCTGAGTATCAGCCATGTCAGTTAAATATTCCATAGTAAAGGACCAACACATTTTGCTTTTTTCACTCCCCTAATAATAAATACCTAAGTTGCCTCCAATTTTCTACTTCCACAAACATAATCAGTCATGTCCCTGCTTGGAACTGAGGACTAGATTTTCAGAAGTATAATAACAAACATTGGATTGTTGAATAAGATATAAGCATTTGTAAATTCACTACTACGTATTTCCCTCCAAAAAGGCTGCAGCAGACTGTGATCCTACAAGCTATAGATGACAAGTATCATTCCTCCATATTCTGGTTATCTTTCTCATTTTGCGAATCCAATGGGTGTGAATTAGTATTTTATCTTTGTTTTATTTTGTGTTTATCTGATTATTAAAGAGGTTTCACATCTTTACATGTAATTAAGTCATTCTATGCCTATTTATATTCTTTGCCAATGTTCTTACTCATTTCTCCACCTTTTCTGTTTGCTTAGAAGACATTCTTTGTACCGTTTCAATATTTAGTCCTTTGCAAACATCTTCTCCCAATCTGTCATCCATCTGTGACTACTTTCTGTAATAGTCTCCACTGAACAAAATTCCTGAATTTTTACGTAGATAAATCCATTGCATTAAAACCATATGCAATGTGTTTTTAGGGTTCTGAAAAGAACTTTCTTCCCATCCCCAAATTTTTTATAGTTTTGCTGTTTACATGTATATCATTAATCAAGCTGTAGTTCACCATTGCATGGGGTAGGATACAGGAAGCCAACTTTATTGTGGAAGTCTGCTTTCCCAAAACAATTCATGAGCTGTTCTGCCTTTCATCACTGGATAGGGGACCACTTCCATTATTACCTAGTTCCCAGATCAAGGGGTCTGGTTTTTTTGTTGTTGTTGTTTTTTGCGGTACTCGGGCCTCTCAATGTTGTGGCCTCTCCCGTTGTGGAGCACAGGCTCCGGACGCGCAGGCTCAGCGGCCATGGCTCACGGGCCCAGCCGCTCCGCAGCATGTGGGATCTTCCCAGACCGGGGCACGAACCAGCGTCCCCCGCATCGGCAGGTGGACTCCCAACCACTGCGCCACCAGGGAAGCCCCAAGGGGTCTTTTTTAGAACGCTATTTTGTTACCTTAATCTTTTTGTTATTTCCTACAATAGTAGTAATCGTGTTTATTACTTAGGCTTTGTAGTGCGTCTGTATATCTCTTAGGAGATATCTTACTTCTTTTTTTGTCAATTGAGCTTTTCATGGATATTTATGTACATATGTTCAATTCTTCTAAATGATTTTTATTCGAATCACATTGAACTTATAAAGTAATATAAAAATATATTGTTAAAGACACATTATATCTACACATTTATTCATATCTCCTTTTATTTCCTTTACAACAATTTTAAAATTTCTATTACAAGGGTTTTGTGTATTCTTTCCCGGGTTAATTTTGACACACTTTTAATTTTTGTTGTTGTTGTTTCATATTACATTTTTTAAAGTAGTCATTACTGACTTAGATGAATGCTGAAGAAATAGATACGTTGACCTCATATTCATCAGCATTACTCATTTTTCCTACTAATTTATAATTTGTTAATTGTGCTAGGATTTCTACGGCAATCATATCTCTGAAATGATAGAGTTTTTACTCATTTGTTCTTTTTCTCAAATGTTCTCAAAATTCACATTTATTTTACTGGATTTTAAAGAATTATTCCTGATCTCCAGTAATTTATTGAACTTTAATAATGAAAATTGGACACCTTTGTTTTGCTCCCAAAGATAATGTGTCTAAAATTACTCTTTAGATATGACATTTGATATCATTATGGTATAGATTTTTAACACATTAAGAAAGTTTGTAAAATTTTCTGAGCATTTTAAAGTACATATTTTAAATAGAAATACAACTTTCTAAACTGTTTCAGTATATATATTGTTTGCTTCAATATTTAAAATAGATAATGAACTTCACCGAATTCTTGTTTAGCATCTATTGGCATATTTATGTGATTTTTCTCAGCCTATTAAAGAGCTGAATTACACTAGCAAATTTTACAAAGTGAAACTATCCTTCTGTTCTTATTATAAACCTTATTTAATCATAAAGTACTTCTAATTATATTTTTGGATTTAGTAAGCTAGTAAAATGGTATACTCAGATGGGATTATTTCCCTACATATGGCTGAAATTCTAGGAAAACCAGTATTAACCACTCCCATAATCCACAGAACTCTAGACCCCTCCCAAGCAGCACATGCATGCATATGACCCTTCGGTCAACCTTCACCTCCATCATAAAAGAGGTAGAGAAGGTGAACAAGGTTGGTAATAAAGGAGATGATTTTTCAGAAGCCATCAATCCACTCTAAGTGTCAATTTCCCCACTGGGAAGAAGTTGGGAGTATTTCAAGCCTAGAGAAGAGCTTCAGGGAGCCCTGGATTTTTTAGAACAACAATTAACTGAAGTCTGACAAAGGTCTGTGATGTAAAGATGGGAGGATTTGGAAACGGACAGAGAATGCTGTACAGAGAGAGAACGTGAGCAGTGCAGGAGACCAGCTATGACCCCCCTATATCAGCTGGGGCAAGAGCATGTGAGTGTTTCTCATAAACCCAATGTGGGCTACATGGAAATAACATTTGCCAAAGAAATTTTCAGTCCTTCCAAAGGACCAAGTAATCACAACAGGGGGCTGGACCACCCAATTCCAAGGGGCTAGGGGAGAAAACACCACCTACTTTGTGGGAAATGTAGTCAAGTTTTCCAACAGAGGCTTTCAAAGGACTCAAAAGGACTCACATAAGAATGAGTAAAGTAAGGCTTCCCTGGTGGCGCAGTAGTTGAGAGTCCGCCTGCTGATGCAGGGGATGCGGGTTCGTGTCCCGGTATGGGAAGATCCCACATGCCGCGGGGCGGCTGAGCCTGTGAGCCATGGCCGCTGAGCCTGCGCATCCGGAGCCTGTGCTCCGCAACGGGAGAGGCCACAACAGTGAGAGGCCCGCGAACCGCAAAAAAAAAAAAAAAAAAAGAATGACTAAAGTATAGACATTCCCCCGGCCAGGAGGAAATAAGAAGAAAATTTAAATCAATCCTAGGGAAAATATCTGTGTTAACATTTAGATAGATGTATTAATATCCAATTTTTTGTATGCATACCTATATGTATGTGTTTTTATACACTATGTATGTGTGTATATGGGTACATATATGTGTGTATATGTGTATAAATACATATATAAAATAGGTATATATGTATATATACATATATAAAATAAATTTGAGCTTAAATTCTTCATAAAGTTCAAAATACTGGGGGTTTTTTACTCAAAACTATACCATAAATGTTTTACTTATTAATAGTATTTTCTAAATTGTATATAACATTGAATTGACTGAACCAGGGTTGGCAGATTAAAAACAGAAAATAAGTACATTTATTTTTCGCTACTGTTCTTTCCAATTGTTCTTATTCATTCCTGGATGAAATAATAGGCAGGTCTGCCTTTTTTTTCTGATCACTCTTAGGTATTAACAAGAACTCCCATTTTGGGGGGGGGGGTATAAAAAGTCCTTTCCAGCCTAATATCTAAGCATGAATCTCTCATCCAATTCACTTTCCTCATTCTCTCTTGCCTAAGCTCAGACAATTAGTAACAGACAAATAAATCACTATTTTCTCTCTCGTGGATTCCTTGGTGGTCTTCCATCACTGGCGTTTCCTCCCTGTCAACCTGGTCAGAGACACAACGCTTTCTCCCCAGAATTAACACACTGCTGCTTAGCCCCACTATTCACTCCTCTGTTAGGACAACTTTCAGGTGGACTTTTTTGATGGGGTTCATTGTGAAATCATTAAGTCCCTCAAGTCCAGCTTCTTTCTGAGTGCTCTGTTTCTGGCCCCCTGGAAACATGCATTTTTTAAATTGAACTATAGTTGACTTACAATATTATATTCGCTTCAGGTATTTAACATGCTGGTTCAACATCTTTGTAGACTATACACCATACCAAGTTATTTTTTAAAAAATTGACTATCTTCCCTGTGCTGTACATTACATCCCTGTGACATATATTTCATCTTATAACTGCTAGTTTGTACCTCTTAATCCCCTTCACCTATTTCACCCGTACCCTGTGGTAACCACTAATTTGTTCTCTGTATCTATGAATCTGTTTCTGTTTTGTTTTATTTGTTCACTTTGTTTTTGAGACTCCACATATAAGTGAAATCATACAGTTTTGACTTTCTCTGTCTGACTTTCACTAAGCATAATACCCTCCAGGTCCATCCGTGGAAACCTGCATCTTTACCCCAACATCAATGGGTGTGCACCAGTCTCCCACTCCACCTTTCTTCCTATTCTGCCAGCAATTATAAAGCTTTTAGACTTTTTCTCACACCTGTGTCAGGTACCAACCCCTGTGTCTACAGCACAGTCCATACAGATCAAGATCCCTAAGTGCTTTTCCAAAAGCTCTCCTAACCTGGTTTAAAAAGAAAATGTACCTCACCTCCCTAAAATTTTTGTCCAAGGAAATTCACATTTAAAAACATCCTGTAATGAATTCCTAGGCTTCTCTTATATACCTGGAGGTGGGTGATGGTCTAATGGTGCAGAAAGAGTTTGAGGCCACTTCCTTTGCAATTCATAGAGGGCCTAAAACAGCATCTCAGAATATGGGACCACCTGGCTTCTACTTTATTTCTGTTTGGGTGCTCCGGCTAAAGTAAAAAAAGAATCATTGATCAAGCCCCTTAGATGTGATTTTTAAAGTTGTATAGTGTAAAGCACTTAAAGGTATCAAGACTTAATTATCTTCCAAGCTCTTGCACAATGAAGGTTGTCTTTATGTTCTTTGTATTCGTTCTTTTATATAACAAATGTGTATAGTAATTGCTTACTATGAGCAAGGTACTGCTCTAAGAACTGGAACTGTAGTAGAAAATAAATCAATTCTCATGGAATCTACATTCTAGTGAGAAAGACAGACATAAATGAATAGCTTTATTATAGGTAAATGCTATGGCAAAAATATAGAGTGTAGCTAATAGGACCAGGGACTGCATTAAGTGTCATTAGGAAAGGTAATGAGTAGATAATTAAGTAGAAGTTGTAAAGAAGTGACAGAGGGAGGCCCGCTTAGACTATGGAATAGCATCCAGGCAAGTACAAGGGCCCTGCAGACAGCATGTGTTGTCCCGTTAGAGGAAAAGCAAGAAGACCAGGAGAACTCTGAATATAAATGGTAAAGTTGGGCTTCCCTGGTGGCACAGTGGTTAAGAATCCGCCTGCCAATGCAGGGGACACGGGTTTGAGCCCTGGTCCGGGAAGATCCCACATGCCGTGGAGCAACTAAGCCCATGTGCCACAACTACCGAGCCTACATGCTAGAGCCCACAAGCCACAACTACTGTGCCCGCTTGCCACAACTACTGAAGCCCATGCGCCTACAGCCCATGCTCTGCAACAGGAGAAGCCACCACAATAAGAAGCCCGCGCACCGCAAGGAAAAGTAGCCCCCGCTCGCCGGAACTAGAGAAAGCCCACGCAGCAACGAAGACCCAACGCAGCCAAAAATAAATAAATAAAATAAATTTATTGAAAAAAAGCAAGAAAATAAATGGTAAAGTTCCAGAGTCACAGTCTCCTTTTTCTCATGATCTACTTTCTTGATGCTAAATTCACTTTTCAACCTGCACTGGGAAAGCAAAAGGTGACATACATTCTTTTCACAGCCTTTTTGTTGTTGTCTACGAGGCATTTATTTGACAGACCTCTCCTAGAAACCTACAGGACTGTCTCCTTCTCAAATGCCCATCTCAAGAAAACTCTGAAACAATGTAATACATGAAAAAAATACAGACTGTGTAATTAATCTGAACCAAGGCTAAAGTTTTACTAGACTCATGCCTGTCAAGTTATTCAAATACAAATGGCCACATTTAAATAAGAGATAAACCATGTACTTTTGGTCATCTCCAATTACTAGCTCTTTAATTTTCTCTGAGTTTGTAAACATCAGTCTTGTTTCATTCAATCTTTTTAATAAGTTTAATTTCAGTTGATATTTTGTCGAGTCTAAAAAAAAAATTTTTAAGATTAAAAATAATGTTTGCACTGCATGAACTCATAGCCATTTGGGGGAAAGAGAACAAATAAACTGGACCAGAGTTGCAGTGAGGCTTTGCAAACAGTACAAAGGAAGTACTATGGGTATAATGTGCTGGTCTTAAAAGATGGCCCCAAGTTCTTTGACATGCCTCACCTTTTGAATTTGGGCAGGACTGTGACTGCTTTGACCTACAGATGACAGAGGATCTATTTCAGAATTTCAGATGGCCTTTAGTTCAAACATTCAGTAACTATAATCCTTCACGATCCTTCAGATTGTCAGGTATTGGGCTAGAATTTTCTTTTGATAAGAGCAGACCCCGTATCACTTATTCTGCCTGGGAAAGTTGGGGAAGGCTTCAGAGCACACGTACCATTTGTCAATATTATGGAAAAACAGCCTGATCTATTTGATGTGCTCTCTGCACCACCAGTCAGGGCCAACACCCAAAAGCCTTTCATGTTTTGAAATGCACCTCCAAATCATTTCTCAGTTGCATATTACTCGATCTTCATTTTTGTCACCTGCCTGAACTTGGTACAAATCCTGAGTCATTCTAGAGGTAATTTCCCAAGGCAGGCCAGTCAGTATTGTGACAGCAGATTATGGAAAAAGGAAAGCTGCCTTCTTTTGTCCCTAAAAGAATAAGAAGGAAGGTAAGAGGGAAAAAACACACAAGGATTCTATTGCCTTTTCATCTATCTTATCACTGTCCGTGTCAGCTCTGCAATGCAGAGGCATCATTTAGTCTTTGTGCCAGAAAAATAAATGGGGGCATTTTTGTTTTCTTTTTTGCTAACCGATTTTTCAAAAATCACTTAGTTAGGCCCAGAGGCTGTGCAATGGGAGTATACAGGGTTTAGGAAAAATAAAACCAAGGAGTGAATCAGGACATTTTGTATGCTTGAAGCTTTTAGGAGGGCAAGTGCTAACTGAGGGCGTGCACCATCCTTATGATGACTGATTCATCATGAACAGCATGATTTCAGAAAGAAAAGGAAGAAGTGCCTACAAGCAGCTTACTGTCAGGTCTCCACAATAAAAATTTGAGATAGAGGACAGTGAACCCTACATTCAGGCATTATTAATCTATCGTTCCTCCACCTAGATTTTCTATTACTCTGCCCATTATAAGTCTATTTCACACGTCACTTTCCTTGCAAGTACCCCGAGTTGATTTTTCCCCCCAGTTTGTGCTTTCTGTCTGCCCCAAACCCTTACCTACCGTCTGCTCTGATGATTTCAGTTCCACAAGGTATCTGTTGCCAAATTATCACAACTAATTTCCTCCTTTCAACTGAAGGTCATCGTTTGTTTGAGAAGAGCAAAAAAAACTACAAGAAGCATATTGACATTGTGTAAATGAGAGCCAAACATCAAGGGGTGTGTGGTTAATGAGCAAAGGATCATTGCTCAGTGTGTAACTGCAGCATTAAATTCCACTGTATGATTGTGAGAGAATGAGGGAAAAAACCAAAGGACATATTAGTATTATCATAAAAATGTTTTAACCGGGCTTCCCTGGTGGCGCAGTGGTTGAGAGTCCACCTGCCAATGCAGGGGACGCGGGTTCGTGCCCCGGTCCGGGAAGATCCCACGTGCCGCGGAGCGGCTGGGCCCGTGAGCCATGGCCGCTGAGCCTGCGCGTCTGGAGCCTGTGTTCCGCAACGGGAGAGGCCACAGCAGTGAGAGGCCCGCGTACCGCAAAAAAAAAAAAAAAAAAAAAAAGTTTTAACCTTCTGGATTCCCTGAAAGGGTCTCAGAAAATGTCAGCATATTTTGAGAACTGTTGTCTTATATCCAAAGTTCCATTCTAGCTAATATTGATATTCTGATTTAATTTCTAAGGTCCTATTGACTGTTTTGAAGATTATGATTACTTTCAAAATACTAACAAAGAATGTGAACTGAATACTCGGTAGAAAAATGTTGAATTCAAAACAAAGGGAAGAATAATAGAAAAGTGGTTTTTATTAGAAAGCCAATTGTAATAGAAAACTTAAACCTATGTATGTACCAAGTTAAGAAAAAAGATACCTCTATTAAAACACTTGTCACATGAAAAAAAAAAAAAGGCTTCCGGTTAAACTCCCTGCAAAGGGGATATGCCAGAGGACAGCCCGCCAGGCCCGAGAATGCCCACCCCAGGCAGTGGGTTCTCTGGCCTTCTTCCTATGTACAGTCTGATTCTTCGAACTTAAATCCCTATTAAAGAGAAGAAAATGCATTTTGTTTCTCTTGTACACAGATACATAGGGAAGTACTTATAAAATATGTGCCCGTTTATATTATTCAGCACAACACCCTGTGTAATGAAATTGCCTCTGTTCTCCTGTGGGCCAGGAAACACAATGTAAGGAGGAAAGATCATTCTGAAACACATATTAGATATTAGGCCTATGATTCAAAGACTAGATAACTGTGCAAATAATAACTGCAGCTACAACAATATCTTATGATATAGTCACTAAATAAAGCAAAATGATAAACACTTACTTAAGAGGAAAAGTACGACATGCAGCTACAACTATATCTTATGATGTAGTCATTAAATAAAGCAAAATGATAAACACTTAAGAGGAAAAGTATGACAAATAAATTGCTGGAATATATTTTTACCTTACATAAAGAAGTTTATAGTTAGAGTCATACTTTTAAATTAGTTATGCTATGCTGGAGTAGTTACGTGTGTGTGTGTGTTCCATAAAGAGAACATAAAATATATTTTAATATTTTAAATTTCAGTGTCAACGTTTCATTGGAATGTAACTTAGTGTTTGCCGATAGCTCGCTGATTTACGGTTGCAGAAAAAGAAACACGGGTAGACTAGCAATTAGTTATATAATTATCCGATGTGAAAGATTTGTAAAATACATAGGAATCTTACCTTTAATACAAACTTTATGTTATAATACTTCATTAAATTTGGCTTTCAGCTGTCAGTTATACATTATTACCATCACTATAGTGATTAATTAACACATTTGGGGTTAGATGAGAAGTGAATCATTTGTCTATGTTTCATATTTTAGATAGCCTAAATTGTATGTTTAAGTATATGTTTAGATAGCCACTCAACTAAAATAAAAAAGGAATACTATCTCTACATATCCACCAGTAAAGATGCTAATAGACAAACAATGTGTTAAGTGAATGTTTTGGAAAATAGGGACCATTTCAAAAAGGCTAACAGAACAATTTTGCTATATTATTTCAACGTTCATTTCATTTCTAGGGATAATTTTCCTTACCTATGAAAATTAAGGTTTAAATACCATGCCTGTATCTCTAAGGTGTTACTGTTAAAAGTTAATCACTTGCATAAATATTCTTTGTTTAAAAATTAGAGAAAGTCTGTTTACTAACTAACAAATACGATCCCTTTGTTAACAGTTTAACCTTTGGAATTATAGAAGTATAGGAAGTGTACAAATATAAGACATACCCTCCATCCTAAAAAAGTTTATCATAAAAAAGTTTATCAGGAAGCAAACCTAACACACATGAGATGATCCAAGATAGCATAAAATTAGGACAAAGCTGTATTATATTAGCTGCAAGAGCTGTGAAAGTTCACAGGCAAGGAGATCAAGGAAGCTAGAATCGCTGGGATGCTTTCATGGGGGAAGCTTTCCCTTTCAACAATTCAGGATATTGAACGTTTTCAGCTAACCAGCTCTTGGTCACTGTGCCCCTAAACTTCTACTATAAAACTGAAACTACATTTAGAAATGGAAGTAGAGGAAATTATTCTTTTTTAATTTTAGGAGATGTTCAATGACAAAAATTCATGCGATTTTCTATGAACAAAATTTTTTTTAATGTACAGCTCACAAAATACAGAAGAACCAGTAATAAATGAAATATTAAAATGAACAGTTTTTGGCAGCATAAAGAGCAAATAAAATAAGCTAAGTCTTACTTATTAGTTTTCCACTCACAAGTTTAGAAAGTAAATTATTCTGGAGAAAGGTTATCCCTGGAAGAATGAAAAGGAAAGCCAAGTCAGAGCAATGCACACTGGCTGAGGAGTAATAAAAGGTTCTCTCAACAGAATTCACAAATTTGATATGGGTCAGCAGTCCCATAATTTTACTCTTCAAATTTAATTGGAAGAAAATTTAGATAATAATTTATTATGTGGTTACTGGGAACAAACACTCAAAAATATTTTTAATTTACCAACAATAATAATGGAAATGCAAGCATCTGAGAACCTATAGAATGAGAGTAAATGGGAAACATATCAAAATGGGCTTTCTAGCCACCCTCAAGATTCAGAGAGGAGAGGTCTCACACTGGAGGAGAGACATTGGGATAAACAAGATAAATAAAGAGGAAAAGATCTAATGGATCTGTAGTGGTAGAGACAAGACAGATAAATTACAACAGCTAGAAAGGCAATAAGAGGAACTCACATGGGTGATTACCAACTGACCAGCAGTGCTGAACATATAGTACATGCTTAATAAATAAATACTCCTTAGTTGATTTCTACATTGCAACATGAAGAAAGTTAATGCTACAGAGTACAGGGAATGTAAATACAAACTGGTCACAAACACAAAACAAGAAAATACTGGTTGTATCCCATTATAGAAAGAAAGTTAGATTTTAAAATACATGTTTGAAATATATGAATATTAATTATCATTTATAAATGTGAGCTGGAAGAAAAAAATTTTGAGTTAAATATATTGATATAATCAATCAGATACTATAAAATGTTCAGATTTTCTTCAATGCCTTTTCCAACGGGGATAAAAGAAAACACATTGTACAAAATGGTACATCAAATTGTACTTTCTTTGTCATTCCCCCAGAATGATCTCAGGAATACCAGTTAAGTAAATTTAGCAGTAATGAGTAAATAAAAATCGGGTTAAAATTGGAAAAGATAAATCCAGTGAACTATTTATGACTTCAAAACTGTGAGACATCAAGAAATTTAGATAATTGAAGGAGGAAAATGTGTACATAAATTCAATACATTATTTAACTGATAGCACATGAAACATGAATATTTTGCCTTAACTGAAACTAAATGTTTATTCCCCAAGAAAATCATGTCAAGGAAAAAGACAAAATTGAGTACACCTCTAAAATAAATAGTAAACCTTCTCTGCATTATCAAAATGGGTTTTTTCCTTTGTTTAGCTTTTGCTTCCACAGGCTTATCAGACATGGCAGGAAATGTTTGGCTTCCAAGCATTAATTGTGGCTGATGACTGAGATGCACCGGAGCCATCACTGAGAGTGAATAGTTAATCTCACTGTTGTTATTAATTCATCCACAAGAAAGGACAGAAAAGCAAAATATCAAAGGAGTACTGGGAATGGCTTTAGTAATAGTGGGGACCCTTTAGGCAAAAGAGCCTCAGAAATGTACGTCAAAAAGACCATTAGACTCTAACTTTATTAACTTACAACATAGAATGTGGCAATGCGTACCAGGAGCGCTTCTTTGAACACAAAGCCACACAAGCACATTCTCAAGGAGCAGACAGGTGGTTCATTATCCATTACCCAACTGCTTTATCTCCAAGGAGAAAAAAAATAACAACCTCTCTGGCTTCCTGTGTTCACATTAAAATAAAGCATACATAGACATCAAATGTACTATGTTTCCTAGAAAACCATGGCTATGTATTTCTTTTATATCTAAAATGTAACCATATATAAGTACTACAAAACATATTTTAAAAGGGAATTTTAACTAGTTGTATTTATATAGAGTCACAATAGCTATGCAATTCATATTTTTTGTTCTATCAATATACCTTTGAGTACAATTTTCAAAAAATATACCAAATTGAGTACATTTTGCGTAAATTCAATATATTATGTTATCGTAAATAATGCAGCAAAAGTCATATTGACTCTAGGGAAAAGGCCTAAGACTCATAAAGTGTTAATTTTTTTTTTTTCGACATGTCTCTACCACGCCAGGTGTCTACCCTGGCCTGGGATGACTCCCTAATTCTTCAATGTGTCTACTATAATTCTGGATATCTCCCTAGTTCCCTAAAGTTTCTACTCTATGTTGTTTGTTTCACTTACACCCCACGTATGTCTAGACTGACTGAGGTTGTCACCCTAATTCCCCAGGTGTGTTTGATCACGGACATCGTCCCAATTTCCCAGGTGTGTTTGACCATGGACATTTTCCTAATTCCCCAGGTGTTTGTACACTGACTAGTGATTTCTCCCTAACTTCCCAGATTTGCCTACTCTCACCTAGGTTGTCTCTCTAATCCCCAGGAGTTTCTAAACTATCGTTGGATGTTGCCCTAATTTTGCAGGTTGTAAACACTAACCAAAAAAGTCTTTCTAAATCCCTGGGTGTGTCTACACTGACCTCGGTTGAATCTATAATTCCCCAGTTCAATCAATGTCTTTGGATGTCCGCTCAATTCTCCAGGAGTGTCTTTTCTGATTTGGGATGCCTCTTGAATTAATCAATGTTTTTATCCTAATCTTGAATATCTCCCTATTTCCCCATGGTTGTCTATATTAAACTGAGATGGTTCCCTCATTTTCCAAGTTTTTTCCAACCCTAACCTTGCATGCATGCATAATTCCCCTGATGTGTCTACACTGAACTGGGATGGCTAACAAATCCCCCAGGAATTTCTACACTGACCTGGTATGCATGTAAAAGTTCATTTAATTTGCTTTATTTTAGGAAATATGATTTAAGTCAGAAGAAAAATCATTGGAAACATCAGAAAAATCATAGATTACAATCTTCATAAAATACTGATAAATTTTCTTTACGAAAGAAATTATTTGAATAAAAAATCTTACTTTGGAAGAAGAGAACTATTGAGTTTATAGACTACAACAAAACTTGAGGATATCAAAATAAATGTCTATATATGGGTGTACTAAAAAGATAATGCGTAGTAGGCATAATGTATACTTGGCTAAAAGGAGTCACTTGTTCTAATTATTCAAGAAAAAGTTAACATTTTTACCGTCAAAACATGGTAATGTTAACGTTGCTACATCTCAAAATTTTCTAATAACAAGAACAGAGATGTCAGATACAAAGTAGAACTACGTATTTGTATTGATAACGATGCTATTGCCCTAATAAATTAATTCTGCTGATACTGATACCCTGACATCATGCAAATAATTGTTCATTCCTTTAAAAGAACAGTATAGAAAGTTGCACTTTAATATTTTTTCAAATAATTCACTTGGTTTTTTAAGAAAAGGAATATCCTCAGGGAAATTTTCAAATAAGGATTAAACACAGAGACAGATTGCCTCAAAACAGAGATCATCAACTGTACTTGCAAATGAGGTATCAGTGCAGAGCATTTGTTAACATTTCCATTTTAATTACTAGTTAAATTGTACTTATTTTTAATTGTGAAAATCAACACTCTGAAAGTTATTTTTAAAGGTTGCACTCCACAATCGTTACTGTTACTGTGTAACTAAAACCTCACGTACATAAGTGACAACTAGGATTTAGGTTTTATGTCTTTTCTTCTCATTTTGAGGCTACAGAAACTTGAAGTAATCCAAAAATTAAATCATCTACCTTTTCGATATTTCAATACTGACAATTATAGACCAGACACAGGGAATTGAGTCAATTATTTGGATATTATGAAATATTTTCCCATTTCTTATCACACAGGGGAAATTATAGCTATTTAGGACAATTTAAATTATTTATTCAGAAATTCAGTGTCATGTATATAATATTATATGTGTATTTGTTGGGATTTCGGGACACTTGTTTAAAAATACCTAAACATCTTCCATTATGAGTATAGCATCTAAAAATATATCTTACTGATATTTTAATTTCCTTCTAATTAAAAATGTAAATGATATTCCAGGCAAATTTTTTCATCTAGAATTTTATTTTTAACCTACATCCTAACTTTTTGACCCTCAGCAATTGACAAATTACTGTAACATTTGTCAAGGAGTGGGGATTATGTAAAATATGTAATATATATTTATATTTTATGCAGTACTTAAAATATGCACATGAAATATTTTACACATATAACCCTGATTTGTTTTGAGGTTTTGATTCTAAAATACAGAGATGACTGCTACTTTAAGATGTTGAATATATGTTGTTAAAAATACAGCTATCAGATAATTAAACATTCAAGTACATAAGATATACCTTACAGTTTGAGAGAAAGCTATATATTATTTTCCTAACACAGAAATCTATCAGCAGTGATATTTGCCAAATGATTGAATATAGTGACCTTAAAAAGAAACGAGTATTAAGAAATGTATTTCACTCTTAAAATTGTATCGATGAAATTCATGTATCCATAGTTGAAGAGAGAAATCTACTAATTCATATATATATATATATATATGTATATACACATGCACACAATCAAAACATGCATTTTGTCATAGTAAATGGACTTTTTAATGATCCATTCAGCAAGGAAAAATTGTTTCCCAGCAGGAATTCCACAGATTTCAAAACTGTCTGAATGCACAATAATGAAATTACTTGAGCTCAGGTATTGCTTTTTTTATTATTTTTAGTGTCTGCCATTCTTCCATGAAAGCACATTCATTCATTCTGTCACCCAGTTAGCATCATAGCAAGTTATGACAAACCAAATAGCGTGGGTAAGGAATCAAACATAACATATTTTGTCCAGAGAAATAATCTTATCTGTTTGCCTTCTTTTTCAGGTACATCTCAGCCATCTTATAAACTCAGTCTCTCAAAATCAGACTAAAGTCCAGTCACATTGCCATGCATCATTCAGAATAAAATCTGCATTCTATAGAAAAGTCAGTAATCTGAATATTTGATTATGCTAATAGAAATGCCTTTCTAAATTGGGGGATTTTCAAAATTTATTCTTATATTGTGAAAATACTCCTAAATGTTCAATTTAATTCTTCTTGTATTTTACTTGTTATTTTTAAACTAGGTAAGTGCTTTGCAATAGAGCAGACTCACCTGCTTTAGTAAATGTGACTGGGATTGTGTTTTTGTTAACTTTAAGCTATTACCACGACAATTGTTTTTCATTAATTCATAATTAACAGATAGCCTCATCAAACGAATTTATGAAACATTACTGTGATTTGGGTTGAGAAGATTTTTACCAGTGCACGTTATCATTTATATCAAAAGACTACCATTAACATCTCTACCTTGGAAAGCTTACATCTGTTTATTCAGGTTGACTACAGGCTCAAATTTATCACTGGAAAATATATTCAAATGTCTAAAAAAAAAAGTCTTTTAACCTCATATTTATAATTATGTAAATCATCTTTGACTAACAGGAGTTGACGTGTAACGTTTTTAATATAGGGCTTCCAGACTACTTAGACACAAAATTTCAGAAATTTAGAATAAAATCACATTAGGAGTTTAACCTGCCTCAAGAGAGCACTTCAGTTTGTGTACACAATTGCCATGAGTCACTGTAAGTATTTTTCAGTCAACAAACATTTATTGACTGGTGTTTATGCGCCAGTCATTGTGCTACAATGCTAAGTACATGGGGATTGAGTACATTCAAGACCTCAAAGAGCTAGAGTTACAATCCAGCAGGAAACAGAGCCAAGAAAATCAGTAACATTTGAATACCATTACACGGGAATACAACAGATGCAATAGAAGTAAAGAGAAAGAATGTATAACCCAAACTGAACGGAGTCAGGAAGGGCTCTTCTGATGGCTAGGATGAAGTACACTAGCCCAAGAAGATGAAAGTGGTTTTCTGTTGCTGTTGTTTTTTGTTTGTTTGTTATAAAGTAACAGCAAATGCATTTACAGAAAGACAACAATATGATGTAAGTTCAATACAGCTGGAGCAGAATTTGGTGATTACATTGACCAAAACAACTGATGTTTATTTTAATGGCTTAATAGTTCATATATGTTCTTCTATATTCTTCATTTCTACCCATAGAAACTCTTTTGAAATGTGTAAAATTTTTTTTAACTCTCTAACAATTCCACCATACAAAAATAATTGATATTACTCTTTCTGTGTATTTCTTTTCATTGTTTTTTCAGTAGAGCTACATTTTTTTTATTAAATTGGAGTCACTGAGTATATGTAGTTTTATACTTGTTTTTCTCTTAACATTGTGAATATTTTCCCATGTCGCTAAATGTTTTAAATTCTTTTTTAAAATAATATTTTTAGTGACCATAAATACAGCATCATCAAAATGTACCAAAATATACTTATTCAAGCCCCTAGTTTTTTCTTTGTTAGTTTGTTGTTGTTTTTTAACATCTTTATTGGAGTATAATTGCTTTACAATGGTGTGTTAGTTTCTGTTTTATAACAAAGTGAATCAGTTATACGTATACATATGTTCCCATATCTCCTCCCTCTTGTGTCTCCCTCCCTCCCACCCTACCTATCCCACCCCTCTAGGTGGTCACAAAGCACTGAGCTGATCTCCCTGTGCTATGCAGCTTCTTCCCCCTAGCTATCTATTTTACGTTTGATAGTGTATATAAGCCCCTAGTTTTTTGCACTTAGGTATTTGCTATGGGCTAAACTGTGTCCACCCAAAATGTATATGTGGAAGTCCTAACCCCCAATGTCATGGTATTTGGAGGTGGGGCCTTTGGGAGGTAATTAGGCTTAGATGAAATCTTGAGGATGGGACCCCCATGAAAGGACTAGTCTCCATATAAGAAGAGAGATCAGCCATGTGAGGACACAGCAAGAAGACAGCCTTCTGCAAACCAGGGAAAGGGCCCTCACCAGGAACCAAATTGGCCAGCACCTTGATCTTAGACTTCCCAGACTCCAGAGATGTGAAAAACAAATGTGTGTTGTTTAAGCTACGCGGTCTCTGGTATTTTATTATAGCAGCCCAAACTGACTAAGACAGCATTTATTTTAAAAAATAATAATAAAATTAATTTTATTAATTAAATTTTTAAAAACTAACATTAAATGTTAAAAAACTAGAAAAAATATCAATATACACCTATATGTGATATTATCCCTGATTATTTCTTTAGGATAGATTTTTAGAAGTGAGATGACTGGAGAAGGGTACATAAACATTTTTAGGGATCTTGATGTGAATTTCCAAACTGTTAACCAGAAAGAATGCATTCCAACCAACAGTATATGAGAAATTTTATCTTCTAAGCATCTCTTATCATATTTCTCATCTTTTAATTATTTGGATATTTTTATCTTGGTCTAACTTTTATTGTGAATATGCAAACTAAATTTGACGGTCCTCTGTCACATTATGTATACTACTAATTATTATTAAGCCACTATGACAATATATACTCATGGTTAACAAAGTTAAAATTTTATAAACCTGAGATTTTAAACTTCATTTTTCTCAAATGAGAATATTATTAAAGGTATAGCTTTCCTCAGCAGTTGAGGTTTTTGAACACTCCTTATCCGTGACTATCCACAGGCTCTCTAAATAAAGGCATATGATGAAGGAATGAGGATGCAGTTATGGAGTATCAAATTCACCTTCTCTCCTGACCTTCTTGTCCACAGTGTTTTTAATTATGTTACATATTGAGACTATATAATGTGAAACTTCCCTTAGAATTCAGAATATTTCTGTACATTTTTGTCATGCTCCAACATAACCTAAAATGGGACAAGTTCTTTTATTTGAGCATATTCTTTTTAAGACCAAAAGAACTTTGAATAAAATCCCAAACCTCAGGGTTAATCCCCTTAACCAACCACTAGCCAATAGTATTTCCAACTAAGATTACAAATTTTTATAAGATGCAGAGACGGTATCAACAATGTTTGATGCCAAAATTAAGTTAGTGCCAACATTCGCTTTTGCTAAGAAAAGCATGAACTGTGCATCTGTTTCCTATAGACAGAACAATTCTAGTTCACTCAGAAGAAGATCCTGAGTGGGACTCCATGTAGTTCTAGATTAATGTAGATCTCTGGATTAATACTTAAAGGTCCTACAAAACATATATACATATAATTGAAGATTCTGTAAAGCATATATACAATCATTTGTAACCTTTTATTCTTGAGGATAACTAAGTCAGCTTCTGCAAGAGATACACTTCAAATTCTCTATGGCTTAAAACAATACAGATGTATTTCTTGTCCACCTGAACTTCAACAACCTGAAATCCAAAACTGCTGTCTGCAACACATGCCTCCAACATCAGAAGACAGAGTGCTCAGGAGAGACACACCAGCTCTTATCTACCTTGGTTCCTCATGACCTGCCATCTCTGCTCCTAGTTTGTTAGCTGGAACAGCATGGACGGCTAGGGAACGGAGAGGGGCAGAGGGAGGGTGGATGTTACTACTTGTCTTTGCCCTGTATCTTAACTAAAGGACACTACACAGCTGTAATACATGAAAGAGTTAACAGAGGTCAGATGTCTACTATAAAATGTTCATTGAGCGAGTTTTCAACCTTATTTTAGACCCTATCGGAAAACATAAGAAGTTGAAGACATAATCTCTACCCACAAAAATTCTGAAGTTTATGATATAGTTAAGCAGCTGATGAAAAATGTATGAATAGTTTAAGGGCTATTTTTTGCACCACAGAAACTGAAAACTTCAATATGAAAGGGGGAGATCCAGGAATAATTAGTGTAGGCTTCATAACGAAGGTAGGGTATAAGTTTGTCCCCAGAGGACAGAATAGTGGGATTTACAAAGGAGGAAGGAAAAAGAAAGAGCAATGGAGGCAAGATGATGGGCTCCAGGGAAGGCAAAGGTGAGAATGAGTGTGACAGCCTCAGAGAGCCTTAAGGAAACAGGCCTAATTAGACTAGTGAGCACATTTTGAGAAACAGTAGGGGATAAAATTCAACAGACAGAGCAGAGACACATGTAAACCACACAGAGGAACTTAGAATTGATACAGTAGAAAATTGGGAGACATTTAAAGTTCCTGAGTAAAAGACTCAGATCTATTTGGTTAAGAATTACACTTCAGGAGGACCTTCAAGATGGTGGAGGAGTAAGACATGGAGATCACCTTCCTCCCCACAGATACATCAGAAATACATCTACACGTGGAACAACTCCTACAGAAGACCTACTGAACGCTGGCAGGAGACCTCAGACCTCCCAAAAGGCAAGAAACTCCCCACGTACCTGGATAGGGCAAAAGAAAAAACAGAGACAAAAGAATAGGGAAGGGACCTGCACCTCGGGGAGGAAGCTGTGAAGGAGGAAAAGTTTCCACACACTAGGAAGCCCCTTCACTGGTGGGGATGAGGGGTGGTGGGGGGGAAGTTTCGGAGCCACGGAGGAGAGCGCAGCCACAGGGGTGTGGAGGGCAAAGCGGAGAGATTCCCGCACAGAGGAACGGTGCCGACCAGCACTCACCAGCCCGAGAGGCTTGTCTGCTCACCTGCTGGGGCGGTCGGGAGCTGGGAGCTGAGGCTTGGGCTTTGCAGGGCAGATCTCAGGGAGAGGACTGGCGTTGGCAGCGTGAACACAGCCTGAGGGAGCTAGTGCACCACAGCTAGCCAGGAGGCAGTCTGGGGAAAAGTCTGGACCTGCCTAAGAGGCAAGAGACCACTGTTTCAGGGTGCACGAGGAGAGTGGATTCAGAGCACCACCTAAACGAGCTCCAGGGACGGGTGCGAGCTGCAGCTATCAGCGTGAACCCCAGGGACGGGCATGAAACACTAACACTGCTGCTGCAGCCACCAAGAAGCCTGTGTGTGAGCACAGGTCACTATCCACACCTCCCCTCCCAGGAGCCTGTGCAGCCCGCCTCTGCCAGGGTCCCGTGATCCAGGGACAACTTCCCCGGGAGAACACACAGCACGCCTCAGGCTGGTGCAACATCATGCCACAGGCTCACCGCACATTCTGTATCCCTCCCTCCCCCCAGCCTGAGTGAGCCAGAGCCCCCTAATCAGCCACTCCTTTAACCCCGTGCTGAGCAAAGAACAGACGCCCTCAGGTGACCTACATGCAGAGGCGGGACCAGATCCAAAGCTGAACCCCAGGAGCTGTGAGAACAAAGACGAGAAGGGAAATCTCTCCCAGCAGCCTCAGGAGCAGCGGATTAAATCTCCACCATCGACTTGATGTCCCTGCATCAGTGGAATACCTGAATAGACAACGAATCATCCCAAATTGAGGAGGTGGACTTTGGAAGCAACTGTAACTTGGGGTTTGCTGCATGTGACAGACTAGTTTCTGATTTTTATGTTTATTTTACTGTAGTTTTTAGTGCTTGTTATCATTGATGGATTTGTTTGTTGGTTTACTTGTTCTTTTTTTTTAATTAAATTTTTTTTATTTTAATAGTATTTTTTTGGTTTTATTTTAATAACTTTATTCTATTTTATTTTATTATTATTTTCTTTATTCCTTTCTTTCTTTTCCTCCCTTTTCTTCTGAGCCATATGGCTTACATGGTCTTGGTGCTCCTGACAGGTGTGAGGCCCGAGCTTCTGAGGTGGGAGAGCCGAGTTCAGGACATGGGGCCAACAGAGACCTCCCGGCCCCATGTAATATCAATAGGCAATTGCTCCCCCAGAGATCTCCGTCTCAACACTAAGATCCAGCTCCGCTCAACGACCAGCAAGCTCCAGTACTGAATGCCCCATGCCAAACAACTAGCAAGACAGGAACACAACACAACTCATTAGCACAGAGGCTGCCTAAAATCATACTAAGTTCACAGACACCCAAAAACACACCACCGGACACGGTCCTGCCCACCAGAAAGACAAGATCCAGCCTCTTCCGTCAGAACACAGGCACCAGTCCCCTCCACCAGGAAGCCTACACAAGCCACTGAACCAACCTTACCACTGGGGGCAGACCCCCAAAACAATGGGAACTACGAACCTGCAGCCTGCGAAAAGGAGACCCCAAACACAGTAAGTTAAGCAAAATGAGAAGACAGAGAAACACGCAGCAGATGAAGGAGCAAGATAAAAACCCACGAGACCAAAAAAATGAAGAGGAAATAGGCAGTGTACCTGAAAAAGGATTCAAAGTAATGATAGTAAAGATGATCCAAAATCTTGGAAACAGAATGGAGAAAATACAAGAAATGTTTAACAAGGACCTATAATACCTAAAGATCAAACAAACAATAATAAACAACACATTAAATGAAATTAAAAATACTCTAGAAGGAATCAATAGCAGAATAACTGAGGCAGAAGAACAGATAAGTGATCTGGAAGATAAAATAGTGAAAATAACTACCACAGAGCAGAATAAATAAAAAACGAATGAAAAGAATTGAAGGACAGTCTCAGAGACATCTGGGACAACATTAAATGCACCAACATTCAAATTACAAGGGTCCCAGAAGAAGAAGAGGAAAAGAAAGGGACTGAGAAAATATTTGAAGAGATTATAGTTGAAAGCTTCCCTAACATGGGAAAGGAAATAGTCAATCAAGTCCAGGAAGTGCAGAGAGTCCCATACAGGATCTAAGGAAAAACATGCCAAGACACAAATTAATCAAACTATCAAAACTTAAATACAAAGAAAAAATATTAAAAGCAGCAAGCGAAAAGCAACAAATAACATACAAGGGAATCCCCATAAGGTTAACAGCTGATCTTTCAGGAGAAACTCTGCAAGCCGGAAGGGAGTGGCAGAACATATTTAAAGTAATGAAAAGGAAAAACCTACAAACAAGAGTACTCTACCCAGCAAGAATCTCATTCAGATTCGACAGAGAAATTAAAACCTTTACAGACAAGCAAATTTAAGAGACTTCAGCACCACCAAACCAGCTTTACAACAAAAGGTAAAGGAACTTCTCTAGGCAGGAAACACAAGAGAAGGAAAAGACCTGCCATAACAAACCCAAAACAATTAAGAAAATGGTAATAGGAACATACATATCGATAATTACCTTAAATGTAAATGGATTAAATGCTCCAACCAAAAGACATAGACTGGCTGAATGGATACAAAAAAAAGACCCATATACGTGTTGTCTACAAGAGACCCACTTCAGACCTAGGGACACATACATGCTTAAAGTGAGCAGATGGAAAAAGATATTCCATGCAAATGGAAATCAAAAGAAAGTAGCAGTTCTCATATCAGACAAAATAGACTTTAAAATAAAGACTATTACAAGAGACAAACAATGACACGACATGATGATCAAGGGATCAATCCAAGAAGTAGATAAAACAATTGTAAATATTTATGCACCCAACATAGGAGCACCTCAATACATAAGGCAAATGCTAACAGCCATAAAAGGGGAAATTGACAGTAACACAATCATAGTAGGGGACTCTAACACCCCACGTTCACCAATGGATAGATGATCCAAAATGAAAATAAATAAGGAAACACACGCTTTAAATGACACATTAAACAAGATGGACTTAATTGATATTTATAGGAGAGTCCATCACAAAACAACAGAATAAACTTTCTCCTCAAGTGCTCATGGAACATTCTCCAGGACAGAACATATCTTGTGGCACAAATCAAGCCTTGGTAAATTTAAGAAATGAAATTGTATCAAGTATCTTTTCTGACCACAATGCTCTGAGACTAGATATCACATACAGGAAAAAAAACTGTAAAAAATACAAACACACAGAGGCCAAACAATACACTAATAAATAACCAAGAGATCACTGAAGAAATCGAAGAGGAAATCAAAAAATGCCTAGAAACAAATGACAATGAAAACAGGAGGACCAAAAACCTATGAGATACAGCAAAAGCAGTTCTAAGAGGGAAGTTTATAGCAGTACAATCCTACTTCAAGTAACAAGAAACATCTCACATAAACAACCTAACCTTACACCTAAAGCAATTAGAGAAAGAAGAAAAAAAAACCCTAAGTTAGCAGAAGGAAAGAACTCATAAAGATCAGACCAGAAATAAATGAAAAAGAAATGAAGGAAACGATAGCAAAGATCAATAAAACTAAAAGCTGGTTCTTTGAGAAGATAAACAAAATTGATAAACCATTAGCTAGACTCATCAAGAAAAAAAGGGAGAAGACTCAAATCAATAGAATTAGAAATGAAAAAGGAGAAGTAAAAACTGACACTGCAGAAATACAAAGGATCATGAGAGATTACTACAAGCAACTATATGCCAATAAAATGGACAACCTAGAAGAAATGGACAAATTCTTAGAAAAGCACAACCTTCTGAGACTGAACCAGGAAGAAATAGAAAATATAAACAGACCAATCACAAGCACTGAAATTGAAACTGTGATTAAAATTCTTCCAACAAACAAAAGCCCAGGAACAGATGGCTTCACAGGCATATTCTATCAAACATTAAGAGAAGAGCTAACACCTATCCTTCTCAAACTCTTCCAAAATATAGCAGAGGGAGGAACACTCCCAAACTCTTTCTTGAAGGTCACCATCACCCTGATACCAAAACCAGACAGATGTCACAAAGAAAGAAAACTACAGGCCAATATCACTGATGAACATAGATGCAAAAATCCTCAACAAAATACTAGCAAACAGAATCCAACAGCACATTAAAAGGATCATACACCATGATCAAGTGGGGTTTACCCCAGGAATGCAAGGATTCTTCCATATATGCAAATAAATCAATGTGATACACCATACTAAAAAATTGAAGGATTAAAACCATATGATCAACTCAATAGATGCAGAAAAAGTTTTTGACAAAATTCAACACCCATTTATGATAAAAACCCTGCAGAAAGTAGGCATAGAGGGAACTTTCCTCAACATAATAAAGGCCATATATGACAAACCCACAGCCAACATCATCCTCAAGGGTGAAAAACTGAAACCATTTCCACTAAGATCAGGAACAAGGTTGCCCACTCTCACCACTATTATTCAACATAGTTTTGGCAGTTTTAGACACAGCAATCAGAGAAAAAAAGAAATAAAAGGAACCCAAATTGGAAAAGAAGAAGTAAAGCTGTCGCTGTTTGCAGATGACATGATACTATACATAGAGAATCCTAAAGATGCCACCAGAAAACTACTAGAGCTAATCAATGAATTTGGTAAAGTAGCAGGATACAAAATTAATGCACAGAAATCTCTTGCATTCCTATAAACTAATGATGAACAATCTGAAAGGGAAATGAAGGAAACACTCCCATTTACCATTGCAACAAAATAATAAAATACCTAGGAATAAACCTACCTAAGGAGACAAAAGACCTGTATGCAGAAAACTTTAAGACACTGATGAAAGAAATTTAAGATGATGCAAACAGATGGGAAGATATACCATGTTCTTGGATTGGAAGAATCAACATTGTGAAAATGACTCTACTACCCATAGCAATCTACAGATTCAGTGCAATCCCTATCAAACTACCAATGGCATTTTTCACAGAACTAGAACAAAAATTTTCACAATTTGTATGGAAACACAAAGGACCCCGAATAGCCAAAGCAATCTTGAGAAAGAAAAGCAGATCTGGAGGAATCAGGCTCCCAGACTTCAGACTATACTACAAAGCGACAGTAATCAAGACAGTATGGTACTGGCACAAAAATAGAAATATAGATCAATGGAACAGGATAGAAAGCCCAGGGATAAGCCCACACACATATGGTCACCTTATCTTTGATAAAGGAGGCAAGAATACACAATGGAGAAAAGACAGCCTCTCCAATAAGTGGTGCTGGGAACACCGGACAGCTACATGTAAAAGAATGCAATTAGAACACTCCCTAACACCATACACATAAATAAACTCAAAATGGATTAAGGACATAAATGTAAGGCCAGACACTATAAAACTCTTAGAGGAAAACATAGGCAGACACTCTATGACATAAATCACAGCAAGATCCTTTTTGACCCACCTCCTAGAGAAATGGAAATAAAAACAAAAATAAACAAATGGGACCCAATAAAACTTAAAAGCTTTTGCACAGCAAAGGAAACCATAAACAAAACCAAAAGACAACCTTCAGAATGGGAGAAAATATTTGCAAATGAAGCAACTGACAAAGGATTAATCTCCAACATATACAAGCAGCTCATGCAGCTCCATATCAAAAGAACGAACAACCCAATTCAAAAATGGGCAGAAGACCTAAATAGACATTTCTCCAAGGAAGATATTCAGATTGCCAACAAACACATGAAACAACGCTCAACATCACTAATCATTAGAGAAATGCAAATCAAAACTATCACCTCACACCAGTCAGAATGGTCATCATCAAAAACTCTACAAACAATAAATGCTGGAGAGGGTGTGGAGAAAAGGGAACCCTCTTGCACTGCTGGTGGGAATGTAAATTGATACAGCCACTATGGAGAACAGTATGGAACTAAAAATAGAACTACCATATGACCCAGCAATCCCACTACGGGGCATGTACCCTGAGAAAACCATAATTCAAAAAGTGTCATGTACCACAGTGTTCATTGCAGCACTATTTACAATAGCCAGGACATGGAAGCAACCTAAGTGTCCATCGACAGATGAATGTATAAAGAAGATGTGGCACATATATACAATAGAATATTACTCAACCATAAAAAGAAATGAAATTGAGTTATTTGTAGTGAGGTGGATGGACCTAGAGTCTGTCATACAGAATGAAGTAAGTCTGAAAGAGAAAAACAAATACCGTATGCTAACACATATGAATCTAAAAAAAAAAAAAACAGGTTCTGATGAACCTAGGGGCAGGACAGCAATAAAGACGCAGACCTACTAGAGAATGGACTTGAGGACACTTGCGGGGGAAGCGTAAGCTGGGACGAAGTGAGAGAGTGGCATGGACTTATATACACTACCAAATGTAAAATAGATAGCTAGTGGGAAGCAGCTGCATAGCACAGGGAGATCAGCTCGGTGCTTTGTGACTACCTAGAGGGGTGGGATAGGGAGGGTGGGAGGGAGACGCAAGAGGGAGGAGATATGGGGACATATGTATACGTATAGCTGATTCACTTTGTTATAAAGCAGAAACTAACACACCATTGTAAAGCAATTATACTCCAATAAAGGTGTTAAAAAGAAATAAAAAAGAATTATGCTTCACCTATTCCCATGAGGACATGAGGTAGCTTACAAAGTTAGGCATGAAGGAATAAAACCGAGCAGAGTCTGCTTGATGAATTTAATGGACTTAATGGATTTAATGAAACAGAAGGAAGAGATGCCGGGCTACACAGCACTTGAAACAAACATCTGGGCAGTGATTGCTCAACTGTGTATGAGTTTAGCTCTTAATTTTCTTACTTAAAATAAAAAGAAAAAAGATGGGGTTATATATTTTCACCATGGGCCAAAAGAAATTAACCTTCACCAATACGTGTCATGATACCAGCAGTGTTTGAGAAAGGCCTGATTGGTAATTGTCTCCAGAGTGAGTTGGAGTGACTCACAGAAGTTAGAGGGAGCAAAGCCATCATCACTAGGGCCCTGCACCATTCTTGGCAACCAACACCCAAAGGACCAAAGTTATTTTACGGCGGTGGCAGTGATCCAGCTGTAGGAGAAACTGCCTGGTATGAGTTTATCATTGGACTCCCTAAATATTCTCTGAGAAGTGTGTGCTCCTAAAGGAAGGTGCAGCATTCTAGAGTTTTCACAAATTAAAGAAGACATCACTGAAACTGAAACCAGGAACCATGCACTGAGCTTCATACTGATGCTTCCACAAATGCAATTAGAGTCCTTTTTCCTTCAACTCATCCCTTTTTTCTCTGCCAAGGAGCATAACATTGATGTTGCTAAAGCTTTACACATGCTAGCGTCGATTATTTAGACAAGATAAGGAGATGGATTATATGAATAATTTAACTTACCATGACTAATGGTATTGCTTTCAGAACACCCAAACTTCATTCAGAAAAATCACACAATCTTAAGGCTGTTAAGAATCCTTTGGCGATCATTCATGATGCCTTCTCCTTTTCATGTAACGCCACATCTAAATTATTATAATGGCTACTATTTTAAAATCTTTTGGAACAGAAGATGGCATACTCTCTAATTGATTGTAGCCTTAGACATTATAAAATATATCCAGTTTACAGATTGCTGTTTTTATGGAGAAAGATGACTAAAGGTAGACTCTCTGTAATATAGAATAAAGGAACCAATGCAAAAAAAGAAAAAAGTTTAAAAATGCAATTATGTTTGTTTTAAAACAAATTAAGTAAGATAAGATAGTAAATTCCCTAACACTGTTCCTTGGTTGCTATGTTCCTTTTTCAAATGACAAAAACATTGTGATACATCTTCTTGTGTGACCACTTAGAAAAGACTGTTTTATAAAAGCATGTGGTTAAGAAATATACATGATTTTAACAAGAGGTAAGGACAACTGATTTCATCTCATTTATCACTATCTTCTGTGTACTACAGAAAAAAACAAATTTTAAAATCTATTCAAGAAAATATGAACAACTAAATAATTACAAAGAAATAGCACCACAGTGCACTTTCAGCTGCTTCCACCAGTTGTTATGAGTTCTGAGTAATAATTCAATTAACATTGTTCACACACAGACATTTGCTGATTCTCTCATCATAATATAGATGATACAGTTTTGCTCCCTGGGTTAACGTGTGACAATCCTCCAAGTTGCTGGGTCTATACTGTGGATCTCAAAACTTATTGGAGACATTATGACATGTTTGGGGCTCTTTTGAAACAAAAGGTACCAATCTGTTCATTCTACATTCATAGGCTGTGCTACAGTATCAGTGCAGAAGGTTCTACAAGCCTGACAACTGTATGAAATGCCACTCTACAATGAAAAAAAAAAAAGGCTGAATTCAAAGAAATATGAACATTATAACTAAAAGCCACGTTTCCTTTCAATCAAATAATAAGATCTAACAATCTTTTGAGACTCTCCAAACAGTGGACTAATTCTTTGATTCTGTCAGATTAAATTAAAAATAAGTTACAAAGTAAGATTTTTTTTTAACTTTCATTTTTTATGCTTTTTCTTTGTTAGCTTGTATCCTTTGCTCATCAGTTTTGCTCATTTCTTTAAAATGGAGACAACCAATGGAAAATGCACTAGAAAAGGTCACTGAAATAAATGCATAAATGCACAATTTTGAAAACATTGTTACAGGAGCACTATAGTATATTCACAAATATGTAGCTTGACATCTTTAAAAACATACTGTCAAATTGACCTATCTGGGTCAAACTGAGACATTATTGACAATCAAGTTAATAAGCATTTAGACATTTTTAAACCATCTATTGTTCCTTTGATAATTTACGACCGCTTCTTTGTAAGCATCATGATCTATAATTCTCTAAAAGTATGAGGCCACATTCATTACCAAGAGGATTGTACTGACTTGTCTATGACTTACAAATGGCAAAAATGTATCACTTTTGATTTCTAAAAACTCCAGGGGTCTTGGATATTGATGCAGAACAAAGTAAGTTCATAACTAGCTTCAAGGTGTCAGAATTTCTAACATCACTCTAGCATCTCAGTGCTGTCCAAATAGCATAAGAAATCACTAAATTCTAATCTTATCAAACGACAGTTTTGTGGGGACTCAAGTTCAGCTCTCAAAAGTTTAAGTCAAGAAGTTCCCTTTCCGTGAAAGACAATTTTTCAACACCCATAAAACACCAATTCTTCTCTCCAACCACTCAGAAATGAATTTACTTGTAAAAATAAGTTTTCACTTGTGTATTCGCTGTAAGAGAGCACCTATGGATTTATACTCACAACAGATATATATAAAACACTAATTATGCCTGATATTATATGCAAATGCATGTATATATACTATTGGTCATATTTAGATTTTAAGTCCTTAATAGGTGGATACCCTACACTATACACACTGTATTTAATGTGTGACATGTAAAAACAGGTAAGTCTCAGAGATGGCTAAGAACAAATGACCTCTGATAATAAATACAGCAGATCTACTGTCACAGTTTTGTGTTTCACCAGGCGCCCATATTGATTCTACTTCCACGTTGTAGAAGATAAAGCTGGCGTCATGTACGTACACATTTTTAAAACTTACAAGTATTACAACCCCACAGAAATAATGCAACCTGTCAATATTTTTTTCTAAGAATAGGGCCCCACTATATTTTATATTTTAATAAAACAGATATTTTTCAACTAATGTCTTCTCTCTGCCAGCCCTTATCCTCACAATGTGTCTAATAAAAACTGGCATTTAGGTACAGATTGTACATTATGCAGAAGATACCAGATGAGTGCAGCAGCTGTCTTACAATTCCAAGGGTAAATTTACTGATAAAACTGTATCATGTGAACTAACCTGACTCCCATCAATAACAGCAGATTCTATGAGTTTTCTGACGAGCTAACCTGTTACTCCTTAAGGCTCAATCAAACACGTGATTGTTGTAACATTAAAACAATGGGCCTTGGTTAAAAGGCTCAGAAATTTTCTTGTCCACAAACTTAGAAAAGGCTTGTTTTAAATTGAGTGTTTCAACCTCATACACATTTTTCTTAAAACCTCTTCTTTAATAATGTTTGCGCCAAAGTGTACTTACTATGCCATCTTCAGGACGTTTTTAGAAAACAGCTCTAGGCAGGGAGTTAGAATATAATATCCTTGATGGGGTTTTTTAAGAATTATTTTAAAGATACAGAAATTTTTGTATATATACATATATTTTTAATTATAAAATCTGCTGGTTAAAATTCTATTGTAAAGCAAATAAACTTTATGTGGCAATGTAAATGTATGAAAAATCTGACATGTAAATGTGTACACATATAAACATACATACATACATACATATTTAAAGTACTTTACAGTTTCCAAAGCACTTACATATCATCTTATTTCATATTTACAGCATATCTAGTATAATCCTTTTTCAAATGAAAAAATTCAGGTATTGACATAAATTAGTTTGTCCAAAGTTTCAAACTTTTTGAACCGTGTAGCCAAGATTCAAGCCTACATCTTTGTACTCCAAGAAAAGAACTGTTTCCCCTAGCATAATGATTATTATCTTTATAATCAATGAAAAATATATACATAACTCCTAATTATTCTTGTTCAATAATTTTGAAAAACATCTGTAATGAAAGTTGGGATAATTCCTGCATAGGATGGTCATATATCACCAACAAATCAGACATTTATATCCAGCTCAATTCTTTCATCATTCCTGAACTTCAAGAAATCTATAGGAAAACAAGGAAATATCTGACTGGTAGAAAATTTTAGGAGAATTATACAAATCAGTTCACATATTGCTTATATGATAAACCAGAATATACAAATACAAATTTGCCTTTCTTATACCTCCAAGATATTCTAGAGAGAACCAACACGATGCCTTAATGTCATTTTGGGTAACCATCTATCCTGGTTTACTTGGGACAGTAGTGATTACTAGTAGAATGCCTTTTTAAACATTCAAATGTGTACAAACTTGGACAATATATTAAGTGATCAACTGAAGATGGTTTATGAAGTAGAGCAGCATACCTAATCCAATGGTCCTAATTATAACTTGAAGGTGGAAAGCAAGATGACAGCACCATGAAAGGCTTCCCCTCATCAGTAATCCATTTATTCTAAATGCATCCTGGAAGTAGGCTTAGAACCAGAAGACATACATTCCGATTCTAGTGTTGTCTTTTATAAAGTTGGTGAATTTGTGCATATCCCTGAAATTCTCTAAGTCTCTGTTTCCTTGTACCAGGATAATAATACCTCCTCCCCAAGGTGTGTGTAAGGACTAAATAAAACAACCACATGAAATCAACTAGAACTCTGCCCAGCACCAGGACTGTAGAAACGAACATTTGTTATACATCTGTACATCTCTGAGGATTAGAGAGATGGCCTGGACATAAGCGATATCAAACAGATGCTTTTATTGAATGAATTTTAAAGGACAGGGAAGCCATTACCTTTACAAGAGGAGATTTTTTAAATGTAGCCTAATCAAATTCATCTATTTTTTGAAGATTAACAATTCTCACAAATAAACCAACAAAATATGGCTTTCCCTGATATGAAAGAAATGCCAAAACCCACTGGATGCTAATGCACTTCAGACATCACCGACTCATGGACTTTTCTAATGAGCATACCTCTTCCTAGGGATAAGGTTCCTAAATGTATGAGTTACAAGCCCAGTTTGCAAGCCTGAAGGAAGCTATGACTCTACCTCTAAAAACAAATAAGTTATATATAACAAATAAATTATATATGTGTATATACATATATTTATACATATGTACAATATGCACATATGCACAACCATACATACAATTTCAAGAGGTTTATGAAAAACTCTAAAACCTATCTCATGGGTTTTTGGTTAATAATTCCTAAACTCAAGCAATGGCTTGCTCTTTGCTGACCCCATAACACATGTATTATTATAGATATTAAACAACTGAGATGGCTGTTTAATGAAGTAATACTTAGTCTTGCTACACGGCTCTCTGCTGATATGTTTCTACTCTGTTCCATGCCAGCGCATTCTATTACATTCTATTCTGTACTATACTGTACTGGTTTTAAAAACTAATAAGAGCCGGTTTAACCAACTATATTGATTTCAGATTTCATGGTCAAATGGAAAACTGTTGCTGCAGGTATGACAGCGGTGGGCTCGGTACCATGAAGGAAAGATACTGCTTAGCTGCTGGTTAATGACCTAAAGGAGACAGACTTTGAAAGGAAAAGGGTAGGGTAGACAAACGGCACTAAAGGATCTGAAGAAAGCACAGCCTCAGGCTCCTCCCTGCCTGTGAACAGACCTCTGGTAGACTTCAGAGAGGAAGCATCCTCTACAAAGCCACTCTTGGTGTTTATTTTAAGTAGACTATTTAATTTGTATTTGCACAAAAATGAATGGTGGGTGAGGGAAACATGAGCCCTGGACGGTGCTATACGTCCTTAAAATAAATCTTGACACACCGTACTGAAGGAAAAATATTTTCTTAGCAAAAAGCCCAAATAAAATAAATGGGAGATGAAAGCATTTTCAAAAGTAAGTTTGTGCGTTTATTTACACTGACCTTCTTTCCAAAAGAATTTGAGAGGACTTCAAAGGAAATCTAGGATTTGTTTTTTCAAATTAATTTGGAATTCGGTGCATTAGCAATGAAACACTCAGAAAGTAGAAGAGTTGGTTCAATAAGAATACTCCGTCCGCTGTGCACAAGAACAATGGATTGCTGAGTTCAAGGTCCCTAGACACTGACAAGCAGGTTCTAATTGTGATGAGTTCAACTTGTATCATCAGAGCTGTTAACCATCTGAATGAAAACCACACTGGGTGATCTTTGCTGCTATTGGTTGTTTTGAGCAAAGACTAATCCATTTAAGGGTTACACAAGGAATACTTGCAGTTAGATTCACATTTCAATTTAGAAACAGAGACTGGCGAAAACATTCATTGATTCCAGGTTAAAAGAGGGAACTGACAATAAACAATTCACATGAAAAATAAGCAATCTGTACCATGTTTTAAAAGGTGATTGGTGGGCTTCCCTGGTGGTGCAGTGGTTAAACATCCGCCTGCAAATGAAGGGGACACGGGTTCGAGCCCTGGTCCGGGAAGATCCCACATGCCGCGGAGCAACTGAGCCCGTGCGCCACAACTACTGAGCCCACGTGCCACAACTACCGAAGCCCGCGCGCCTAGAGCCCGTGCTCCGCAACAAGAGAAGCCAATGCAGTGAGAAGCCTGCACACTGCAACGAAGGGTAACCCCGCTCACCGCAACTAGAGAAAGCCCACACACAGCAATGAAGACCCAACACAACCAAAAATAAATTAATTAATTTTAAAAAAAAATGCTACAAGAAAAAAAGAAGTAGACCAGTGAAAGGAAGAGGAGGAAAGGAGCATTGGGGAGAACACAAGTAGCACTGGGAAAATGTTGCAGGGGCAGAAAACAATGGTGTAAAACAGATGCAGAGAAAATAGGTTTCTCAGAAGTTTTGCCACCTAGATGATTCAGGTCTTTTTGATGTACCTATATTACCAATCCAGCTGCCCAGCTTTTCTGGCAAATTATAGTCTGTGGTGAGTTTTAAATAAGTGAGCTTACTTTGTCTTAAAAACAACTGTGATGTCTAAATTTTGTCAAAAACAAAAAACCCTCCAGTAAGCATTATTTTAATGTATCAAAGAATAGACTATGTTAAAAGCAATTTGAGAGAGTTTATGAATGTTACTTTGGGCAAGAACGTTAGTACTATTTTCTGATAACCTTAGGTATCAAAGCATTATGAAACAGATCATAGTTTATTTTTTTTAATTTATATGGAAATGCAAAGGATCTAGAATAGTCAAAACAATTTTGTTTGGTTTTTTAATTTGTTTGTTTGTTTTTTGGCCACGCTGTACAACAGGTGGGATTTTAGTTCCCCGAGCAGGGAGTGAACGTGTGCCCCCGGCAGTGGAAGCAAGGAGTCCCAACCACTGGACCACTAGGGAAGTCCTAGATCATAGTTTATGAAAAGCTACATAATACTTAATTATTAAGCTCTATGCAGCTCTGTGAAAGTATCTAGTCACTAGAAAATGGTTTAAATACATGTCTACAGATATAACCGATGAGTTTGTACCTCGTGCTTTAGATTGGGAAATTTAATAAGTTTTGACCGCCAGCTATACTACAAAAAGAAAATACTTCTGAAGAAACAGTCTATCATTCTTTGAAAACTACATAACTTGGATTACTAACCTATCTGTATCATTTGATTGTATAGATTTAGTCATAATCTTTTCATTTGTTTTATATAAGCAAATAGGACTATTTGAAGTAGCCCACCAGTTGTAACCTTAAAAGCACAAAGGACATTTCATTGCTCACATCCATAATTCTCAAAAATGTTCCTGATAGCCACTATATTAAAAGGGGCTAGGATATCATATATTATACATACTAGAGTCTAGAGCGAAAGACATAAAAAAATTTTTCATTCGAGAGTTGAGTTGGAAAGCACAAGAGAGAAGGCAAGTACGGGGTCTGCCTGGGCTTGTGTATGTGTGTGCACCTAGAATACGGACCTATTCATCAAATTCATACCAATTCATCATTAGGTTCTTTTTTAAACCATTTTCATTTGATCTGTTATAGAAGACTGGTTTCCTAACACTTAGCGTCCTGGCAGTTTACGTGAATATATGTCTGTAAAATCTCTACAACTAAACAGGATTTTATCTGCAATGTGTCCTTCACGAGGCTGCTGCCCTTGAGCGTTCTTCTCCTCAAACTCAGTTGTCCTCTCGAGACCTAAGCTCGGCCCCAGGCGCACTGTGGGTGCCTCGGCCATCTCTCAGGGGTTCAGGATTCCAGCTTCCGCCATTAGATTCCAAGGCTTATTTTTGTGCTTCTTTCGCCTTGATTACGACAAGGAGATCTTACACGTGGCACATGTCAAGTAAGAAGTGCATACAAATATTCACTCTGCAGAAAACCTGTTTGGCTGACTAGGGCAGAGAAAAGGCTATTTATTCCCCAAACCTCATTTCCTTTTCCTTCAGGCAAGCAGCTAGATTATATTTCCAAGCTTCACTGACAGGTACATAGAGCCACATGACTGAGTCTCTGCCAAAGGGACGTGGGCAGAAGTGGTGTATGCCACGTCCAGGTCTCCCAGCTTTGCTCCCTATTCCTTTATCCATGGAAAATTTAAGGCTTTAAGAACCACCAGCTACACAGCACAGGGAGATCAGCTCAGTGCTTTGTGACCACCTAGAGGGGTGGGATAGGGAGGGTGGGAGGGAGATGCAAGAGGGAGGGGATATGGTGATATATGTATACGTATAGCTGATTCACTTTGTTATACAGCAGAAACTAACACAACATGGTAAAGCAATTATACTCCAATAAAGATGTTAAAAAATTAAAAAAAAAAAAACCCACTAGCTAAAGGTGCCTGGTCCCCTAATGCTTGCACAGAGCAGAGCCCCTCTGACACACTCCACTGTGACCTAAATCAACAGAGCAGAATGTTTGTGAGAACCACACCCTTCCTTGACAAGCCACTGAAATGCTGGGTTGTTTATTTCAGCAGCACGTGTCATTTACTATCTTTAAGACAGTTTCTGAGGATTGATGGGCTGGGATGCTACTGTACACTGTTTTCACATATTTTAGTGAGCCCACTGTCCTCGATAAGAGACTGAGAGCATGGACACTATGATTTTATAAACAAGTAACCGTTCAGGAGAGATAAGGGCTCAGAGGACAGGAAAGACCCCCAGAAAAGGAGATATCTCAAATTGTAAAAGATGGGTATCATACGTAAATGCCAAGTCCTGAATAAGACCCTAGAGAACATCTTGTTTTTCCTCGTTTCTTTACAGAATTGGAAACGGATGTCCCATGGCTTCTGTTTGTTTTTTTTTACTTGGAGTATTGTTGATTTACAATATTGTGTTAGTTTCAGGTGCACAGTGTAGTGGATTCAGTATTTTTGCAGATTATACCCCATTATAGGTTATTACAAGATAATGGCCATAGTCCCCTGTGCTATACAGTATATCCTGTTGCTTATCTATTTTATATATAGTAGTTTCTATCTGCTAGTCCCATGCCCCGTATTTGCCCCTCCTCCCACCCCCTCCCCCTTGGTAGTTTGTTTTCTATGTCTCTGAGTCCGTTTCTGTTTTGCATATACATTCCATGGTTTTAAATGAACGCCCTAAAGTCGCATAAACAGTTGGAAGCAGAGCTAGAACAATACCCTTGATCAGTCGTTACATACTGTTATCCTAGAAGACTACAGAAACTCCAGGATACTTTGGTAACCTTTATTTTCCTGAGAAATTTAACGGAACTCAAGCCTGCAAAGAATTGGGGAGGAAGTGAGAATCCAGTAAGAATTCTTAGAGTTTAAAGAACGTACTCAAAATTACCAGCTGCATTTTCCATCTTCTCCTTCAAAAATTCCCCAATTCCTCCATCTAGGGCAAATCCATCCTGGGGATGCTGGGAGGAACCTGGACGTCTAGAGCGCTAGGCTGCTTTCCATCCTCTGGGAGCAACTTAATCCACTTACCCAAGTGTGTGATATAAATATCAGTCTTTTCCATAACTGCCACACAAGAAAAGGAATTGGAGTAGGCACTGCTCTAGAGAAAACCTGCTGCCTTGGCAGAATGACATTTGGAACTGTGAGTACCGCAAGAACCCTATCTGATCAGGAGAAAGAAGATGGAGGTGAAATCTGTTTCTTTCAGTGGATTCGGTAACTAGCAGCTTGTGCCTCCCTAACCAGCAAGGGACCTCAGCCTTGGAAGCAATGACTTATCAACAAAGCACAGTAACATTTACAGTTAATCTAAGTGCCAACTCATCCCACATATATTTTAATCCAGGGTTTGGCAAACTACGCCCCACAAACCAAAGCCAGTTCACCACTTGTTTGTATAAACAGAGTGTTATTAGAACACACGCAGGCCTTTTCATTTATGTGTTGTTGGTGGCAGATTTCTCACCATTACAGCGGAGTTAAGTACTTGGGACACAGACCATACGGCCTGCAAAGCCTAAAGTATCTACTGACTGGCTCTTTCTAGAGGAAATTCGCCAGCCTCTGTTTTAATCCATCAAGATCTAAGTTCTCGATTTCATATTTATATTTCTAGGTCATGCCAAATTTAACAATCTCTGTTTGGGGCTTTAGTCTCAACAGCCACACAGAATTAAAATAAAGAGAATATTTTCTAAATTTAATTCTGTGAGGAAAATCTCATAGGAAGAGGACACTTTCCTGGGGTGCAACATGATATCCTCTGATCCTTACATTTCAGAACAAATCATCACGACCGTATTGAATAGGCAGAAGACAGATGAAAAGTAGGAGAAATCAATTTGAGATTATGAAGAAAGTGATAAATTAGAAGGAAAAAAAAAGGTTTTAGCTATTAGAAATGAATGTCAAGTTGAGTCATTGATCTCTAGCCAACTGACACTCTACTTTTTAAAACCCTTGTTTTAATGTCTTTTTATGCAAACTAAGAAAAAGGGATTTCCCACACACACCCCCCCCCAGACTAAATAATATACTTTGTGAAAGTACTGCCTCAGTTTAATCCCATAAAACAGGATGGACAACCTACAAAAGCCCAGCTAGCTTTTCAAAATAAACCACAACACATCTTTTTATCTATTGGTGCTAATACCTCAATAAATTTTGTGGGTTTTTTTTTTTGCTTTTGCTTGTTTTGATTTTCACTTTTACCTGGATTAAGACAACTATGTATTTTTTGAATTAAGTGTTTTAATTCCCTCAGGTCACTGGAGGCTAGGGAAGTATGAACCCCTCTTTATATCACTTCTGTATACAGTCCTTGGTGTAAAAAGAAATGCAATACAGTTTTGTTGATTGAATGGTTCAATTAATAAATGACTCAGATAATGAATAGACATTTATTTTGTACCTTAATTCATGATTTTTCTGAACTTGACAAAGTTCCATTTTAACTTTGTAATTTTTAGTGTTGAATTTTTTAAAAATATGATAATGTACAGTAGAAAATGTGCTAAAAATAGCTTGCTATTCAAAATTGTCAAGTTAGTTATACTTACTTGCATTTTTTTACTGAACTGATATCCAAATTTTACTGGGCTCATGTACCTGGTACTGGCACATGAATTTCACATTCCAATATTCTCCTATACACTTATATATGATATATTCACATATCGCTTTTGATTATGTAAAAAAACCCTGATGAACTGCATTTGGTAGTTTACTAGGATACAAAGTAAAACAATCAGATCATCCTATGGAATGGAAGAAAATATATGAAAACCATATCTAATAAGAGGTTAATATCCAAAATATATAAGAAACTACAACCCAAAAGCCAAAAAAACACCAATAACCCAATTTAAAAATGGGCTAAGGAGCTAAAATGACATTTTTCCGAAGAAGACACACAAATGGCCAACAGGTATATGAAAACATGCTCAGCTTCACAAATCATCAGGAAATGCAAACCCAAATCACAAGGTATCACCTCATACCTGTCAGAATGGCTATTATCAATAAACAAGACAAGTGTTGGTGAGGGTGTAGAGAAACTGGAACCCTTGCACGCTGTTGGCAGGAATGCAAAAAGGTACAGCTGCTACTGAAAACAGCATGGAAGCTTCTCAAAAAATTAAAAATAGAACTAACAGCAATCCTACTTCAGGGTATTTATCCGAAAGAATTGAAATTGGGCTCTCAAAGAGATATTTACACTTCCATGTTTATTGCACCACTATTCACAGTAATCAAGATTTGGAAACAACCTAAATGTCCATCAACACATGAATGAAGAAAGAAAATGTGGTATGACAAACAATAGAACACTATTCAGTCTTTACAAAAAAAAAAAAAAGGAAATTCTGCAATATGCAACAAGATGGGTAAACCTTGGGGACATGATGCTGAGTGAAATAAGCAAGTCACAGAAAGACCAATACTGCATGATTCCACTTTTATAAGATATCAAAAATCAGCAAATTCATAGAATCAGAGTGGGATGGTGGTTGCCAGGTGCTGGGGGCAGAGGAGAGGGGAAGGAGGAAAATGGAAATTACCAGTCAGTTGGCATAGAGTTTCAGTTAAACAAGACAACTAAGTTCCAGAGATCTGCTGTAGCACATTGTACCTCGAATCCACAACAGTGTGATACACGCTTAAAAAAAGGAAGAGGGCTGATCTCATGTGAAGTGTTCTCATCATAATAAAATTAAAAATTTTTAAAAACAACTAGACCACTTAGTATGTTCTACTCTTGCTTTTAAAAATTATCTAAACTTAAAAAAGAGAAAGAAAACAAAACTCCTAAAAAGTATAATAGCACAGTAGATAGATTTGTATAACAAGCTAGATCTTTCTCTCCCACATTCTCAAAATACTTGATAAGAAGGCACTGGGAGTAGTTACCGTCAGAATTTCTCTAGAAAAATCTTAAAGTTACCAATATATTTTAATTAGGTTTTATGTTTATGTGCGTGACTCGTGGGTGGTTGACAGATATCGTGGGGCAGGAGGAAATCAGCCCACCTCCAGCCACCCCTAGATGTTGCCCTGTAGGTAGTGAATTATATTTATCTTGTTTTTATTTCCTCCCCAACTGGAAAAGAATACATATGTTTTAGCATTTACAAGTGGGCAATAAACAAAATTTTTAAAGTATACCTTGTACTAGAATTCAGATATTGAGAAACTAATTTTGCTGAATCCTCAGTGACTGGCGAGCAAATCAAGCTCTACTGCCTTGAGACACACTTTCTATTTCCAAGGATTATGATCTCTTCATCTCTCTGTCTCTCATACTCTCAAGAAAATTCTATTTGTAAAAGCTAAAGGGAACCTGTTTTAGCTTTATTGATGTCACACTGGATTATCACAGAGTCACTTTCTTAATTGTAGTGTTTGATAAATATGCTGCTTTCCTCCCAGAGTCAATAATATAATGAAAAATGTTTATACAGCACTGAAGTATATATTAAAGGTTGCTTAAGAACAGAGAAATATATTACTTAAATATATATATAACGATGCTAATGCAATCAAATTGGAACCTAATTTAATTGAGTTATTGATTTGAAAAGCAATTTTCTATCAGAAGCTGACATTATTCAAAAACTAATTTTACGCCTTTAAGGAACTTCTACCATTTTCTTTCCTAAGATGTTGATGGCTAGGAAAGGCAGAAATGAACTGTCACTACTACTGAGACCGTATTTGTTCAAACAATGTTTTGTTACATCTGATAAAAGGCTGTAGCTGAAGAGATTTTTATTACCTTCAGAAAGTGTCACTTTTTCCTAACAAAGACACCAGAACCACCAATTAGTCCTTCCAAATATAGTCAGTGTGCTACAAGGGAGTTCTCTAAGTACGTAAGCAGGGAAGATGGTTACCAGTGGGGAGGCAGCTAAGAAACCTACCTGGGAATACTTAGCACGCAGGTTTCCAACATCGGGGGGTTAGAGTCTGGATAACAAGCCTGACAGGACAGCAGATCGTGGTGTATAGATTATTTACTCAGCATGTGATCACTGGCTTTAGCAAAAGAGGAAAAAAAGCAGAAATCTGAAGTTTAGCTAAAGTTGAGAAAAGGGAGCCAAAGAGCTATTCCTGCTTTCAAAAAAAGCAAAGCATGCAGCTACCACGGTGGCAAAGGCTTAGAATCTGTGGGGCTGGAGGGAAGATCTGAAGCCTTTTGAACAGCAAATGGCCCTGAGCAGTATTCCACATATTTGCCTAACCAATGGAAGCTGGAGTACTGTTAATATTGGGCATTTTTCCGACAATGGATGAGTTTGCAAAGTCAAAGCTCCTTGGCAGGCATGGCTATCTGGGGGAGGAATTGGGGGCAACCCGGGAGCAGTTTTTACCCTATAAATCCTATTCTCAACCACAGAGGCAAACGAGGGGAAAAATGGTCATTTTCCTGATCACGGCATTTAAAAGAAAATGGGAATGGGGGCAGCTCATTCTTCCAAAGTCCTTTGTCAGAGAAGGTCTGTTGAAATACATCTAGTACAAAAGAATTCATCCAGGTCATTTCTGAAACACGGATCATGAGTTTGTAACAATGTCTAAGAAAACTGTCTAGCACATGAATATGCTGTTAATGGAACTTGAGAATTTAAAAAGCATTTTAAATTATATGGCCATCCCAAAGACTAAATAATCACTGTTTACTCTGTCCTCGTTATGAAACACCATGCCAAGACTTAAATAATCCCCAGCTAGGCAAAGCAGAACCAAACATTGCCCAGAACAGTTAAAGCAGACATTTCAAATGCCACGTATTCTTCAACTTTTGTGTTTTTGAACGTTTCATCCGTAGTCCCAATGCCATATTTTCATAGTAGAAAAGCATGGAAATGTTCACCAAGTCACGGTAGTGGTGTTATTAAATGTTCATAGCATATATTTCCCTAGATCCCTTTGATACTGCTGTTTGAAAGGTTATGGTAGCCCCCCAGATGTATAATGCTAGAATTTTCTGCATCCATTTCATATGCTAAAATAAAAGAATTTTTAAAAAACAAGGGGTAGACTGTAAAAAATAAATAAATAAACTTTAAGTCTAACCTTAGGACTCTTTATGTGTGTAGCAATCATTACGCTTTTTTTTTCCCAACTAAATAGAAAATGACTAGTTTATATTCAGCAGCCAAAATTGCGATGCCATTCCAATCACGGCGTAAAATGCACCAGTTATATCCAACTGGTGATCTTCACATACATACACACACACATTTTAAAAGTATCTCTGCACTTTCTCCAGAAATACTAGGCTCTGTCTTAAATAGCACTTATAAAAGATGAAGGATAAGTATCAAAGTATAAGTACCACAGATACGAAATGTATCTAGTGTGCCTATGCAGGAGAAAATGTTACTAAGTGAAATGTTATAAAGGAAATTTCCATTACATTCTAATATGCTAATGTGGCTTCGAAACCATCATTTGCTTGTTTTTCTTAGAAGGTATATTCACACTCACGGTCCTAAGTCAATTTCTTGGCACTGATAAATTAATTAAGCAAGGAGGCCATCAGATGCAGGTGGCTTTAATGCCATGGGGACCACGTGAGTAAACCCAACGCTAAGCCTGCAAATGCCTCAAGGTTAAGAAATCAAAACACCAAGGACACGCAGTCACAAACAGCCAACGAGGCTTTACACTCTAGCCAATCATTTTCTTACTTTGCTTCCACATTTCCTCTATAATCGTCTCCTCTCCAGCTCCTGTGGATGGAGCGTTCCTAACCACTTCCAGTCTGGCAATGCCTGATTCGAATAGCTTTTTGCTCAAATAAACTCTTAAAATTTTTATTACGCCCCAGTTTATCTTCTAACAGTTCTGGTGCCGGAAGAGGAAACCAAACATTCTCCCGATACCCCCTAGGGGCAAAGAGCAACTAGGAGCCCGCCGCTTCCTCGCCACCTCCCACGGTCATGGGCAGGGCCCTCTCAGATCCTAGATCTGAGCTTTAGCGTCATGAACTTTCAGACTTGGAGCATTTCTTTTTCCAGACTGGGTCCAGAAACCTGCCAGAGTGAGACTGGGTCTGACTTAGAAACCAGACTGTGTCCAACGTAGACACCGGACTAGGTCCAGGGTTGGACTGGATCTGACTTAAGCTGAACCAGATCCAGTATGGGGCTTCAGGTGAATAAAATTTGTTTTAAGGTTGAACAGGCATGTTAACCTCTCCAAAGATCATCTCGAATTACAGTGGCCACAGTAGAGAACTTTTAACCTAGGTAAACGTATCCAGTTAGGAGGCGCCCTAGAAAAAAAAAGGGGGGTCTCAGACAGGACTCACCAGAAAGCGTAGAGGGAACATTATTTTTCTCCTCTACAGTTTCTGGACCTGGATGAGACCCGCTTGGACACCCCCGCTTGCTCCAGAGCCTGCAGATGGGATCCCGGGGAAACTGGCAAAGCCGGCAAAGGGTGAGGGTTCTTACCAAAATCAGCTCTCCCCGACCTCTGCTGAGCAGCCTGGTCGAGAGCAAGGGACAATTTCACGTTGTCCCTTCCTTTCCAGATGGGCAGGAAAAAACAGTTGTGAGAATGAGATCTTTGAACCGTGACTTAGCTTTCAGGTGCCCACTGGTTGGGAACCTTTTCCTCCCAGGGACGGCTCTACCTGTTTTTCAAGTTCACGTGATCTAGTATTAATCTTCAGTAGATAAAAGATATTGAAGTTTGGGGGTTTAATTAAAATAGGCATGTCTTCCGAGTTATCAGCCTTAAATTTAACATAGACATGCAACTTTTATCTGCCTGGATTGGCTAGTCAAATAAGTTATATCTGTTACAAAATTTCTCAGCAAGAAAAATAACTCAAGATGATTGCTGGCTGTTTAATGTCCTATGAAATTTTCATGAGTAATCTAAACATGATTGTTATGAACAAATGAATAAATAGATGTTAATAAAAGTTTATAATTGAACTTTTCGATGATGATGAAGCTTTATAAAATATGCATACTTAAAAACAGCTCCTAAAATCTTTTGGTAACTTGAAACCTTAGATTTTTGCTGAGTTAAGTTAAATAATGGGCATTCGTTGAATATCTAGATAATTTCCAAATAAGATAAAATATCAATGCATTAACTAATCAGCATACGTGTATCTACTTCTGGTTCCCTATTACAGAAAAACTAGACATGTTTGGGTCTATTAGTAAACATTTCTGTGCTGCATTTAAAATTTTACTATAAGAAAGAATATACTTCTACAAATTATGAAATGTATTTATAAACTTATCAGTCCAGAGCATACTAGTAACAGGTAGTACACAACTGTTTACTTCTTAGTAAACTAAGGATTCTAAGGGTTAAGAAGTCTAATCAATATATGTAATTAAAACTATTTAGCAATAATAAGGGTGAAAGGAAACAACTGTGTATGAAAAGTAGGTAAGAAAGTTAAAATGACTAATTGTTCCAGAATGAGAAAGAGGAAAAAACATAGGACAAAATCTGAATAAATATTAAAAAGTTGTAGAAGCTTCATGGAAAAGGAAACTTGGGACAGGAATTTTATGGATGTTTGAGCTGGCTAAGATTGGAATGAATTTATTTAAGTTTAAAAAAATGAGTTTTAATATCAAAAGTACACTAATGCAAAATTAGAGTTTGGTTTTCTCTCTGCTAAAAAAAGCAAAGTTTTCTTAGATTATTGATATACTCTTAATAAGATATTGTAAACAGAGGTTTTTCTTTACCCTTTAAGTAATGTGCCCAAACAGCAAAGATTGTGTGCCCTACCAAAATTGTTTACTGTGCTTCACATTGTTTTATTGGGTTTTTTTTTTTTTTGCGGTACGCGGGCCTCTCACTTCTGTGGCCTCTCCCGTTGCGGAGCACAGGCTCCGGACGCGCAGGCTCATGGCCATGCTCCGCGGCATGTGGGATCTTCCCGGACCGGGGCACGAACCCGCGTCCCCTGCATCGGCAGGCGGACTCTTAACCACTGCGCCACCAGGGAAGCCCTTCACATTGTTTTTACCAGGGCTTTGATTACTTAAGAAAACCCAGTCTTCTCAGGAATAAAAGAGCAAAGTTTTGTTCACAGCTGTGTAATCTTCTGTATTTGCCTTTAACATCTTCCATTGTCACTTTTGTTAAATATATAGTTAAGTATTGCTTCATAATGAGCTGTGATCCTAGTTAACCAAATGTTCAAACCTTTGGACAGTTTCCCAAAATCAAAGTCTAAAGTGACTCTTTTTGATCTTAAATCAACTTTGATATTTCCCAGAGAGCCCCTGGAAAATCTCAAAAGAATTTTTCTCTCACCTTGTAGAAGAAAGATGTTAAACTAATTAGGTTTACTTAATATGTTAAGTTATGTGGGAAGCTTATCAAATAAGAAGTGATAATAAACCTTCTTAGGTTATATGTGTGTGGATATATGTTACTGGTATAGGTATCGCAGAAATTGTTTAACGTTTCTAGAAATTTGTCAGTATTCTCATTGTCCAATTATTATTCTAAATCATTGTATACCACAGAATAACTACATTTCTTCATCAGATTTTTAACCATGGCCATTTAAAAAAATTCTTTGTCATTTATAAACAGTTATTGTTTTACTCTGATGCTTCTGCAAATGTGCTTCATCTTCAGAGAAATTCATGGAAAGGACTCTGACCAGCCCTCTAGAATATAGGCTTCTGATAACTTTAAGACCATAAAAACTGAACTGTGTAAGAATTTCCAGAAATAGGGAAAAACTGGATCCAAGCAGAAGAGGAATAAATAATATGGGATTGAATGAAGTAATGAGGATAATTATGTATTTTTTATAACTTTTTCTCTGAAACATTGCTGGTTCCTTAATATTTTATTTTTCTAGATTTAAGGAAATCTTTCTCTCCTACACTAAGATTTGCAGTAACTTTGTAAATATACCTATGTAAGTAGAACTGAAACATTTACTTTTTCCCCCTACCTGATCACTCCAGAATTCAGAAACTTATTGAGTATTTTTATTTTCATGATAATATAGTTATTTGCATAAGTTCAATTAAAATGTATTCTCCTTATTACAGGACACAATTGGAAACACTGATTGTATTACCAAGGCTTTGAATGTCATATTTGAGAATATGCATACAATCAGATATGGCCAAAAAAAAAAAAAAATTCAGATATGACCAGACAGCTTTAAAGAACTATGGTTGACTTTATGGAGCCAATAAAGCCCCTTGGAAAAATCAGTCTGGTGCCTTGTTTACAGGGTTACCAGCAGCCTTACCGGGTAAGTAAAGATGGTCACTTCCTGGCAGGCCCAGGAACCTCAGCCTTGAGGACCTCAAGAAGAGAGGAATTCACCTAAATGTATATGTATTGCAGGTAAAGTCTGGTAGTAAGTTCTTGGCTTGTCTTCTTAGTCTGAGGAGGCTTTTAAAAAATCTAAGATTCCTTATGGAAAGTTCCAGCAAAGCATATTCAAAAGCAGCCTATATGGTTGGTCATAATCTTGCTGCTGTACTTATATAAATAATCAGGCCAGGTTTAACGACACGAGGCTTATCTTTGCAAAAAAAAAAGTCTTATTGTGATTATCTTTGATAGAAAGAAGGGTGATTATAGAGGAAAAGTTATATTTCAGTAGAAAATTATACCATAAACTTATGGATATCAGATTCTAGTCCTGTTCATTGTCTTTGAGATTATCTGTCTGTAAACTGGACTGGATCCTGAATTCTACTAGTATCCTCCAATACCTGGCTACCACTCTCCAAACTCATGTTTCCAATGTTCTCACACCCTTCTGATTTGGAATCAATAAGACCAAAGCCTGCCCTCGAACCTCCTCGGAAGGGCCCATACCAGGTCCTCCTCACTACCGAGATGGCAGCCAAACTTCAGGTACTTGAGCCTCGGGTCCATATTCCCATTTGAAAAGGGCTCCTCCAGACTTAGAACTGCACACCAGCTGGAGTTCTAAAATTAAAATTGAGTAGGGAGGCTCCTCCCCAGAAGCAGACAGCTTCTTGAGGTGGACAGCTCTCTCAAGACCCAGGTCAACATCTTCACCTCCGATATGAAATCTCTGTTCCTTTTGCCCTTCCGGTACTTGTTCCTTTTCTCCATTGATGCACAGGAAAACAATGCTCCTTAACTCTGGCAACTATTCCTGAGTCCACCGCTAAGGCCACAGTTGTACAGTAGTCCCTAGGCTTTCTTGCTAAAGTGGCTTTAGATAATAGAATTACTTTAGATAACTTACTGGATGAACGAGGGGTCTGTGCCATAGCAAATACCGCCTGCTGCACGTTCATCAACACTTCTGCTACTGCAGCAAGTACAAGAAATGAACAAACAAGTCACTTGGCTAAGACATGTTGATGACCCTCAGACACGTTCTTTCATGTATCTGATACCAACTGGTTTAGTTCATGGGGGACCTGGCTAAGGAGGATACTCCAATTTCTCAATATTATCATCCTAAGACTTATCACTGCAATCTCCCTAGTTTGCTATGTTCTCTCAAAGGTCTCAAGTGCACGTTCACAGCCATCAGCAGTACATCAGATGGACTCACTGAGCTTGGAGAAAGAGAAACAAGATGAACAATGAGATGAACAGCAAAAACCATCCTTCTATAGATCTGACATCAGAACCTACGAGTTTCACAATGAGACAAGAGCAACTTAACTCTGATGGTGACCGAGAATGGCGCTAATACCAGTACACTGTCAGTCTCTCATGTATGAGAGGATGACCAAAAGGGGGGAATTATTAAATTAAAAAACAAGGAGGCCATTAGACTGAGGTAGCTCTAATGCCATGAGCACCAAACCAAAATCTAAGCCAGCAAATGCCTCAAGGTTAGGAAATCAAATCAATAAGGACAACCAATAACAGACAGCCTACAAGACTTCACACTACAGCCAACCCATCATTTCCTTACTTTGCTTCTGCCTTTCTTCTATTCAAGTGTCTCCCAGAGCTCTTGTTGGTGAAGCGCTCCTAAGCACTTCCGGTTTGGCATCGCCTGATTTGAATTAATTCTTTTGCTTAAATAAACTCTTAAAATTTTTAATACGCCTCAGTTTACTAACAGAACACAGCACATGCAGTAATTCTCCAACTTTACGGCGCACATAATGCAGTTTCCAGCCTAACTTTTTCTCTCTTGTCTGGTTTGCAAGTTCATTAATTTGTTCAGAAAATATTTGAACAGCTAAGCATCCTCCAGGAATCTCAGAGATCATTTTTAAGCAATTTTATTAGAATCCTAGTGGAAAATGAATGACTTAAAACCAATAAAAATGAAGGATCATAAGAACTGAAACAACTTCGGGGCAGTTTTTACTTCACTTAAGGTTCCTGAGATGGAGCATTACTTTAAGGGAAAAATACTGAATTTTAATTCTTTGTGAACCTGATCTGTCCCTATTTTCTTCAAAAATGAAAAGTTATTTCCATCCTAACCGTATCTCACTTCTGCTCAAAGTCTGTTTTACTTCACTGAAGCTTGCATGACATCAAAACATTATTTTCTGGACTTTTTTTTAACTTGCTCCTGCCTTTCATCCGGTGTTTTTAGGTTACCTTATAATCCTTCATTCCCCAGACTTTATCTGACTAATCCAAAGAAAGTTGCTCCAATGCATGAAATAGACAACTGAGGGGGAGCATACTGTATAGCACAGGGAACTCAACGCACTGTGGCACCCTAAATGGCAGGGAAGTCCAAAAGGGAGGGGATATACATATATGCATGGCTGATTCGTTTTGCTATGCAGTAGAAGCTAACACAACACTGTAAGGCAACTATACTCCAATAAAAATTAATTTAAAAAAATTTTTAAAAAACAAAGAAACTTGCTCCAAGTCCTGTTAGCCTGTTTTTATTCCAGAGTCTTTCTTTACTTCTTCCATAGTAGTAAAAAACTTTAGCTGGGCACAGAGACACAAAGAATAAAGGCTGTACTAACCAGATCCCCTGGCATTTATATATAGTTATGTGACTGTGTTCTGGACAAGAACATGTAAATGAAATTGTTACTTAACAGTTTTCTAGATACCCCTGAAGAAAAAAAAAAAAGAAGAAGCAAGGTGCATGTCCTTCTTCTTTTCTCCCTCTATACTACTTCCTGGAGCCATCGTAAACCACGTGTCACACAGAGCTGAGAAACAAGAGAGAAAGAACTTCAGTCCTTGGCAGTGTGGACTACGATAGGGACCGTGGACCAGCTACTTGGACTTGTATATGTGAGGGAGAGATAAACTGCTGCCTTGTTTTGAGCCACTTTGTTTTTCTTTTAAGTTTTTTCTGACACATACAACTCAATGTCATCAAAAGTATTCGGCCAACGTTTGCAGGACTGGACTAATTGTTTCTCACTCCTCACTCACTCCCTGTAATCTGTTTCTGCCTCTTTGGCCATGTTCATGTAACTTGCCCCGTGCCCTTCTGTGGGAGTATATGGGCCTATTGGACTCACCGACTTTGGACTTTGACAGCCCATGTGACACTTTCCACATCTGAACAGAAGCCTTCGAAATGATTGCAGTGGGCTCAGCCTGGCTCTATTCTCTCTCAGTCATGAGACCAGCATTAGACACATGGAGGCTACTCCACCATCCTGGGTCTCAGAACCAGAAGACACGTGGACCCAAGCCAAGCAGAAATAAGTGTTTACTGAAGTAAGCCACTGAGATTTTGACTTTTTTTTGTTGTTTGGTTACCTCAGTAAAAACTAATACAGAAATTATATATCAACACAAACAACCATAAAGAATCTTATAAGAAACAAGCCTCCATAGACTAGTTTAAGTATGATTTTGAAAAAATGAGGCATAACTTTATCTTTGGTGGCAGTAACACCATTTAACAGTCTTTGAAATTGCACATGGTACAACATGAGTAAGCGAATGAATCTTTGTTTGGTGAAAAGACTCAAGATAATCACAATGGTCTTTATAATTTGTTTATTTTAAATACTTTACTAGTCCTTGAACTTCACCTCACACCTTAAGCGAATTTCCCTTCTTTTGTGCTTCTATGAAAACTGGTACAAACATCATTACCCTTTGTTTGTTGAATGACCATTATCTCTAATAGGTCTGTCTGGTTGAAAAATAAAAAGACATGATTTAAAACAAAAATAGTGACTTCACCCATGAAACAAGTCTGGTACAGAGAAAGGATTATAAGTAGCATACCCTTATCAACCTATTAAAAGATGTGAACATAAGATAGTAGCAGGGTAGCCTCTCTGTGACTAATATATAGGCTAAAATCACAGGAAAACAGGCATCAGAAAAGTACATGATATATGCTCTGTCAGCTGAGAGCCCTAGAAGCAGTGGTTTTCCAGAGTAGCAAGAATATTGAGCACCTAGAACTTGGTTTTTAATACGATTCTGAAAGAAAAGGAATGAGGGATCTTTGGGAAAATGGCTGCTTCTGGATTTAGGGCAGGAAATATATAAGCGAGTAAGAGGGAGCTGGAGCATCTAGTAGTTCCAGAAAGTAAGGAAGAACTCATGAACATTAAAACAAACACACCACAATGATGTCAAAGAGACGTGGGAGCCAACTGAAAGAGCTCCCAATGGCAGCAAAATAGAAAGTATAGTTGGATTATAAACCAAAATAAATATAACTATGCATGAGTCTATACAATTATAAATGATTAAATAATGAAGGAGGGAGGGTGGGAAGGAAGGAAGGAAGGAAGGGGAGGGAGAGAGAGGAGAAAGGTTAAGTATCCTATGCAACGAATTCCAAATAATTTACATAGATACTCCACCTTCAAGGAGGTGGAACACAACTCCCTACGCCTTAAATGCGGCTGCACGTAATGACTTATTTCTAAAGTGTACCGTGTGGAAAGGGGAGGGAAAAAGTAACTTTATAGCAGAGAAGCCTGTCACACACTATTCTCAGTAATTGGGTAATTCTCAGTCGACACCAACTGTGGTTAGTCACCTTGCTATGACGCACCTTGATGTGACAAAAATGGCACACGACTTCTGTGGTTTTCCGCCCCAAAACACATAATCCCGTTCTAATCACGAGGAAAACATCAGACAGTCCCAGATGAGAGACAGTCTATAAAAGATCTGACCAGTAACTTCAAAACCATCACGATCATGAAAAGCAAGGAAAGTCTGAGAAACTGTCGTTCACAGCCAAGAGAAGCCTAAGGAGATATGACGGCTAAATGTAATTCCATCCTGGATGGAATCTTGGAACAGAGAAAGGACATTAGGTAAAAACTAAGGAAATATGAATAAAGAACAGACTTTTAAAATAATAACGTATCAATAGTGGTTCATTAATTGTAGCAAATCTACCATATTCGTGTAAGACATTAATAATAGACAAAACTGGGTGTTGGGTATCTGGGAACTCTGTATTATCTTCACAGTTTTGCCATAAATATTAAAATGTTCTAAACCAAAAAGTCTATTTCGAAAAGTAAATGTAGCTTTAAAATTTATTTTAAAAGCCATATAATCCTCTTCTTAAAACCTCACATTTTCTTGATTAAAATGGGAATTAAAAAAAAAGCTTTTCAAGATACATTTATTTTATTGCCCATCCTATAGTATCAAAGTAACTAAAATATTATCTATATTAAACTTAGAATGCAATTTCATAATTTGAAGGTTTTACCATTTAAAAATATCTAGAGGTAATTTAAAAGTCATTATAAATTATATAGATTAAAAGCTATTTCAAATGAATTAGATTCTTATTCATATGTTAAACCTTGTTCTATAAATATATAAAGTCTTCTAGGAAATCTAACATTATGTCTTTTAAACATGTGGATAAAATAGTGGTAAGATTTATACTGTGACTAAATGAAGAAGAAAAATTCAAATGTAACACTTGGTCAGAATGGTCTGAACACTAGAAAGATGGATGAGAATGAAATTTCTAGGTTTTGTCATCTTCTAACCAGTTTTGCATCAAAATCCAATTCACGTAATATAGAATGAGAAGAAGCAGTAACTATAAATAGACCTAAATTACAATCATGTATCTAATAACTATTTGTACCATGATGCATTCATGTTAATTCCAGCCCTTCTTTGCTTCCTAAGCAAACCAAGAAAAACTTCATAGCACAAACTCTCAGAGGGATTAGCATTTCTTTACTAGTTTACATTAAGTGATTCTGTACATTATATATACATATACACACACATATATATATACACTTTCTCCTTCTAACATATATTCATTTTCTTTACAAATATTACCATAGAATTTACTTTGCTGGGTGATTGTTGATTTTCTATTTCCTCTTTGAAGCACCTGGCTTACTTTACTTGTTGATGTTTTCATTGATTTTCTATTTCCTTTTAGAAAGAGATGAGAGTATTTAAACAGGTCATGCTACTTGGCAAGAATAAGATGTTACGTTGTGTGGTGTTTCTAGGGAATTTCACCATTAAACTTACTGCTTTTATTTTCATAGAAAGTGGTGATTTTTTTTTATTCTGGATTGCACACCATTGTGTTGTCTCTTTATTTTACGTTTAAATGTCTTATTCTACAGCTTAACTTTGCAAGACAAAATTGTGATTGTTTTGACTGGTTTAAATGTATCACCATACCAGTTTCTATTACAGTGAATTCTCAAGGGGAATAACCTAAATTTTGAAAGGCTATTTCGAGTCTCATAATATATGTATGTGTGTGTGTGTGTGTGTGTGTGTGTGTGTGTGTGTGTGTGTGTGTATATATATATAACCTTGAATGTTGTGACAATTTAAATCATAACAGAAATATTAACTGCTCAAATAGCACTTCTGAACGTAAACAATTATTGGGATGATTCAAGTAACGATCACCTTCTTCGCCTTAATTGGGGTGATGGTGTAGGAATCTCATAATTTACCAGAATGTGGATTTCTGCCTTAATGGAATGACTATCTATCTGAGTGAGAAAACAAACTTGGCTTTTAAATTTTCTAAGAGAATACAATTTTGCTACCTACCCAGAATCAACCATCCAAATGCCATGCAGTACTAGTCAAACATACTGGAGAGATCTGATTTTTTAAAGGATCTACGTAAGGGACATAATAGCCAATCGTTCCTCTAGAACTGCCCGGTTCAGTTCACTAGCCACTAGTTAACTGTAGCCATTGTACACTTAAGATGTTATTAGTATTAATGGAGACGTTCTGAGAGTGAAATATCACCAGAATATCAGAGAAAAGAATGTAATGTATCCGACATTAATAATCACATACATACTGTACATTGAAATAATATCTTGACTACATAGGGTTAAACAAAATGTTTTTAAAATTTATTTTACCTGTTTCTTTTTTCTTTTTTTAGTGTAACCACTAGAAAATCCAGAAGTACCTAAGTGGTTTGCATTCTATTTCTACTGAACAGTGCTGTTCTAGATTCTCTCAGCTCTGTTTCTATGATAGATCTTATGAATGTACCATGTCTGGACTGTTTTATCTTAGATCCCTATAGCAATGACATGATCAAATTAAAACGTAGTTCTATGTCTTTGATTTGTGAGATATGATATGAAAAAAAGGTTCAATCTTACAATAGAAAATTATGGGCTTGTGCTATCAAACATCACTAGTGAAAGCTGTTCCCCAGAAACTTGTGACCCGCAGGGATTTGAGCCAAAGAAGAGAGGGCTTTTATGGATGAGCCGTGCTAACCTTGACTCTGATTAGGCTGTCTCAGGACATCTGTCCAGCAATGTTCCTTAAATATTCACAAAGTTTTCCCACGCTCTATTGCTTCTCTAGCTGCCTTTTTTCTTTCCAATGTCCTTAATGTAATAGAAACACCGAGTCCAAATTTTGTATCAGTAATGGAAATCATAAAATTTTTAAATTAAATTATAATAACGTTCATATCCACCGGCAGAAGAAAATTAATATTTATGGTATATGACTTCATGGGGTATATATTGCAAGTTTACTTTGTTAGTTTTCAAGCACTTCCCTAAAGGTCTGTGCGCTATCACAGAAAAAAAAAGTATTACTTTAGAAAAGAACTTTGTGTGTGCCATGCATGCCTAGAAAATAAGAAATGAGAGTTGTGTCTTGAAAGACTATTCAAAACTAACGATTCCAAACAGAGACCTGTTTTGTCAACTTTTCAGCAGGTGATAAAAGCAACAGATAGCTACAGTCAGTCATTTAGAAATAGGAGAGAAAGAAAGGAGAGTAATTTAGAAGAGGCAGCTGTGACCTAGAGGCACATGGGAAACCTGCCTACAGTCTCCTTAGGGACAAAACAGCAGGAACCAAGCCACGGGAAGCCAGCAGAAGGACAGACCCAACATGGTCTGCCACGTCATGGGGTTTTATTTGTGTTTGTTTTTGTTTTATAGGAGGAGAGAGATTATTTGTTTCTTTAATGTGATGGAGGATTTCAAGCTATGCCCCACAAGCCCAATCCCCGTGATGGCGGAAGAAACTCTGCAACAAGGAAACTAAATAAAGCCTGCAGAATCATACCAATAAGAGAAGGTTGGTTCAAAAAAAAAGAATGTTGGTTTATTTCACAGTGTTACATACCTGTTACCAGTTGTAAGCTCTGAAATCTAAATTCAATCTTGAAATTCTTGCCATTAAAAGGGAAATAGGGGCTTCCCTGGTGGCGCAGTGGTGGAGAGTCCGCCTGCTGATGCAGGGGACACGGGTTCGTGCCCCGGTCCGGGAAGATCCCACACGCCGCGGAGCGGCTGGGCCCGTGGGCCATGGCCGCTGGGCCTGCGCGTCCGGAGCCTGTGCTCCGCGGCGGGAGAGCCACGGCGGTGAGGGGCCCGCGTACAGCAAAAAAAAAAAAAAAAAAAAAAAAAAAGGGAAATAGGATGAAGATATACTCTGAATTTTGCATGCCAGTAACCCCATTTGCCACAAATCTCAAGATTAAGAACCAAGACGTGGGCTTCCACATGCTGCATACTAAGATCAATGTAATGTGCTCTAGAATATTTCCTACCAACAACACACTCTGTAGTACAGCTGTGAAGCAACAATCCCTCTAAGAGGAATCTTACTGGACTGAGGCACTGAACAAGTTTAAAAGGGCTAAGAATAGTGTTTGTCTGAAGTCTCACACCAAAGGAAAAAGAAGAAACGCGCCCTCTCTCCTTCTGATTCCCTCTTAATTGTCAACCCAACCATGCGCTACCATGGTTTGTACTATATATCTGGTTATGTGGTTCGTACTATATATCTGATTACTTTGGGATTTTTCTGCGCCCCAGTGACCTCTTATCTTTTTTTACAACTTTACTTAATTCTGCAAGAAGAGCTGTATGCCCCGCCACAGAAGCACTACAATATGCTTCTCCGCAGGCAGCGATCTGGGTAACTGGGCCACCGTGGAGCTCTGGTTTGGAGAGACTGACCAGGAAACTAGAGCCAATGGTGTAAAGGGGGTTCTTGCTGCCAGTTGGAAAAATAAGCATTTTAGAGTCTTCATAATCATGAAGAAAAAAATTCTACTATATACCACTTCTATTTTTACACATTGGAAAAGTGACATGAAAAAGTTAGAATTATATTTTGGCAAAAGTTACAGTCTTGCAAGGTCCAAATGAAAGTGTTGTGTTTTGGCTAAAGTTGAAGGTTCTGCCTTTCCTCAATGGAAGACATTTTACCTTAACAGAATCCAAGCATTCCCTAATGGAAATAGAAAGAAGTATTTGTGTTTTGGTCCTCCAACCTTTTATATATTCTTTACCTTGAAAATAGGCCTTTAGCCTGAAAAGTAGTATGCAGACTTGAGTACAATCAGTAACTATCATGTCTTTACAAATTTATCCAAATCTTTAAACTTCCTACATCTCAGTTTTCCTTACTGAAAATTATCATCATCATCATCATTATTGTTACTATTAGTAAACCTCCATACAAATAAACACTAAGTAGAGGACCGGCTTGAAACACACATACCTTCATTTCATGTGAGCACTGCTAACAAAGAAACCATCTGCTGGCTTAAATAAATCAGCCTTAAAACACTGACAATAACGGAAAAATTCAACAGCAGTTTGCTTAACCCCAAACCGGCACACATTCAGTTTAAAAGTCTTCCTATTTAATTCCCAAGTCTCTTTTGTATATGAAAAAGAAACCTTCACTTAGACTTTTATAAACGGTATTTAGCCAATTTGCTCTACAAATGATTCCTTTAAGATCTTTAGAGATCACACAAGTAGAAAAATCCCTCCTTTCCTTTTATTCCATAGAACTCAGCCATCCGTTTTGATGTACCCTCACACCTAACCAAAGCCGCAAAAATGTGTATCTGAAACCAGCTGTCAAATCGCAGCAGCTACAAGTCTCCAAGAGGCAGCCCGCCCGGTTTCTAAATAGCAGAAGTAATCTTCCACCAAAGCGCCTCAAAGTCTTCTGATAGCAAGTGCATTCTGGAGATGTTAAAACCTATGGTGAAGAGCGAAGACTGAGCCTGTGCTCCGACTGGATCGTCCCAGGTTTAAGAACCTTGTGCCATATTTGTGAAGGGATGTGTTTTGACTCAGCAAACACCCTCCTGATCCTGGAGTCATCTGTACAGAAACATGAAGATTTCCTGTCTGTCTTAGTGCTGGAGGAAATTTCTCATGTTCTCCTGGCCCTTCTCTCTTAGAAGCCTAGTATATCAACTTGGTAAAGATATCATTGGAAGAAAATCTCCCTTAACACGTCTCTCCATTTTCCATAGTAGAAAATGAAGGCCAAGAGGCCAAGATCTCACAGTTCATGGAAAAACCAGGATTCCTCGTGCGAAATTCATAATATTTCCTCTAAACCATAATGCCACCTGAAAAGAGATTTATTGCAAGAATTAGCTGTATGGCCTAGGTGAAATGGAGATACATAGAGGAATATACACTTCTTTCACCTGGATATCATGGGTGGTCACAAGGCAAGTGGACTCCTGGGTTTTGCTCCTTGAAGCTGTGTTCTTGCACCATTTAAATCATCGTAGTTTTAACCAATATCGCTAAAGACCAGTGAGGTGATGTAATTTGGGGTTATATCAACCTACTCAATATTACACTCTTCCCTTTGGCAGGTTTATTAAAAATCAAACGATGAAGAATGAAGGCAGATGGGATTGCTTGGTTGGGCTGCCTCCTGGTGGTAACCTATACAAAGTACACACGCTTGTTGAGTTTTGTGACAAATGCCCATCGATCCACTAAGCATTTTGTTTTAAGCTGCGTCTGGATTAAGGTTAGTGATCAGTTCTCTCATGGAAGTCGATTCATGAAGACGCCCAAGTGGAAGGAATAGGAGCTTGCCTAAGGTTAAAAAAAAAAAAAAAGTAGCACCAGCTATACTCAAGGACCGCTGAAACTAGATCCACTTTATATTTTCCTCAAAAATATTATGCTTAGTAAAATGTAATGAGGTCTAACAACTAGACTCCTTTCCTCAAATCATTATTATAGATGGTGTAAATTAAAAATCAAAACGAGGACTGGACTTGAAGTTAAACAAATTGGGCTCTAGATTTGACTCAGTCATGGTCTGTGGTCATTCAACCTTTCTGACCTCGGCTTTCATGCTGCAAGATTAGATGAGCTCACCACGGGGCAACTAAGCCCGCGTGCTGCAACTACTGAAACCGTGAGCTCTGGAGGCCCCACGCCACAACTAGAGAAGCCCACAAGCTGCAAGGAAGAGCCCGAGCGCCACAACAAAAGATCCCACGTGCTGCAACTAAGACCCCACGCAGCCAAATAAATAAATTTAAAAAAAAAAAAAAGATTAGATGAGCTCAAAGATCACTTCTGCTGCTACAGTATATAATTGGAACACAGTGATGAATTATATTGGCTTGGTCAAAAAGTTCGTTCAGATTTTTTGCAACATCTTGTGAAAAACCCAAACGAACTTTTTTGGCCAACCCAATAACACATGTGTTCGTTTATTTGATAATTATGAGTTAAAAAAATCTGTTATGTCCTTGGCACTGTTATGGTAGATTCATAAATGAGGCTTTTCCAGGGAGATTCTCCCATGCTGCGGGGAGAGCAAACATCACATTGTGAAATTAAAATGCACACTATTTATTGTCTCTCTGGGTTTTGATCTCCAAATCAAATAGCAAAGAATCCTGGCCCATTAAGAAATAACTACCTACAGAACTTGCTCCTATGGCCCTTATTAATGTATCACTACAGGGGATATATTAAGATCTGAATTCTTTTGACATTTACAATAAGGTTTGTGCTTATAAATACAAGACCGCACCATATTCAAACTTATTAGCATATTATAACAGATTAGATGCTTGAAATCTGCAAAGGCAGTTGGTCTGCAACTCCCTTGGGAAAAAAATCTAAGGACAGTAACAGCAATAATCTCAAATCACAGAAATGCCTTTGTAAGTTGGTTTTATAGCGCTAATTCGGAAGGAAAACATAGACAATAAAAAGAAAATTATTCAATGGAAGTCATTTTTTAGGACATTCTTCACACTGGACTACACAGCCAGTTTGCCTCATTAATTCAACAGGATAGTTCAGGACCCCCTGACCGAGGTACCCAAACAAAAGGGACACGGGAGCCCCAGGAAACTGGACAACGTGTATGAATGTGTGCTTTCCCTCTGACAACGGAAATGCTAATAGGTTACTTCTTCTTGGGTTAATAAAATTGTGTGTGCGTGTGTGTACGTGTACATAAACACAATAAAGAGATGAATAATTTCACTTTTTAGTATATTAAGAATATGTGTTAAAAGCTATGGGACCCTAAATTCCAGTTTTTAAAATTTGTTCAGGTAAGTTGCTAGAATTCTATTTAGTAAAAGGAGGTAACTTCAAATAAGGTACTAAACGTAAATATCTTCAAATAATCGCTAGAGTTTATTCGTTACTGTGTGCTAAGCACTGTTCTAAGTGCTGGTGTGTTTAAAGTCATTATTTTTCACAGCATCCTTATGAAAAGATCCAATGATTATCTCCACTTCTCAGGTGAAGAAACTGAGACAAAAAAATCAATCAAGGAACCTGCCCAAGGATATACAACTAACGGGTGAGAAAACTGATGGCCACAGCCAAAAAAGTCTGGCTGCAGAGCAATGCACCTGCTCATAGGCACTTTGCTCCCTCTCTGCACTCTCTCAAATAGACTACTAAGCAAATGAACTCACTGGCCCCTCCCAGGACCCAAACGAAAGGGCAGCTCCAAAGGGAAACAGGTGGCGTCATGAGAGGCTGCGGCCAAACCTGCCCTTCCATCTAAGGTGGCTCTTGGTGCGTGAGGGCTGCCATGAAAGAACCCCAGGCAGGGCTTAAACCACAAAAATGTATTTTCTCACTGCTCTAGAGGTTCTGAGAGCAAGGTGTTGGCGGATTTGGTTGCTCTAAGCCTCTCTCCTAGGCTTCTAGATGGCGGTCTTCACATGTCGGTCTGCTAATCTCTTTTTAGAAGGCTGCTAGGCCTATTAGACTAGTGTCCCACCCTAATGGCCTCACTTGACTGTAATTACCTCTCTAAAGACCCCATCTCCAAATACAGTCACCTTCTGAGATACTGGGATTAGGGCTTCAGCACATTCATTCGGGGAGAATACAGTTCAGCCCATGATGACTGTTTCTGTTCATTTTCACGAGCATTCACACAGGTCAGGAACCTGAGCGAAGCTGCTGCAAAGGCTGGGTTCTTTGAACATGCTGCAGTTAGAATAGAAGTAATGTAAGTAACTACCAGAGTACTTACTAAACATTCGCACCGTGCACAGCGCTACACTAAACACTCATGAAAGGACTGTGAATTTTAGCATATATCAATGTGTTGTCCTTTGAGAAGGTCCAGGGGTGTAACACTCTGCTTGGTGCCATGAGAAATGTGAAGAAATGTAACAGCCCCATCCTCTAGGTATTGGAAACCTTGTTGGAAAAAAGGAAAAGATAGGCGTAAAACACTAACACAAAAGCATAAAGCAGCTTTACAACAGAGGCCAAAAAGAGTTCATAATTACAATTAGGTGAGGGCGGGGAAAATTCAGTCTGAACTTGGAAGAGAGAATGTCAGTTCTAAGAAGATATCACGGATTAGGAAGGCTTTGGTGGAGAATCAAACTTGACTTAGGGCTTCAAGACGGACAAGATTGAAAAGTGAAAAGAAGGCATTTCAGAGAAGCAAAGCCCAGAAGACCGATCAAAGAAGAGCGGGAAGATAAGTTTTTACTAAAGTGAAGGGTTCTATACGAAGTGATAGGAGTTGGTTAGAAAGGTAGATTGGAACGATTACAGGCAGACTGCCAAGATATTTCAGGTTCAGTTCCAGACCACAACGAAGTAAATATCACAATGAAGAGAGACACACAAATTTTTTGGTTCCCCACTGCATGTAAAAGTTATGTTTACACTATAGTCTATGTGAGCAATAGCATTAGGCCAAAAAAAAAAAAAAAAGAGGGGGGCTTCCCTGGTGGCGCAGTGGTTGAGAGTCCGCCTGCCGATGCAGGAGACGCGGGTTCGTGCCCCGGTCCGGGAAGATCCCACATGCCGCGGAGCGGCTGGGCCCATGAGCCATGGCCGCTGAGCCTGCGCGTCCGGAGCCTGTGCTCCGCAACGGGAGAGGCCACAGCAGTGAGAGGCCCGCGTACCGCAAAAAAACCACTTAACTTAAAAATTCTTTATTGTTAAAACATGCTAACCATCATCTGAGCCTTCCTCAATTTGTAGTAGTGACATCAAAGATCACTGATCACAAATACCCATAGCAAATATAATAATAAAATCATCATCACCATCATCATCAAAATGTTTGAAATATTGCGAGAATTACCAAAATGTGACACAGAGACACGAAGCGAGCAAATGCCGTTGGAAAAATGGCGCTGAGAGACGCTCAACGCGGGTTGCCACAGACCTTCAGTTTGTAAAAAACACAGTATCTGTGGATCGCAATAAAGCGAAGCACGATAAAATGAGGTATGTACATACATTATCTATCATCACCCAGTCTTGGAAGGTGAATATTATTATAACCATTAAGTTACAGAAGAGGAAAGCAGATGCAAAAAGTTTCATGAATTATCAAGTTACAGGGTGGTAAGTATGTAATAAACAGCAGAGTTGGGATCTGGGAGACTTGCACCTTCAAGTTTCAACAAATCTACAGCAAGACTTGATTATTAGGATGCAGATACCCTTGACACATCTTCATGTTTATTTCCACCCTAATCGAAACCAAAATTTAATAATAATTTTGTTAAAAGACACCAATTTTTTGGCTCTAGTGTACTAAGACTTCATTATTAAGGTCACTACTCATATGGTAGGAAGGGGTCTCTGAGAGCCAGAGGTAAGCAGTGCTTTCAGGCTCAGCTTTAAATGGAATAGGAATGTGATAGGATTTCTGGGGTGTCAAGAAGCCTACATTCGCCTCCCCCAAAAAGCTTCTTTTAAATGCTTCTGAACAGGAAGCAATGCCTTCCACATACTACATCTTCCTGCTGGGGTGTCTGTCTCTTTCATACTACCTATGGCATTAGCTGTGCCTCTCGTTGTCAGGTTGGGACCCCGTTACGCCTCCTTTAGTACTTACAGAATCAATAAATCAACAAAGCAATTATGTTCAGCACTTACTAAAGCATCTCAAAATTAGTAACTCAAAATAGACCTAAATGGGTAACTTACTGATTCCATTCAGCCAGATTCAGTGGGAGACAATGGAAAGACTATGGGCTCTGAAATCATGTGTACCTTGCATAGAGATTCAACCCCAATTCTTACTGTCCGGTTGACATTGTTGGGGAAGCAACTTAACTTTTCTGAGCCAGTTTTCTAATCTGAAAAGGGTAAATGCTTAAATCACTGAGTTGTCATAAATATCAAATAATATGTAGAATAAGCACAGTGTTTCATATACAGCAGTTGCTCAAGAGATATTAACTCCCTTTCTTTCCATTTTACTGAGTCTTCTTTGATAAGAAAAATGAAAATAACATGTGCACTGACCATCCGAAAGAGTGAGGATCGAACGTAAGATCTCATCGAGCAGAAGTAGGGCAGTGGTGTACCGATAAACCAGATACAAAAAAAAAAAAAAAAAAGCCCTGTTTGTAATGTTTGCCCATTTTAGTGATATAGATACATCCCTCTAGGGCTAATTTCAGGCTACCAATAATATAACTACCAGCTCTCAAACTTTAATATTTAACAATCTGTTTTCATAAGCCATACTGGCTGGCTCCACACCAGAGGAAACTGACAATTGTTAGTTTCCTCATGCAGTATTGGGCTCTTTTGTCCCTGTTTCCTGTCTTGTCTTCAAAGCACGGGTATAAGGAGTGGTTAGGCTGAATTTAGAACAAGCCAGAGTAAACGTTGATAGCTGGGAGGAAATACTAGGCACTGAGCAGCTACAAGACGCATATAGGTAAAGGCAGAGACATATAATAAAATATTTAGTTAATTACCTAGTCCCAGAGTTACATCTACAGCACCTCTGATAGTCCCAGTACATAGCATTGCCATCTATCATTACTGGTTTAATATATCGATTAGATATTTTCCTTTCATCGCAATTGAAACCTGAGTCAATATTGTATTGCATTTTCAGGTAAGTAGAAGTTTCAGCTGTAACTGACTTAGTTATAGCTGTGGACACTCAACATACCAGTCTGAAAATGGGGATAATGATGCCTATTTCCCAGGATTGTATAAATGCCTAGAGCCTCCTGGTGATACTGGATGGCAAAGTATTTAAGTGTATGGGCTCAGAAAATGTAGAAGCATCTTGGTTCTTCCACATAGAACCTGTGTAAAATAGTCTAGTGACTTATTCTCTATATGTCTGTTTTCTCATCTTTAAAATAAAAATGATGATACCTAACTCACAAGGTTGGTCTGAGGATTACATAATATAAATTATACAAGCTTCTTAGAACAGTGTTTGGCACAGGACAAGCTAATGATAAGTGCGACCCATTATTATTTGTAATGTATGACCTTTAAGTAAATGTTTATTCTCCTGCCCATCCCTGTTTCTTCTTACTTATGTTGGTCTTCATGGCCTTCAATGTTTTTGATAATTTGACCCTAGTTGCCAATTTAACCTTCCCTCCTTCTGCACTTCAACGTGTACCAACAGGCTCCTCTAACACTCACATTCAATACCAAGATTCTAGACCTGCCAGGAATATCTTTCCTACTTTCTCCCACTGGCCTACATCTGCCTTAACTCAGCTGGACCGTATCTTCACTCCAGCCTTCATGGCTCTTCCTTCTCTGAACCCCTCTAGCAAGTACACTTATGCCACGTAATTAATCATTTAATTATATAGTCCCTTGTATTTTTCTTTCTGCTCAAGAAAGAGAATTATGTTAGATATTTATCCTAGCTCTAGAATTGCATAAGAAACATAGTACTTCCCCCAATAACTATGCATTAATTCACTATTTAGAATTAACTACGCTATGGTATCGATAGAGCTTTAACAAAAGAAGTTTTGTTTGCAACTGATACCCTCTGCATTAAAATGTCAACCATGTAAAAAAGAATGAAATAATGCCATTTGCAGCAACATGGATGGACCTAGAGATCATCATATTAAGTGAAGTAAGTCAGACAGAGAAAGACAAATATCATATATCACTTATATGTGGAATCTAAAAAAATGATACAAATGAATTTATTTACAAAACAGAAATAGACCCACAGACATAGGAAACAAACTTATGGTTACCAAAGGGGATGGGGGTGGGTGAGGAGGGATAAATTAGGAGTTTGGGATTAACATACACTACTATATATAAAATAGATAACCAACAAGGACCTACTGTATAACAGAGGGAACTCTATTCAATATCTTGTAATAACCTATAATGGAAAAGAATTTGAAAAAGAATATATCTATCTATCTATATATATATAACTGAGTCACTTTGCTATACACCTGAAACTGTCAACACTGTAAATTAACTATACTTCAATTTTTAAAATGTTTTGAAAAAATGTCAACCATGTAAGAGTATATTTAAGAGATAATATTTAACTGCTTAAAATTATTAATCATTCGCTGTAATAGTGCGCCATTTGAATGCTAGATATTTCTGAAGTTTTAAGTCTACTCTCAGGGAACTCATTAGATTATGATAAAAAATTCTATTTTAGTCGAGGTGGAAGCTTTACATACCAAAATGCAATGAAAATATTTACTCTGGTTTAGACTGTAACGTGAAAAAGAAACAAAGATACACCCTTAACGGGATGTAATGTGTAGATTCCTTTTCACTCAGATGATGATGAATGGCATGTGGTTGCCCAGGTCTCTAAAGTAGTCAGAACATCACATGGGATATCCTGAGACAGCAGAAAAAATAATTAAGAAGAGGTAATATGCTCCCCAAAAGCTCAACTCTGCTCTTGAAAGTAAGCTCGTGCCGATGGATGTCGGAGTACCTGGGGAGTCCACTAGCGCGAGGTGGGCGTACGCGCAGTTGCTTTGTGAGACCCGTAGTACTTTTGTCAGTTCATTTGCATCTAAAAGTTACTTGTGACTATTTCCTAACTCTGTTTGATCCCATGAGTCCAGGCTTCTGTCTGCATTTGCCACACCAAAGAAATTTTGTGACTGCAAAATTAAGGCTATCTAGACCTGCAAATGTCACACACAGTATAAGTAAAGTCAATCATTTCAACATTTAAAAAGTTCAACTAAGACCACCAGGGCTCCTTGACCAATGATTTCCTGAATTAGTTATCTAGGATACGGGATTTTGTTTCTTTCAATGCCTCTCTGGAATGTACTGCATGCCTTGTTTATACAATCCTACTTTTCCGGGAACGCACTGACAGAAGGCAGGCACTTAAAAAATGTTTGTTTTTCTACACTCTGACCTTTAAAACATAGAAAAACAGAGATTGAAAACAATCACAATAAACCAGATGTAATGGATCTATTGGTATATGTGCAAGCTAAACCCTAAATATATACATTTACAAAATTAAACACCAAACACATAGAGAATTTTGAAAGATCAGGTTTGATTTAGAACCTCATAAATTTTCATAAGTAAGATTGATCCAATCGGATCGTCCTGAGAGGAGAATGTGAAGGAATAGGATCCTGGTTTCGGCATCCTGGGTCAAGGTAATCATAGCCACAGGCACCCAGGCTGGGACCTTGGGTACCTTAGTTCCCAGGTAGCCTCAGAGCCAGGTGGCGCTCCTGGCTCTCAATAAATGCTTACGAAAAGAATTACAGTAGTTCTGTAAAAAAAGAAAAGAAAAACAGGATGTCCTGAGTGAGTGAGTGACAGAGAGAAGATATCCCTTAGGAACAGGCTAAGTTTCAAACTAAGACCCGGAAAGGGAGGCTCTGGCAGGACGAGGGTGGGTAGCGATGGGATCCAGAGGGAAGGGAGATCACTTTAACATTTTGTCTCTTTTTGTCCCACTGTCTTTATGTCCCTTCATTTCTCATTTCCTCCTCAGTTCTTTTTCTTTTCTACTTTCTTCTTTATTTTAATGTCCTTTGTCTGCTCACTTTATTTTATCTCCTTGATTCTCTTTACTGATTTTTTTTCTTCCTCTAGTCACCAGCACTACTGACTCCATTCTCTGTAAGTTACTATTAATTATGGTTTGGTCCAATGTCTTCAAGCAAAGTGGCAATAAACTGTCGGTAATGGGCACATCCTGTCACTTCTAACAGATTTCAGTAGAGATACATAAAAGCAGTAGGCAAGGCCCACAGCCAAGAGAATAAAGAAGTACAACAGGCTTTAGCCAGTTATGCAAAGAAGTGTTACTCTTCCCGGCACGAAGGAGTAGTGGGTCGGGGTGAAGATGTCCGACTCCTCAATCAGAAATGATTTCCACAGAACAGCCCTGTTTCCATCTGGCACCATCACACTAGCAAAGCTCTGTGGGAGGGACATTTGTTACAGATGCAACACTTTCCCAGTGGCAAAACTGTAGTAACTCCACAGTGCTTCTCTAAAATATAACCAAAATAAGGACAGCATTGCAGATGAAATCATCTCTCTCCCAGGTGACACTGTGAAAATAGTTTTACCTTTAAAACAGTTTGCTGAGTGGATTTAATAGTTTAGAGAAATATGATTATAATGCCCAACAGGAAAACATTCAACATGTTTAACGTGAACATTCTATTGGAGTACAAGATACAGACAGAAAAGAGTACCCATCCTATGTATACAGGTGGATGACTTTTCACCAGTCATATACCTAGTTCCTAAATCAAAACAAAGTATCAGAATCCTACAAGCAACCCCCTTCCCCCATCCAGTTATACTTATCACAACCCAAGGGGAATCATTATCCTAACATCAAACATGTTTACTTTGCCTGATTTTGTTCTTCATATGATATTTAACATAATATTTCATTTATTACTCATTTTACTATTTATGATGCTTAATATTTTTAAATAATTTCATTTGAGCCAGGTTATTTTTCTTGAAAATAACATGCATGGAATCGAAAACCTCTATGAATGAAAAATTCACACAAAAATTTACCAATGATATAATTAATTTTGATAGATTTAAAACAAGTATGTCAGGGATTAGGTTGCATAGTTAGGACACTATAGCAATGTGTAATCTCAAGAAACATAATAAACTAAGGGAAAAGAGAACTATTTCTCTAATCAATTTATAAATGCAAACACGAACTTAAATGTTTAATAAGTTGTCATACCATGGAATTAATTTAAGTAACATTTATTTTAAAATAACAATCTGAAAGTTATTACAAATAAATATAAAGTTCTAGGCTGTTTTCCAAAATTCCATTACATAATAAAAGGATAGATGACACCTCAGTTTTATAACAGATTATGAGGAAAAAGTCCTGGGAGATTTAGCTGAGCCAATTGCTTGGTTCAACTTCTTTAAAAAGCTAATTCAATCCCAGGCTGTAGTAACAGAAGTATTGCGTTGGCCAAAAAGATGGTTCTGGGTTTTCCATACAATGTTACCCAGTATAATACTCAGGAAGAATAATGCTTGTATTCTCTCAAACTGTCATACCCTTTCTGGCATGTCACATGTTCTTTGTTGTACCTTAAAAGACACAAGGTACTTTTGTACCTAGTTGTAAACTAGGTTGTCTGGAGGAGAGAACTCAATTTCTTCAAAAGATGTGGTAAAGGTTTCCTGTAATAAATAGTTGGAGAAACAGAAATATTTAGGGCTACAGAATAGAGTTTTGGGGGACATGACAGCTGTCTCCAGATATTTCAAGAATTGCCATGTGAACGGCAGAATGGATTTAATCAAAACTTTTCTTGAGGGTAGAACTGGCAAAAATTAAGTAACAAGGAAAAGGTTTTGCTAAATATATATAAAAATTTCTACCTAATAATTAATGTTGTCCAGTAGCAGAACGGGCTGAATCAGAAGACTATTTCCCATTAGAGTAGAACTTAACCTTCAGGAAAATAATTTTCTCCAAATTTAAGAAAATTCTACCTAACAATTGTAGTTCTACAATTTGCTGACTCAAAAAGGCAATGATTTCCATAGTTACCAAGTGTCTGCAGAGGGAAGACCATGTTTACGGATGTTTCTACCTACATACGGAAGTCATTACAGAACCCTGAGGTCTCTTTGAATGTTAAATTTCAATGATTTTACGTTTTATAATCATTGAATAAGTTTTTATACTACCTCTTTTTCTTAAAAAGGTAATTAAATTTTTCAATATGTTTTTTCTTTTTTATTGAAGTAGAGTTGATTTACAAAGTTCTGTTAGTTTCAGGTGTACAGAAAAGTGATTCGGATATATATATATATATATATATATATATATATATACATACACACACATATATATGTATATATTTCATATATTTATATTCTTTTTCAGATTCTTTTCCATTATAGGTTATTACAAGATATTGAATATAGTTCTCTGTGCTCTACAGTAGGTCCTTGTTGTTTATCTACCTTATATACAGTATTGTGTGTATGTTGATCCCATACTCCCAATTTATCCCTCTCCAACCCCTAAATTTTGCAATGTTTCAAAACTTGGGCACAATGTATTTTGTTAAATAACTAAGTCTACTGAAACTTTCTGCACTAGCAACTAGTGAGTTGCCAAACCATCACATATCTCTTGTGTCAATCAGGATGATCAAACTATTGATGCAGTAACCAAAGCCCCGCAGCCTCAGCGGCTTTGGAGAACAAAGTTCATTGCTTGCCCTTACTCCGTGTCCATCACAAGCTGCCTGGGTCTAAGCTCAAGGTCTTCCTGGACCCAATTTGCAGAGTAGCCAGCTCCCTGTAACACTGCTGGTTATTAAGGCAGAGGAAGAAACTGTGGCAAGTCACACACACTGTTAAAGCTTCCACCCCATGGGCATACACATCGCATCTGCTCAGATTTCATCGGTTAAAGGAGGTTTATTAATTAGGAATTTTAACAGTGGGTGGGAGGACCTGTCAATTACACTTCCTCTATTTCGCTCTTTTGCTTCACGTCAGGACTGCTGGCCAGTAAGAGAAAGCCCTTTACAGATGCCTACAGGAAACGCAGCCTCCTTGCAATGATTTCTCTGCGTCCTTAAAAACAAACAAACAAAGAAGCCTGTGCAGCACACTTATGATGCTAGTGCAAACTATAGCTGAAGTTGGAGTGAAAGATACTCAGACTTGAACCTGGTCTATCTTAGCTCACTGTCTCTCAGTGTACCAGTGAGAATTCTCAGTTATTGACTTGGTGTTATTGGGTGATTAGAAATGAAGTTTATTCTGAGAAATTGGGAGGATCATGTACTAATTCCATGCTAATACATACAAATCTTGTAAAGATTATGGTTGATCTCACAAGTGGAACAGATTACACATGTACACACACACACACACACACATACACACGACAAAAGCCTCACTAGTCACTGTTTCTGGAACTAAGAAATTAAATCAACTTTCACATATTACAATGTTTCCTCCTCCTTCTATTACTTTGCTTTTTTTCCTCTGGAAATATAAAATAAAAATCTAAATCTTCCTCAAAATTATTTGTCTTTATTTCACCAAAATTCCATTTTTGTGGGCAAAAGACAAGACGACGTAGCTGTGAGTAGCAGTCTCCTGTGAAAACAGTGAAACATTCATCGCACTGAGATATTTTTGATCAGTGACCTTAAAAGGAAGTTGGCTATTACAGGTCAAATTTTAATTCTTCCAAAATCATTTCCCATATGCCTCCAGAATCTGCATATTCCCCTCCTCATTTCTTCTCTCATGTGTCCTTTTCACTCCCTCCTGCTTGCCTAGAGAAGGGTTCTCTCTTGTTTTAATGATCTAGCATTTTAAATGGAACTAACTGCCTTCAGAGCTGTCTTGACAGATTCTCACAAAACCATGTCTTGATGAGAAGCATTTCAGACAGTTTCTATATTTAACAAATCTGTGTGGAGTGTCCCCTTGTGTCAGGATGGAGACCAGCTACAGGGAGTTAGGGATGAGAAAGCCCCAGCGCCCGACCTCAGAGACGTAACAGTCCTGCAGGAAAGACTGAAAACCAATTATGGGATCATAATGGAGCATCTCATAAACGTCAGCACGTTCCCATCTTCATTATTTCCTTTCCTTTCAAGTATTTAAACACACTTAGTCCCAAATAGAAAACAATTTAGAAATCATCCCCAAATGCCTGTCCCATGACTAAGGCTGCCTAACCCACCTAAGGTTCTTCTAACAAATGTAGGGATCTTTCTTATAGATCCTTGGGACCTTTCCCAGGAAATTCGGATCTGTTAGACTGGAATGGGTCTCTGGGAATCTAGTTTTCCAAAGCTCCCGGGTGATTTTTCTACACAACCAATTTTTGAACTTCTGTATCAGAGCAAATAATGAGATTGCCTTTCCATACACACACACAGACACAGACACACACACACACACACAAATACACACAAAGAAAAAAACAGGCAATAAAGAATCTTTTAATGACATAAGAGCCTATCAGTGTATTCCTACAAACCAAAATATCGAAAGCAATATAGGTCTAATTTTTAAAATGGAAATTTTGAGTAACTTGTGGGTATGGAGAGAGCATTGCTTCTTACCATGAAATGGTTAAAATGGAGCAGCCCCTAGCTTATATGGTAGTAATATGTCTGACAGGTTAGGAATATATAGTAAAAGAGTTAAACTACTGACTCCAATCAATTATTACCAAAGTAACATTAAATGGGTCAATAGTTTACATAAAACAGTTTTTGCACGATTACAAAGTAAGTGGAATGAAATACATGTAATCAATAGTCGATACAAAACCAAAGGAAATGGGGAATGTTAAAAGACAATTTACTTGCCTCAGAGTAAGGAAAATACCCTGAATAAAATGGACCAAAATGAATAAAGAAGAAAAACAAGAAGTAGTCAAGTTTGAGAAAGAAGCATTTGGGAGAGCTAAGATGAAGTTAAGGGAGTGGCAAATAAATCAATATACATCAGCAAGGGGAAGGAAGGGAAGAGGGCAGGAGTTTAAAGTACATGCCAACGCATTTTTCAAGTAGCAGAGGAACTGATATGAGAATTTATTGAGCAAAAAGAATGTATATATCTCATACATAACCACATAGCTAAGTGCCCCGGCTTATTCCCAGAGCTGAGTACCGAGGAATTCAACTAGCCAAGTGGGGTTTGGGAGAGGATCATTTAAATTCTATTGTATTGTATCCCAAGCCCTGGGAATAGAGCATCCGTCCACAAAGAAAGGAATTGCAAATATTCAGTACAAACAAGCTGATGGTGCAGAACCAGAAGGCATCAGACAAAGAAGAGACACAATAAAATCCAGCAGCTCATAAATAAACTAGTAAACTAGCGGAGTCTATGCAATTCCAGTAAATCCGGAAATCCATGGAGTTAATGTTTAGGTTGAAATCAGCCGAGCTATGTGATAGCACATGAGGCTATTACATGGGGGAAAAAAAAAAAAATGTGACTGTTAATTCATCAACACTCAGAAACAGAGTCGGAGTAAAAAGAAAAAATACACCGCACGATTTTAAAATTCAATGCAGCGAGTAATTGAGGGTTTCGTGAGAAATCGGTTGCAATTTTTGGCCTAGTTCTCGAAGTAGAACATAATCTTCCAGAAGGTATCAAATGCTCTCCGAGTCTAAAGACACAGATTAACATTGTAATCAAGTTTGAGAATTAAGTCTACCTTTGGACAATTATGGACAGCTTGGGTCACCTCATTAGGGGCTTGGTCACAGTCTACTGCATGACATCTGACGCGAACCGTTTCGAAGCACAGGTCTGCTTCTTCTATTATTAATTTCTACCCGAGGGCAAATGCCAGGAGAACTTACTTTAGTTTCTGCCACCTGCTGCCATTTCAACTGTCAGGAACAGTGGGAGACAAAAATGAAAGCACCACCTTAAAGAAAGGCTGCGCCACAGTGTCATTTTGAAAACTGACAGCTTCGTGCAGTCCCCAGTCTTAAGGAAGGGGATTTTCTCTTGTGCCTTCTGTTGCCATTTTGACAAAGGAAGACATTCTCCCACCTCTAGATTCAGGAGAATGGTTCTCTTGTTGAAATCCAAAATTTGGGGGGTGAAAAATACATCCGCAGGGTCTGGCTGAATCCAGGGGTTGCTTTTTCAGTATCAGAAGCCCAGAAAGATGAGTCGATTCTTGAAGGAAATGACATTGAACTCGTGTCAGATTCAGCTGCTTTGATTCACCAAAAGCCACAAGAGTTAAAAACAAGGGTGGGAGGGAGACACAAGAGGGAGGAGACACCGGGATATATGTATATGTATAGCTGATTCACCTTGTTGTACAGCAGAAACTAACACACCACTGTAAAGCAATTATACTCTAATAAAGATGTTAAAAACAACAACAACAAGAATATCAGAAAATTTTTGGATGGTATCTCTGTTTCTGAAAAAGGACCAGTTCATCACGCTGATGAATAAGATCTGAGTGATCCAGCTACAGAAACTGCAAGAGGCCAGACTCATATGTGATAAGTTAGAAACGGATGAAAGCTCTTTTGACTTGGGGGAAAAAAAAAAAAGGCAAGTAGAAACAGATTTGCAAGTCACAAGTGGGAACATCTTTACCCCAAAGACTGTAAACTATTGTGGGACACGGCATAGCTTAGAGTCTGTTCGTTCAAAAGAAAAGAAAAGAAAAAAAAAAAACACTGGAGAAATGGATTTTTCTGTCTGACCTTTAATATAATAAAGAGTCTAATTTACAGTGTGAGAGAGCCCACAACAAACCTAGAAGATAAAGCGATGCCAAGATTTTAATTTAAAATAAAATAAAGAGAAACTGTATTAGCTTTGTATTGTGTAAAAAAGATAATTCAGAAAAGATAGCTCTGAAGGAGACAAGAGGCTGAAAGTAACAGAGTGGACAGCTGCTTCAAGGCTAATTGTTAAAATCCAGGAAAGTTTTTTAAAAAGAAAATTTCTTTTCTTTTCTTTTCTCCCGAGGCACCATGTTGTGGGATACTTCTACTCATTGAAAGGAAGAGCAGGACAGATGTACATCCTTTTTTCCCTTCAGACAAGTGTTGTCATGAAATACAAGTATTTTGAAGAAATACAAATTCTATAACTACTGACTTTATTTCATAATAAAAGATACCTTTAGGGGCTTCCTTGGTGGCGCAGTGGTTGAGAGTCCGCCTGCCATTGCAGGGGACACAGGTTCATGCCCCGGTCCGGGAAGATCCCATATGCCGCGGAGCGGCTGGGCCCGTGAGCCATGGCCGCTGAGCCTGCGCGTCCGGAGCCTGTGCTCCGCAACGGGAGAGGCCACAACTGTGAAGGGCCCGCGTACCGCAAAAAAAAAAAAAAAAAAAAAAAAGGGAGAAGTAAGATCTATCACTTATGTGGCCCTTCAGCACACAATGGATGGTTACTTTACTAATATGCCTTCACTTAAAATAACTGATAGAAAGAAACATAATGAATTAGGCTTCAGGAGAGTGAATCTCTCCATATGGGACATTGCTACAAAAATTCCCTGGAAGTAGAGGTCGACTAATGTTTGTATTTGAATTCATTTTTGCGTCGAGCACCTGGGTGAGTGAATCAGGTATTATGTCTCTGTTGCTCTCATTCACCGGAGATTGAGGTAAATCAAACTGATGAAGATCTCACCCCCTCGTGCCCACCCTGAGTCCCCAAGTTTTAGGCCGCCCTCAACCCATTATCAAGTGTTGACTCTCGCAAGAGTTAAGAAACAAATGAGAATTCCTCCGTGTATCAAGCCTGGCCCTCTTTCAAAACCTCCTCCTTCCTTCTGTGGACGGCGCCTTCCTGACCTGCACACTGCACGTGGGCTTGAGCTTTTGAGAAATGACGCAGCTTTGACCTTCTACTGCTTTGGACCTCTGACTTCCTGATCTACCCTCTTTCCAACCCAGCCCCAAGTTTAATTCTCAACTTGGGTCGTGCTCTCTGAATCCGGGTTTCCAGGTCAGCTACTGCCCATGGATCAGTCTGACAGCTCCAGCGAATGCTCTTGTAGGTTGACAATGTAACACTGGGGGTGGACGTATTTGTGTTGTGATTCCTAAAAGATTTAAATATCCATTACACAGGGTATGTGATGGGGGTTTACAACGAGGGCGACTTGTTCAATGACGACCACCTCATGCATTACTTCCCACCTGTGTGACAAGTTGCAATCAGTTCTCTGTCCCCTTTTCCCGGGCTGCCACCCCCACCCTCCACTTCGGAGTTTCCAGAAAAAAAAAAAAATGTGTTCATTACATACTTTTTTATTCGTGCTACACATGTAGCAAATCACCCCTTTACTTCTTGCTATTCTTCTGTCAAGAAAAACACAGGATCACTTTCTATTCTTTTTCCAATCTTTCTATTTAGGTGACCCAGAATATGATACAAATCAGGAGTTTTTCAGTGTTTCTAATCCCTCCACTCTCCTAAAATTGCATTATTCACGGTCACCGAGAACATTTTAACTGTCCTCTTTATTCCTTATTCATTGTATTCCATGCCAGGCCGTAAATGTTGAACAAACCCAAGGGGTGAAATAGAGACACAGGACTAGAGCAAATGTAGCAGAATTTTAAGGAGCGCCAGAGGCTGGATGATGTCGGCCTCAAAGCCAGTCCATCCTGAGGGTTAGACAAACCTGCCCATCAACAGCTGTAGGTAAGTTGCACATGCAAGCGTCAGGCGGAGCACCGAAGCCAAAAACTACATTAGATTCAGCGAACAATGGCGGTTGAGTCCAAGAAATATTAGAGAGCAGAGCAGATACAGAGTTAAGAATGTGGTTTCAGCATCTGAGGATCAGCTACCAGCAAAATGCAATGATCTAGGGCTTCCCTGGTGGCGCAGTGGTTGAGAGCCCGCCTGCCGATGCAGGGGACACGGGTTCGTGCCCCGGTCCGGGAAGATCCCACATGCCGTGGAGCGGCTGGGCCCGTGAGCCATGGCCCCTGAGCCTGCGCGTCCGGAGCCTGTGCTCCGCAACGGGAGAGGCCACAACAGTGAGAGGCCCGCGTACCGCAAAAAAAAAAAAAAAAAAAAAAAATGCAGTGATTTAAAGGCTGGGCAAAGGTGCTTCTTAATGACTTTTGGCAAAAGCAGGAACCCTTCTCCAATCCTACTGGTAGAGGTAGGAGTGAGGGGCTAACTGGGGTGGAGAATTAGAGGCTGGGAAATAATGGTGCGTCCCACCCCGACACCCCGACGCAAGCTGCTGAAGGACTTGACCATCAATTCTATCTTGAAACATTTCTTTCCTTTTTTCTAAGACGTCCTAATTTTCCTCCAACTTCCTTCATTCTTTGACCTCTACTTTCTTTGAAAACTTCCTTTTCTGAACACTAAATTTAGATCACGCTGGGTTCTCTCTATAGATAAGAGATATAAATTTTGATATAGATAAAGATGACAGCACATAGAGTTCAGCATGTTGGTCCACAGTGGGCTTAAAACCAGCATATATATATATATATATATATATATATATATATATATATATATATGAACATATATATAGTCCCATAGATACATGTAGGTGTATATGTATATACAGATAAATGATACATATAACATATATTTGTATATACACATAGTTTATATATACATTCACTGTAATATGTGTACATTGTTTTTGTGTGGGTGTATGGGTCCGTATTCTCACCCTAGAATATCTCATCTCCTCATGGCTAAAGCCATGACCTATTCATATAGATACGTTGTTAAACAGACAGGATACAACCTTACCATGAAGGCACAGTCCTACATCATAGCAACTGAACGGACAGATCCAATCTTGATCACCTACATTCCCTTAAATTCAACAGATCTGACACTAAACTCATCATCATCAAAATCAACTTAATTAAGTTTAAAAAAAAATTTTTTTAAAGAGAGCAGGAGAGGGCTACATATTGAATCTTACACTGAAGATCTCACCAGGCACAAGCGCACACAGATGCACAACCGATGTCCTCTGAACGTTCCTCTCTCCTCCACTTGGCTGTGTTCTTCTGTGATGATTCTTTTCTCCATCAGGCTCTCACCTCATTGAAATTTTCTTTCCCAGCAGATCCAATTAAAGGCCAGAAATTCAATTCATGTTCCTACTTTAGGTTAAATGTCCATCCCCAAAATAATTGTTGTAGCCTGAGGCATGGAATATTGACTATCCAAGCCTGGGATAGAAGCCAGAAAGATGAACACAGACCATATGTGGAAGAGGGTTGTTTCCCCAAAGGAAGGTGAAATGCCATTCCTAGAGGTGGGGAATGAATATTGGGCAAAGACAAGAGATTCTATGATGGTTTGTTCTTTAATTATCTATGGAATCATATGGCCGTTTTTCTTGACTACTTTTTCTAAAATAGGCCCCCTTTTAATTGCTTCTTTTAACTCATTTCCTTCATATAACTTATAATGCTTGCAATTTTCAATATTTCTTTTCATTTGTTTATTAACTGTCCAACACACTAAATCAGGGCAGCTTATTCAGTTCAACACAGCTGCATGAAGGCAAGAATCTTGTCTGTCATTTTTGGTTTGGGTTTCGTTATCTCAAGTGCCTAGCACGATCCCTGGTACATTTTTTTAACTCAAGAAATATCTGTTTTTAAATGACAGAATTGCACACAATGCATATGAAAAATATCTAGAAATACTTCTTTAAATGTTAACAGCTATCAGTGTGATGAACTTTGGGGTAATTTTTTCTTTTCTTTTTTTTTTTTCTTTTTCCTTTGTTTCCAAAATGTCTGAACACATAAGAACATCTACAGTTTTCTTTTCATTTGTTTCCTTTTCATAAACAATATCACACTTTAAAATTTGTTTTAAAATTGTAAAACAAACAAACAAACATACAGCTTTGTTGAACTGCCTGGAGGCAGATGAATTCCAGGGGCAGGTGTTATAGTTGCCCAGAAATGAATGGCTTGGATTGGGTAGGGCCAGAGTGCCTGCAGACTGAAGAGATCCTTCCACAGCTCCCATACCATCTTATCTAACGCCTTTGCTATTCTAGAAGAACTCAAAGTATCTTCCAAAAACCCTAGTCTAGTTGGTTGCACGAGTGAAGTAGAAAAATCCCCATTCTGGGAATCCAGAAACCTGGGTTTGACACCTGCTACCTCTGTGAATAGGTCACATCATCCCCCAAGCCTTGGTTTTCCTTTTGTAAAATGATTATAACACCTACTCGGCAGTCGTTATGATATTTAAACAAATTCAGGGAGATGAAATTCCTTCTAAAATTGTAAGGAGGCAGCAGGTCGGGACAGGAGCTGGAGCTGAGCTGGCTTATCAGCTCCGAAGCCCAGCAAATTGCTGAACTTCTCTGAGTCTCAACCCTGCAGCATCAAGGCCTCGGGGTCCTTGCAGAGATGTAGTGAGGTAGGATATCATGCTTCTCAAACATCTCAGCCAGAGTCCCTTTAAGAGCACAGGAGACTTCCCTGTGCACCCACGGGAACCAAGTGGAAAAGTGGAAAGGGCCGCTCCAAGCATGAAATTTCTTTTCAAACAATAAATTGATTGCTATATTTTATGCAAACAGCATGTCTTCCTGCACAATATGAGTGTATTTTTATTTTCAAAAATCTTTCGCCCTCAAATGCAGTAATATTAATTTTCCAGGAAGAAACACTATATTCACCCACTCATTCAGAATAACCCAGTGCATCGCTACGTGGTATATGTACCCAGTTTGAGACACAGAATGTTGTAAAAAGGTTTACCAGGGCTTAGGTTATAGAAATCATGCCATCGTATTTGTTCCCTCCAAAGGGCAGCTGCGTTGTCCCCAGCAGAGCTTTCCTGACTGACGCAGCCACTCTACCCCCTCCTGAGCGCCTCTTCAGGGAAGATGCAACCGTATGAGTTCTTTGCAACACACGCCATTCATGCCACTCCCACCTGAGAGCAGGTTCTTTTACAACTGAACCTCTTCCCAGAAAAGTTTGTTCAAGTGTCATTCTGAAGATTCTAAGATTACTTAGAACGCATCAAAATCATTTTAAACCCTTATCATGCATTGGTGAACTCACAGATGATTTTCAGTAGAAGCAGAGAACTTAGTCTTACATGGCCATATCCCAAGTTATGTTGTCTAAAAATATGAAAACTGATGTGTTGTCTTAAGTAACTGTAAAAATGTACTGTCCCCCACTATTTTCATACATACTTCTCTCTGGATCTAGGCTCCAGATGTAGAGTGTAAGTTTAGGCTATTTTCATCTTGTAAATTAATACTATAAAAATACTTGGGTCAATACAGTTATTCTGCATTAGTTAGTGACCCAATTTTCTGTGTCTTAGTTGTAGCATTAAAACTGTATCGTCTTTGAATGCACCCTCCATGTCTTATTCAACTTAGCAGCCCGCCCATCACTTGGCAAGCAGCCTTGCCCATAACAGGATCTTGGAAGAGGTTTGTTCAATGCGTGAATTATGGATCTTTCCATAAACGCCCTTTGAGATTTAATGACTTTCTCTCACAAAACACGTTATGGATACTGTAATTTAACCTGTGATTGTAAACTTTATCACAAAAACTTTGGAACCCAACCAAATTTGTTTCTCTGAAGTTTTATCATTTATTGAAATTCTTTATGTCAGGGTCATTCAAGTAAAAAGACTATACATTATAATTAGTAAAATCTTGTCTAATAGAAAGCGATTCTCACAGGCAGTATAAGAATTTTCTGATTTTCTATTTTAAAACACAGTAAATGGTTTTAACTAAACACATTTTTAAAGTCAATTATCTTATGTACCTAAACCTAGCATGTTCCCACAGGCTCCACATTGACCTGTGTCCACTATTCTGCTGTTTTATATGGCAACAGTGTGACCCCTTAGTAGCGACATACAGTAATTTCAATACCTTTGTTCATATTGGTATTGACAGATTAAATCTAGGTTTACTATTTAAAATAATCAGATATTTATTTATGATGTCTTCATGATACAACTTACCCTCTTCCCTTCATTCTTTAAAACTCTTCATCTTGGGGCTTCCCTGGTGGCGCAGTGGTTAAGAATCCGCCTGCCAATGCAGGGCAAACGGGTTCGAGCCCTGGTCCAGGAAGATCCCACATGCCGCGGAGCAACTAAGCCCGTGCGCCACAACTACTGAGCCTGTGCTCTAGAGCCGGCGAGCCACAACTACTGAGCCTGAGAGCTACAACTATTGAAGCCCGCACGCCTAGAGCCCGTGCTCTGCAACAAGAGAAGCCACCGCAACAAAGAGTAGCCCCTGCTCGCCGCAACTAGAGAAAGCCCGCGTGCAGAAACCAAGACCAAACGCAGCCAAAAATAAATTTAAAGAAAACTCTTCATCTTTGCTCCCTTCTTTGCTGACTGATCTTAATTTGCCAGTTATTTTGATAGAAATAAGTTTGATTTAAACTGTGGAAAATAACTCTTGGAAGAATGCTATCTAACTGAATAACCTTGCAGCTATCTCTCTGGAATGTTATACCTTCTAAATAGAAAATGTCTTTTATTTTTAAAATATCCTATTAAAATATTCCATGCTATTAAATAAATCCTCTTTTTAAACAATATTAGGCACACTAGATGAGATACAACATATTTCAAGTTGATATTTCCCCCAACATTCCAAACACCAAAAATCAACTTTTTTAGATCTGCTAAAAGCAAAATGGCTGAAAAAGTACTAACTGCCAAAACAAACAAAAAAGTCTAAACAAGTATCAACCCCCAACCTGGACATAAAACTCCTGCCGTCACTGCTCACTGTACACTCTGCACTTAGATGTCTGCCATCTCTCCTTCCTACTAATACTAAAATGCAACTATCACTTTATCAACTTGTAAGAGTATTCCCTCATTTCTTTTATCTACATGACCAGTAGGTTTACAAACCATTAGTGCCATACCTACTATGTCCAGAGCTATAACTATTTTCTGGTTATTACAAAAAATCAGAAGGCATCTTTCCAAGTCTTGTACAAAAGGAGATCATTCAACCACTAACATCAGTGGAGGCCCTCGATATTCAGTTGATGCAACAGAATCTGATTCTCTGCACACTGATTCTAGGAATGTAAGTTTGGATTAGAAATATATTCAAAGTACAGATTATGCCACCCTTAAAAAGATGCAAAGATCAAGGAGAAAGAAATTCATCTGGGGGTAATCAACTTAGAAAACAAAATGATTACGATGTAAGGTTGTAATAAGTTCATACACCCCATGTTGGTTTCACTTGTGCATTTCTTATAGAATTAATTACCTTACTAAGTATGCAAAGATGCATCTTGAAGATGTTTATTGTATTTTGAATGAAAAGATATTAAGCAAATTTGGGACTGCAGGATATGAGCTGTAATTTGGTGACTGTAGATGACATGAGTATACAGAGGAGGGGAAGTTCTGGGGCAGGAAGATTGTAAGCCCAGGTCTGAGGAAGGATCCTGAGGGTCATGGGTTTAATTGAACAGACAGACAAGAATGAGCAAAATGCATGTTCTTCATCTGCCTCCAACAAGTCTGAAGTCCAGTCACAGGCGTATTTCAAGTAAATCAAAGGGTATATGGGGAGGGGGGTGGAGTAGAGACAGGTGAAGGAGTCCAGTCACCTGGTGGGCAGAGCAAAAAAGTTTGAACACAACTGAGGATAAAAAGGGAGCCCAGGGCTTCCCTGGTGGCGCAGTGGTTGGGAGTCCACTTGCCGATGCAGGGGACACGGTTTTGTGCCCCGGTCCGGGAAGATCCCACATGCCTCAGAGAGGCTGGGCCCGTGAGCCATGGCTGCTGGGCCTGCGCATCCTGAGCCTGTGCTCAGCAACGGGAGAGGCCACAACAGTGAGAGGCCCGCGTACCGCAAAAAAAAAAAAAAAAAGGGAGCCCAGAAGAGCATGCATAGACTGGCAGAATAGGAAAGCTTTAGAAGTTACAGGTCCTTGTGAGAAGGGAGTAGAAGGTTAGGAATTTAGGCAGCGTTGTAGATTTGGCAGATACTGCGATGAGTGTCAGGGAAGGACAGAGCTTGGTTAGAGATCTCAGAGCTTGAGCAATGCCTTAAAATATTTAAGTCCAAAACTCAGTCATTCTGGTCTAGCAAAGTGAAATAAAAACAAAAGTCTACAGAGTCTGGGAAACAAGCAACTGGGAGGAGCCTGAAGAATCAGTAAAACTGATGTTGAGATTACTAATGATACAGAAGAAATGTAGATTGCAAGAGCTGCAATTACGGCATAAGGTGGAAATTGGTGAATTCATTCTACTGAAGACAACTTAGGGCTTGTTGAAAAATCAACATTTTCACACATAAATTTTATATAAGTTGCATTTTAAAGCAATCAGCTCCAAGGATAGAGATGTTTGCAAAGAAGCAAATGACATCAGGCCAGGGTTGTTCAGTAGGCACGTCACCCCTTTTCCTCATGGGAGATGCTCTCAGGTTATCGTGATGGTTTCCAGTTCATCCAGGAGGGAGACATGCTGGACATCAAAAGCCAAGAACAGGAGGTCTCTGAGCGTCTTAGTTCCCAGACAGCCTTGCCACATTTACCTAATGTGGTTGCAAACTACTTCGATAAGTCAAATTACCCAAATCTAACTTCCAAGTTATAGGTACAATCTCTGGTATACACCCAACGCCATATTGTTGCATTATTCAAAGACCATATAATAATGAGTAGGCAGTCCGCATGTACAGTCACATCGTAATTACATTTTGATAATCATTGTGCAGACATGCACCGTCATTAATCTTCTGCCCCACGTGGCCTGGGGAACTGAGTAGAGCAGACCTAGCTGAGGTCTATCAGCACAGATTTAAAGAAACAAGAAGGCCTAGAGGGAGATACTGGGGTCACATGAGCTCTGATGGAATTTGATCCTAGCCACAAGGAATTCTTGATGAGATTCTGGTCAGGGCATTTAAGGGGGCCAATAGATCTTGAGCTGTGCAAGATTAGAACTTATTTCTGCAGTACTATAACCAACTAGACAGCCATCCTCAGTGTAAAACAGACAAGCTTTGTAAATGAGTATTACATGTCAACGTATTTCTTTATTTAGTACAATTATCATATTTGCAGCACTGCACCCTACCTCCAACTCCATCCTGGTCATCATTTTTATCAGTGTCTTTAAATGGAGACAGAAGACACACAACAAATTCTAAGATCATATGAAATAGGACCAGTTAAAAAAAAATGTATCGAACAAGCGTCAAAATGCAAACAGAACAAGAGAAAACAAAAACAAAACCTATAGGCTAAAATAATGAGCTTACTAAAAGGGAATATTTAATTGGGACAGAAATCGCATATTTGTACTAAACACATCATTTATAGTTTCTAACAGACTACACCACCCCTTCTAAGGGGTTTCCCTCCTACGATTCCAGCTGCAGCTGTGTCTTGTACAGCAAAATGCACCAGTCTGGATGCAGAGAACTTAAAGGGGGGCATCTGATCCAAGGATGCCATTCCCAGATTGTTCCATGAGTTTTGGGGGGGAAAGAAAAATATCAGAATTGGACGGTAACTGCTTTGCAATATGCAAAAATCGCATGATAATTTTTAAGAAGAGCTAAAAAAGAAATCTTAACCTTAAGAAAGAAGCTATAAAATAGGGAAAAGGCCAAGAGTGTAAAAGAAAAGCAGACAGAGCTGAAGGCAGTCGTGTGCCAACAGCTGGTCGATAAGCGGGGTGTGAAGAGATGTCTAATTTGCAGCACTTGACAACTGGACGGTTTCTGTGACGTGAACACTCCCAGCCTGGCCAGTGTAAGGTGGCCGGTGTAAAGCCACCGAACGTGTGGCTGGAAGAAACGCTGCCGCTGCACTCCCCACACACTCAACAGGCGAGACCGAGAACTCCTGCCCCTTGGCGTGCTGGACTTGCTGGAATCTGTTTCTAGTCTCCATGAGGTTTGGTTTTACCATAGTTATTGTTTGCGAGTGGCCATTAAATTGCAGTCTCCCTCATTAAAACTGAAGCTAAGTGAATTCATACTCACTATAATTAGGAGTCCCCTGTAAGACTTGCTTGGTTTTTTTTTTTTTTTAAACGCAATTCAAAAAAAAAAAAATGCAAGTGCAGTATGTGGAAGATTTCAGTAGCACAGGCTAGAAGTATTTAGGTGCTTTAGACTGGAGAACGCAGGGTGAACTCTCCATCTCTGTTTAACATAGGATGTGAAAGCTTCCTTCGTTCCAACTTCCTTCGTTCGTTTACGTTTTCGGCATTAATGAAAAAAAGACAGTAATGACTAAAGGTGGCTTTGGCTCTGCTCTTGCCCCAAAAGAATTGCAGGAACAAAATTCCCCCGGCTTCTTCCCTTCCGTGAAGAATGGGGACAGAGGTGGGCCACTGATTCAATTATAGCTTCTCGTGTTCATCTCTGCTGTAACACAGTGGTTTCCAGAATGTCATCCCGGGACCGGTACCACCAGTCTCACCTGGGAACTTTTTGGAAATACAAATTCCCTTCTGAAGACCTCCCAAGTCAGAAACTCCGGGGTGAAGCACAATAGTCTTGTTTTAACGAGCCCTCCGGAAATTCTGGAAAAAACTATGAGATCCTTTAGTATCACTCTTCCCTTGGTGGTGCTTTCCCTCGTGTCAGGTGTCCTGATGGTTAACTCAGAACGTCAGTGGCAGGGCCACTTTCATTTTCTACACAAGAATTACTGTTATTAATAGCAATTCAAATTTCATTGTATTTTGCTCTTCTCACAGCTGCCTAACGCACAACCCTCGTTCGCTCAAAGTCTCTCCCCACTTCCGGGGTCTTGCGGGACATCTCTTGTTAGTTTCTGAGACGCACCCTGACACTTTCTGCTCTGACCCCCTTTGCTGATGTCCTGGGAGTGTCACCAGGGCTGGAGAACTTCCGGATCGCAGGACCAAGGGGCAGCAGGCTTATTGGGATAGGGGATTTGCCTTGAAGTTAAGTTTAGAGGCAGACACGCTGTTTCTATGTTGTTTACATGTTACACATCAAAAGAAATGACAATGTCTACACATCAAAATGATCTGCCGGGAAATCTAAGAGATGAGCTAGAAGTCACACGAGTTTGTGTGCACCACGTAAGGAGGGCTTGTACAACTTAGTGAAGAAATGCCGAAAGCAATCATTGTGGTTGACAAATCTAGTGACATTGCTGATGGGGAGAAGCTGAGGGGCGCGGTGAACATCTGCCAGGGGATAAAAGGCTATTGAGAATTAAGCTAATTTCCTAAGCCATCATAGTAACTATAAAAGTCCAAGCAGGGCTTCCCTGGTGGCGCAGTGGTTGGGAGTCCGCCTGCCGATGCAGGGGACGCGGGTTCGTGCCCCGGTCCGGGAAGATCCCACATGCCGCGGAGCGGCTGGGCCCGTGAGCCATGGCCGCTGAGCCTGCGCGTCCGGAGCCTGTGCTCCGCAACGGGAGAGGCCACAACACTGAGGGGCCCGCGTACCGCAAAACAAAAGAAAGTCCAAGCAATATTCAAATTTCCATCGAAGACAGTGAAAAGAATTGACAGGTCCATCCAGCCCCCTGATGCATCTTTTGACCTTCCTGTTGAGTAACGTGCCAGCCCTCAAATGTGAGCGTTCCTCAGGAGTAGCAGGGGCTGAGACATGCAGGTGAAAAATCGTGCGCACTTCAATACCACTGCAAATGCATTGCTTGCTCATTCTTCATGACATTTTTAAACTATGGCTTCAGTAGTAATTTGGTGGTAGCAGAGTATACCTGCCTGGGATGTGTTTATCCATGCTTTACGGACTATGATAAAATAGCATAGTAATTTATTCTAAACCTAATTCTAATCAAAACCATTTACACAGAAACGGATGTGGTAACAATCCCTAACATTCAGAAACTTTAAAGAAATGAAATATGACAGGTGCTTGATGTCATTCAGCAAACGATGACGTTTCTATGAATAAAGAGAAATACCATATGCAGAAAAATTTAAGTAGTCAAAATGCAATTAACCCAGTTGAAGTGTAGCCACATTAGTATAGTCTGTTCCAGTGAACTTTCTGGCAGTGCCTTTTCAGTGCCAACATCAATGAAGTTTTAAAAATTAAATCTCAAAAAGGCAACTCAAATGTTGCCTTCTACTCGATGAATATCTAAGAAAACTAATGTTAGCTTTTGTTAGCTTGCAATATAACATAAAGCAAGACTTGTATGGGATTCTGTATCTTTTTGGTGAAACAGCTACAATGTAGGTTTTAAGAAAGTGTCTCAACTCAAAACTGTACTTGGCATTTTGAGGACACTGTCATACTCTGCTCCCTTCATGGCTTTGCTCACAGGAGGGAACATAGAACACACAGGTGGGCAGGGAGGAAGTCGTTCACTTGCACGTGGCAGGCTCCTGGCAGGCTCCAGAGGAAATATCAGTGTGAGGTCACGGATTGGCAACACCCCAGAAATAGGAACATGCAGTTCACTTCGTTGCTGCAAACGCTGATTTTTAAGTAAGCTATAGCCATTGCCATAAAATATACACACATTAAAAAAAATCAAATTCTAGGCATCTGATGAAAAGGTATTAGTAAACACTTTTTTTATAATCCCAAGTTAATATTTATTTTAAAAATTGCAATGAACTCCTTTTTTGTGTTTTGAAAGACTTTGCCCTTGAGTAAACCGATGGCATATTCACACCAGAATCCATGAAATACAAACACTCTTAGAATAAAGTTGTATTTTTCTAGCAGAAAACAAAAATGAAGCAGCTTTTGCATAACTGTATGGCGTACCTCAGGGTAAGATTTTTTTTTTCAACACCAAAAGGGGAAGAAAGTAAGTTGATACACAGTTCGGTTGCTGTCTTTCCCCTGTGAAAGCTCAGAGAAACAAAGAGAACAATGTCATTGTTTTATGAATTTAACTCTGCTGGAAAGCTGCTCTAGTAAGTTTCTACTGCAGGGCATGCATTTGATGAAAATCTTAAAAGCAGTTGAATGGTATAAACCGTTGACTTTTATCCTTCCCTATCATGAGTCCCTTATTCTTTGAAGGATCTTTACCTGGGACCTTCCCTATCATGAGTCCCTTATTCTTTGAAGGATCTTTACCTGGGAAGCTTTCAACTTCCATTGTCATGCGAAGCCTCTTGTATCCAGAGATGAAACTAAATTAACTTTTCAAGGACATGGTGGTCTGGAAAGAGGAAAGTTATTTACGAACTAAACATAAATTCAGAAATCGAATCAGTTCCTCCACTGAATTTAAGTTTTGTGAACAACATACTTTCTCCCTTAGATCTATAGAGATTAGAGGTGAAACTCTACGTCCCCACCAAAAAAATTCTGCCAATCAGATTGTATCATTTCTTCATTGGATTACACCTCTATTCAGTTTTACTTCAGTTAACATGCCACTGAATGAATTCTGAAAGCCAGTTATAGGCGCCACAAATTTTCAAGAAATGTCTTAATTTTAAGTGTTTTATGCTGTGCCGATACAGTAGTATAACTACTGTTTTCATCTTGCTGAATATAAATTTCTTCTAGAAAAAGCAGATTTCCTCCTTTCAAAATCTTAAGCCTAGCACTACTCTGCATCCTCATGTAATGTAAAATCAACTGAAAATTAATCTCTGCAATCAGCTGTTTGAGTTAGAAACAGGTAAAAATTGAATACCACCAGCCTCTCCACACACCTGTAATTACACACACACATACACACACACACGTTTAATTCTTCATATGTGAATTATAGAAGAGGCTCAGCAAATGTGGGTTGTTCTACTGCTAAAGGCAGATACAACTTCAACCTGTGAAGAACATTAATAACAATATAAAATTTTAATATTAATTTAGAGCAAAAAGTAAGCCAAGACTTCAGGCTCTTTCATACAATTACACAACTTACATTTATAAAACGTCTACTCTGTGAAATGCTCTCTAATTATGTTCACCTAGTAACCCATTTCCATTTCATTTCCTTCCGTCCCTTGAACTTGACTGGTGTATTTTTTTTTTTAATCGAGTCTTAACCCTTTAACCTACTAATGAGATGCCTTAACGGACTGTTGAGTGGCAGCCATTCTTTATCCCTATGATCGCTTCAGTGTTAGCAGAGATGGAAATTAAAATTATTCACTCCAGAGCCTTCATTTGTATTATTATATCATTTTATGTTAGTCTTCATTGATTTGAGTACTTCATGGGCAGCCATGTCTGTGTCCAGTTCCCAAGTGCTGCTTTTCTTTTCACAAGCATTTTGGAAGAAGACGAATATTTCTGAGCCACAGTGAATCAGATTGTAAATATCAAAAGATTTCAACAAGAGGGTAACTGAAAAGAAAAAAAAAATCAAGAAAATCTAGGCCTAGCTATAGAAGCAACAGATGTAGATGTTAGGGGACATAAGCCCTGTTTACTTTTGGACTAGTGTCTTGTCCAGCCAAGTTTAGGACAGGATAGAGCTAGGACCCAGGTTCCCGGGGTCTCAGCCCAATCTGCCTTCCGTTACTCCACTCTGCCATCAGCATCTCCTTACAGAAAAGCACCTACCGTACCAAATAATTTACATAAATCCTTTTAAAAAAAAAAGAATGAGGGTAGAGATTAGTTGCTTTTAAATGAAAAGTAATTTTTCATTATCTAATTAGGTATCTGTTCATCTGTGATCATATTTACCAGTTTCAATTTCTTATCAAATTCTACATTCATATAAATTCAACTTCCACATGGATGTTTTATCTTCCTTTTCCTTTCATTCTTTCTTTTTTTTCTTCCTTCTTCCTTTTTTTCCCCTTTTTTCTCTCTTTATGTTTAAGATAATGGATTTTTTCTACCTTAGCAATTTTTCCCATCCATAGTAAGTCAGATGATGTAAACCACTGGTAGGTGTACGAATACAGACTATGTGGGACATGATTATACCAAGATGCTGTCTCCTATGTCTTTCATATTCAAGTTTTCACCTCAGAGAATGATATCTCTGTGAATAAGTAGAAAAGGTCAGGGTACGATCCACCACATGCACACACCAAACATACTAAGCCTGCCCTTTTGTCCTCTGCACTATATTAGTTTCAGATTTAGGTGATATTCTTTAGCATCACCAACCTCCCTGTTACCCCTGCTAAAACCTAAAAGACATATTTACCTCCTTCCTCTTCCGCATCTCCCAGAATTAACTGATCATAAAGTCCTTCTAATTTTCCTCATGAATAATTTTCAAATTATTCCATCTTTTCCATTTGGTCCTACTATTCCTGCCTTTCCTATCCCTCAGCTGGATGATGGCAATGCACTTTTAATTGGTCTTTTTTGCCCCAAAGCCCCACCTCCATATTACTGCTGAGATGAATTATCTGAATTAAAAATCTGCTGAAAAGTCTTTAATGGCACTTAAAAGTATGTCCACACTCCTCACTCTCTCATGCGCGGTCCTCTGGGGCCATACCTTTCCAGTGTCTACCGCTTCAGTATTTCCCTACCTCAGCCCCACGTGAACTTCATAACAGCTCTTACAATTGTTTTTACAACCCAGTTCTGGCATCGCTTCCTCCAGGAAGACTTCACTGGCTTCCCAATTTGGAGCCAAGTAACCTGTCTAACCATGACTCTCGTAACATCAAACCGCTATATTGGAAATATCTATTTATATGTTTGTTTCTCCCACAAATTTGCAAGTTCCTTTCACCGTGAAAAGTTCTCCTTAAACATCGTAGGTATTCACCTAAGATGTGTCTAATTCTCTAATCAGTGAATTAATTAATGAGGTATCCTGAAAGAAAACATGACCCACAATGAAGATTTTTGAAAGGAAAGATCACCTTCAAACAGAAAAATAGCAAGAAAGATTTCACAGTGGCAGCAGCATTTGATGTGAGCATTGTAAGATGCGTAAAATCCAATAAGCAGTGTTCCATGAAAGGACTTGTCAGGAGAAGATGTCAAATACAAAAGTGAGAGACTTATCAGGAAGCAGGATGTAGTCCAGCTTCACAATCTTGGAATACGTGGTTGGTGTAAAATAATGGGTGGAAGTAAAGACTAGAACAAAACGATGAAGGATCTTTACCTTCAAATTAGAGATGCTGACCTATGTTCAATTAAAAAAAAAAAAGAGCTATCATTTATTCAACATAGACTTTGTGATACAGATATAGTGTGTATAGACATATATATATATATACTGTATAGATATAACCTCTTTAAATGTATTGACAATTAAACCGTGAGTAGATACTATATCTATTTTACAAATAGGGAAAGTAAGGTATATGGAGGTTAAGCGACTTATCCAAGATCACACAGCTAGTTAGTATAAAACCAGGATTCAAAACTAGACAATCTGGCTGAGAAACTCACACTCTTAAAAATTCTGAGGATTTTAAATCAGGGAAAGAGAAACAAAATCTTGGGATAGGTTTATTTTCAGCCCATCAAGAACCTGCTGAAGTTCTGATTGTCTACTTGATTGGTTGGTTGAAAGCTAGACTCAGTCATGGCCCAGGATGGATGAAGTTAAAAGGACAGCACTTTTTTTTTTTTTTGAGTAATGTAAAAAGATACAAAAATAGGGAGAATAAATATTAATAATTCTTCTAGATTTTTTAATGAGTGACCACTAAGCCACCCCTTAACTCTGTATTCTAAGGCTCCCTTTATCAAGACACCGAGCAATACATTGGTGAGATAAAATGTTACCTCTGTTCTTGAAAAGTGCTGTTATCTGTGGATAAGAGTAAGTTGCTTGAGCAGAGAGCTCAGATTCTCACCATCTCTACGCTTATTGTACGGCCTCCTCTCCCTCAAAAAGTCTTGTAAGAAGTACTCTGCCAGTTGATGGGGAAGAAAACATTTAATCTTTGTTTCCTAAAGCAATGTGTTAGACCCATGCAGAGGCGGACTGATACAGCATTTCACGACCATCAGGGGAGCTGTGATGGACAGCAGGAAAGATTTATCTTCCCAGGGGGCACCAATTTTGGTGTGGTTGGGGAACTGTCCTTTGGGATGTGACATACACCTCAAACCATCATTAGATATTTGATGTTAAGTACCACAGACAAAACACACAGGCCTGGGAACCAAGGAGTGAGAGTAGCATCTCTCACTGTTACACCTGCGGTCCCTCTCATAATATTTTTGCTTCCCATCCCTGAAACTTTGGTATCTTGATTTTTAGAGGTTTTCGTACCATAGCGTAGATGGATAACTTCCCCAACACCAATGATCTCCCTCTGCATGTTAATAACAGAACACCCTGCATATTTGTTCAGTGAATGGCTGCCCAGTTAGAGACAAGTCCCAGCTTTCCACTGCCTCTATATAGAGTTATGTGCCATGGTTCTAGCTAATGAGGTGCGATCTGAAGGATGCATGCAACTTCAAGGTCAAATCCTTTCAAAAGGAAAATTCTTGAACTTCCCTTCCTTTCTTTCCACATGTGTGTGGGCTAGAATTCACAGGTATAAAGCAGATGAGCCAGTCCCGAGCATGCAGATGAGACCCTGAGGCATTACAGAGCTACAAGATAGGACAAGATTGACAGAACCCCTGGATGATCTTATTAAGCAAAGATACTTCTATGCCTTAAACCACCGGCCAACTCTGGACTCATGTGAGAGGGAAATAATTATCTCGTTCAAGCTATATTTGGGGCTTTCTTCATTACAGCAAGTTAGCCTGCACTGTGACTTAAAAAGGTACCCAAGGGAGAGATGCCCTCAGCTGAGAAAATGAAAATGGTCTCACTGCACCAGCAGACGAGGTCTGGTCACTTGGGGGTCCACGTGTCACTGGACCAACAAAGAAGAATCGTCCAGTGACATGCATTTACTGCATTTACTGGGGTGATTAATACAGTTAAAGGGGAAATAGAGTAACTGCTAAATTGTGAAGATAAAAAAGAATATGTCTGGAAAACTGGGGATCCTCTGGGTTGCCTCTCAACTCTACTATGACCAGAAAGAGTTGAGTTACCCACAGAGAATAAACCCTGATTTGTTTATGTGTCATCTGAGGGAAAACAGGGCTTGGAATGGGTAGTGTAATGGTTAATTTTACGTGTCAACCTGACTGGGCCACACGGTGCCAAGATATTGAGTCAAACATTATTCTGGGTGTTTCCGTGAGGGTGCTTCTGGATGAAGCTAACATTTGAGTCAGTAGACCCAGGAAAGAAAACTGCACTCCTAAAGGTGGGTGGTCCCATCCAATCAGCCCAAATGAAATTTTCAAAAGCTCCCTCCTTTCGGGTTTGCATAAGGGAACCCCTCCTGCCTGACTGTTGAGCTGGGATGTTGGTCTTTTCTGACTCAGACCGGAACATCAGCTCTTCTTGCGTGTAGAGACGGTAGGGTCTCAGGATGGAACTGACACCACCTGCTCTCTTGGTCCTCAGGCCTTTGGACTTGGACTGGAGCCACACATCTCCTCTCCTGGGTCTCCAGCTTGCTGAATGCAGACCTTCGGACTTCTCAGCCTCCATCCTCGTGTGGGCCAATTCCTTATAACGATCTTGACCAATAGCTAGCTAGCTAGCTACCCAGCTGGATAGCAAGAACCAGATGCTATTTGTCTGTTGGAGAACCCTGACTAATACAGATAGTGAAGGGAAGAAGTTATAAACGCCCCCTATGTTCTCATGAAAGTTATATAGAAAAATAGGGCTTTAGAAACTACCAATATTTTCTTAATTTCTCTTAAGTATCTAATATCACTTCTTTATCTTTTCTCCCTTTTCTCTACTGCTTTTCTATAGGGTCTTCAGTTCTACAAGTAGTGGTTAACTTTATAATATAGTCCACAGCTTACGAGATGGCAGGGAGGAATGGATAGCACCCAGAGATGGACGTAGGAACTGGTGAGACCTTGGATCTTCTGCCTGGATAGAGTATACTTTGTTGTCTACGTGAGGAAGAGGTGCTGTTGGTTAGGTAAAAGCATGTTTCGTGTGTGTCTATTATTGTTCTGTTGAAATTTGAGGATGAGAAGCAGGTCATATACGTTTTCTGACGGGACCAGGAGAATGGCAAGAATATGGACTGCTTCCCTCAACACCAATCCCAGTGCTCTGCTGGCATCCCCTCCTGTGCTGCCGGAGCTAAGCATCTAGAGCAACCTGCCTCTCCCAGACTGTTTTCCATCCACAGCTCTTTCCGTCCTTTAAAGTACGCCAATCAAATAACTCATTCAAGATTCTGATTAGAGGGGCTTCCCTGGTGGCGCAGTGGTCGAGAGTCCGCCTGCCAATGCAGGGGACACGGGTTCGTGCCCCGGTCCGGGAAGATCCCGCGTGCCGCAGAGCGGCTGGGCCCGTGAGCCATGGCCGCTGAGCCTGCGCATCCGGAGCCTGTGCTCCGCAATGGGAGAGGCCGCAGCAGTGAGAAGCTCGCGTACCGCAAAAAAAAAAAAAAAAAAAAAGATTCTGATTAGAAACTGATGGATGTGGGCAGATGCAGATCGCCCGTGAGCTGTAATCTGTAGAGGGACACTCTGGATTCAACAGATGGATGCCCTACTGGGCAGCGTCCTCATTTGGGCAGATGTGGCTTGGTTTTGAAGCCAGAAGGAAGGGGCGGCTTCCTGGTGGCGGCCGAGGCAGCAGCGTCCTCTGAGAGCCACCTTGAGGGGGGAAGCCCAACTCAAAACTTCAGTTTTCGTAATGCCGTGAAAGCCATGTAGCGCTTAGATTTATTTCTGTTTTTAAACTGCCCAGTTGGAGTATTCAAGTGTAGATAATAAGCAAGTAGCGTTATAATAGTACTGTGATTTTTTGTTGCCATCTCCTCTTTTTGATAATTTACTTGAGTAAGTAATCAAGATGACTAAGACATCTTTAATGTCAAACTTTCTGTAAATCAAAAGTGTAGGGAAGGTGTAGAAATCAGGAGAGAGGTTAGGACTAGTGAATAAAGAAGAAACAAATGGTTAAAGTTATGAGAGTGACTAGAAAGGCCAAGAGAAGCCAACAGAGATGGAAAAGATGGCCCAGGGTAGAATTTCTGGAATAACAGTGGGAGAAAATTAATAACTAATAATAACAGATAAAGCAGGCAGAAATAGGAGGACTATCAAATTCTGTGTCAGGAAAGCCAGGGTGACGGATTTCTGCAAAAGTGAGGAGGGGCATTAGTGTCTGATGTCAAGGGCTTATCAAGGAGGATGAAAAATGGAAAAGGACCATTGTTTATGTCATTATACAATCACATGTGACCTTCAAGTTTGTCGATCCATTGTTACGGACTTACGGTGGAAGGCAGACTGTTGAGGGTTAATAACTGAGAGGATGCAGCAGAAATGGAATATTTGAGGGTGTCAAAATATTCTCTTTCCAAAAGTTTTTTTTATTTAAAAGGCACATCAGAAGCCAGTTCCCTGCGGAAATAGCATGATCAGAGGAAATTTTCTATTCTATCTTATAGACAAAGGAGAGAGGCTAGTGGGGCGGAAGAAACTGAAAATGAAATTGAAAGAAATGATGATTAATAAAGAAATGTTCAGAAATAATAGGGGAAAACTAGGATGAAAAGCTGAAGTTATGCAGATGATCTAATAAGAGCCCAGAGAAATCATTATTTCTTCCAACAAGGAATCATTTACTGTATAGGTTAGGAACATTAATTTAACCAAGAAATCTCTCACGACCAAGTTTCTCTACTTTCTCTGTTCATCAGAAAAAATACAGAAACATAATTTTGTTGTTACAAAGATGTTAGATTGTGCCTTACCATTCAAATTCTGAGAGAACAAGAGTTCAGTGCCACTCTAGTCACAACTCAGAACAACTCTGCACCTTTTGGAAACATGGAATTGCAGAACGTTGCAGCTAGAATGGACCTTACAAGAGAATGCTGAGTTCTTTGCTCCTCATTTAAATTAAGGTTTTCAAAGAGGTCAGATGCAACATAAGCACAGGAATTCTAACCGAAACACAACCATAAAGAAAAAATTGTTGTCTCTTCCAGATACACTTCAGACGGAGTTCACATGAAGCCTGTGGTTCAAGGACAATTGTCTAAGTCCACACAACTGAAGTTAATTGGCAACAAAATCTCTATTATGTATGTTTGACGGAAATGATCTGGGTGAAATAGAATATGTCTGTATACTTCAGGACCAAACAAAATCATAGCACCCCTTGTCTTACAACATTATTTCCCTCTTTTTACCTTGAATCATATAGGTTGATTATCCATACTGAATTCAATAAGCACTTTTCTCCCCATCATTTTGTCATCCATCTTCATGGTTTAGTTCTAAGTGAATGATTTAAAACATAATGTAGTTTCTCATAAGGGTAAAAATACTCTGAATCATCATTTTGGGGCCTTGAGGACAAAGAAGCCATCATGTTTGAGTTTCTCCGAGAACTGTTCTAAAAGCGGTAGTCTTAACTAAATTCTATATGGCAAATCCACAAATCAGGGTCAGCACAACAGACACAAACCACACACTAACAGAAATGTTGGAGAAGGCTGTCTCGGGCACCCAATCTTTCTACCATGGAGTTGCATAAGAATGGACCTTGGGGGAATTCCCCAGTGGTCGAGTGGTTAGGACTCTTCTCTGTCACTGCCAGAGCCCAGGTTCAATCCCTGGTCTGGGAACTAAGATCCTGCAAGCCATGTGGCTGGAAAAAAAGAAAGAAAGAAAAATAAAAATTCTCCAGTCCTGCAAAAGTCACTTTAAAAAACTGAAAAGGAAAGAAAAAATGAAATAGAAAAAAATTAAAAAAAAAAAAAAAGGACCTTGGGCATGGACACTTCCTTACCGAGAGATAAGGAGCTCACACAGCTTGTGCTGGGCTTATCCCCTTGTGTGGGAACATCTTACCTTGTTTCAGGCTCAGTGAATACTCTTGCTCTGCTTAAGCCTGTGTGACATATGGTACCTGGCCAACGCCACTGCTTTATCTATCCTCTGTGGGGAAGGGAAGCGTCCTTCCATTGTGCATGAGAGGCATGTACGTAGGTGAATAACCCTGTGTAGCTGTGGGAAGAGACCTGCTGGCCGTGGGGGACCAACGCTCACTATTAAAGCTGAACTTTTGCTGTCTCTTCATGTAAGTAAAGCATTGCTCCATCCAGTGCTTGACTGCACTGTGTTTTCCTTGGCAACTTCCATACAAGATACAATGATGAGAAGTGTTTGGACTTCTATTCCTGGTGGTTGGTGTAGTGATGACCTTTGCTATTCTGCATGGAGTTGGAGCCCTCCCTATGGGAATGATAATCAATGCTCAACAAGAAAGAGATTCAGAGAAAACAGAGTGTCACTTTCCAGTACTAGGATACATCTATCTCGCAACCTTCAAGTAACAGAGGTCTTTGTACATTTCAGAGACAATGGACCAATAGCAAATATAATTAACAACCTCGCATGGGAGACAAAATGTTAGTTGGCCAAAGGAAGTACACGCAGATTGTCAAGTCTCTGGAGATTTTAAGAGGCTTCAGGTTCTCTATTAATGGAAGTACATTATAATATTTAGCATTCATAGGCTTAAAAAAATGTTAATCACCTCGGTGGATGACAGCCTCTGAGATAAACCCCAGTGAAATCCACCTCATCTCCTCGTGTTCATGCCCTTGTGTAAATTCCCTCTCCTTGAGCGTGGCCTGGACCTAGTGACTTGCTTTAATTGAGTAGAATACAGTAAAAGTAATGGAATGTCATTTCCTCAAAAAAGTAGTGGGTTTTCATTTTGGTGCCCTTTTTCATTCCCTCCATCCTTCACTCTGAACGAAGCCAGGCGCCATGTTATAAAGTGATCCATAAAGAGGCCCTTGTGGCACAGAACCATCTCCATCCAAGAGCCTGTGAGGACCTGAGACTCACAGGGGTGACTTTAGAAGTCAGTTCTGCTCCATCAAGACTTGAGATGTCTGCAGCCTCTGCTAACAGGTCAGAGACACACAGACACCCCTGTGCCCCATGCCTGACCTACTGGAAACTACCCAAGAATCATGTCTGCTTTAAGCTGCTAAGTTTGAGGGTAATTTATCACACAACAATAGATGACTCATACAGTCTCTAAATTTCTAATGTTAGATCTGTCCTTGGGATAAGTAAGGCATTTTGTTTATTTTTAACAGTGATTTGAATCCAGGCACTATTCTAAGTACTGTACAAATATTAACTCACTCAAGCCTTACAACAGTCCTTTGAGTTAGATTCTGTTGTTATTTTTTTGTAGATGAAGGAACAAACCACTTTTCCAATGTTCAGCACTTCAAGAGGTAGAATTTAGATCCACACTTTTAACTGTGATACTCTGCTGACTCTACAAGACAGTCAACGTTTGTTATTTTCATTGCTATTTAGACAGAAACCTCCCCCCAAATAAATTCCCTGCAACTGAAGTATTCTAGTCAAATAAGTAGTTCATGAGTGGCTCAAGCCAAGAGCTCTATCTGTATGTCTTGCCTCTACCAAGCACCTACCACATAGCATACATTCAGAAAATGTTGGTTGAAAAATATTGACTTAGGGAATGGGACAGCAGTAGGGTCATGCAGAGAAGAATCATCCCATGTGAAACGAAACATCCCAGAGTGAATTCTACTGCTACTTACACTCCCTATAATTATTTCAACCCAGTCTGTAAAAGGAAGTCCAACCATGCATTTACATAGATGCATTTTTCTAGCTGTTTCTCTTTACTTCCATCTTGTACCAGTTGGAAGGAAAGGTTTATCAGCTGGTCAATGACAAAGTAATTTATGAACAGTGGAAGTAATCTGGAGACACTGGAAGCTCACCTGGGCGTTGGGAGACCTTACTTTGTTGTTAGTAGTCATGCAATATCACACCTTCTGTATTTGTTTTTAAAGCTGAGTGAATTGGTCCTGAATGAAGCCTCATGAGATTGTTTCACAGTTAATACACAGAATTACTGTCAAGTAGAGGGAGCTTTACATGGACATCGTAAATTATCGGTTCATCTCTGAAATGTCTCCCCACTTACAAATATTTCTTTTTAAAAATTAATATATATATATATATATATATATAAGTTTGGCTAAGATGGAATACAAAAGAAAGAAGAAAAAATTCAGTAGTGAAAAGTTCAGGGAGAAAACACAATGAAGCAAGAAGCCAAGAAGCCCGTGAGCTTAAAACAGTTCAAGGGAAAAGAGGCCGTATTGTTTGGATCTGAGTCACTATGGTAACTGCAAAAGGACCTGGTCCACAGAATTAAAGGAGCTCATTTGTGAGTCCCTAAGAAAAGCTGCAGATATGACTTCTTTCTTTCTCAGAGAAAGAGGGCAATTTCACAAAACAGAGTAGGGATGAGAGGAAACAAGAGGGGAATGAGATCAGTTCCTTCCACCCCAGTCCACGTGGTACCACCTGAACTCACAGGTATTTGAACATCAAGTTTCCCTTACTAGGAAAAGTTCAGAGGTAAGTTCGAAAATGGTTCTTTAATCAACTGAAAAAGAACAATCCAATGTTTAGTTTTCACGACATTAAGAAACAGTGGAGAAAAATATAGATATGGAGTGTGTATTAACGCCAACATAATTACCAGTATATTCTGTGACTGGAAATACGGAGACTGCTTTTGTTACTGAGAACTTACAGAGTGAAATACTTCAAAAGGGCCTTATTAGAGTATATTTTCACTTTCCATATTTACTGCTATATTTTTGTACATGTTCAACACCTTTGTTTATTACCTGAGTTTTACTAAAATACAATGTAGAGGTCACTGATATTTAATTCCCAGAAAACTGTCATCACATGCAAAATATGACCAATAGGTAAACAGGGAAAATAATTATACCGACTTCAATCCATATGACAAATGTATGTCTAGATAGCAGAAGAAACATGTTTAAAAGAAATGGGGAAATGCCAGTAGATAAAGAAACTCAATTATGCAACTGCATTCGGAAATAAAGGCCCTTATGGTTATTTCTGTTTCCAGATATTGAAAAAAAAATAGTGGAAATGCATTTTCATGATTTACTTTTAAATAAGATTGACACAAATGGGATGACTTGGGGACTTAGGGTAAAAATCATACCTAGGAAAAATGATAAATATGTTTATAAAATATCCTATACAATAGAATTATAAGGAAAATACGGAATGTCTGATGTTTCTTTGTCATCAGCAACAAAGTGGTAGGTGCCGTGGCTATGGTATCACCACACATAGCAGAGCATACATATAAATGAGCACGCTTTTTTTAAACTTTTTATTTTATATTGGTGTATAGTTGATTAACAATGTTGTGTTAGTTTCAGGTGCACAGCAAAGTGATTCAATTATACATACACATGTATCTATTCTTTTTCAAGTTCTTTTCCCATTTAGGTTGTTACGTACTGTTGAGCAGAGTTCCTAGTGCTCTACAGCAGGTCCTTGTTGGTTACCCATGTTAAATCCAGCAGTGTGTACATGTCAATCCCAAACTCCCTAACTATCCCTCGCCCCCGACCCTTCCCCTCTGGTAACCATAAGTTCGTTCTAAAAGAGCATAGTTTTAAAGAAGATTTCAACTGTGTTTACTTTAAACATTCTAAATATTAGAATACTAAGCTCTTCAAGGAGTTTTTTAAAAATCCTGGCAAAGCTACATGGAAGGCATGGAAAGAATACCGTACTGCTGAAAAAAAAAAAAAAAAAAAGCAAATTAAACGAGTCACTTTAGCCTTGACCTAAGCTCAATGACAGGTCTGATATTCTGAATCTGTCTGGGAAAACTATATTCCACAACTGCTTGAAAACGCTATGGGGCATCGTGATTTATAATAGCAGTTCTGAACAAATAAAAACCCCACGTTTTTACACTTGAGCAAAATTGGGCTTGGACAATAGGGAACCCGAAACTCATTTGGATTCACGCTGTGTTTCAAAAACACATCCCTAGGACCTCTTAGCATCCATCGCGGCCCTAACTGATGGGCTGGACCAAGTACTCCAAGCAGAGCTACACGTTGACCAGACTCTGCATTTTAAAATCTCAGGGGCTGCATACTTGTACAGGCTAGCTTTTCTTTTTTTCCCGTTACGCGGGCCTCTCACTGTTGTGGCCTCTCCCGTTGCGGAGCACAGGCTCCGGACGCACAGGCTCAGTGGCCATGGCTCACGAGCCCAGCCGCTCCACAGCATGTGGGATCTTCCCGACCGGGGCACGAACCTGTGTCCCCTGCATCGGCAGGCGGACCCCCAACCACTGCACCACCAGGGAAGCCCTATCTTTTCTTCTTCCAGTGGGGCACCTGAAGGAGGCCGGGAGGCAGAGAATGACTGTAATCCAAGTTGGAGATCATAAAAGTATGAATTAAAGTTTCACTGCCCATCTGTGACATTACTCTTGAACTCACTCTGTTACTAAACTGATCACATATGGGTTTTCCCCAGTAGTCCAAATGTAGTTCAGGAACAACAGCCATCAATTAACATTCAGGCCTTGTACACAGATAAGAGAATGGAGCTCATTTTTACTTTGTATCAGGAAGAGATGAAAATCTGCAGGCACTGAATTTCAGGAGCTTTCAAGTGTGTATCTTTTTCATATTCTCTGAATTATACTTCAGGACGTCTGAGACCCCCAGAGCTCAGCCTCCAATATCCTCTGAGACTGAAGCAGGTGTTGAATAGGGAAAATGCTCTCTAATAGCTTGGTCAACTGCACCATTCTATTCTTATTCTTTTCTTGGTTCATAATATCTATTTATTCCTGAAATACTCAGGCACAAATTGAGCTACATCGCTGTAAAAAATGAGAGAAAGAAAAGAACAGCCAGCTTCTGTCCCTTTACCAGGAGGGGTTACAACAGAACTTAATAGGAACACGACTGGATCGGGGCAGACAGGCTGATAAAAGGAGGTCTGATCCTCCATAGGCAGAGGCTTTTAAGCCCCACGTGGCACAGAAGGATATCAAAGTTTCCAGGCTGGATTCAGGAAATCCAGTTAACATTACCGTTTAGCCTGAACACATGGTTTGAATACAATAGATGGTTTTTATTTTTGTGTTATAAAGTCGTATGGTATTTTGGGATTTGACCCAACTATTCAGAAAATTTTAACTTTTCCCATAAAAGTAAACTGACAGGGACTTTTCATTATCAATACTTTTCTAAAATGGATTAAACATTTCGTTCCCTAAATTATGCTGCATAGGTAATGTTTCTTTCATCTTTTTTCTTTATTATCACAAAACCTGTATAATTTTATCATCATACCAGAGCAGAAGAAGTTACTATTTCATGAAGATAGAAGCTATCGTGGTGATTTCAGCCTGAGCCTTGGAGAATTCTATGTACAAACAGATTTTTTATAATAAAAGTGATTTTATAGTAAAAATGATTCTGGTAATGATGCATAATGAGTACGATATAATATTGATATCTAAAAGTCTTTGTTCCAAAGATTCTGCTCTTCTGAACTCCTCAGAAATCCTCAAGCTAAAGCTGTGTATATGCATTATTTGTATGTTTTAGTAACCAGATAATCTATGACTTTTCTACACAGGCAGAGGAAATGGGAATTATATACTCAGTTACCAAATTGGGCAAGTGGTAACAAGCCTATACAGACCTATCAGAAGTGGTCTACTCCTTCTGCAAAGGAACATTTCCTTCTAATCAGATGAAGGCCTGGACCCCTCACATCCCTGTTCTTTGGCAGACTGACCTAGAGCAGCAGCAGGACTGTGATACACTCTGGCTGACAGACGGTTTCCCCAGCCTGGGAAGTTCCACTGGGCAGATCTACGGAGAATGTGCAGGTCACCACATTTCACGTACTGACGCTTAATGGAGTTTGGGTGGTTTTTTTCATGTGAGAATTACTATGAAATTTTATTTTAGTGTTTTACATTCACTCCAACTTGAATCTGTACAGATTTTAAACAAGAAAATACACCATGTATACTTTATTTCATGCTATCTGCTATACAGTTTTATTTTAACTTGGGGACTCACTCCATTTATTCCATACATATTGTTTTCTTTGAAAAAATATATCATTTTCTAAGAACATCTCATATTTGCCGCCTTCATGGACTTTGTCCTGTCATTATTTCTACTTAAATTGCTCATCCCCAATCTTTACCCATTATAAGTCTTCCAAGAACCCGTTCATCTGCTAATTCCTCCATGATTACCCCAGACAGACAGAATCTCCCTCTACTCTGGGCTCAGAGCATTTGGAGCCACACTTGCAGCGTGTGTTACTTCTTGTGTCTATTTAGAGACTTATTCTCAAGATAATTATAGTACGCAGGGTAAGAGGAAGAAGAGGGGTCATAATATATTCTCTCATCACCCGTAGGCGCTCAACGCACACCTACTAAATAAAAGTGTCCTGGCAATTAAGAGCAAGTCTACGTGTTCGTATATTTTTCTTATTAAATGCCATTTATTAACAATTGTAAATTTTTTCAGGAAAAATTCTAGCAATGGCAACTTTTTTACGAATTTATTGTAAGCACCAAAGTGGTATTTTGTCTTTAAAATCACTATTAAACATCCAAAGTACCAGAAACTACTGGCCAACATACGAAAATAAAAGGAAAGAATGCCATGACAAAGAAGAGGAGGAATTAGACAGAGTAGGACGCCAAAGGAAATCTACAACATCACAGGAAATGACGCCTTGAATCCACTGCTCTCGAGCAAGGAGTGAATATTACAACCGTATCAAAGTAACTGATGTGGGCAAAATGAAAGGGAAACTAGTAGAAAAAACATGCACCCAAAAATGGATTGACTCTCAATGGCATTCATAAATGTTTTCATAACTTACGAACCATAATGGTGCACCTATACCCTCCACCAAACACAACATGGCAGGTCTAAAGTAAAAAAAGACAGTTCAGTTATACAAAAATGCACGATACAGGAGCCAGCTCAGACAGCACAGAGTGAGCTAGATGGCTAACACTGTCGAGAAAAATCCTGCAGGGGAGAAATGGATTTGAATTCTTCAGGATAACCACCAAGTCAAAAGTCAGTCTAACCACAATTTTCTTTCTGAGACAGACCTATTCTGCTGACACCAAGTTGTGCTGTGCAGACATCATTAATGAGCAATTTATTCAGATAAAATTATTTGCTCTATTAGGATATCCTTATTTAGGACTAATCCAAGATGATTTTTTGTTTATCATAAATTTTGCCGTTCTGTGATTTCAAACTTATTTCAGGCATGTGGCTGCATAGAGTAATTATAAAGGGCTTTATCTTAGGGCAAGTGAAAACCAGATTTTTATAGACCAGTATTTTGACTTCCTCTCCATTTTTAGTGGGTTTTCTTTCTTTTAATTTTCCTCTTCCCAAACCCACACCCAGCAGTACAAAGGCTGGAAATTCCCCTCCATGTCGATGCAAAAATTTTATTCAGGGGCTTCCCTGGTGGCGCAGTGGTTAAGATTCCGCCTGCCAATGCAGGGGACATGGGTTCGAGCCCTGGTCTGGGAAGATCCCACATGCCACGGAGCGGCTAAGCCTGTGTGCCACAACTACTGAGCCTGCACTGCCCGCAAGCCACAACTACTGAGCCCACGTGCCACAACTACTGAAGCCCGCACGCCTAGAGCCCATGCTCCATAACAAGAGAAGCCACTGCAGTGAGAAGCCCGCGCACCGCCACGAAGAGTAGCCCTCGCTCGCTGCAACTAGAGAAAGCCCGCGTGCAGCAACGAAGACCCAACGCAGCCAAAAGTAAATAAATAAAATAAATAAGTTTATTTAAAAAAATTTTATTCAGACATTTGTGAATTCTACGTCTTCAAGCTTAGCCTAGTTGGTTGAGAAAGCTAGTTCTTGGCTTCCTTCACCATTCCTCAAACTTGTGATGCCTTCCAGGTATACTCCAGAGTAGCTGTCTCATTCTTCTTGAGTTGGGGTAAACTTCTACATAACAAGAGCAAAAAGATCTAACAAAGGAATGGAATTGTTCAATTATATGTTATCAAAGTCCAGTTAGGGGGAACAGGGTATATCCAGTAACATTATTCTTAAGTGGTCAATTGGGAGAAAAACATCATGTTTTCTGCTAAATGCAACCACTTGCAAAATCTTGTATGTTAGCTCTGCAGATGTACTTCCTTTTAAAATAGCTCTCTGGGGCTTCCCTGGTGGCACAGTGGTTGAGAATCTGCCTGCTAATGCAGGGGACACGGGTTCGAGCCCTGGTCTGGGAGGATCCCACATGCCGTGGAGCAACTGGGCCCATGGGCCACCACTACTGAGCCTGCGCATCTGGAGCCTGTGCTCCGCAACAAGAGAGGCCGTGATAGTGAGAGGCCCGCGCACCGCGATGAAGAGTGGCCCCCGCTCGCCGCAACTAGAGAAAGCCCTCGCACAGAAACGAAGACCCAACACAGCAAAAATAAATTAATTAATTAATAAACTCCTACCCCCAACATCTTCTTAAAAAAAATAATAAAATAAAATGGCTCTCTGTAGAATTTAGCAGTTAAAAAAAAAACAAACTGTAAACCAGATAGATTTCTCACTTTAGGCTCTGTATACCACCAGTTATTTTGTTCCATTTTATGATTATACACATTTGGGTTAGATATCAATGGCAATAAGATCTTGCATTTTACAGATCCTTCCAGGAGAATGTGGACTATGGTTGTAAATACTTATTTATAGAACACAGCACCTAAAGGAAATTTTCCCCAGGTCCCCAGTACACACTAAATAAACTTTACATTAAAGCTCTAGGGTCAAAAGTGGGGAAAGAAATAGCCTTTCTTGAGTTGTTACAGGTGCTGGGTCTGGAACCTTGGGTGCTTCGTGTTGGTTTCAGCACTTGACCCTCTAAGCCCAGAAGGAATCGGTCACGGCCATCGTACAGAGGCCTGGAGATTGATTTTCCCAAGTCATCCAGCTACTCACTGACACCATTGAGTCTGATGTCTCCAAGGTCTATGTGCTTTCCACCACAACAACGCGTCTATTTATCAAAGTGGAGGATGAAAAACGATAAGCTTTGGGTACAAAAAGGCAAGAGCAGGTTTCGTTTGCAAAATTTATTTTGGCTTAAAAGCCCACATATCTTCCCAGATCTAAATCAAATACCTCCTGACCATCCTCTTCCCTTTTTTGAGTCACTAACCAGAAGTGATCTCTCCCTCCTAACACTCGGCAAATATGTTTTCATCTGACTAATCATTACTACATCAAACTCACAGGACGGCGTGCAACACCAGGGTGTCCCTTTTTAGACTCACACCTATTTCTTAGTTTAATGGTCAGAACGTCAACTGATCAAACGTCCAGGCGAGTCCCCCTGGCCAGAGCTCAGTGGGAATAAGACCCCGGGGTTACTGGTAATGTCTCTGCGTATCCTAATTACTGTCTTGAATCCTCTTTCTCCCTCCAGAAAGAAATGGAATTTGGAAGAGTTTGCTCAAAATAATAAGAATAATGATTCGATAAATCTCATAAGTACTTACGTTTCTGTGCTTCTCAATTTATTCCAGAGTTCGTCATCTGTACATATGCAAAGTGCCAGAGAGCTTTGTGGAGCCCGAGAACTCAGGGAGCCCAGGGTCCACACCACGGGGAGGGCCCAGGGCGGGTAGCAGGGTCAGAGCAGGAACCAAGGCACAGAGAGTCTGGACAGACGGGGCCTCAAACAGCCCTGCAGTTTCTCTGTGTGACCAGGGACAGGTAGGAAGCAGATATATATCAGAAATGACCTGGATGGTGAAGACCAGGGTGATGACAGCTCTCCTCAGCAGACAAGTGAGCAAAGATTGAGCGTCAGCTCTGTTGTCCCCAGTGCCCCACCAAAGCCCTGTCACTAAGTTCCCAGAACATACACTCAATCCTTGGATGAAAGGAAAGAGGATTCTCCAATTTGACTGAATGTGTCTGCTGGGGAAAAGGAACTGGCTCAAAGTATACACAGAAAAATAAAAACCCACATTGCATATATTGAATTATAAATGCTTTATGCGAACTAACTCAAGCCTCAGAAAAAGCTACTGGTATTATTTTTATTGCTAATTTGTACACGTGTAAACAGAAACATTTCACAGAATAGGAAACAAGGTTGAATAATTTGCCTAAAGTCACACAGCAAATAAGTGGCAAAGTTAGGATCTGACCCAGGCAGAGTCACTATTTATTATTAGCATCACCAATAACATAAACTACATAACTGTCACCTTTTGCAAGTATTAATTCATAGTGCTGTTTACCAAACATTGACAATAAATTCCTAGTTCATAAAACTAAAAGAAAAACTATAGTAATAAGTAACGTCATAGAAACATTAAAAAAATTGGCTGCTGAGGTCCATTTCCCCCTAAGTAAATTAAACTAATTAGAAGCATATTCATGCATCATGTAGCATTCACTAGAAAAATCGGCAGCCAGTAAAAATGTGTATTATTGATATATTCAGTAGTATTTTATAATAACTACAATCCATTAGTTTTACTTTTTTAATGAATATAAAAAGAAAGTATTAGTAATATACCCATCTTTATTACAACCTCTCAACCCATCCACATAAGACTATATTTAAAGATATGGTTTTATTTTCTTCCAGGACAAGAAAGTGATGTTCTTTATTTAAAGCTTTATTTATCAGATCAAGATAATTTAGCTCTTGTCATTGACCATCTCTCTTTTAGAAAGAAAAGGAAGAAGTAAGATCCAGCTTTAGAAAGCCCTGATCATTTGGTTTCAAATTTACACTAGAGAAACTACCTACATCTAAATGGAAATGTGCAATTTTTTTCTGAATCGTTGGTATCTTTAGCAAAATTAGAGCTAACCAGCATGAAAACTCTGCTACTCAAAACCACAGCTAACACAAACCTGAAGTATGTTTCTTTGTCACCAACTTGAGTCAGAATTGCCTTAATTGCATTAGAATCTGAAATTTCAATTAACCTTATATATTTTTTAACTATCACTTTCCATTTTCTCTTCCCTAACCTTTCCACAGTTAATGATGCCCAAGAATCCTATTCCTTACACAAACTAAAATATAAATATGCAAGAATCCCATTAAAAACCAACTGGTTGGGGGCTTCCCTGGTGGCGCAGTGGTTGAGAATCTGCCTGCTAATGCAGGGGACACCGGTTCGAGCCCTGGTCTGAGAGGATCCCACATGCCACGGAGCAACTAGGCCCGTGAGCCACAACTACTGAGCCTGCGCGTCTGGAGCCTGTGCTCCGCAACAAGAGAGGCCGCCATAGTGAGAGGCCCGCGCACCACGATGAAGAGTGGCCCCCGCTTGCCACAACTAGAGAAAGCCCTCGCACAGAAACGAAGACCCAACACAGAAAAAATTAATTAATAAACTCCTACCCCCAACATCTTCTTTAAAACAAACAAACAAACAAAAAAAACAATTGGTTGAGCTTCCCTGGTGGCGCAGTGTTTGGGAGTCTGCCTGCCGATGCAGGGGACACGGATTCGCGCCCCGATCCGGGAGGATCCCACGTGCCGCGGAGCGGCTGGGCCCGTGAGCCATGGCCGCTGAGCCTGCGCGTCCGGAGCCTGTGCTCCGCAACGGGAGAGGCCACAGCAGTGAGTGGCCCGCGTACCGCAAAAACAAACAAACAAACAAAACCAATGGGTTGAGGTGTGGATTTGGTCATTATTTAAGTCATATGCCTTATATTGAGTGGGATGGATACCCCATCTCAGTAACTATAACCCAGCCCTCTATTACGAGGCCTTGATTTCCTGATGAATAGAAGAAGTAAAGCTCTCCTAGGAGGGAAGAAAAGAGTACAAGGAGAAAGCTAGCTAATAAAAAACCAGCTACAAGCTAATAAAAAGACTGATTAAACTATTATACAAATGGAATATTGAAGGTTTGCAAAATACATTTTAAAAACTATTCAATCATCACAAAATAAAACAAAGAGAAAATATATTAAGCTCTTAAATACATAGGACTTTTCCAAAATGGTGCAATAGTCGTAATTAAATGAAACAAATTAATAAATTGAATATAGACATTTTATGTGTTATTTTCATGATAGTAGTGGAGAAAAATAATAATCATAATGGGTAAAATGAGAAATCTGTTGACCTTATGAAAACGAAGGCTGGCGTTTTTAAAGTTACATGTTCTTTTTCCTATTTTAATTTAACACTTGGAAAATGCTCACCACGTGTGAGGTTTTTGCAGGGTTTTGCGATAATACTAATCCTTAAGGAGCTCACAGTCTTGCTTAATAAGCAGTCCTTTTTTTTCTTCTCCAGAATAATACCAATAAGAATTTATTTTTAGAATTAACTAACCAAATATCAAAAAGGTTACCTTTTGTTCATAAGTCCATAAAGGATTTCAGCTTACCGTCTTTGTATTTCCACCAATAATCCTCTGAAATGAACTTCTTTTGAAGGCATGCTATTCTACTTCTAGTTTCTATTTTGTAACTATCCCCAAGACAAACAAATATTATCTGAATTTAAAAGGTGTTGATTGACATAAACACTGCCATATACACTGGTCAACAGAATTAGGGAAACTGAGTTGGGTGCATTTCTCAACTGTATACTTTCCTGTTGTTTGGTTTGATATCATGTGTATATATTACCTGTGTAATTTAAAAAGTAGTATTTTATGGAGGAAAAACAAAAAGAGAATCTGGTGGTGTAGGCACCGCCAACCTTAACACTTTTCAGCTGTGTTCAAAATCACCTTACCATGGATGGAATCCGGGTAAGCTGCTTTGCCACTAGCTTTGACAGTGGAAGAATACACTGGATTTTAAAAACAGTGAGCGCCCCGTAGCTTGCAACAAGTTTTGCTGGTTGGCACCTTCAACATGGTGGACGAGCTCTGGCTTCTCTGAACTAGTGCTTATTGACCACTCACTACATGCAGAAACTGATCTAACAACTTTATACTAATGAACTCATTTCATGTTGCGTTTCTATGTATGATATACAGTTAAGGGGGTTTTCTGTTTGGGGGGTTTGCTTGTCTTCTGTCTCAATCATTTTCCTGTTCATTGTTGTTCATGTGTCACTGAATTCACATTTTGTGTCTCAGAATGATTCTCACCAAAAAAGGATTTTGCCCATATACGTTCCAGACATCTTTTTTTTTTTTTGCGGCACGTGGCCCTCTCACTGTTGCGGCCTCTCCCGTTGCGGAGCACAGGCTCCGGACGCGCAGGCTCAGCGGCCATGGCTCACGGGCCCAGCCGCTCCGCGGCATGTGGGATCTTCCCGGACCGGGGCACAAACCCGTGTCCCCTGCATCGGCAGGCGGACCCCCAACCACTGCGCCACCAGGGAAGCCCCAGACATCTTTGATTTTTCTCACCACTTTCAATTTAAAAAAAAAATTATTGTTCCCACTTTTTTCTGTTGTTGTTGTCATCATATCTATATTCTTACTAGCACTCAATTCACTATAGTAAATCCCTTTCTGCTTAAAATAGACAGACTGGTGTCTGTTCACCAACCCAAAGCAAAATTTCTCTCACTCTGCTTTTTATTCTTTCTACATCTTGGCTTTAGAGTTTTTCCTAGTTCCTCTCAGCCCTCTCACTCTTCCAGTACATTCTATCTCAGCCTTAGAAAAATAACAGAGTGTAAAATACAGAGTGCCCTGCTCTTGTGGTCAAATAACGAGTTCAAACTTCGGGCTTCTGCTCATAAGCTACACAACCCTGAGGGCTCTCATTCAAGTTCTAACTCAAGAGACAGATTTACAGCATTTGCCTTGGACCTGGGATGCAGCGACCAGGACCCCAGACCCAGGTCAGGGCATGCAGATGTGCAGTAGGTTACATCCCCTGTCGGTGGATGCATTCCACTGTGCCGGGCAGGGGACAGGCAACGCTTTCATATCAAAGGTGAAAAGGGGACACATGAATAAAGAGAAAGAGTGGTGACTCCTTCAGCATAAGGGCAGGGATTAGCACCTGTACCATCTCCTAAGAGAAGTGCTGGATTCCACACCTTCAACAGTGAGGATGGGGCCAAGACTCCTACCCCTGAAGCAGCCACAACTCACTGCAAAGTCCAATCCGATGGCCTGTGTCTCAGGAAGGAAGCAGAACAGAAAAACCCAGCAACATAGTCAAGCAGATACAAGCAACAGTCTCCTTGACTATTTCCAGAAGGAAAGTCTAAGGATGCAAATAGAACAACAAAAGCCTTCCAAATAAAGAATTCCACAAGCCACCATTACCTAGTTGTAGCAATTCTTGATCCCAGAATCCTGATTAATCCTTTTATTCACTCAGAATAGATGAATTAGAGAATTAGTACCAGGCATAATATATGCCAGGCTGAAGACATTGAGTGAATATCACAGAGTGTCCATCTTCCCGAAGTTTCCATTCCCATGAGGAACAGCAACCATAAACAGGGAAGGAAGAAAATAATAATTTCCCATAAATGCTAAAAATGTACCAGGTAAAGAAACACGGGCTGGGTTAAGTAGGCTGGTCAAGGAAAATGCTTTTGTAAAGTTAACATCTGAACAGAGATTGGAATGTGTGGAAGAACAGATCGTCCAAAGTTCTGAGGGAAGAGTGGTCCATGTTTGGGGGTGGAAATGAGCTTAGTACGTTCGAAAAAACCACAAGAAGGCAATTGGGGTTGAAGTGCAGAGAGAGAGGGAGAGCGTGGTAGGACGAGGGACCCTAGAGAAGTAGTTTCCAATATAGGTAAATATTGGCACCTCCCAGGAGCCGTCAAATGCCAAGTATCCAGCTCAGGTAGGATTCTTCAACTTTACAGGCAATTCTCAATGTGCGGTCGAGAATCTAGAGCTTTCCTGACCAAAAAGGATTTTCGTCCAAGTGTGATGGGAAGTCAGAGGAAGTTTTTTTTGTTGTGTTTATTCTGTTCTTTTAATGGTGGGGTGTCGTTATCTACTTTATATTTGTAAGAAAACAAACAAAAACAATGTTATTTGCAGGAGGGATGGTAGATTGTATGAACAGATCAAAACGGTGCCTGTGTGGGAGCAGAGATGCCCGTGGGTGGGCTGCTGTGGCCGCACTGGGGGACAAAGGAGCACCAAGAAGTGGGAGAAGTACTTGTATTTGGAAGGTTTTATTAAGAGCCAATAGGCTTTGCTGATGTAGGTTTGAGGAAGGAAAATCCAGGATGAATCCCAGGTTTCTAGTCTGAGCAACTGGAGGAAGGTGGCGTCACAGAATCAGGTTTTAGGATCTTCTAAACTTTGAGCTAGATGAATTCTGAGCCTGAGACCAAACAAAAAATGTTTCCAACTCATTGTGCTTCAAATGCAATGCCTAAGCATACGTAGACATAATTCACACTGCTTTTCCTCCCTCTGCCTGCCGGTAAAGGTCCTGAGACCCAGAGCAGACGTGGTATTTCTCTCTGTGATCAGTACTCTTGTACGACAAAGAAGATTTGCACGTTTCTTAGGTTTTTTGTAGGGAAGGGCTGGAATTTGCTGCAGGTAATGTCAGAGAGATTCTGCACTGTGTGTATTACATTTTCTGGAGCAGAGAATTTGGGCTGAGAGGGTGGCCTCATGGTAAACTATTTTTTGATCATCTCTGCCTATGGCATCATCCCGATAGGTCCTCTTGTGTAAATCTTGTTGGAGGCCAACTCATGGGCTATCTCTACAACTTTGGTTTTGCTTTCTTGGTAAGATGGAGGCTTTATTGAGGAGCTAAAGTAACATATCAAATGAACAAGGAAGCAGAATTCCTCAACAAAGAGACTTTACGTGGATGATTTTCTAATGTTAGTTAATCTCCCTTCGGGCAGATATCTGTGATATGGAGAAAAGTATTTATTTGGTATACGTTGCTTAAGAGCAATGAGTCACACTACAGAAATAAGTGCTAAAGTCTCTACCAGAGAACGTACATAGGCATGTGAGTAGTAGCTAGCCCCAAACTAGGGGCTCGCACAATGCCACTAATTAATACTACAGTGGGTAAATAAATTGTAGAACAGTGTGTTACACACCAATGAAAAAGAAAAAACTATGATTCCATGCAACAATGTAAATGACTATCACAGACATGGTGTTGGGGGGAAAAGAAAAAAAAAAGCCAGACATAAAAGGATACAAACTATGTTTTCATTTACATCAAGTTCAAGAAGAGGCAAGCTATTCTACAGTGATAGAGGTCACACTGGGGCTTATTTTTGAAGGGGATGGAAAATGGCTAAGTACAGCTGTTGGAAATGTTCTATACCTTGATCTAGGTGGTGGTAACATGGAAGCATTTCTATATGTAAAAATCCATCAAGTTATACACCTAATATTTGTGCACTTACACTATAAACACAAGATGTACTTAAATATCCTCTATAGAAATATATAGATAGCACCTGAGTAATCACTTGCTTATGTTCATGCAGGCAGCCCCAGAAAACCTGGGGATGTGGACCGCACATCAGATGTGCAGGCCTGGGCACCGCGTCTGCTCCAGCATATGAGGTCAGACCAAAAACAAATGCACCCAGTGTGCTGCACCACCCTTCACACAAGACTGTTATCAGTCTCCAGGTGAAGGTATTTAAAACTGAGTAATTCCAAATATGCTATTCTTGGACCGTTAGGTTTTCAGTATAAAGTGTACAAGATCACATTCCTGTTGCCAAGGAAGAAAATTTCCCTTTCTGAAGTGTAGCTATTCCCAGTGCCAATGCCTTTAGCCAATCTGTGCTCCTTTGTCAAGTGCAAGGGAGTCGCTTATTTATTGGAAGTTACTTTTGACTGTGATACCAAGAGCCCAGGAGGAAGCTGCAATGCTACAAAAGTCAGCTGTTACTAAAACAACCTGGAACTGAGCTCAGTCTGTGGCTACGCCTTATACCAACAGCAGAGGACTTTCTTGGCAGTTAAGATGCTGCCAGGGAAACTGACTGACAACGTGTTTTCTCCTAACTCCTGCACATCCATATGGTACCAATAGCCCCAAGTGGTGGTCCACTTGGGTGGTCCAATAGAGGCCCTTCATAGCTGGACCTAGAAACCCTTAGGCCTTGGTGGATTTGTGACTCAGGAAAACTGGGGCTAGAATTTGTTCATAGGGTTTCATTTTAATATGCTTTTCCCTAAAACTGTTCATCGCCAAGTCTCCTCATTTTCCCTGTGTGAAAGGAGATGCCACTGCTCAGGAGACTTAAACACAAAGTGTGGGACCCGTACCTGCTTCCTCTGTAACAGGAGATGGACGCTGCTACCCTCAGGTTCTCAGAGGCTACTGGATTGGGAGCCCCAGTGATTATGCCAGGAATCACCTTCTGAAGCCAATTCTCTTTCCAGAGCACGCTGCTTGAGAAACAGCATAATTTGAAAAATATGATCACTTTTAAACCTAGTTGTGTTATCTTAGTCTTAATATAAAGATGACTTGTAAAACATCTGTGCTTCATATGGACAAAGCCAGGGAAAATATTCAGCTAGGAGCTACATTCGTTTCACATCTGCAACTAAAGTGCTCTGCTATTATGCTCTCTCTTGGGAAGAATCCATCCATATGGCCACACGGGAGAGTTAAATAAAATAAGTTGCATAGCTACAGATACAGATAGAGTGTAATTTATATGCATCAAAGAGAGTAAATAAATTGAAAATAATTATAATGGTCACGAGTAACCAAGCTCTCATTAGAAGGAAAACTACTTATAAAGCCAGGGCCAGGAAGTTCTGGCTCCATGTACAGACTTTCCTGACAATATCTCATCAGAGACATACGTGAACAACCAAATCCAAGGATCTACACAATAATATTTAGGCCCAGGAGTTACATTCAAGCTATTTAATTTGGGTGCATTGGCCCTAGTTAATCAGAATGAATACCTGTTCAGAAGAGACAGCAGCTGTTGTGAGAGAACTGTGTGCCCAGCCTGCCCAAACATCTACTTTGCCTTTCATGATGATAAAAGAATCCCCTGAAAAAGATGGAGTTCATGCCCAGAAATGAGAACTATCTGCAATTAGCATATGCAGTTCTACATAACAAACCATGAAGCCTGAACAGTGGGTTCAAACGCACGTAGGCTGACTCCAGGGTATGTTGTCTCAGGTACTCTGCTGTGCTTCTGATACACCAGGACACCAGGAATAAGTATATGGGCCCCCTTATTAATGAGCTTAGCCTTTGCTTGCAGTTGCTCAAAGTATATTTTTTAAGCGTGAATCGAAATCAACAAATATGCATGAAAGGTTGCTCTCCTAATTAGGCTCCGCTATGACTGTAGGGTTCTTCGGATCTGTATTTCCAGCCTGAGTCCTGCATGTCTTTTTCTCGAAGGGACTGCATTTTTCCGGGTAGAATGATGGGAGGCTTGGGCTTTTAAAAATCACTCCGGGGCTTCCCTGGCGGCGCAGTGGTTGAGAGTCCGCCTGCCGATGCAGGGGACGCGGGTTCGTGCCCCGGTCCGGGAAGACTCCACATGCCGTGGAGCGGCTGGGCCGGTGAGCCATGGCCGCTGCGCCTGCGCGTCTGGAGCCTGTGCTCCGCAACGGCAGAGGCCACAGCAGTGAGAGGCCCACGTACGGAAAAAAAAATAATCACTCCGATAGGAAGCGTCACCTACTACTCTTCCACTGGGCAGACTCAAGTGTGTCATGACCCTTCCTATTTGTCACCATTAGACAATCTCTTCCATTCTGGGAATAGATACCATTTAATTATTTGATGCCCAATATCATATATGTCATGCCTACATTCATGGAATGAGTTTTTAAGGTCATCTGTTCCGTTCCCAAGTCTTCGGAAATTACTACATTTACTTCCTGTCAGATACATGAGAATGTTTATCACCAACAGACCAAACAGGGTAATTTCTATTCTAATATCTAACACCTAATAACCCTCATTGTCAAGAAATGTCTTGTGTTTAAATAACCTAATCCTTTAGGCTTCATCTTAACTGGATTTTATTTCAATTTATCCTCAATAGTTACTGACCTTGAAATGTCACCAAAACTGTTAAAAGAGATGAAGCACTTTAGAAGACGGAATGAAATTTTATAGCGACCTAGAATAAATTAGTGAAGTAATGAGGACTTAGAAAAAGTTTAAGACTGAACAAGTTATATACATATGAGATTATAACCTGACAGAACATAGATCACAGTGTTACAAATCCATATCTTTGTATTTTAAAAAAATAAGCAAAAACAGGGAAGAAAGGATCCTTTATGCCCCTCAGAGCCCTACTTTACCACTAGTGTAGGTCTTACAACTAAGAGTGGCCTAGAAAACGTGACTAGTTCAGATAATAGTATTATGATGACTGGAAGGTTAGTAATACATAGGCACTTCTAAGACTAATGAATGCTCCCTGAAAATGATCATTTGTATAAAGGTCAAATAACTATTTAAGATAATTTAGTATTTGCCCCCAAAGAAAATTTTCTTTTGTTTCTCTTTCCAAACAACTAAGTAATGAAATGATTGTATATATTTTGTGTTAAAATTTTAAATGGAGATTGTCTTTTCTTAGGTTGTAATCTTGGTGATTACTATCTTTTCTAGGAAGAATCTGTGTTTTCTCTTAACCTAAACTACATACTTAGCTAGAGGCTTCTAACCCATAAATAAGTAACCCATCATTAACTAACCCATGTTTGGTTAGAATTCATTGAGTTCACCTCAGATATTATTTAAGTAATTCAAAATGCTTTGTAAAACACCACCATTGAGCTCTTGCGGATGGTAATAACATTGTTTTTCTTGCATTTGCTCAATAACTATGCAGTTACCTTTAGTCTCTATGTTTATATGTGTCACAGCCCTTATAATTAAGTTTAACAGACTCGTAGAGGTGGAAGGAATTTTAGCGATTCAGTGATAGGTGTGAGAGTTGTGATCGGCAGGACCAAGTCAGTTGCTATGACTTAGGTTTAGTTCACATAATCTTGGAAAGGTTTATTTATGTCTAAACCAGATCCACCTTTCTGTGAGCAAAATCCTTTTCCTCTTGATCTGTCTTCAGATCGAGGACGTGCAAACTTTGTCCTTTGCTGTTCGGGAATTGTTTTTCATGTACTTGAGTACCATTTGGGTAACCTTCCTCAAATCAAAGCCATTTCTGCTCTCTGAATTCCAGTGCCCGTGTTAGGAGCTAAGTAATCCTTTCACTTGATCACCTTCCAAATTGCTCTCCTCTGCTAAATTCTCTGCTAAATGTGAAAGGCTTTCACTCAAAGGAAATCAACTAGAGAATTCTTAATCTAATATATTTAACATATTCTAAACATAATCATTTCTTTTGCTGGTGGTTTAAGTGGAAGAGTACACACATGTGTGTTATGTTTGTGCATTTTGAGTCCTGGTTGTTTATGTGATCGCAATCAGATATTACTATATAATATGATCCAATACAACATAACATTATACTTTGGAGGCAATATCGTTTACCATAAAAGGATGTGGTCTTTTTTCTTTTTCTTTTTTGCAGTACGCAGGCCTCTCACTGTTGCGGCCTCTCCCGTTGCGGAGCACAGGGTCCGGACGCACAGGCTCAGCGGCCATGGCTCACGGACCCAGCCTCTCCGCGGCATGTGGGATCTTCCCGGACCGGGGCACGAACCCGTGTCCCCTGCATCGACAGGCAGACTCTCAACCACTGCGCCACCAGGGAAGACCCAGGATGTGGTTTCTGTAGGCAGACATTATGAATTTGTATTCTGGCTGTAACATTTACAAGCTAGAAGAATTTGGATAAGGTATTTAACCTCTCTGGTTAAACTCACAGCTCACCTCTACAGTGTTAATAATAATATTAATTGTAATATAATGTTATAATGATAGTGTTAAGAGGATTCAATAAATTAACACGTGAAATATTTAGAATAGTGCTGGAATCACCGTAAGTACATAATAAATGGTAGCTGTCCGTCATCATGGTCATTTTTGTGTAAAGAAGGTAACATATTGATACATTTAGGCATCATCGGTATCACAGCTCCTAGCACATTCCCTAATTGGAAACCAAAATTCACACCCCCTTCAGGACAAATTAAAAACAACACCACAGATCCCTTCTCTTGCAGAAGGTCTGACTCTACAACCTGTCGGTTCATAGAAACATCAAATTTACTTGAGTAATTTTACCATTCCCCTTTTTTCCCCAGTAGTTTCACAATATAACATACGGATTATATAAATATCCATTATCATTTCAAGGGTTTTAAAAAATTCACTAACTCGGGGGATCCCCATCCCTCTCCTATTTTCAGAAGAAATAATTCACACAAAGTGAAGAACCCAAGTCACAGAGAATTAGTTTCCCTTACACTTTTCCCACCCGGCCCATCAACTTCTTGTTGTAAAGAAGGGATGCTTGCTATCACTGAAGGGCTTTGGGGCAACCTGGTGACTTTGGTAAAATTAATTTTCTAAGTCAAATGATGAAACCTCTATCACCAAGTAGCAGTAATTTTCAGTTTTTCATTTGTCTACACTTTGAGGTACAAAAGCATGTAACAAAATTATTTTTAAGGTATTCAGAATGAAAAGAAAAAAAGAGGGTTAGTCTAAAAGTTAACAGCTGTCCACAGTTTAAATCTGAAAGTAAGAGGCGCAGTGCATGTTTTAAATCTTCGTAAATTTAAACTTTGTGTAAAGGTCTTTGTTTTCTCCTTGCTGTTTCTCACTTTCGTCCTCGTGATTTCTAGGACCCGAAGGCCTGCCCCTTCATGCTCTGTGGAGTCACTTCAACTGCTACTATAGGCTCCATTCAGCCCTGGGATTGGGGTATAGAAAATGGCGCCTATCAAATTTAAGGGATGGATTTCTTCGCTTTGTATTTGAAGTATTAGTGGGGTTTTAAAATATATATTTTGGAGAAATTACAATGAATATATAATCCTGATATCAATTCTAAAAATCTTTTCAGTTTAAATTCTCTCTTTTTTTTTTTTTTTTGAAAAGGGAAAATAAGGGGTAAGAAATAAAGGAAGGAAATATTTAAAGATCGCTCTCGGAAAGGAACAGGGACGAGAAGGGGGAGAAACAAGAATCTGAATGAGAGAACGAAGATTGTGCCAGTGGCGCCAAGCGATGCAGGAAAGGGAGGAAAGAGCGTAGCAGCCGGAGGGCAAGGGGGCCGGGCCGGGAGGGTGCGGGGTGGGAACCTGGGTCTGAGGCAAAGAGTCCGAATAATCGGTGTCCGGTTATGGGGGGAAGTGCTGAACGCCGGGGAGTCCCGGACCAAAGAAAAGCCTGTTTCTCAAGCCTCAGGGTCCCACTCCTGCTGAGACTGCACCGGCCTAGTATCGATCGCGGTTCGCCACGGATTCAAGATACCACTCTGAATTCTCTTTTAAATAATGCAAAAAGATTAGAAATTGTAATGACACATTCATTGGTTTATTTTCGACCTCTCAGAAAGTTAGAAACAAGTGCTGAACTTAAATCCATATTATTAAAATTAAAAGTGTTTCTTAAGAATTTCTGCAATTAGAATCAAAAGGGAAATAAACCACCCAACCCGAATGATATACTCTGTGGTGGTTAATTTTATGTGCCAACTTGACTGGCCTAAGGGATGCCCAGATGCTGGTAGAACATTATTTCTGGATGTGTCTGTGAGGGTGTGTCTGGGAGAGACTGCCCTTTGATTCAGGAGGCCCTCGCCTATCCCTTGAGGGCCCAAATGGAACACAAAGGCTGGGGAGGAGCAAACTCTCTCTCTTCTCGAGCTGGGACGTCCGTGTTTTCCTGCCTCTGACCTCAGAGCTCACGGTTTTCAGGCCTCAGATCCAGACTGCCTTCTCTCATTCTCCAGCCTGCAGACAAGAGACTGCGGGAGTCCTCAGCCCTCCACAGCCATATGAGCCAATTCCTACCATAAGTCCCACCTCATATCTACCTATTTATCTGTACCCTATTAGTTCTGTTGCTCTGGAGCCCCCTGCCTAATACATATGCATTGCAAGTTTGCTCTACTATGCTTATCTGTGTTTTGGTTACTCACTTACTCCCCCTGCAAGATTTCCTCTAAACACGCTTTAAAAACACAGTAACAAAAAGTCTTTACTGAATAATTTCTCTACACATACATTCACTTTTTGTGTGTGTTTAAATTAGAGATGGCAGCTCCCCGAAGAAGTTTCCATCTAGAGATAAAAGGTGAGTTTTTCCAATCAGAAGCCACAGGATAGAACAAAATTCATTAATTTTAAAGAAAAAGAAAACTATTTTATTTCAATCTCAGTTAATGTATTTGACAGCTAACGTACATTAATATATAGCATAACTCTATTTTTCCCAGTAATTGATATACCCTAGTGTTGTTTGCTTAAGATAAAATTATCTATAGAGCATTCACTAAGTGAAATATTGCCCTAAGTTATAATAAAAGTCTGTTTTTTTGAAGATATTAAAAAGTAACAGAGGGGCTTCCCTGGTGGCGCAGTGGTTGAGAATCCACCTGCCAATGCAGGGGACACGGGTTCGAGCCCTTTTCTGGGAAGATCCCACATGCCTCGGAGCGGCTGGGCCCATGAGCCATGGCCGCTGAGCCTGTGCTCCACAGTGGGAGAGGCCACGACAGTGAGAGGCCCACGCACCGCAATGAAGAGTGGCCCCGGCTTGCCACAACTAGAGAAAGCCCGCGCACAGAAACAAAGACCCAACACAGCCAAAAATAAATAAATAAATTTATTTTAAAAAAAAAAGTAATAGAGACTTCCCTGGTGGTGCAATGGTTAAGAATCTGCCTGCCAATGCAGGAGACACGGGTTCGAGCCCTGGTCTGGGAAGATCCCACATGCCGCAGAGTAGCTAAGCCCATGCGCCACAACTACTGAAGCCTGTGCGCCTAGAGCCCGTGCTCCACAACAAGAGAAGCCACCGCAATGTGAAGCCCGCGCACCGCAACTAGAGAAAGCCCGGGCGCAGCGATGAAGACCCAACGCAGCCAAAAATAAATAAATTTATTTTTTTTAAAAAGTAATAAACATTAAGTCCATAGTTCCATATAGTTATACACAGAAATGCCTGAAGATGCTGAAATAGTCTAATTTTTTGAGGTCTTTTTCTTCCTGAAGATGCCATGATTAACCACACATATAAAAAGTCAAGGCAACGCTTTAAGATCCTTCCCCTGGAAACATCTGGTATTGAGGGAGGGACGTGTCTGCTATTTCACATACCTATAGACAGAACGATTCTGGAATCAGGCTAATTACCACCTGTGCTGTTTTAGCCTTCACAGAGCACCTGACTTTTCCTCTCAGAGAGATGAGGGAAGCCAGGCAGCTATACGCAGATCGACCCTGCACACTAATAACCTGAAGAAGATTGACAAGCTTCATTCTCTTTAACTATTTCGTTTTGTTTCATAGAAAGAAAATGAAATGACCACACAATTCTCTGGCTTTATTTTGGCAAACGCTATCCTTGAAAGTGTAGGACCCATCAATGACACCTCTGGTTGAAATTTATTTCTAAGGAATATCCCAAAGGAGTGATTTCTGAGGAATAATACGCAGCCTTCACTTGACTTTATCACAGCTGGATACGAAGTGAAATTCCCGGCTGGAATTTAACCACCCAGAACCAAGCGCCAGATGGCTTATCTGTACCTCAGCCCGACAGCTGTGTCCTGATATGCACAGCTGGTCTTCACATTTGAATGACGATATTTAAATGATAACACTATGTGATGTAGAAAAATGTGTTTGGGTGGCTCGGGTCTTGAAAACTAGATTGCACAGTTGCTCTTAAAAGTAAATGCACAGCCTCAACGGCTCATGCACATTCCTTCTATTTGTGCTGATGGGTCTTGGCTGGAGATAAGAGTTTAGTGCCACGTGGAAGCGTTCCAGTGCCGTTCATATTGTGCTATCTGCCCGTCACGGCTCCCCTGGGTACTCACCATGTTAGATTTTCCTTCACAGAAAAATAAGCACAGCATAGTTTTCATTGCAAAGCCGGAGACTTTTAAAATTTTGTGATAATTAATAGATATTGCATTCTGCCAAGACAGAGGAATTCAAAGGTACTTGGTAGAAAGCAGCTGCTATAGAAATTCTTCAACAGTGTGGGGATGCTGTTATTCATTTCCCAGTTGAGTCACAAATATCATCAGATGAACAAACATAACAAAATTCATACCAAAATTCAGCACTTAAAAAAAAAACTATGAAAGGCAACTCTCAAAGAAAATATATTTGAGTACATTTCGGACACACATGAAAAATTTGACCTATTTCAAATGAGAGATGGATGAACGAATGTGCAAGGCTTTAGCCAATAAAATATACAGTGACAAGTTTTCTATGTTCCCGCTTTGACAGAGGTTCCCTGTGCTGCTGCTTCAACTTTGATGGATGTGCACATGACCCCGAGGACTCAAGGGAAACTTACCCTTAATATAGATCCAAAGTCGTTGTGGAGGTAAGGGAGAAAACATTATGTTTAGTAGTAAGGAGACCTGGATATATTATCCCCATGCTACTTTTAGTTACAATGAGTTTGGTCATGTCAGTTTCCTGCTATAAACTTCAATCCCTTCACCTGCACAACAGGAGCCACGGATGAGGTGACGTGTGTGTGCCTGTGTCTGTAAACGGTGATGAAACACAAGGCAATGTGACCGTGACTGCTGTGTGGTTCCCCAGGGAACTCCACCCGTAGGACTCCTGTCCCTAGCCAGGGCTCTGAGTCAACTGCAAGACAGAACCCAGGAGGGGCAAAGAGTGGCCTGATGGTCACTTTCACAATAAACCAAGAGGATATCTCTTTACCGCGAGTCCAACGGGCTTCATCCCATGAAATCCAGAGGCGGACCAACTTCCCCGGACGGGACCACAAAGCACAGGGCAGCGCAAGGAGCCCATCCCTGGGAGCAGCTCAGGCTCCAGAGGAAAAGGTGAGTCTGCCCAGTTTAGTCTTCTCTGACTTATCACTCAAATAAGTCCCTCAGAGCACAGGCTGGAATGGCCAAGAGTTCAGTGAACACCCTCAATGAACAGGAAAAGGAATGTAAGCCGTTAGGGGAAAGGCTCCCCCCGACTTTCCTAGGGGAACCTCCTCGGGGAAGGGAGCTGCAGTTGGCAGGAGGGTCTTGTGATGAAGGACCTTGATAAGCTCCCCCCTCAACCCCAGCGGACCACTCCTGTGCGTACCCACTGAGGCCGCTGTGAGCAATGTGGGTTCTGCCCTCCTGAGACTCAGCAACCTGTCAGAGCATGACACTAATTAAATCAACTCCAAGGTCACGCTGTTCCCCAAACCAAAAGTGTAGTCCTTCTCCCATTTCTCATCCTGAGTTGTGACTGGTCACATCACCCAGCGTAATCAGCTACCCCCAGGCATCTTACACCACGTACCCAAACCATCAGCGAGTCTATAGGCTTTTCCGTCAAAACCCATCCAGCATCTCCCCGTTTCCCATCACCGTCACCAGGACCATCCCATCCGGCAACCCCATCACCATCACGCTGCCTCATTTTCCTGCATGGCTTCCACGGCGCTTTAACATAGGATGTATTTGTTCAGTGGTTTACATAAGTTCCATCAGAGTGGGAATTTCTCTGATTTGTTCACCACTGTATCTATACCATATAAAAATATCCCTGACACATAACAAGCAACCAATAAATATTTTTGAAAAGAAGAAAGGGAAGAAGGAGAGGAGAGGGAAAAAGAGGGGAGAAGGAGGGAAGGAAGGGAGAAAAGAAGCAAGGAAGGTGAATGAGGAAGGGAGAGAGAGGGAGAAAAGAGGGAAGGAAAGAAGAAGAGAAAAAAGGAGACAACAGCTGTTGAGGTTTCTAAGGCGAAGTGCAGCCCAGATTGTAAATTTCCTCGTCCTTCATTTGAGGATGGAATCTGTCTTTGAAGCCTAGAATGTGATAGTCAGCTTATGCGAAAAGGGCTGTTGCCGTTTATTACAACCTCCTTACTCTCCAGCCCTTGGCATCCACCAAAATGGGCCCTCTACCTTCACAAGACCTTCCAGTCACTCGAGACCTTCCACTCACCCAGTTTGGTGACTCTCCCTTAAACACACACACACAGTGTTCAGTCTGAATGTTGCCATTGTCAGCAATACCAATAAATTTCCCATCAACCAAGTAGACTCCCTCCCCAGTAGCGGATGATTCTCCCTTTTTACATTATAATTCAGGTGCTTTAAGATGATGCTAGAGAAAGGCAACGACATGATTAATTAGGATTCAGCAACATCAGGCTGCTTGATGTCAAGTGGATCTGCTTCCAGGCTCCACAATCTGTTTCGTTCAGTTATTGCCCATCTTTATGATACTTCCCATAATGAACCTTCTAACTTCCCTCACCAACTTCTAGTCACCATTTCAAACTTGCTGTAATCTTGGCAGGTGATTTTTACTACTCCCAGAGAATATCAAGATTATCAGACATTAAGTCCCCCATATTCCTTTAACCACATATTCTCAAAAATAATGCTGTTTCTAGGGCTTCCCTGGTGGCGCAGTGGTTGAAAATCTGCCTGCCAATGCAGGGGACATGGGTTCGGGCCCTGGTCTGGGAAGATCCCACGTGCCGCGGAGCAACTAGCCCCGTGAGCCACAACTACTGAGCCTGCGCGTCTGAAGCCTGTGCTCTGCAGCAAGAGAGGCCGCGATAGTGAGAGGCCCGCGCACCGCGATGAGGAGTGGCCCCCACTTGCCGCAACTAGAGAAAGCCCTCGCACAGAAACGAAGACCCAACACAGCCATAAATAAATAAATAAAATTTAAACAAAAATAATGCTGTTTCTATCAAAGAGGGAGAATATGCCCCATTCCTTCCAACCTCCCTCTGAGCAGCGTAATCATCATTCTGATGGTGAATGAGGCTCCTTTGATCTTGAGATGTGAATAAGATGGGCTCATACTCCAATTTTATACCCTGATGAAGTCCGAAGTCCTTAAAAAAGTTTCTAGAAATTTCCAAAGGTCTTAAACTCTCAAGGTCACCTCAGTATCTGGCCTCTTTCTGTATGTGTTGTTCCTATTATGTACTACATTGACCCAGAAGTGACATCCAGCCACTTCCTTCAAAAAACAAAAAAAAAAAAAAAAAAGAAAAAGAAAGAACAAAAAAATGTTGTGAGCGTTGAATGAAGGCTTTTACTGGGAAGGTCAAGAGACACCATTCTAATCAATGAGAACGAAGTAGTTTTCTTTGGGGCATGTCTGGGAATCTCCCACCCCCTGGCTTGAACATGGATACGATGTCTGGAGCAACAGTAGCTGTCTTGTGACCATAAGGCAACAAGTAAGTTCTGACATTTCAGAGCTACTGAACCAATGCCAACCCCTTTTTACTTCTTGTTTTGTGCAACAAAGTAAATCCTTTTTGCTTTAAACCATTACTAAGTTTTCTGTTATTTGATACTCAAAGCACTTAAAGCTGATACAAAATTTCAAGATCACAATTATCATAACCCTAAACCTGTGAAGTTCAAGAGTTTAAAGATGTGTGATCTAAGCTTTCACAGTCAGAGTCATCGGGTTTAGTAGTTTGGTAGTTTAGCACACCTAAACTACTAAATGCCGTCAGGACCTTGGGATGCAATTAAAAGCTAGTTGGTTCACAGCTCCTCAATTCTGTGACCAGAAGATGATAAAGATGGTAGGAGGGTCAAAAAGTCCCTCTTCCTCGGAATGAGAGGTCATTTTCTCTCACTACCTGACTCCCTAAATTTGCCCCAAATTTGGAGACCTGCCTAATATCGCAATCTGTCCTGGCTCTTCAGAAACCTGTGTTAGTGACGGGCCTTGCCCACCCACCTGAGCCATGTAAGAGTCCTGAATTCCTAATACTGACCTTCACCCATGAGCTAGCATGATACTATTTTAATTGCTACAGTCTACCATATAAACTCAATGTACTACCTGACAGGTTAACTCAGAAACATTATTTATACATGAAGACTTACAATTTAAAAGACAGTAGAAAATGATCATTTTTGTTCAGTCATAAATGAATTTTATACCTCCACTACAAATTATGTTGTATGAGCAGTTAAAGGTTTTCTGGGGTGCTCAAAATATTCTATTTGTTGACATGAATGGTGATTACATGGGTGTTCATTTTATGCAAAATTCTTTAGGTTGTATCTTTATGCTTTATGTCCTTTGCTATATTTATATTTCACAATAGAATGGGTTTAAATGGTGTAAAGAATATTATTGACACACAGAGAGGCTAAAGATATCTTTAAAAAGCAGGTTACACAACAGTTTGTGTACTGTCAAGATTTTTCACCAAGCAGATAGGTACCAAAATGTTAATGCCTTATCTTCAGTCAGGGCTAGAGTACTGAGAGACTGTCAACCACCTATGTGTTTCTAAAAAATGACAAAATGAACACCAAGTCATATGTAAAATAATCCTTCCTTTTAAACATTTATATGAACCATCGGGAAATAACAGACTACTTAGATAGTTATACACAAGCTACATTTGTTCACATTAGAACATTTTTCCATTTAAATCATGATCACTGGCTGAGTATTACTTTAAACGGTGAGAGTAATCCTGTGAGTCATGGATTTTTTTCTTTTTGGAATTTTGCTTTTATTGTTAAATTTATCCATTAAAACCATTTGTGACACTAGTTAACGATGTGAAGGTGATCTTTAAAGTGGTAGGAAGACATCCTGAAGTTTGTTCTGTTGTCCCCGCCTTTCTTATTATAATGAATCTCATTCATGAAGACATCATTACATTACAAACAACTGTCATAAAAGTAGATTCCACCATGTAAAATGGTCTACTATATCCTTGTTATGATAACTTTATTGTAGCAGTGACCAGTATTAAAATTACAAATTGAAAATATGTTGTATATAACTTATTTTGAAAAGAAATCACTTAATAAGACACTATTCTTCTACACAATCTTGGTCCTGTAAGCCACCAAGATGACTTTTAAAGGTTAAAAAGTCAAAAAAAAAAAAAAATTTGTGATTTGAATCTCCTATGATTTGACAAACGGGTTCAAGGGCATGACCGAGAAAAAGTATTTCAGAAAGGAAGAATGCTTTATTTTCTGATTTAGAGAATAATAAGATAACACTTATATCTGTATAATGACTCTAATTATACCAAAATGTACAATCAGGAAGAATCATCAAGTGTCCCAGGATTAGTGTAAAAATGGACATAAATGAGAAATGCAGTACCACGAGGTTCTTTTGTTAGCAACTATTATTACTTACAGTCTGCAAAACTGACAAAGGCATATGCCAATCAAATAAATAACCTGTATTTAGATAACCCAGGTAGTCGTTCACTGGGGAGTTCTTGAAAAAAGAAATTATTAGTTCAATGCCAAGTCACGCTTACAGCTTCGAACAAGGAGGAAAACATGGGCATGTTTCTCAAATGGATTTCACAGAATCAGTGCAAAAGCCGGAGGGGACAGCTTAGTTTTTTAAGCCTCAGATTTGAAATACCTAGACTCCCTGCAACTACAGCATTAAATCCTCCGTGGAACCACAGTTTCAAATGCTATCAGGAGAGACTCAACTCTTCACCCTTCTGAGACTGATAAATTTTTTTTTTTTTTTTTTGCGGTACGCGGGCCTCTCACTGCTGTGGCCTCTCCCCTTGCGGAGCACAGGCTCCGGACGCGCAGGCTCAGCGGCCATGGCTCACGGGCCCAGCCGCTCCGCAGCACGTGGGATCTTCCCGGACCGGGGCACGAAGCCGTGTCCCCTGCATCGGCAGGCGGACTCTCAACCACTGCGCCACCAGGGAAGCGCGAGACTGATAAATTGAAAGCCATGAAGTTTAGAGGAAATAGAGGGGAGGCTGCAGCCGCCTGCACCTCCCCCTCGCCCCACAGATGAAGGCTCTACCTGTAACACCGTTTAAAGTTCCATCTGAGGCTGTCTCCTGGGTGAGGCTGGAGGATGGTGTTTTTAAGACACTCCAGAAATCTCACAACCCTGCCATGGACCATCTTTGTAAACACTGAAACCACATTTTAGTCGAGGGAAAACATTATTTTTAATTCTCATTTAAGACAGTCGAAGAAGTTCTAAGTGCTTACTTAAAAATGCGTTATAGGTATCCGGCCTACTCTTCACTAGTCCCGTGGAAAATTCTGAATCTCAAAATGATTTTTTTATGGCTTTGTGTATTCCTGCACTACCTCCTCCCTGACATCAATTGCCTGGCAGATGCCAATTAAACAATTGAATTTTATTGAATTTTCGTTGTACTTTACCATTCTCTCACATCTCCTAACTCATTCCCAAAACTGCATAAGATAAAGAATAACACTCTTATTTTCTCCATCTCACAGATGAAAAGTTTGCCTTGGGAAGATTTTATGAATTAACCACACTGATACGTTGTTGCCGTGTGTTTTAAGATCCAGACCTTGAGAATCCTCCCACAATGTTGGTAGTTGTAAGTTCCATTTAGGAAAAGAAGCTTTTGACCAAAGAAAACTGTGTAATGCATTCTGAATTTAAATAAAAATAATGTATTTGATTTATAAAAAATAAAATCAAAAATAACTGTTTTGATTTATCAATAATGCTACCTACTTCTGCTGTTATATATAATTAATGATTTAAAAGAATAAATAATTGGAGAGGATGCTGGAAAACTGTGGACCATTTTTTTTTAAGGTCTCCTACCTAACTGATTAACAGATATCTCTTTTCACTTAGATTTCCTTCAAAATAACGCATAAGCATCCAGTTATACACAGGCGCAAACGAAAACCTGAGAGTAACATGAGGTGATTTCTAGGACTGAAACTCAAACTATGCTTCAACTGTGAGTCAAGGAAAAATTAATGCGGAAAAAACCCAAATATCCAGCCTCATTTAACATCTTTAAGCCACAGCTGCAGAGATGATTCTAAACTGAGGCAAACAAAAGAGTGGATCTGCCGGGTATTGTGATAAATGTTAGAAAAGCCACCGAATAGGTTAGATCCCTTTGAGATGGCACACTAATTATTTTAAATACAAATATCCTTGGGGAAGCTAACATATCACGATCTTTTCTCCAACACTCCCACTATCAAATAATTTAGCTGTTTTTCTCCAACCAGTAGACGAACTGAACATCTCTGACAGGAATTTTGATTTCAAGTAGGAAATTTGGACAAGAGTGGACTTAACAGGAGGTAACAAGTTCAGGCTCTTTTAGCCAGAAGAAATATACGTGCCCAACTAGGGAGAGCTATAGAGAGCAGTGGGCACGGAGGCCAGTTTTTCACATATTATGTTACACAATTATTTTTAACTTATTTTTGCTTAAGACTTGACCTGGCTCCCGAGGTTGTATCAAGAAAACTAAGGCTCAGTGCAGGTGCTAATGAAAATTAATTGAAATTTCAAATTTCAGCTGGCATTAGTTTACGCTGATGACCCCAGCACAAAGGACTTCTTCCTCCTTCAAAATCCCACAGCAGAAGTTTATAACACTTCTCTTTAATTACACCTTTTTTTTTTTTTTTTTTAATTTGGCTGCATTGGGTCTTCATTGCTGGGCTTTCTCTAGTTGCAGCCAGCGGGGCCTTCTCTTGTTGTGGAGCACGGGCTCTAGGTGCACGGGCTCAGTAGTTGTGGTTCGCAGGCTCTAAAGTGCAGGCTCAGTACTTGTGGCGCACGGGCTTAGTTGCTCCACGGCATGTGGGATATTCCCGGACCAGGGCTCGAACCCGTGTCCCCTGCACTGGCAGGCGGATTCTTAACCGCTGCAACACCAGGGAAGTCCCTACACCTAACTTTTTAATAGCACTTCCCTATCTTGGGATAATTCTTCTAGGCTATTTTACACTATTTAAATTGTCTATTTAATTTCATAGCAATAAGAGCCGTGACGTTTTTGTAAACCTTGCAACTCCTACCAAGTTGATATTTTAAAAGTCTGGGGGTGGGCTTCCCTGGTGGCGCAGTGGTTGAGAGTCCGCCTGCCGATGCAGGGGACACGGGTTCGTGCCCCAGTCCGGGACGATCCCACAGGCCGCGGAGCGGCTGGGCCCGTGAGCCATGGCCGCTGAGCCTGCGCGTCCGGAGCCTGTGCTCCGCAACGGGAGAGGCCACAACAGTGAGAGGCCCGCGTACCGCAAAAAAAAAAAAAAAAGTCTGGGGGTGGTGGGTGGGATGAATTGAGAGGCTGGGATTGACATATATACACTAATATGTATAAAATAGTTAACTCCACATCACCAAAGTAAGACTTGAGTTAATCACAGTTTTGGCTCTCCCAGAAATGCAATCTTAAACCAGTTAATCAGGAAACGTCTGGTTAGCACTAGTTAGGTAATGTTTTCTCCCCTATAGGCAAGTAACTTTGAAATAAGCAACATGCTTTTCCGCCAGTGTAGCTGCCTTTTTCCTGCTCTCCTCTGCCCGTGAAAGTGTTTCACATTGTGCAGCTCCCTGGGGCTGCTTTCTGCCTCCTAGATTGGATACTGCCTGATTCGAATTGATTTTCGCTCAAATCAATTTTAAAAAATTTAACATACCTCAGTTTAACAGTTCTAGTGTCCGAAGAGAGAGTGAAGTACGATATACCCCTGACACCCCGCGGCCAAGAGCAAAGAGCAAACGTGGGTACCTGCTGAGCCCTGAGCTCACGCTTCCCTGCCGGCTCTGGAGGTCATGCGCGAGTCCCCCGGATCCTAGTCTGAGCTTTCAGACTTGATGTGAGCACTTCTTTGTCCGTACTGGGTCCAGAAACTGGTCGGAGTCAGGCTGGGTCCGACTCAGAAACCGGACTGGGTCTGGGGTCGGACTGGGACTGACTTGAGCTGCACTGGCTCCCGTGTGGAGCCTCAGGTGAATCAAAGTTTGTTTTCCGGCTGAACAGGCAGGTTAAACTCATCAAGGATAATCCTGAGCTACAGTGGCCACGGTGGAGAACTTTTCACCTAGGTAAGCGTATCCGGTTAGGAGGCGCCCTAGAAGAAAAAAGGGGGTCTCAGACAGGCACTCACCAGAGAGTGTAGAGGGAACATTATTTTTCTCCTCTACAGTTTCTGGGGACCTGGATGAGACCCGCTGGGACACCCCAACTTGCTCCAGAGCCTGCAGATGGGATCCCGGGGACACTGGTGAAGCCGGCAAAGGTTCTTACCAAAGTCAGCTCTCCCGGACCTCTGCTGCAGAAGCAAGGGGCAATTTCATGCTGTGCCTTCCTTTCCAAACCCAGATGGGCAGGAAAAAACAGTTGTGAGAAGGAGATCTTTGAATTGTGACTCTTGACTTAGCTTTCAGGTGCCCGCTGGTGGTGACTCTCTCATTCCCAGGGACAGCTATGCCTGCGTGTTTGTGTCCTGAGAACTTGGCTCGGCAGCTGTCAGGTTGCAAGCCCCTGAATATGGCCTGGAAGAAACGTGGGCTGCATCCCATCTGAGGCTTGGGTCATATTGACTGTTGCCAGCTCTTGGGGGGAACTGTCTGAGTCTTTCCTTTGTTTTGGGGGGTGACTCTGGATCTTGGGAGAGTAGGATCTTTTGTACCCTTTTGGGGGATACCTCTGCATCCAGGGGCTTGTTCAATACTGCCAGGAATCTACTCTCTGTCCCAGCTGATACCTGACAAGATAATTTGAAAGGATTTTTTTTTCTTTTATTAAAGTAGCTCTACAGTCATAAGTTGGCCAAACTGGAAGCTGATACTTAGAGCCTGAGAGCAACTTTTTTTTAGGTCTTCTCTAAACTAAAATGAAACTATGTACCCAGAGGGAAAGAAAAACATTCTGAAGCCTTTGTGAAAGGATTTACTAAAACATCCCAAACACACAGAACTCTAAAATCTGAAACATAGAAATCTTTTGATTTTCATCTTAGTGGAAGATCTTCTCCCTGATATAAAGAAGCAAATTGAGGGTAAGTAGTTGGATGAGTGGGTCAGTCTCTTAATATCATTCACATTGCAACCCAATTATTTAAGGAATTAAAAACATCTAACTTGTATTACAAATCAAGTCTTTACAGGAACAGAAATGCAGCTCTAGAAACAATTTAAAGCACACTCATCCTTTTTTTTTTTTTCCCCAGCAATCCCCAAACCTCCCCAATGAGATGTCAAAAGACTTGCAGACTTTGTAAATGATCTGGACTTAAAGAACACGAGTCCTTGGGGGAACTTGCATTCTTTCTCTGTGCCTTTTGAGACGTAACTCTTCTACCTGGTCTTCTCTAGAAACCAAGGTAATTCTTATCAGAAGCGGGGGTGGGGAGGATATTTTGAAATCAAGGCCTAAGAAAAATCTTAGAAATCTCTTTCATAAAGATTAGTTAAAAGCTATCTTAACAGGTAAACATATTCTATCTGCTAGGAACACAATTTGGATCCAATGTTCTTTTATAAACTAGTGAGTTTGCATTATCATACCTGTCTCATGGCTAAAATCTTAAAATGAAAGCTATAAGGATCTGTTTGTACCTGTCTATATGTTTATAATGTCTAGGTATATTATAGATGTGTGATTTTTTTTAACCTCCCAATAGTATTGCCA